>NC_134489.1:80896271-81592342 GCF_040206685.1 Ascaphus truei | reverse complement strand
GGCATGACATTTTCTGGGGGTGGGGGCGCGCGGCTTTCCCGAAGGCATTTCAAATAAATGCCGGGGATCACGTGAGGCCTTTGTAATTTTTTACTTACCTGTGACGTTATTTGATGCCGGAGCTGTGCAGGGGGGAGGGGGATGGGGGCGTGAGCCGGAGGGGAGAGGAGACAGGGGGGCGCGAGAAGGAAACTTTGTGCACCCCTGGTCTGTGGCACAGCACCCCAAATTCACCTGGGCAAACTTGACATTCTTTACAACTCAGTATTGTCTTATGATGTAAATCTAACATCCACGTGATATGTAATTGGAAATCTGCTTATGGTTCCAAGGTTCAATACATTTGATCGGTCTTCCAGCTCTTACCAAACATTCCACTTCTGAAACAAATTGGAGTTTCTCAAATTCGCCTCTTGTCTAAGTCCTTGCAAGACTTTAGCTGTTTATTACTTTAAAGCTGCAGTTCAGTCTTTTTTTTTTTTTTATTTATTTTTTTACTTCAATAGTTTCATGTGGGCAATCTCTAATTACCTAAAGAACTGCATAGCTGCCGGTCAATTCGTTCTCCGTCTATTGATCGGCAAAGTTTGGCGACATCTTTAAATACGGGGAATGTAAATCGTTGCTATAGGAACAAGCATGCTTGTTAAAATAGAATACAAGTAAATTGGTCTTTCAAAGTTGTTTTTTTTTTAAACAGAAAATGCTAAAAGTATTTTTTCTTACTACAGAACGGATTTATTAAAAAACACACACACATGCAGGATATTGCCTGAACTGCATTCTTAATGCTTTACATAGTTGTAACTTAGTATGCATGAGCATTTTGGGACCGCATCTATGTCTGTATTGGGAATCATCTCTGGGGGACCTGGATAATTGTAAAAAATCATATTAGGTGATCTTACGGGGAGGAGCGAGGGAACCTCCTGGCCAGTTCCTAACAGAGGCATATAATTGGTCACAAGGGAGCCCATCTTCAACTGCATTGCTGACCCTCTATTGTACTCGTCACCTGGCTGCTGTTCATGGACGGGGCACACGGGTAGGGCAGAGGGAAAGAACAGAAAAGGGAGGGACTGAAAAAAACGGAAAGAAAAAAAGAGTGAGCATGGATGCGTCTCAGAGAGACCGTTCTGATGCTCACCTGTCCTTGGTAATAAAATCTGGGATGAGGGGAAACAAAAAAAGAACAAGGGCAACTGCGTCTTTATGGACACACATCATGGTTGGGGGTAGTGGCCAAGACAGGTGGTCTGTCTACCCAAGCTCCAAACCCGGAGCTTCTTTGGGCCTTGGGCTTATTGTAAAGATGAGGTTAAACTATATTCATATCGTGCGCGTAAATCATTAGTAACCTTATATTAACTCGAACCCGAAAACCCAAGATAATATATCAACATATAATACTTTTGCATTTAGTCTCACAAAAGCAAACTTTTGGGTACAACCTCAAATAAACTAAAACCAGAAAACATCATTTGACATTGATATTTCAGCACTAGCAATAATACTTTTACGAATGATCTTTTTATACTAAACCTTCAGGACTCTCCAGATAAGGAGACACCCTAGTCCCACCCCCCCCCCCTAGTTTTGGGGCTCAACCTTACTTTGCTCTAAACAAGGACCAATCTGCGATCTGTCCTGTGGTGTTGGTCCTGGATATATTGTGTAATTAGAAAATTAAAATAATTATTTAATTGGTATGCATTAAAATGTTTGGACCATACTAGATGGGTGAGTGCAATAAAAACGCATTAAATAATAGCACAATGTGCTGATATCAGATAGAGGCAGTAGGTAACAGTATTCTAAGCTGTCACCAATTGCTCTAAAGAAGTCACACAAGCCAAAAAGGCTAAGGGTCTAGAGACCCAGCACGCCAATAATTGGTTTTTAACCCACTGCCATAATTTTATGTAACGTTTCTCCCAGCGTCTCTGTGAATTTTATGCAACCATGCCTGGTGTGGCTACTAGTCTGCCCTCGCTGGCATGCAAGTTCTGGTAAGAACAGGCAGTGCCAGTACCAATTATGGGTTTTCCCCACAAAGGCAGCTTCCCTTGAGTGACAGGGAGGAGGTGGAACTAGGTCTGTGTTTTCCAAATCATGGGTTCAGACCTAGTACCTTCCCCCTACTGTACTTAAGGGAGTTGCAACCCCAAATTCTTTAGTGTCTCTATCGTTGAGAGAGACAAGGTATCATACAGGGTTGCTATGCACTGGCAGGCCCTGGTCCTCTTCCCTAACGGGGAGAGTGAGTTATTACCTTTTCCCCCAGTCCTACTAGAGGGTTGGGGAAGAGCAGGGACTGACCCATAGTGAAGGTCCAGGGACCATCCCAAGTTTGGAGACAGATCAGTGACTGTATTGGGCAGGACTGCCTGGATACTGTTGCGGTTGCAGAAGAATAAAGCCGGTGCAAGTTATCTATACTTCCCGCCTGGTGTGTAATCTTTTTAAGGGGGGGGGGTGGCGGGGAGAGAGGAAACCGTTCTACTGTGGGAAATTACACCATACATCTGGAGCCTACAGCAGAAGGAGGCGCTGTATACCATGGAGTAAATGTCAGGTATATAGCACAGAAGCCTGTCCTGCAGTCCCCACAACCATCGGCAGACAACTCAGGCTCTTGTGAGCAAATAGGTGGCATGCACCATACACCTGGTAACAGGGGGATCTCCAAGCCGGTGGGGGAAACACTGTTACATTTACAATTAACTCCCTCTCTCTGCATCTCCACCCCCCTGCACACTGCTGATGGATGGATGGATGGTCCTGTGTCTAACTGTTTCTTTCATCCATTTATTGCCCTGTCTGTTTTATTCCTTCTCTGCATCAGCTTCCTTAGATGGCTATCTTGTTTTTCCTTTTTAACATGTGTTAAACACATGGAATCTTTGTAAATCAGTTTTGCTGACCTGAGGAAAACTCTCGAAAGCTTGTATTATAGATAAATATAAATTGTTAGTCCAAATAAAAAAGGTATCACCTAATACTGAAGTACTCATTTACTCTGCACTATTGCAACTGGACTAGCAGCTATTTCTGTCTAGCCCCCTTGAATATGTAGATGACCGAATATGGTGATAGAGCCTCCCATCATGATAATCATGATATAGAGCCCCATACCGGGCATCTACATTATCCAGGGGAAAGGAAATACTGTGCAGCCGTGTATCTTACCTTCAGCGCTGCAGGGAGATGGCTGCAGACGGGGGGATGCATAGCTCATCCACAACTTGAGCATCGGTTTTCTCTCCAAGCAGATGGTCCTTCAAGTGGAGGATTAATGCTGCAGGGCCCCATTCAGAAGCATGGAACCCCACAGAGTTAATCGCCCATGGCTGCAAGACTCACTGTTTTCGGGGGCCAAAGATGTGCCGGGGATTTCAGCATGTTGGTCTGTGAAGCTGGAAACAGTATGTCTGGACACATCTGTACTATGGGATTGTAGTGGGAGGATTGTGCTAAATGAGTATGGAAGTGTCTAAAAATATACTTTAATAAACCCTTAATTAAAATAAATCAAACCTGTGACAAACAGAAAAATACAGAGAAAGCTAGTGCGTAGATATAAATATCTAGACCCTGCAGTGTGGAGGATCAATGGGGATCCATGCTGCAGAAATGATAGCTTGTTAGCAGTGCACAGATTGCACTGAATAGCATTTAGGTGTCAATTAACCACCTTAGTAGCAACGGTATATCGAAGGCACATTTATCACGCTAGTGAGTCAGCATGATTTACAAAGTGCCATGAGTACAATTTAGAGATACAAGTATCACTGATACTATTTGTAATTCAATTAGTTCATCTGAGAGAGGAAAATGCAGTCATTGTGTATCTATTAATAATAGCAGAGGATGCAGAACTCATGCTGTTTATTCAGTGCATAACTTTAAAAAAATGTGAGCATTTGGATCGGATATAGGCTGCATTTAAAATATAGACTGCTAGAGGATAAAAAGCACCCTGCGCAGAGACTGAATAGACATATCAAATCCCTGGTTGCAGCTCTGATTGTGGAGGAGCAGCACACAGTCAGTATGTGCTCCTTTGCATCTGGTCTCAGAAAGATGACGTCACCATTTACCCGACGAGCAGGTTTGGCGTGATCTGTGCACGCGTTGTCTCTGTTTTTATTATTCGTTTTCTGTTTGTCGCAGGGTTGATTTATTTTAAATATGAGTTTCTTTTAAGACACTTCCATACGCATTTAGCACAGTTCTCCCACGACTATCCCATAGAATCTCGCATTCACCTAGCTGCTACTAATCGAGGATAGAGGTATATTATATACCATCTGTAACATAAACAAGTAGTTGGCTCAGAGAGTAAAGACACTGACTGGCACTGAGTTTGAAGTATGGCTACCTGGTTCAATTCCCGGTGTCAGCTTGGGCAAGTCACTTTATCTCCCTTTGCCTCAGGCACCAAAAATATAGATTGTAATCTCTACAGGGACTGTGTCTTGTCTGTAAAACTAGCAGCACTATACAAACTATTATTATTATTATCTTTGAGGGTTTCTCCTATCATTCAGTCTTAACACTTAAAGTGCTAGAGAACAGATGCACCAGAGTGTCACAGACCCCTGGCACATTGAGATCACTGACGATGTACAGTAAATGGAAAAGAAGGAGTCACCTCTTCCATTCCTGGTCCAGTCAGATTGCGTTCAACGCAAGAACGCAATCTCCTCTAGAAAAGGAGGAAGATTATGTTGTAGTTACATCATAGGGCCCCCTGCAGGGCCAGATCCCATGACGTGGTAACTACGTCATGGAGAGCTCAAGGTTAATACTGTATACCCATCACCAGAAAAGGGAAAAGTACTTGCCAACAAATGGCAAAAAAGAAGTAAATTAATTAAGAATTAAACATTTGTATCAAGAAATTAATGCGAAACATTGATAATTTGAGTTTATACCATTATTTTACTGCCTCGGTAGTATGGTCTACATTTACTAAGCAGCTTTCAACCATAAGGCACCTTCCAGCACTGTAAGATACCATACAGCCCCCTGACATGAATGGGCTGTAAGGTGTCTTCCAGTGTTGGAAGCTGTCTTATGGATTATTTAATATTGCCCTATGTATGTTGAATACCGAAATGATGAGGAACAGAGTTGCTGATCAAAATAATTATCAATTACAAAATAAACATTAGTTCAATGAAGTTTTAGCTGGGAAAGGGCTTAAATGGGTAAAATATTAATGCAATAAGAAAAGCTAGGACAATTATAATAGATACTTACATTATATATAAAAAAGAGATTATGCAAACCTTTGTACTATTGTTCCATGTATTCAGTAAATATAATGTGTCCCAAGTGAGTAAACATGACAGATATTGGTGTAAATACTGTATATTTATAATATTCATATTACCTACTGAAATGCAATATATACGTAGATATATGTAAATATACAATATATATTTTTTTTCTAGAAGAAAAACAAACACTACATTTATGAGCAAAGACAGCTTTTATATACATGATTAGTAACAATAACAGTATATTTAAAATATGCCATGCTTCCTACTGTTCTTTAATTATACGTAATAAGAGAGTATGGTAATTACCAGCATCATTTCACAATAATTGGTATAAAACCGCATTTCACAAATAATACATCAATGTAGAGTACCAATTATCAACAATAAAAAAAGAATGCTAAAAGCAATACAAAAGCAACCATTTACGTTTCTCTTTGTATGGGTAAATATCCACTATGTAGGTGTTTGTATATATAAGGTATGATGATTGTCAGTATATTATTTTCGCTATGCTGTAGATATACGTACAGATTTACTATAGATATTCTTTGGTGAGATATTGTTATATTTGTGTATACAGGCGGTCCTCGGTTATCCGCCGGAATCCATCCTGCAAAGCCGGATTGCGAACCGCCGGATAGCTGATCCAATGTTATTCTGCGGCGGTGAGTGTCGGATAATGCATTCAGCGGAATGCATTATCCAGCATTGTGTAGCCAAGTCCCCCTCTTACCTCCTTGTCCTCGATAGGGGGTCAGCTGCGAGAGCGCTCGGGTGCCACCAGTGCAGCATGCGGGTCCATTAGGGGCTGCGGGTGGTCAGTAGGGCGACCGGGTCGCCAGAGCGGAACAGTGTGCCGCCATCTTGCAAATACTCGCGCATGCGCGATAGAGCATATGCTCATGAGCAGTGTCCCATTAGTTGCAGCGGCCATTAGGCAGGCTGCGCAATGGACTACAAGCCCCAGCAGCCTCTGGGGCTGCTAACAGGTGATGCACAGTAGCCAATAGGGTTACAGGATTCTCGCAGGCACCAAATAGATACATTTGGCGCGCTGGTAGGACCATGCCAGTGGGAGCAGGGACAGCAAGGGGTAGGGTAGTGCCTGGGTGCAGGTTGCTCCCAGACTAGGCCAGATTCCCCCCCCCCCCCCTCTTACATTTCTACACCTACCCACACCATTGGTATACACTCCCACTCCACACACACACACACACCTTTTGTAAAGCATTGTATACACTGTGGGCACTTTATAAATGTATATTTACACACATATACACACACACACACACACACACAGTCACAGATACATTCCAAGATGCACTGTTTTGAAATAAAAACCTTTCTTGCTTTATCCATTGTAACACCGCAAGAAGAAGAGATCAGTATATCTCGAAAGCTCGCACAAATAAAAGCATTTTGTTAGCCACAGAACAGTATCATCTATTTGTTTTTGATTAAATATATATATATGTGTTTATTTTTTTCAAATGCAATTATTTTGCACAGGATGTAATTTATCTTTCTGACTACTATGTAAATATATGTAAGTGCTAGAAAAAAAGATGTTAACTTTATTTAGTGAAATGTCTCAGAACATAGGTGAGCATTTATCAATGAATACTTCTACAATACAAACCATTAATACTGCCTAATTATAATACTAGGTAATAATAGACCGGTGGAAGAGATATATCATAGGGCCCTTACTGACACATGGGGTTGGAAACAATCTAATTGTATCTTTAACTTTGTTTCACTTTTCTCATTGTGTCTGATTTGTTAAAAGTTAATTAAACCACATCTAGCATCATGCTATGCTGCCAACTGAAGTTTTAAAAGTACAGCTAACAGCTATCAGAGCAAGTATAGTAACTTGCCCCTTATTTACTATACCTGCCTTCCCATTACTACACTTGGGAGGATTTCCAAATCTGAATAAAACACATATGCTACTGTAGGATTCTTTAGCCTCCAATATGGGTTAGCACACTATGATTAAATGCCTGAATGGCCATTAGTGTGGAATTGCGGTGCTATTTTCTGTATCGGAGGTTAGTGAAACTCCCCCATATAAAAGTCTTCCTGTGGCAAAAAACTGCACCAGATTTCTTAAGGAAAAACATTCTTATTAAAACCAATGGGATTTTCTTGCGCAATATTTTTGCACCAATTTGACTCCTATTTTCATAAATCACCCTTATGCATTGTATGTGAATACTTATTAATTCACTGCATAATTGGTTTTTATTTTGAAGCACTGTTTTTCTTGGGTGACTTCCATATACTATCTGCATGCTGGACATGTTGAAAAAGCGGTGGACCGATAGTAAACAAAAGGTTAAAAAAATAGGGACGACCATGCTGCCCACATAAGGCGCACATGAGGAGGACCACCATCTCGGCTTGACCTCTCACCCTCTAAGTACCGATTGATAGCACCTTCTCAGGTTGTTGGACTACCAGGAGCAACCGCGGATCTTGCCCAGGATCAACCTGGTAAGTCAAAACAGACTACAAATATTATACAGTATACTGTATATCAATCTCATGTATACATGTAAGATTATACACAACCTTGGAGAGCAGACCTAACATTACTGTATTATTTGCACTGCAGTCACACATACATGGTGGATAGTTCGCAAATGAACCTACTGTATATGTGACATGCTTAGATGTATGACCTAATAATATTCAAATATACCGTAGGCCATGCCTCACACATTACAGTCATGTTCCAACAGTATAGTAATCCCTTTGCTATTTTATTCTCATATTACTGTTCTCAAATTACTGACACCACATTAACAAACTGTACAATAGGCTTACAGTCTGTAAAATAATTAATAGAACAGCATATGCTTTATTTTATTAAAGGTATCTTAACATGTGAAATGGGTGTTTATGGACACAAAGTCTATCCAAATGTGATTATATATACACAAATACCGCAATTCTGTATTTGATCATATTATGACCTGTACCTTTTCGGAAGTACTATCGTACAGACACCAATCTGCACAGATGGGACTTGGAGGTCACTGGTGAGGAATAGCTCCCAGAGGACACAGTGACTTTAACTGTGTTCCACTGTGTTCCTGTGTTCACTATTGTTCCTCTCAAGGTGTATGCCATTCCAGCGCCCTCACCTGCTGTTTCAGTGCTCTCACCAGCTATACCAGCTCCCACTGAGCTGTACGAGTGCTCTCACCTGCTGTGCAGCACTGAGACCTGCGGTACCAACACCGAGACCTGCTGTACCAGCACGAGACCTGAGGTACCAACACCGAGACCTGCTGTACCAGCACCGAGACCTGCTGTACCAGCACCGAGACCTGCTGTACCAGCACCGAGACCTGAGGTACCAACACCGAGACCTGATGCTCCATCACTGAGACCTGCTCTGTCAGATTACCAATATGATGCGGCCATTCTGGCATATCAGTAGCAGCTCCTCAGGATGCATACTGTAGGCCAGGATATCACCAGATGAACCATCACTTAGTGAGCATCTCCCATAACTCCAGTCGCCAATTCAGAGTGGTAATCCACCTCCTGCAGCAACACAGCACAAACGTCACCAACAGTTTGACCTAACTAACTGGTGCGGTTAAATGGTTTACCTAGTTAGTGCAGCAAGCTAGTGTCATGACTATTAACAACACATATCCAAGATGGCTGCCTTTAGACTCCAGATCAAAAGGAGAGGAGACAAATTGCTAAATTCAGTATTCTTCTCACTTACATGTTGTTAAGGTAAAATCAGCTCTGCTTTAGTCTATGATCCCTATCACTGGAGAGTGTTCTCATCCCGGCTGGTCAGTTTAGCTCCTCCCCCTACATCGTCAACGGGCATTCAAGTTAGTACGCTTCATCAGGAGTTGACATATATCTAACAAGGGATCATAGATTTCCTTTTGTACCCTACTTGATGTAACCCTGGGGTGGCCAACTCCAGTCCTCAAGGGCCACCAACAGGTCAGGTTTTAAAGATATTCCTGCTTTAATGATTTAGCCACTGGTTGAGCCACCTATACTGAAGCAGGGATATCCTTAAAACCTGACCTGTTAGTGGCCCTTGAGGACTGGAGTTGGCCACCCCGGGCCTAGTCTAAAGAATACAAAACAATTGGGTATATTCGCTAGCATACAATAGCCATTATTGTCATTAACGCTCATTCAAGTCAGCACAATTTGTTACCATTATAGAGTGACCATGAAAACTACTATGTTGAGATTTTCACTAAAGCTACCATAATCTCCTCTTAGTTTTCACAGTGAGCTCATTAATATTGAAACAAGCATTCCCCTGTTTCATTTTGTATGCAAATGGATCCTTTTTCAGAGATGTTAAGTATTTTTAAAATACTTGTATACAAGATAAAGGTGTATCACGTGATGTTTTTGTATTCAGTGGGTCATGATAAATATGCTTTCGAAATAGGTTTATTCAAGCTCCAAGCTCTCTAGTTTTCCCCTTCCTTGTGTGCACATGCTGTAGCACGACTTTGGACCAGACATCCTACAGTCTTTTATCACAAACAATATATTCTCAACAATAACTAATAACAAAGGAATCAAAAATACTGTATCTGCTTACTTTTTTTTTGTGTTACTGGTTGTAGAAGTTGTTAAATATAATAAGATTTGATGTTTAAACCAATATGACATTCATATTAAAATGTTCTTTTGTGTAATAGAAAATGTAATTTTAAGCGTTTTTTTCTTTTATCTCTCTATGTGAAAAATGCATTTGTTTGCTTAACATAATCAGAAATTCATAGCTATCGTCAACTCAACTTTCAAATAAAACACAGCCCTTTTCATACTGTATATAGCACACACATACTATATTTTGCTGCAATGCATATTGGTCTGTTGGAGTACTGTACATCATTAAAAATAATTGGGGATTATTTCAGAAACTGAACTAATTATTTTGCTTTTTGCCACAATTTTATTACGATCTACGTTAGCCCAATGGTGTTGATCTGAAAAATCTAAATTACACACAGAACATAATGAATGTAATTAAATAACTGTTTATTAATATAAATGTTTATATGTGTGACCATATGTAAACAAATGTAAGGTAAATAATTTACTAAGTAGATTTACAAGTTCAAAGAAATCCTACTTATTATTATATTAGTTAGTATTGCATTAAGTCATGAGAAGTAGTTGACGTTAAATAATTTGACTGGATGTTACTATATGATTCCCTATTTGATAAATTGCATCTTCCTTACTAACAGCCAAATATTAATAACAGCCAGTTACAAATAACATTGTTATGAAAACTTGATAAACGTACCCCATAAAATCCATTCCTTAACTTGCATTTATACGATTAAGTTATGATTACTACGCTACCGCTAATGTAGATGTCTCATGCAAGCTCAGACACTCAAAGCCACATGCGAGTCACTGTTTAATGCATGATTGCTGAAGGATATCATATAGACATGCATTCAATGGGCGCTGAAAAGCATTCACCAAAAGAAATTACACTAAATAGCAATGTTCATAAATATAATAACACATTGGGATTTCCAGATCTATAGCAATCCATACAGTCATAAAATATTTTTGGGGTTGAATCAATTTAAGTCATGGGGAACACACAATAAGAACTATGTATCAAGCACAATTATTGCAAAGCTATTTAGCCTGACAATTATTCATTATGGTCTCATATGGCATTTGTGTGAAATGTAATACATATATTTTAAGCAGGCAAGATTAATGCCAGCTCACACGTGATGGTTTAAATTGTCCTAAGCAGGGGAGAACATTAATTTAAAAGAGTGAAAAATTGATACCCCATCCAATTATTATTTATGTGTCCAGTAACCACTATTATTGCTATATTGAATTACTTCCATGCTGACTGCTAATATAAATTATGCTTAAGCAACAATAAAGGATGCTAAGAACATTTTTAATTGGCACATTTAATATCAACAGCAGTGTATGTATCAGTGGGACTTTATATATAGCCTGTATAGTTTAGGAGTTTTTATTCTGTATTGTTATACGTTCTGCACTGCACCCCATCTTTGATTCAATCTCAAAATATTTGGTTTAACTAGTGTACCTTTTTCTGAAGTCATGCAGTGAAATGTTGCAAACAAAAATCAGTAAGTCAACAAAAACATAAAATCTGAAATTCATAAAATGGATTCCCAACAGAAAACAAAGATGTTTTTCATGTATCATTGAGGAAAAAAAGTAATGTAAAATACCTCCTGTTCTTACCCATAGGAGTTGTTATTCCATGAATTAAGGTGTGAGGCAGGCACAAAAGAGATAAATCTAGCATAAGTACACCAGAAATCAGCAGCATAAACAAGATAAAAAAAGGGTATTACATAATAACACCTGCCTTCATGTAAAATGGTGAATAGGAAATAATCATTATGTTAAATTGTTAGAGTAGATAGCTTACCCTTTACTAGTTTGGAAAAAAATGTATGTTATTCATTGTAAAATGTAGTTCTGAAATTGCACATTACATACAGTATGGCCTTTAAACAACAGTTTGGGGTATAGTCTTTAATCAATTACAATGCATGCGTTACATATGAATACCTTTTGGCTTCTTCATGCACGTTAAACATTTAAAATGGGTAGAGTACAGTAGCAGCACATTTTCACAGAGGCTCATATGATGACATGTACAGAAATCTGCATCCCCAGATCTCACCAGGCATATTGCAGCAGAGAAAAAGTATCAAAATCATTGATGCTGAACCTTTATTGCACTGCTGCTGCTACTGCTGCTGCTTCACAGCCTGTGAGATTTAAAACTTCCAGGGGGGGGGGGGGGGGGGGCTCAGAAACAAGGTTGCTGCCCTTTGGAAGAGTAGCAAGAAGAGATGATGTCCTGTTTCTGATCATTATATTATTGCTATCTACTCGACAAGATTCTAGCATGATGTATGACAACTAGACTAGACTCATTTATTATTTGATACTGTAAGTTATATTCAATGACATTGCAAGGTTAAATGAATATAGTGTAAGAGCCAGGCAGGAAATAGTTTACAACATTATCC
Source organism: Ascaphus truei (assembly GCF_040206685.1). Classification (NCBI taxonomy): domain Eukaryota; kingdom Metazoa; phylum Chordata; class Amphibia; order Anura; family Ascaphidae; genus Ascaphus; species Ascaphus truei. The sequence continues at coordinate 81,579,993 of NC_134489.1, read as the reverse complement.
CTTTTCATACAGCAGGAGCTTGCAATGTATTGCTGGCCTTGTCAGCACTGAATGGATCAAACCTATAAGTATATACTGTATACTCATTCTGTAAGCATACAGTCTTTGCTTTACACACTGTAGCTGATTTGCACTGTGCATATATGTATTACTCCCTTTTTACACATTTCTTTAAGGCAAAACTGAAATAACATTTTAGTAACATCTCTAAAATCTAGTTTTATCATGGCTTTCACATGATGAAATACTGTATATCCTACTTACAAAACATGTGCTTCCTTAATGCTCTACATTTTTTATGCAGTTAGTTCTAATATTTAAAAAGATTAATGGCATACCATATTCATGTCAATGCCGTTGGTGTAAGTCCATGCATGCTGAAAGTACTCTTCCAGCCTCTGACGTAAAGGATTAGGAATTTGATGAAATCGTATGAATTCTTTCACTCGCAGCATTTGTATGTGGTACCGTGCTGTTCCTGAATATAATCTTTGGATTATTGCGGACACATTTCCAAAAATACTTGCATACATTAATGCTGGATTGAAAAGAAACAGAAATCGTATCAGGCCATTCAATATTACAACAGGGCATTATTTCTAACATTTAAATTGACACATTTATATTGACTATAGTTAGATATTGTAAAAAAAAAAAAAAAAAAAAACTTACCAGAAAGTGGAATCAGTCATTCAGACAACCAGTGCAAAACACAGTTTGTTAATTGTGGTTTCTGGCAACTTTCATAGTGTAACATATTACACAAGTAATATTCCTCTGAAATTTATACTAATGAAAACTAATTCTAGTCCATTAGTCATTGCAAGATACTTTCAATGACATCAAGACCTTCTATACCTGACAAACCTAATTAGCAGGTTCGTTAGAGGTCCCCCTGGGGAGAATTATAGATCATTCTCTTGTATTTAGTATATAATTATCAAGGTTGGATGACTACACAAGTTCATAATGTGCTACAATAGTGGAAGAATATAAGCTTGTTTGTCTAAAATGTATACTTTTATTGAGAAATTAAGTTCTGTGCATTTCCTGTATACATTCCAGATGGCTCTTTGCTGTAAATTACCAGTTGTTTTTTTTTTAAAGGTTTTTTTTTTAAAGGTTTTTTTTAGAGTTTGTTTTTTAATCCATTGTCTAGTACAGCGGTGCGCAAACTGTGGGGCGCGACCCCCAGGGGGGGCGCGAGACTGCCGACGGGGGGCGCGGGGTTTACATAGGCCCCGCGCGCTTCCCGAAGGCACTTAAATTAAGTGCCGGGGGAGCTGCAGGGCCTCTGTAAACCATACTTACCTGTGGCTCCGGCGGCTTCCTCCCGGCGTCGCCATGGCAACGCGGCGTCAAAATGACTCTGCGAGGTCATGTGACGTCACGTTGCTATGGCAACGTGACGTCATTACGCCGGAGCGAGGGTAAGTTGGGGTTGGGGGGGGCGCGGGAGTGAGGGGACAGCCGGCAGGGGGGCGCAGGGAAAAAAGTTTGCGCCCCCCTGGTCTAGTAGTTAGTCCAACTGTGTCCAACAAATGCCTATTTGCCAATTCAATTTGATTTGGAGAGATGATTAATCAAATATTCTTAACGGTTCTGTATTTGATATTGAGTCGTTTTTAAAGTCACAATGTCTCTCCAAGGTTACTTAAAATCAGAAAAGTAATTTTTTTTAGGAAATTACTGATTTTACTGAACTGAGACTTGTTCTGCATTTTTAGGGAAATAGTGAGGAAGAATACAATTGATGTCAATAGTAAGTGTCTGTGGAATTTCATAGGGGCTTGTTCAATAAATTTCAATAGCCAATATCAATTAATAATGGCCAAATCAGAGAATCTCTGTTAACGATCGATATTTGCTCCTGCATGGTGTCTAGATCCAATACTATACTATTCTCCTTGTTTAAAAGAGGTAGCTCTAGTCACACTCTTATACACCCAGAAAATAGACATTGATAAGTTGGTGGCAACATTTTTTTAATAATTAATCAATACTCTGCTTTTTGCATGGACGTTATTACATTGGGATTCAGTTTCCTACTATGGTTATTTTATGATACTGTAATATTAACTGACACATTCTATGTATATGTATTGGAGTAATGTGCTGTTAATCTAGAACACTCTTTAAAGAAAACTGGGGCTCTTATGGGAAGTCTATTATCTTCCAACACCAGAGACTAATGGACAGCAACTGATAAGTTGTGGCACATTTTAATGGACCAACATGAAAGATCTTCATAGATAAAGTACAGTTGTTCATGAGCTTTGGAGACTTGGCAAGTCTCTTTTTAAAACGTACAGTATAGTAGTCAAACAGTCCTGGATGGAGTGACAGTCCTGATAGTGAAGTAATACACCAACAAATGTGATGAGGTGGATTTTCTTCTAGGTGTGGTTTCCCAGATGATGTCTGCAATTACAAATAAAAACAGGAACACACCATTGCGCAGTATATAAACTCTAACACCCTAACCAGGAGAAGAATATCCCTACTTACAAGATAGACTCTTGTTGATTCAGGGGAGAGAATCTGTTCCAGGCTGTTTTCTTCTTCACCTTGATGTCCACGGACCCCACGTGGTTCCCAGGATGGCTCTCTTCACCCCTATCGGCGTCCTTGCAGGGGAAGCATGCACCGCAGCAGCCGTAGGTGGAGAAAAATGAAGACAGCCTAGTGTACTCCGCATAAAACTTTATTAACAATAATAAAAAGCAGCAATGTTTACACTCACAATTTGTAAGGGCAAACGTGCCACTCAAAGATGCCGTCCGCAGCTTGTATCCAGTACAGTGGGGATGAGGTCCACGAGGTCACGCGCCAACCGATGACGTCAGTGGCGCAGCGCCCGTTGTATTCCCCAACACCACAAGGTACACAGCGGGATCCCCTGAGGAAGTGACGTATCGTCACGAAACGCATAGGGAGGAGGAGCCTAGTACAGTGCACGTCATCCGTCACCCGCTGTGTACCTTGTGGTGTTGGGGAATACAACGGGCGCTGCACCACTGACGTCATCAGTTGGCGCGTGACCTCGTGGACCTCATCCCCACTGTACTGGATACAAGCTGCGGACGGCATCTTTGAGTGGCACGTTTGCCCTTACAAATTGTGAGTGTAAACATTGCTGCTTTTTATTATTGTTAATAAAGTTTTATGCGGAGTACACTAGGCTGTCTTCATTTTTCTCCACCTACGGCTGCTGCGGTGCATGCTGCCCCTGCAAGGACGCCGATCGGGGTGAAGAGAGCCATCCTGGGAACCACGTGGGGTCCGTGGACATCAAGGTGAAGAAGAAAACAACTTGGAACAGATTCTCTCCTCTGAATCAACAAGAGTCTATCTTGTAAGTAGGGATATTCTTCTCCTGGTTAGGGTATTAGAGTTTATATACTGCGCAATGGTGTGTTCCTGTTTTTATTTGTAATTGCAGACATCATCTGGGAAACCACACCTAGAAGAAAATCCACCTCATCACATTTGTTGGTGTATTACTCCATTATCAGGACTGTCACTCCATCCAGGACTGTCTTTTGATATGGTATTGTGATCATCATCAATTTTTGCGCCGGGGACATTATTTTTGTATTTATATTGTTAATTGGATTTGAACGGTCTAATTTTTACTGCCCCCTTGGCTGCATTTGTATCTACACGTATTTCAATTGGGTTTGGTGTATTCACTCAAATTCACTTTAATCACTTGGATCAAGCGCTGATAGAGAGTTTTTTAGTTAGTTTGTATTTCATAGTAGTCAAACAATTGAAGAGACTTATGAGTTGTTGGTAATGCTCAAACAGCAATATGGCAGTTAGAACTCGACATGATATAATCATTGAAAATAAACAGAGGGTATATCACAGGTTATTATACTTCTTTAGTAATATTACACTTTGGGTATATCTGCATTGTAAATAGGAAAGAAACCACGGTTTTACAAACGCTGTAATTTCTACTATACGGATCTAGAGTGAAGTAAACTTTGCCAACAGTACATCAAATATATCATCGATATAATTTTCCAAAATTCATCCTACTTACAGCCAATCAACATGACACAAATGGAGAAGATTTTTTCAGAGTTGGTGTTGGGGGATACATTTCCAAACCCTACGCTTGTTAGGCTGCTGAATGTAAAATAAAGTGCTGTAACATATTTGTCCTTGATAGAAGGTCCAGAACTGTCATCGCTGTAATTGTAAGGTTTCTTTATTTGATCTCCCAGTGCATCCAGCCAGCTAATTTTGTGAACTAAGTAAGGTCTTTCTACATTGCCAATCGCGTACCAAATGCAAGCAAGCCAGTGTGCAATTAGTGCAAATATACACATTAGCAGGATAAGAACAGCAGCACCATATTCTGAGTATCTGTCCAACTTTCTTGCAACTCTCACCAAACGCAGTAACCTGGCAGTCTTCAAAAGTCCAATAAGTGTTGTGGTCTGTGAAAGTAAAGAAATCAGATTACACATGGGTCTTGCATTTCTGCTAGATACTGTTAAAGTACATGTTCAATATACTGTATAAGGAAGAAAAGAGAGATGGCACAAAAAGTATGTGAGACGTACTTTGGTTTGTCAACCTGTACTAAAGCTTATAAAAGAACATAAGCTACTTTAGCTATAAAAATATACAGTGAAATGATTATGTAGGACATCATTTATTGATGTTATATAACATAAATGTTTACACCTAATACTTTGATAGGGAATATTAAACTCCTTCGGTGTGGGAGGGGTCTCTTTACCCTGCCCCCCAGAGATGTAGAAGGAATGAGTGGCACTTTTGCTCTTTCACTTCTCAAGCAGAAAAAAGGGTTGATATATTTTAATGATAGGCTAAATGTTGTAGTCTGCATATTTAGCTCTAGCACTTAGCTGTCTGAATACAACGCCTGCTGTTTGAACATGTCCTAATTTAGATAAAGCCAGAGTAGGAGGAAAGAAGATAGGGGTTACACAGAGCTATTTTTTTCAAAGGATGGTTACTGAGAAAAAGCTGGAAAACAATGCAATCTACACAGATTCCTCCTGAGCAGGCAATTAATGGAATGTTAACCTTTCAGAGTTAAATTGATGTTAAATACAAGAGAGAAATGAATGCTAAATATCAGCAAGGAAGCATCCATTTGATCTTAGAAATAGGAAAATAATTGTATTAACTCATTAGCAGCCAGAAGGGCAAGAAATATACATCAACCTTTCTGAGAGCACCCTTCTGTATGTGTTGTTGTTGGAATCTGGGATGGGATATTTAAAGGCCCAAAAAGTACAGATGCAGCCACCAGTATTAGAACTCTTGCCTTGGAAAATCTGGGGCAATCTCCGGGAAATCACCCAATAAACTGCAACATTTATGTGAGATTTCTGCAGCCAGACTATTAGCCCATTGGATTAACACGGCAGGGGGTTCTTGAAGTTCCAGTTTGAATGGGACTGCAAGGATCCCCCGCTGTGTTAATCCAATGGGCCATTAGTAATCTCACAGAAATGTTGAGGCATTTACTGTGAGATGCCTTAGTTACAGTATTACCCAGGCAAGTGTTCGGATACTCGTGGCTGCATCTGTATGGAGCCAATATGTAGCCTTTCTATATTTCATTACTTATTTATATATAAGGGAAGCCCTCACCTGGTGTTTCATTCTCCAGGTTGGGGTAAACTGCGGCCAAGCGGCAAACATCACAAAATCAAGAATAATACTACATGTCGCTTTCTATCTCAATTAAAACACCAAGTAATCTCAGTCTTGTTCATTTACTATTTTCAAAATGATCCAGAAACGATCAAAAAAGACATCCCAATGTTGCACTCTGCCTAGTAATAAAATGTTGAACACAATAATTTGTGTTAACCACTATACGTAAAGCGCTCACACCAGGGAGGGAAAGAAATCAGAATCAAATATAACAAAAAGGAAAAAGGAAAACAATAAAATTTTATTTAAACTCTTCTATAAAAATGTTCATTAAAAGAGTAGAGCAGTGATCTGCATAATGTGGAAATATCAAGTTACTAGACCCATGTATGGAGAACGGTGTTAGTGGTAAATGTCACCTGTTGATTAGACCTATTGTATATTGGTATCAGGGCTCAAAAAAACACCTTAATATGGGAGGGTCTAGGATGCAATTCCTACAGTTGGAACATGCAAAAAGGCTATTTGATCACACATATCAATCAAGCAGATCTCATCAACGGTTGTACATATCAGGTCATAACGCTATACACATACTCTAAACCTGCGTATAAAGCAATATAATACTGTATCCTTAATAGGTAGCTGTATAGTATCAAACACCTCAGAATAGGTAGAACAAAATTCCCTCTATTTATGGGTATTATAGCCGTAAATCTGGCTGCTCAAACACACGTTGTCAGCTCATATTCAACATATTCAACATAGCCTGCGATATTGCGTCTACAGTGTTATGAACAAAGTAACAAGATGACTTTAAATGCGGTCAAATTGTATCCATCTGGGTGTTTGAATCATGACCAGAGCCGGTCATGCATCTATCCTGAGGTGAGTATGGAGAAATACAACCGTATATCCATTCGTTTATGCAATGTTCAGCATGCTCTACTCTGCGTTGTGCTCCGATCTGGCTGACGTCATCAGTTGGAGCGTCGCCAGCTTGCCTGACAGCTGTTTCGCGTCGTAAACCGGCGCTTCCTCAAAGGGGGAGGAGTGTTCCTACACTCTCAAATTCAGGGCTTAAATACCTCCTCTGGGGGGCGGGGCCATGTTCCAATACATGAATATTCATATCCCCATTAGGTCTGTCCCGTTGTAGTGGTTAATTAAAGGGGAATCCTTGTATATCTCAAATGTTAAATGAATAGTACATATTCTCACGTTAGGTGTCAGCTCATGATTAATGTTGAGTACATTCATCCATTAGTAGCACAGAATCCACATAATCCTATGGCTTAAAAACTGAAAAACTGATAAACACAGTAGACAATAAAATGTACATGGGTAAGGTTAGCCTGATAGTAAAGAGTGTAGGAATGGAATCTAAATGTTTGGATCGCCCAAAAAGTTCAATGCGATCCTGCTAGTGATTAACATATTTTACTCTGACTATCCTCATCAATGATAAATCAAAAGATGGTCTGTTCCAGGCTGATGTCAGATAAATTGTGAAAAAATAAAGCCCTCATTAAGACCTGAATGGCTCAGTGTTTGGAGTTTATAGATCCATTTACATTCTTTTTGTAGGAGTTGTTTGTTCCAATCTCCTTTGCGTGGTCCTTGGGGTATCTGTTCAATACCTGCAAATTGCAGAACTTTGCAGTTACCATTATGGATACCGTTCACATGTTTGGAAATAGGAGTATCTTGGCTATTCCGAATTGATCCTAGGTGCTCTTGGACACGGACCTTGAGTTCTCTATATGTCTTACCCACGTACATCTTGTCACAGGTGCATTTGATCAAGTAAATAATACCTTTGCTGTTACAATTTATAAAATCTTTGATCTTATGGGTATTCTGTTTGTGAATGTCTGTAAACGTTTTGGTGGGGGGCATAAAAGCACAGGCTTTACAGCGGCCATGGGTCTAGTAACTTGATATTTCCACATTATACAGATCACTGCTCTACTCTTTTAATGAACATTTTTATAGAAGAGTTTAAATAAAATTTTATTGTTTTCCTTTTTCCTTTTTGTTATATTTGATTCTGATTTCTTTCCCTCCCTGGTGTGAGCGCTTTACGTATAGTGGTTAACACAAATTATTCTGTTCAACATTTTATTACTAGGCAGAGTGCAACATTGGGATGTCTTTTTTGATCGTTTCTGGATCATTTTGAAAATATATATCCCTATCTCCCATGCACCGCCACTTTTTTCCTAATCATTATGAACACTAAGGTTGAGCTGGTATGACCCCCCTCCTATTTTGTTCATTTACTACACAGAATAAAGGGTCTCGTTAAATGCATATTCTGAAACACATTTTGAAAAGGGTTTTGCTTTCAAATATATGCATCCTATATTATTTTATGAACCTTCCTACTAAAATTCCTGGTGGGCAAGAAAAAAAGGTTGATCAACCCTGAAAATAAAATAAAACCTTCGCTGTGTGCCCTTTTAAAGTTTAACAATGCACATATAACAGTACTTGAAGATCAAACATACATTATACAACTATAAATATACCTAGTGACCCTTCTACTGCTTGAGGTGAGGCTGCTTTACATTTGTAGGTAATAATGTAATATTTTTTCTTATAACTCAGACAATGTATAGTAGACAGCGCTATACATACAGTAGCATATTGCAGGCCCAGTGAGTCGTCACCCCAAAGAACTTACAATCTATTTTTTCTTCGTGTCACCGGGAGATAAAGTGACTTGCACAATATCACAAGGACAGGTGACAGTGGGATTGAAACCAGGTTCAAAGACAGTGACAAAGCAGTAACATTACCACTGAGGTCATTCAGACCTGTACAGTAACTCCAGTGTTACAGTATTAAAATATACTGTACTTTCAATGCCAAGCAAACAAGAATCCAGAGCTTAAAAATATATTTCACTTTGGAATTTTGAACCTTAAATAAAATGATATATTATATTAAGAACCGATGATGATAATGAAACCACAAAGCAGAGAAACAGATCAAATTAAATATAATGGTCCCATAATTATTTTTCACCAGTATCAAGTCAGGAAGAGAAGAGATCATTTGAGACATTCTCATCTATATTTAAACATCAACAACCAATGCTAAATTATCATTTACATGTCAGCTTAGAAGAGTACCTACGGTGTAGCCTTGGGTTCTTCCACAATATTTTCAGAAAATAGGCCTGCACGCAGTTTGGTTTTATTTTCTCAGTATTAAACAAACATTAATTTCCTTGTTAAAAGAGCTATAATTCTTGAGGGATATACAAATTTGTAAATGAACTATTCATGCTATGTACATACTAATTATGGTAAACTGTTGCTGAGGAATGTGTTACTGACCCCTACGGCAACACAGACCCTAAAAATATGCCTATTTTGTGTCCTGATGCTGGCCATTTTACCAAATTACAAGGTTTATTGTCTCTGCAATGTATTCAGACATACTGGAAAAATGAGATACTGCTGTGAACATGTCGCTTTTGCTTGTGTACAGTAACTCATGCTTCTCGAGAAATTAAATGGTCTATTACCACCATTACATTAGCCGATTGGGGTGTCCTGAAAGCAACAATTCCCACTAACATTTTTTTTTTAGCCTCCCTTGTTTTTCGAGTATTGGAACCAGATCTTCCGGAGTTGAACCGTGCTATTTTCTTTGACGGGAGCCCCACTGTTCCCAAATTACTTACCGATAAAGTTACAGGGTTTAAATCTCCATTCAGGGGAAATAAAATGGTTCCCAAATCTCAGGTCAATATTGAACGGCCATTTAAATCCTCATTAAACCAAGAAGTAACACTGGTAACTTCACTGGTAACCATCTTGGGAACAGGGTAATTTAATCTGAAATTAAACTGGGGATAGGATGTGACACAGTTTTCTGAACTGAAGATTAGGTGTCTATAAGGGTGAGGACAGTTTTTGCTGAAGCAATCAGTTCATTGTTATATCCCAATCACAGTGTCAGCTTTGTGATAGTGAGACATAATATGGATGTCTGCACTTAGAAGCTTCATGTACAAGTTACATCAATAGCATCATATTACTTATATATGCTGATAAGGTGTACTATATATGAATATTGATCTACAGATAGATGGCTTGTGAGGGATTAGAAATAATGCAGTTTATGAACAGTAATGAACAATGTATGTTGATTTGGGTAATAAACAGCTATACATAGTTTATAGTTTAATGTAATCCAACAGAATGTCTTTCGTTTGTATTTTAATGTAAATACTATGATTTTTAACCTTATTGTTTTTAAGGGCTTGCACGGCATAGCTTGTCACTCGTATTGTTTACATACTTTATGATTGGTTGAGCGCTTCGCGCCACAACTCACCTGCCGACTAAATTGTTTGGAGGTTTCCTTGGTAACAGGGGAGTTGAATAGCTACCGTTTGCAGTGACCCACCTACCCCTGAAGAAGTTCCGTTTGAGGAACGAAACGGCCGTCATGTAATGACGTCAGTCGGACGTCAGTAGCGCGATCAAGACGAAGGTCTGATCGGATGTGTTGGTTCATACGAAGCACCATTATGATATTTCAGCTAGCTAAACAAAGATGTGGGCCGATCGAGGAACCCACTAGTAGCTGAGGGAGGTGCTGCTGCAATAACAATCTGAGTATATGAGAATGACATCCTCCTATCAGGTGGGAGTATTCTACGATGCTGTGCTCCCCCCCTGCGTGTGCCTTCACAGAACACCCAAACAGCATTGCAACGAAGCTGCCAACGTCTATGTGCTGTGGAGGAGAATAGAAGCTGACTTGCTAAAGATTTGGATACACATGCAAGCTTTAACTTGCCCTGTTGTAAGTAGGATTCGGGTTTTAACCAAACCACCAGATAGCCTTCAACAGAGAACCTTCTTCTTTTTATGGATATTTTGTGTCCATTTTATATTTTAATAAATTAACTTAAATTGTGTTTACAGCCTTGTGTTTGTATGTGATCTAGCCAGGTCCCCCTCGCGCACTCGCCTCCTCCTTCACCGTTGCGAGCGCGCGGTGTTGCTGTGCGGCCGGTTGCTAGGGAAGCGGGTCGGGCGGTTGCCGGGGACGCGAGCGGCGAGCAGGCCGGTTGCCGGGGACGCGATCGGGCCGTCGCTAAGGCCGCGATCGCGTTGCCACCGGTCCGGCGGCTAGCGGAGCAGGGCGCCGCCATGACAGTTAGCTCGCGCATGCGAAGGATGCCAGCTAGCGCGGGAGGCCCCTGATAGCTCGCGCATGCGTGAGGATAGACGGCCAGCCCCCAGGGTGCATAGGGGCAGAGAACACCTGACGCCAGGGAGCCAATAGGGCTGAGGGATTTGCCCGGGAAAGGAGATATACTTTTCGCGGGGTTTTGCAGTGACACAGGCAGTCAGGATCCGGACCAGCTAGGGGTAAGAGGTGGATGCAGGGGTCAGTGACCCTCTGCATTAGGCCAGCAGCCCCCAGGCCCCCAGTTAGGTCCTGAGCCACTTAATAGCTTGTGGAGTATAGGGACAGGCCCTAGATAGGGACACTGACCCATTTATTGGTAGCTTAGTCAGGGACACAGTGCTAAAGCCGTGCGGCCCTGCGAGGTGGGTTCTGGGCTCAGAACACTATCAAAGACCCTGGGACTAAGGTGATATTATCCGCGCTGGAATTCACCCAACGCGGTGTGGAGGACAACGTCGGATCGGGCGGAACTCCGGTGATATCGCGGTACCCGTGGCTGGAGCCCGGGCAGGTAACCTGCAACTCACGTGCACCAACCAGGCCTATCACCAGACATAGTGGCTGCGCAGTCACACATACATATGCAGACATTGGTATATGATTTTGGGAGTGCAAGACATTTGGGTGGGGGTTACTGGACACAGGGTGGGGTCACTCTGCGGGAGGTTAGCGTCCGCCGTGACGCCTAGAGGTGGTAGCATCCGCCGTGACGCCTAGAGGTGGTAGCGTCCGCCGTGACGCCTAGAGGTGGTAGCGTCCGCCGTGACGCCTAGAGTGGTTAGCGTCCGCCGTGGCGCATGTGTTGAGATGTAATGTAATAAGTTGCTGCATGTAGTAAAGTTAATAGTTATATAGAGCTGTCTGTGTGGTCATTGTATATTGTCCTGCGAGGAACTACTTCCCCTCTGGTGGGAGCCATCGCAGGTGGAGGCGCTGCATCATTAGTATTGTAATACATTGCCCCAGGTTCCCTTAGCGGATGCTCAGCCTTCTGTGAGCCAACAGGTATTGCACCACGCACCCCTTGGTAACATTGCATGTTCCCTCCACGCACGCGGTATATGCGATTGGGTGGGGTGATATGACCGTTACATTTGGAGGCGCTGCTGAGATCTTAGACCTGGGGTGCCCTATTCAAAACCGAATCACCAAAAATCAGCATCATGGTAATTCCCTCACGTCAAGAGGTCCACGCGTGGGCCACCACCGTCCGTGAACCCCCTAGACATGTGGTTGCAGTAGGGAACGTCCCGGCGTTAGTACCTGAAACTGACATCCGGAACTCACTGAGCAAACTCTTAGGCGCAGATAGAATATGGTACCGTGGCAGGGTGTTCGACTCTACTTATCACTTGAGTGCACTACTATTCACCGTATGCCGGGACATAGGCCCTGAAGCGGCCCCGAATATTCTAATAGCCCCCGAGTGCCCACCAGAAGGATACCCCCTTATATACTCGGACTTGCCAGTAATACGGGAAATGTTCTCGCTCAGAGCCCCTCCTCAAGATCCCGACGAACCGTCCACCAGTACCTGGACGCCACTTACCCCCGTGTCCAGTACCCCAAACCGGGTTGACCGTCCCCAACCCAAAGTCTCCTTTACCCCAAGCGGCCTCCCGGACACCAGTAGTTGGGCTGACAGTCCTCCCTCTCCACCCGACACCGTACCCCGCGAGGTAAACTCTCGGCCTATCGGAGAGAGAGCAACGAACGAAGGTTCCATAATGGGGGTGACGCTACCCCAATTCGTAGAAGCCCTCACTGTGGCATCCCAATCTCAAAGTTATAGGAAGCTTAAGGCCTTCTCTGGAGTACTTCCAATACCCCAGGGGGAAGAAGGAATAGACCTGTGGAGGGAGAATGCAGTAAAAGTAGTAGAGGAGTGGTCGTGCACTGACACTGTAAAGCGGCAGCGTATTATGGAATGCCTCAGACCCCCTGCGTCTACTATGTTGACCATCCACAGGGACCAACACCCAGAGTTGACAGCGTTGGAAATGGTGGCGTTCCTGTTGGAGGCGTACGGACTAGCAGAAGACGAAGGAGCGCTCTGGATGAAGTACTTCCGTCTTTATCAGAAGGAAGGAGAGGACCTGTCGGCTTTCATCCACCGCCTACAGCTGGTCCTCGGGGTCCTACTCAATCGTAAGCTGGTCTCCGCATCGGGGATGGATGAAGCTCTCCATAAACAGTATCTGCGGGGATCAAGCCCCACTCACCCCATAGCCAACATGCTCCGCAGCAAGATAATGGACGGGGGCCCCTACAAGTTCACCGAGTTGCTGCGGCAAGTGAAACTACAGGAGGCTCATGTTATGCTACACTCCACCGCTACACCTAAGAGCTCCTCTGCCTCCAAAGGAAAGGGCTCTACGGAAAAGAAGGACGAGTCTACTGCCTTGTCCAAAGGGTACAAACCACGACCCCCCGACCGACCACCTTCCCCATCCACGAGTCGCCCGGAAAGCCGCCCAGTGGTATGCTATAACTGCGGCAAGAAGGGCCACGTAATCCGTAATTGCCCAGAAAAGGAAGTTCACCCTGAGGAACACCCTTCCGATAGAGGAAAATCAGCCCGATCTATGGTCTGCAGTGTACCAATGGCAGAAGCTGACCTCGAACTCACTCATTCTGGAACTGGAACCCCGGATGCCCCTTCTGACGCCGGCCCCAGTGATGACGCCCCATCCGGTGAAGCTTGCAGTCAAGTGGGCCCTGCGGCCATCGTGCCCGTGGTACTAGAAGGGATATACGCCTCGGCCCTATTGGACACAGGGTCACAAGTAACCATAATATATCGCAGGTTTTATGATCAGCACCTTCAACACTGCCCACTAAGGCCGGCCGAACATATGAAGGTTAGGGGGTTAAGTAATGAAGACTACCCCATCGATGGGATTGTAAAGGTCCAACTGGACATACTCCAACTGAACACCGGCAAGAAGCACCCCATGCAGGTAGCGGCCATGGTATGCCCGGAGCCCCAAGACCATTGCAAATACCCAATCATCTTGGGAACCAATGCAGACATAGTGCAAGCTATAATCCGAGCCTACTTGAGAGAGACCAACGAGTTGCCGCTGGCCGATTCGCTCCTAGACCCCATCTTACGAGAAGAATGCCACCGGGTGTATGCATTGGAGCGTCATGGGGACCTCTACAATCGTCAACGAGGACTGACGACCATATTACCAGGGGGAGTGCAAAAGATGGCCGTCTGGTGTTGTTATCCCGACCGAGACCAGAACGACCAACTGTTCTCGCTGGAGAGTGAACCTGAAGAAGAAGAGGTTCATCGAGGGTATAGAATACTACCCGAAGTGAGGGAATGGACGGCTAAGATCCCTATTCGAACCCACGTATATGTGCAGAATCTCTCCCCCTTTCCGATGGAGTTTGATGTCGACCAGAAGTTGGGATGCATATATCCGGTCAGCCCGGTGAGAGCCACACCTCAGGTGAAGGCGGCGGCCGCGCACGAGCGGATAGTCGATCTGGACTTCAACTTCGGCGAATCGACCCTGTCCACAGAGTGGAAAAAACGGTTGACCACCCAGCTGATGCAACGACGACATGTGTTCTCCACGAGCGAGATGGATGTGGGGTGCAGCCGCAGTGCCCAACATACCATTCGGATGAGTGATGCCACCCCGTTCCGGGAACGTTCTCGTCGCCTTGCCCCTCGGGATGTGGACGATGTGAGGAACGCCATCCAAGACATGGAAACCGCTGGGATTGTGACGGAATCACGAGGACCTTATGCGTCGCCCATAGTGGTGGTGCGGAAAAAGAACGGGTCCGTACGACTGTGTATCGACTATCGGACACTGAACAACCGCACGATCCCGGATCAATACAACCTTCCGCGCATTGAAGAGATCCTGAATGCGCTGAATGGGAGTCACTGGTTTAGCGTGCTGGACCTCCGATCAGGGTACTATCAGGTGCCCATGACGGCGGAAGACCAGGAGAAAACGGCTTTCGTCTGCCCCCTGGGATTCTATCAATTCACCCGTATGCCCCAAGGTATATGTGGGGCGCCTGCTACGTTCCAAAGGTTGATGGAAAAGACAATCGGGGACATGATTCCCCGGGAGTGCCTGGTGTACCTGGACGACATCATCGTCTTCGGAAGGACTCTGGAAGAGCACGAAGAACGGTTGTTTAAGGTGATCGATCGTCTGGGAAACGAAGGGTTGAAATTGTCCCTAGACAAGTGCCGATTTTGCCATACCTCGGTGACCTACGTGGGGCACATCGTGTCCGCCAAAGGGATCGCCACCGACCCTGCCAAGGTAGAGGCCGTGGTGAACTGGCCTCGCCCAGAGAACGTCACAGAGCTGCGATCCTTCCTGGGGTTCTGTGGGTATTATCGCCGCTTCGTGGAAGGGTACTCGAGCAAGGCTAAACCCTTGAACAATCTGTTGAAGATATACCCTTCCGAGACCGGGAAGAAGGCTGTACCAGCCCGCCAACCGTTTGGTGACAAATGGACCTCTGAGTGTGAGCAGGCCTTCCTGAAGCTGAAGAAGTGTCTGACCGAAGCGCCTGTACTTGCTTATGCGGATCCCGACCAGCCTTACGTCCTGCATGTGGATGCTAGTCTAAATGGACTAGGCGCCGTCCTGCACCAGAAGCACCCGGAGGGCCTGCGGCCGGTAGCTTACATCAGCCGAAGCTTGACACCCAGTGAGCAGAGATACCCCGTCCACAAGTTGGAGTTTCTGGCTCTCAAGTGGGCGATCACCGAGAAGCTCCACGATTACTTGTACGGTGTCACCTTCGAGGTAAGGACGGATAACAACCCCCTCACGTACATCAATACGTCGGCCAAACTAGATGCAGCAGGCCACCGATGGCAGGCCGCCCTCAGTAACTACAGCTTCTCCTTGAAGTATAAGCCGGGGCCATTGAATATTGGGGCGGACGCCCTCTCCCGAAGACCAGGACTACTCGCTACCCCCGATGATGAGGAATGGGAAGAACTTCCCGGCCCCGGAGTGCGGGCTATGTGTAAAACTGCAGCCATAGTTAATGACCAAGTGGCCTTCTCCGAGTTACGAGTGATCGACTCTTTGGGATGCCAGTCGCAGGCTGTCCCCGCCGCCTACTGCGACCCAAAAGGGATGCACCTCACGCACGACAAGGTGTTCCGGTGGAAAGATCTGGTAGACTACCAAATTCGAGATCCGGTCACTAGCATCATCCGGCACGCCGTTGAAAAAAGGAACCCAGCCCTTCTGAAACGTGCGCCCAATGACTTGGTGGCCTTACTCATGCGAGAATGGGACAAATTTGAAGTGGACAACTGCTTGCTCTATCGGGTGGTGCAATATCATAATCACCCGGATAGGAGACAACTAGTCCTACCCAAGAACTTACAATACCTGGTGTTGAAGTCCCTACACGATGAACACGGGCACCTAGGTGTAGAGAAGACTTTTGGGCTAGTCCGAGACCGGTTCTTCTGGCCCAAGATGAGGGAAGCGGTGGAACAACACTGCCGCCGTTGTTCCCGGTGCATTCAACGCAAGACGTTGCCTACCAGAGCAGCTCCCATGGCCCATCTTAAGAGTTCTGGTCCGATGGACTTGGTGTGTATGGACTTTTTATGTATCGAACCTGATAGCCGAGGCATCGGTAACGTGCTGGTCATCACGGACCATTACACCCGATATGCACAGGCCTTCCCCACAAAAGACCAGAAGGCTATCACGGTCGCGAAAGTTCTATGGGAAAAGTTCTTCGTGCATTACGGTCTTCCAAACCGACTTCACTCCGACCAAGGGCGAGATTTTGAGAGTACTCTGATCCGAGAATTACTTAAAATGCTGAACGTCGCCAAGTCCCGGACGACTCCGTACCACCCCGAAGGAGATGCTTTGCCTGAACGATTCAACAGGACCCTGTTGGACATGCTTGGAACTCTGAAGGGAACGCAGAAAGCAGAATGGAGTCGTCACGTAGAAACGTTGGTACACGCGTACAACTGTACTCGCCATGAGTCCACTGGGTTCTCCCCGTACTTCCTCATGTTTGGGCGGGAGGCAAGACTCCCCGTAGATGTGCGTCTTCGAGTCTCAACGGATGGGATACACAATGCTACCCATTTCCAGTATGTGCAAAGGCTAAAGGACAGTTTGCAGCAAGCTTACCAACAGGCTGAGAAGTCTACAGCTAAACTGAATGCTGGCAATAAGAGACGATACGACAATAAAGTCAAATATCGAGAGTTACGTCCTGGGGACGCTGTGTTACTTCGTAATTTGGGAGTCCCCGGAAAACATAAACTGGCAGACCGATGGAGAGATGGCGTATATGAGGTAGAGTCACAGATGCCCGGCCTCCCGGTCTATCGCATCAAAGACACAGACGGCCGGGTAAAGGTGTGGCATCGTAATCACCTTCTCCCTATTCCCCAAGTGGGAGGCGAAGAAGAAGAAATACAGGCCACACCGCTCAACGGTGAGTCCGATCTATCAGAGGTGGGTCAAGAGACTGTAAATAACGAGACCCACTCTGAAACTCCTGAAGACCCTATGGAGGGACCCTCTCAAAGGGACTATTCCACAGAAGGGGCATCTCCCGGAGGAGCTACGGGTAAAGGGCCCCGTAGGCCAACGCCTACTAAGGTGGCACCAACAGGCCAGCCTTTGGATCCACAGAGCCCGTGCTTTGTGCCTAACAGAGACTGTTCAGAGACATTTCTCCCCTCAAGGGACGAGGCTGAGCCTCAGGACTGTACTTATTACTCCCCAGAGGGAGTTGCTGAAGAACAACTCCGTAGGAGCCAAAGGGCCAGGTACCCTCCAACTCGGGTAACCTATGATCAAATGGGGGCACCCCAGTATGAGGCTCAGCAGTGGTCTCGGAGCAAAATCCAATCCGTGATTGTGATGCTCACAGAATTGTGTAACCTTGTTTAAAGTTGATGCAATGTGCTAAGTTGTATTCGTACCAGATGCATTTTTATTATATAACGGTTGTGTATAGTAGTAAGTTATGTGGTCCAAGCGGGGACGTTGGAGTTTCACCAGGGGGAGGATGTAGCCATGTCCCCCTCGCGCACTCGCCTCCTCCTTCACCGTTGCGAGCGCGCGGTGTTGCTGTGCGGCCGGTTGCTAGGGAAGCGGGTCGGGCGGTTGCCGGGGACGCGAGCGGCGAGCAGGCCGGTTGCCGGGGACGCGATCGGGCCGTCGCTAAGGCCGCGATCGCGTTGCCACCGGTCCGGCGGCTAGCGGAGCAGGGCGCCGCCATGACAGTTAGCTCGCGCATGCGCAGGATGCCAGCTAGCGCGGGAGGCCCCTGATAGCTCGCGCATGCGTGAGGATAGACGGCCAGCCCCCAGGGTGCATAGGGGCAGAGAACACCTGACGCCAGGGAGCCAATAGGGCTGAGGGATTTGCCCGGGAAAGGAGATATACTTTTCGCGGGGTTTTGCAGTGACACAGGCAGTCAGGATCCGGACCAGCTAGGGGTAAGAGGTGGATGCAGGGGTCAGTGACCCTCTGCATTAGGCCAGCAGCCCCCAGGCCCCCAGTTAGGTCCTGAGCCACTTAATAGCTTGTGGAGTATAGAGACAGGCCCTAGATAGGGACACTGACCCATTTATTGGTAGCTTAGTCAGGGACACAGTGCTAAAGCCGTGCGGCCCTGCGAGGTGGGTTCTGGGCTCAGAACACTATCAAAGACCCTGGGACTAAGGTGATATTATCCGCGCTGGAATTCACCCAACGCGGTGTGGAGGACAACGTCGGATCGGGCGGAACTCCGGTGATATCGCGGTACCCGTGGCTGGAGCCCGGGCAGGTAACCTGCAACTCACGTGCACCAACCAGGCCTATCACCAGACATAGTGGCTGCGCAGTCACACATACATATGCAGACATTGGTATATGATTTTGGGAGTGCAAGACATTTGGGTGGGGGTTACTGGACACAGGGTGGGGTCACTCTGCGGGAGGTTAGCGTCCGCCGTGACGCCTAGAGGTGGTAGCGTCCGCCGTGACGCCTAGAGGTGGTAGCGTCCGCCGTGACGCCTAGAGGTGGTAGCGTCCGCCGTGACGCCTAGAGTGGTTAGCGTCCGCCGTGGCGCATGTGTTGAGATGTAATGTAATAAGTTGCTGCATGTAGTAAAGTTAATAGTTATATAGAGCTGTCTGTGTGGTCATTGTATATTGTCCTGCGAGGAACTACTTCCCCTCTGGTGGGAGCCATCGCAGGTGGAGGCGCTGCATCATTAGTATTGTAATACATTGCCCCAGGTTCCCTTAGCGGATGCTCAGCCTTCTGTGAGCCAACAGGTATTGCACCACGCACCCCTTGGTAACATTGCATGTTCCCTCCACGCACGCGGTATATGCGATTGGGTGGGGTGATATGACCGTTACAGTTATATGTTGTTTGCTGTCTTTGTCAGTCAGTGTTGTTTATTAGTGTTATATGTTAGTTTGTCCTATATCTACAGCAGTAAACACTATGTAATATCTTTGTGCTTTATTCCATATATCTCGGATGCCTGCCCCGAAGTTACAAAGTTGATTCGGATGTACAGGACTGTGCCACAAAGAGCATAGCTCTTGCCACTTTATCTGGATATTTGTTGGACTATATTTTTCAAGGCGCCGGTCTGTATTTATGTTTTCTTTGTATGTTTCTTGACGTTGTTCAGTCAGCGTTATCAGGCTGCCTACCTCACACATACATGTGAGCTTCTTTGTACTCTTGTTTTAGATTAATTTTATTTTTATCACATTGAGTATACACATATATTTTATGCATTATATTTAAGCGCTTTTTCCAGCACTTTTTCTTTTTTTCTGATCCTCTGTGAGTGATACACTGTAGCAACATACAACTACAGTACATCAGGTATAAGTGTGCAGCTTGAGGGCAGCTCTCACAGTTTGACTATTGGCAACATTCCTGTGTAACATTTATAATAACAATGAAAACAACATACTTACTCCAATAACCCTTAGGCTGCGCTTATAGTGCCTCGCTCCAAATAAAATACATTGACTTCGTCACAAGTGCTTATAGTAAGCGTGACGGAGCGGCAACATTTTTTGAAGCCGGTCTATTTTATTTTTTTTAGAGACAGTTGCCACATGTGACTGTCTCTAAACCAAATCAGAGACCGCGGCCCGCCCCCTTTCGTGATGTCGCTGGCGACAGTCGCGGAAAATCTAATTATAACTTTCGCGGGTGGCGACAGGTGACGTCATCGGTCATGTCGCCGTCGCCAGCACTATAAGCGCGGTCTTATGAGCAGGGCTCAGTGAGACTGTGTTTGCCAGACAATAGAAGTGGAATGTGAAGACATTCTCTCTCTTTCTGGTTTACTGACTGTATAGACCCAGTACAATCATATGTAGGTTGTAGTTATAACAGACTTATATGTGCTAATTTTATATCTCTGAGTCATCAGTGTTAACAGACACTCACATAGCTGAATTATCAGTGTTTAGAGATGCAGGGATTATACTGTACTCTAGTTCTACACTGAGTAGCATTGTTAGGTATATTGAGAGAGAACCAGGTCCGGTGAATGAATATATACTCAGGACTTGAAGTAATATATCTAATAATATAAGATAATATTATATATATATATATATATATATATATATATATATATATATATATATATATATATATATATATATATATATATATATATATCATAGAAAAAGAACAAAAAACACTCTGTGATAATAGTCACTGGTGTGGGTGCAGATCCTATAATGAAGAATAAGCAATACGATACCGTTTGGAAACGAAATCAGCAGGCAGCACTCCAGTATATATATAGATTGTCCTTCAGATATGGTAAAACACATAGGCACTCATAATTGAGGTTTTTAATAAGTATCTTTAAGTGTTTTTCTTGAATATGTAATTAAAATGTATTTATTTTCAATTTTCAACATTAGTGGAGGAGAGTGCATCGCTAAGGGTTCTTTTCTTGTGTGTAGTTTATGGAAGATAATGTGATCAGGCAGTCACAGATACAAATGGCTCACTGCTAGAGAGAGGGCAGGGCTCAAACAGGGGAGTGCCAGAGCCTGTTTCAGAAGAGGAAGAGGATGTGACTTTGTAAATGGTTGCAATAGTTGCCACTAGCAGAGATACAAAGCTTGACTAGTTATTACACGGAGACTATCAGCGTTCTTACTCTCTCCTAAGAAGGGTTATCACTGTTCACATGTCTTCACTTATGTTGCAGATTTGAGTGCAACTGTTTCTTTGATACCTGTGTTGTACTTTACTGCTTCTACAGACAGCTTGTTGCAGTTCAGCAACACAGTGAGTTAATACCCACTGTCTCCAATACCATAAGGCAGGGGTGCACAAACTGGGGGGTGCAAGATTTTCCTGGGGGGCGCGGGCGGTTGCAGAGGCCCTGTGCTCTTCCCCAAGGCATTTAAATTAAATGTCGGTGGACCACGTGAGGCCCCTGTAACTCACTTACCGGACGTGGCATCACATGACCCGACGCCATGGCAACGTGCTGTTAAATGACACTACAGGGTCACGACGTGACATCACATGACTCCACAGCGTCATTTGATGCTGGAAAACGAGTTAGGGGACTCGAGTACCGGGGGGAGCAAGCAATGGGGCGCAGCTCTAATAGTTTGTGCACCCCTGCCATAAGGGGACCTGTGTGTTTTTTTATCCCTTTTTATTCTACTTTCATATTTTGAAGCAGCATAGTATTAATATCCATTCAAGGAAATCACCGCTCCTCACTTATTGAGTTTGGTCATATTGGAGCTTTAAGAGCTTGTTCTAAGTATCTGTTTGCTTTCTATTTTCCACACCGGGTGATTATGGCCATGTCAGAATTTTATTCATAGCGTATGATTCAGGTAGTTATTGCCAGAGAAGTCTGAGGGAAATTCCCCAACCAGAGTTGATTGCCATTGAAATAGAATGCCATGGTAATCATCGAAACAGAATGTTTGGGATTCATTGTGGGTATCGTGCCTGGGAAAACAGTTGGATTGTTGAGTCTTTTACTGAGGTTTATGTCATTTCATGTGCATTACTATTGCTTTACTCCTCTGTATGTCGAATGTTCTGTGGTTTTAATAAATATCTGATCTCTGAGCTAAATTCGTGTCTGTTTGTAGTTTTAAGAAACAAGGCTGGCTATAGATATACCTGAGAGACCAACCCTTTTGAATTTTAAGGATTTTTTTGCATTAACAGTATAAGGTATATTGTGCGCTACTCCTACATCTTTTTAGTCTATAGTTACTGTGTACTGTATGTGTCTATCAATATACTGTCACTGGATTCAAAAGTGATGCCCTTGTGTGTCTCTTTAAAAGAAACCTGTTTTCAAGCAATACAGTTTTCTTAATATTTAATACCATGAAAATGGTTTTGCTTTTCTTGTAAAATGTACATTCAGCTCCTTGTTTTAGCTTGCTCTAAATTAAGATTCCACACAGCAATACTCTGTACTCCTTTATACTGCACCGACACACTTTATTCGAGCAAATACCCAGTATGTACCTGGCAGATACCTGGATTGCGCCGCTCCTCACCTCTGACAAGCCCCGTTGCGTTTGCCTTCCCAGCCTGGGTTCATGCCTGGCTGACGGGCGGCTGATCTGTTAAATGATAATGATTAGGATTTAATAGGCTGCAATGCTTCGCGTGTCTACCAGATGGCATAAATTCATGAATTGTAATGCAGTATATATATATATATACTGTGCAGTATTGCAGCCAGCGGGAATAAAATGCTTCAATCCCTGCCTGGAAAATACCTCAATGCACTCGGGCAGAAAACAGTCACAAACCTCAATACACCCGGGTATACCCGAATTTGTGGGACTAGCCGAGCTCGAATAAAGTGTGTCGCCAGTGTATATCCAAATTAACATTTGATTTCTTAATCTAACGGAAGTGCACAGCACTTTCATTATAGGCTTCATTAGGAGTTGACAGCCTTATTTATTGTATGTGTAAATAAAAATAAATAAAAAAATGCAACCTTTCCTTTTTTAAAGTAATACAACCTCTATCTACCTCAATAAAAAAATATGTATTTACATGATTTTGTCCAATAACTTTGTTATTTGTGCATGTGTATAAAGTCATAAATATTGTTATAAAACATTCAGCAATGTGCCCTGTTTCTGTGCTTTACTTTAACAAATACAGGTACTGTATGTCATAATTTACAGAGACTGTGTCTGGTGTTTTTAGTTTTTTAGCATTGAAATAGTGTATTGCAAGAAGAGGTGGTTATGGGTGTCTAAAAAACAACTGGCACTTTTCTTATACAGCATTATAAAGAACATGCATGAAATAGACTGTAGCAATAGCCTCAGCATACATTTAGTTGAGCTTAACTACACACTAGCATCATCTATCAGTAATTCAAAGCTACGAAAGATAAAAAACACCACTGGACAGCTGTTGGCTGAGCGGGAGCCGCAACATTCAATGAAGTGCAGATGGATTTCACTTATTTACCCGAGGTCACGGAAACGGTAAGTCTTGCTACGTCACTATCTGTTAAACTGTCTTCTGCCACAAGACATCTTCCACTGCTGAAAGATATTGAGTTGAATGGGCTGGAATGTGTTTTCTAGTGCTGGAAGGTGCCACATGGCAGTAGAATGCTTAGTAAATAATTTTGCCCTTAGTTCTTAGAACGCTGTACAAAGGATAACCTTACATTTCAGTTACCTGAACCTGAGTTAAAGCACTAATGCCTGATTATGCTACTTGTAAATTAATTAATCCATGTTACATACTGTATTATTATTTTTAATACTTGCTATAAAAAGTGAATAAATCAAATTCAGAAGATAAAAAGTATAAAGTAAAAATATATATATATATTTGACTTACCTCATCAGAGCCAGATCCAAAAATCAGTAGATCAAAGGGTATTGCTGCAACCATGTCAATAAGAAACCAGCCTTTAAAGTAGTGAATTGCTATTCTTGCAGGATCACTAACTACTTCTTCATTCAAATTTACATAAGTGGTTCTGAAGTTTATTAGAATATCAATAATGAACATGATATCTACGATTAAGTCAACAACATTCAGTGGGTTGCAAGAATATCCACATTCACGTCTCCTCTGCTCCCCTCTGTCATTGAGTAAAAAGGCAGCTGAGTAAGGTGTGAAGATGGCAGTATATATGACTAGCAACAAAATTAACCAGTCCCATACTGCCTTAAAAGGACTATAGTGCAATATAGTAAACTTGTTGATGCGAGGAGTTTGAAGTTTATATTCCGGTAAGACATCAGCTCCCAGTGAAAGCACCTGTAGAGAAAAAGCACAAGAATATACTGTAAGTAACTTGGTGAATATTAGAAACATACTAAATCTTACTAAATATACATCATATGTTAAAGGTTACAGGGCTGTGTGAGAATCTTTTCTTGCCTGTTGTTTTTATTAATGCACCTTAACGAAGGGATCTCCCGGAGCGAATCTATGGTCACACGACCATTGGGCACCACACAGTTGCTGAGATATTTGTACATTTTTGTACTGGTGCTTGACACACAAGAATTACAAATATGACAGCGGTGTCGCCACTGTAGCAAGGCTGACCCCAGTGGACACAATATGGCCAACAAGCATTCTTGTCTGTTGCTTTAAGAAATGTTAAATTCATAGCCAATAGAGAAGTGCAAACTGGTTGTTTTTCAGTTTGTTAATTCTTTTGAGTATTGCACAAAATACACAACAATTCTGTGTGAGTGGGGTGGGGGAGAAGGGGATTAATTAAAGAATGGTGCAAAACGTTCCCCTTGTTTCTTATTTTTCTTGACATTTTGTGAAAATGTAATTATTTTTACCAAATTTGAATTATATTTATATATTCAGTGTTCGACAAACCTATACATTTGCTCGCCCCGGGCGAGTGGATTTAACCCCCGGGCGAGTAAATATTGGCCCAAGCAGCACACGTTTGGTACTAGGTGGCGAGTAGATTTTTTTGTGTGGCGAGTAGATTTTTTGGTGATTTGTCAACCACTGTTTATATATATATATATATATATATATATATATATATATATATATATATATATATATATAGCTATCTATCTTTATCTATATATATCGAAAGATGAACAGCCAGTACTCAAATGAAGCACAATAGGGTAGGTGCATGTCCCATAAAAAGTAGATAAACACATAATACCGTTTGCACGTATGTTTATCTATATATATATATATCTATATTAAAAAAAAAGCTAGGTCACATGATCAAAATAAACTGCACATTGGTGATCTTGCCCAACAAGGTCATATGACTGAGTTTTTTTTGGGGGCGGGGGGGTACTTTGCAGTTTTTTTTTAAACTTATATTTTTATTAAGATTTTCAAGTATAAATGGGAAGGGAAGGGGTACAAAAAGAAAAAAAAGGAGGGAAGGGTGGGGGAAACAACCATTTTGTATCAGAATTCTTACAATCATCAACAGTCACATTACATAGCATACAACATTTTATAGACGACATATTCTACACTCATCACTCCCAAATCTCTTTCCTATTGAAATAATACCCCTACCCAACATCCCAGGGGGTCCCAGACCCTATTGAACTTCCTTGTGGTGTGATTCAGGAATGAGGTGAGTCTCTCCATTAATTGAACATCATTAACCCCTCTAATAACCCCACTTCTGGAGGGCGGGAGTGTCTTTTTCCACGCTGCTGCTAGAGCGCACCTAGCCGCCGTTAGAATAGGCAGGATCAGTTTAACTGTATAGTGATTCACATCTTACATGGGCTTAGCCGGAATAATCTTGATTCCCATCACATCTTCTATTAATTTCAAAACTGTCCTCCAGTATGCCTGCATTACTGGACAAAATCACCAGATGTGTGCTAGGTCCTTTATCTGTCCGCATCCCCTCCATCAGAAGCCTCCGAAAACACGGAACTTCCTCAGCAAGCGTGCATCCGCGTCGTCATCATCACGGGTGCGCCCCCCACTTTGCCGTTTTTAATGATAAAACAGCAAACTCTGCTTAGTTCAAGAACTTTTGTGAATATTTTGCACATTTCTAATATCCAACTTTTTAGATATTGTATTATATTGATAGTATTAATCATAAAATCTTTGGAACATTTTGTATTCAAACTTAGTAATCAAGTACTTTGCACTGTACATTCCATTGAAAAATCTGAAGCATACATTCTCCACAATATCTATAGTCTTAATGCGTCTAATGCTGTTATAGTTGATTTATAATGTAATCATTGATGAACACCTGCATATCATTTAGGCATGAACTAAAGGTAGAAATCATTGTTACTTTTTAAAAGTAAAATTCTACGTCCAAGATCCACAAAGCTGTTATTGACTTAACAAGGTGCTAATTCACGTTAACACATCGTTAAGGTTAAGTGGTAACGGAAATCTTCAAAGCTCACTAATGCAGTGTTAAGTGCTCAGTCTGGAGTCCCTGGGCGCCAAGACTTTGGTGGCCTTTCCTTAAGGTGGCCCTCCTCCTGCATCAAGGTATCATGACGTTGCGGTGTCATGGCAACACATCACCATGTGATGTTGTAGCGTCATGTCGCCATGACAACGTGACGCTGCAGTAGGAGGCTGCTCCAGAGAAGCTAAGAGACATCCCTCTTTCTCTTACACACACGCACTCCGCAATTCCCTCTGCTGGTTGGGCGGAAGTTGCATCCCAGCGCTGACAGGAGGGAGAGTATGGCAGACACTACCGCTGGGCTGCTGCAGCACTGACCCATTGCTACTGTACCTAAAGGGGTCCCCTAACCTTAGGGGCCTCTAGGTACGTGCCTAGTGCGCCTTGAGGGTAATCCGGCACTGTAAAGGCTGGTTTAGGCCACAGAGGGCATTGCATTAACTATAACGGACGTTAGTGCTAATGATATGCAACAGAGGCATTCCCATCAATGCCGCCTATCCAAACAGGTCAGTTAAAGTTAATGCAGGGATGTAATGACATACTAGTTAAGTCATAGCTAAACTTGGCGTTACTTCCATCCAAAACCTGAAATAGGGCTTTTACAGGCTGTGGATAGGTGTAACACCGCAGTTAGGTATGGTTTAATTAACCCGCTATTTACAGGTTCTATCCCTTTGCTGTCTTCTCTTTTTTAACCTTTTTTAAACACCTATCTAGGGTCTAGATGGTAGTAACGAAACCTTTGGGTAATACAGACGTCATAACGTCATGTTATTTGAAGCTAATACAAGGCAGTGCTAACTTAACATGATGTTAAGCCTCTGCTAATGAGATCACTAATGGCTACGGTTTTTGCATATAATTAGCTTTGTGAAGCTTTGTAGCGTTAACCTCAGGGAGCATACTGCCCATTATAGATTTTGATAAATGTAAGTTATGAGTTAAGAGATCTCTATGGATCTGTGTTTAAGACTTTTTTCATGAACAAATGTCCAGTCTAATAGAGAAGAACTATTTTAGTTCTAACAGTAGATGTACATAAGCACTTCAATAATATGTTACAAAAATAGAAATGGACCAGAAAGAAAAATAATGTTAGCGATACACATAAATTACAGTGGTTTTCCAATTCTGGGTAATTAAAAGGAATCACTTATTTATGTTTATAAGATATGCATAATAGGTAATATCTCCATTAAATAGCTGAGGCATGAAATTACAAACAGTATGTCCACTAACATTTACAATCTCTTCTATCAAAAGAGGTTTTTACAGAAATGTGAATTGCATATGTAAATATTATATAGTAAACTAACAATAGCTTTTATTGTCCAATATGGTAAAAATGAAAAGTGCTTTATTCAAGGACACAGCGGAGGGCAGGTCAAATAGTACTTTTCTGAAATCCAAAGAGAATGTTCTGGCTGTCATGTTGTTTACAGGGGTAGCACAAAATACAATACTCTGAAAAACAATTCTAACCTGGGTTCACAAATAGACCTATGTATCTTTACATAGCTGTTTTATTTATTCCTCTCTCGAAAGGCAGTTCTTGACAAAAAGCGGAACACTGTAGTAACATACTGCCTCAAGTGTATTGTTGGAATGCTTCCATTACCACCAGCGTTCTGCTGGCTAAGACTCAGCTGGGAGAAGAGCAACTGTTTTGGAAGATTTTTAGCAAGCACCAATGGAATTGAACATTGCTGAGAATGATCTGAATGCTTTTGTGATTCTGCCAGAGTATGTGAACAATAGCTTGTAGACATTGCCAGCGGAAATGTTTGAATGCTTTGATTTGTCTTTCTGCCAACCAACTTCCACAGCAATTAGCAGAGTAGGAATGATAACCGATAGTGTTCCTGCAGTTAATAGAAGACCTGGAGAACAGGAACATGAAAAGCACTGCTCCAATAGCAAAAAACGGGGATCCAGATAGGAAAAGTTGATGACAGGTCATTTATTCACAAACCGGAATAACTAGCAACATTGAGTTGCACAAAGGTAGTCCTCTGACAAGTTTCACACACACGGCGCTTTTTCAAAGCTTCAAATCTGGATCATTGCTGGACTGAATATATAGTACAACAGATTTACATATATAAAATTGGCTCACCTCACACCCATACCTATCCTTCATAACTTCCAAATCATTGAATATATGGACATTACATTGTGATCAGTGATGCTGGGATTCTGCTTCAGCTGTGCAGCACTAGTTTGTGATTTTGTTAGTTTCTTGACTTTTCAATTTTCCTGCAGTTAATGCTCTCTCTTCCTACACCTTTAGTTGACTATAATAATTGTCCTACCTGGTCTTTACTAAAATAATTTTCTTTGAAACAACAGATAAGAATCCCTTTATTACATGTTCAGTATCAACTGGTTTGAATGTGCTTCTTGATCTAAAAAAAGTATTAGTTAAGTAAGGTGGCACGGAGGATAGTGATCTATTCTCTTTTTCCATATAGAATCTCAGTGCAGTTGAAAAGGAATTGCATTGCCACAGTTCTGCACTTTGATCTCTTGCTGTATAGAGAGCCAATTAATGTTGTGTTAGCTACTGAGGAAGTGCAGTATTTCATTTCAACATCTATTCTTGTTTTCACAGCAAGATGAGTAAAATCATTTAGGTATGTCTGACTATTTTTGGCTACATACTGTACATGTTGGATGACCAGAGTGAACCCTGAGGAGATTACCTAATTATTCAAATTGTTGCTAACTGGACTGATGCAATATCCAGGTTTAAGATCAGTCTTTGATGTTCCATTATTTGTTACCAAAAAATGTATTCCCGGTTTTAACAGTAAATCAGTGAGTTTTGCAAAGAGATTAGTAGTGTGAGCTTTATATTGTGACTTGTTGTTTTTAAAAAGCAGGGAGTGTGATTGTTTAGTTATGAGTTTTTCTTTAATATATATATATATATATATATATATATATATATATATATATATATATATATATATATATATATATATATATATATACGCATTATCACATATACAGTAGGATCATTATATGTCCAAGAGAAATCGTAATCATAATCTCAGATTAACCTGGAATATAATAACAGCAAGTTTAGTATTTTGCTAAATTGTAACTGGGTGAGATAATTATACCATATTCCTATTTATATCAATCCATAGACATAAACATCCTGATCCTCTCAATAGGCGCTTTCTTAAGAAAAGGGCACGCTACTAAACTCCAACCTAATACATAGGAGAAGACATGGAGAGCTGCAGACTAGTAATACATAGACTTATATACAGGATTTACATGAGAACCTCAGTTAGAACTCTGAAGAACTGAACTCTGGGATACGAGCATGGCTATTTATACCCACATGCTCCTCACTGGTGACAAGGCAAATTGGGAGGGGCGGAACCTGGTGTGACCACATCGTTTAACCCCTTCTAGCAATTAACTCCTTAACCAATTAGTAGCCAACCAAGAGGGGACTACATAAATAACACATATTCACTGCTCTTACTGTAAAGACTTTCCTTTGCCTTTCCTATAACCACAATACATGACCATGCGTCAGTTGTGCAGCCCTTGGGGTGAAAATGTATAATATCCCATTTTACATGCCCCTTTTCCAAGGGGAACACTTGTATTTTGGATAAACAGTAATAGGATAAAATCCAGAGGTTGGTGCTCAACTGTGTTTTGACCACAAGTATGACAATGTCTAAAGAGGTACATAAAACCAATATAGAGGAACAGAAGTAATCCAGCCTGGTGAGTATTTTGAATAGTCTTTCCAAGTAACTCAGACATCTCATTTTTAATTTCAGAGGCTTTTCTGTGAACCTTTTTCAAGTTGTAATATAGGGTGTGGACTTAATAGAGATTTACACAGAGGCAAAGTTATTCTATACTCCCATCCATCTACACTTAGGTTGGGACCTTATGTTTTGATTTTAAAACATTTCATGTTTTGGTTTTGCCGGAACTTTATTGGTTGTAGTTATGGATTTGTAAGGGATATTAGTTTTTGCACATCTTACTGGCCCATCACCTCTGATAATGCAATCCTCAGAGTCAGAGGACGTGAGGCCCGCAGGAGAGATGAGCCTCAGGCTTGCAGACCCACTGGTGGAGGCAGTGACCAATGGGAGAGTAATTTTTGGAGGGATGGGAGCGGGGACCAGAACCTAATTCAGAAACAAGGTTAGTTTCTGTTTTGGATTCAGGCAAATAGATTTAGTTAGACTCAGATCTATGGAGTTTTGATGTCTAGGACTGGTATGTCCAGATAACTGATATCAAACATTAATTTCAAGACGTCTCATGTACCCTCTATTTTTTGTTTAAAGAAAGACGGCATCACAATATATTCAATGGGGTTCATAGAACTGTCTCTTAGAACGTCAAACGCTTGTACATTACTTAGAGTTCCACTACTTAAATCAAGGTAGTTAAAATTGTTGCCTTTCCATTTGCATAAGCAGTTTGACTTCCTTGGTTTCAGAAATATTTGGCTGTTTATATCAGATCCAACCCAAAGTGTTGTTAGTTCTTTTGTAGCATTTTCACCAATCCTTTTGTAAATGTCTTCATTATACAAGATTCTAAATCTGGTTTTATAACTATATTGTGGTCACCTCTTTTAACTTCTCAAATCCTGCTAAATAATCAATAACCTTCTAAATTAACAACCTAGTCATGTGTTCCATCCCATCATGTTTAACTAATGCCTATCAATGCCCTTTTGTCCCTTTCTAATTATTACTTCAGTCATATATTTGTATTCTATAAAATAATATTATATTTTCTTGTAACATACTGTACAAGTGTATATATATATATATATATATATATATATATATACATATATACATATATATATACAACAGCTTCCACCCGACACACAACAAACATGCAACCATCTACAGTCAAGCCATACGATACAACCGGATATGCTCCAACACAGCAGACAGAGACCAGCGGATTAAAGCCTTGAGATCAGACTTTATAAACCGTGGATATAACCACAGAATTGTAGACCAGCAAATTCACAAAGCCACCAGAATACCAAGAAGTGATCTCCTTGAATACAAACAGAAGGAGACAAGTGACAGGGTACCTTTGGTGGTCACATATAACCCACACCTAGGAGCCCTACGCAAGATCGCCAGGAAACTACAACCCATCCTCCAGGAAGATACAAGACTGCAACAGGTCTTCCCTGAAGCACCCTTATTATCATACAGACAACCCCATAATCTCAAGAATATTATGGTGAGGAGTAAAGTATTCAGCAGTACAACTGAATGCGGGACAAAACCATGCCAGGACCCAAGATGCAAAACCTGCACAATGCTCTACACAGCGGACACAATACAAATACCACACAGGAATCGGGAATACAAAATCAGAGGAAGGTTCACCTGTTCTTCCAGCAATGTCGTGTACCTCATCATGTGCATGAAATGCCCAGGGGGCTGCTACTACATAGGTGAGAAAGGGCAGGGGCTAAACAAGAGAATGAACCTGCATCGCCACAGCATCACACGCGGTACAAGAGACAGTCCTGTTGGCGAACATTTCTCTGACTCTAGCCATAAGATGAACGATCTGAGGGTTGCCATACTCAAAGGTAATCTTAAAACCCCGAAAGAGAGACGTTGCATGAATTCAAATGTATGCAACTGTTCGGGACACTTAGCAGTGGCCTAAACAGAGATCGAAATTTTATGAGTCATTACTGACACTAGTGAACTCTCGTCCCATGAGTGCTAAAGGCCATGTCTGTACATACTGTGCTATATGTATGCACACACAGCTGTCTCTCACACATACTAATACTCCTTGTTTTTCCATCCCTATACACCAATAGGGACCACTTAGTATCCACACACACTTTTAGTTGTGCTACAAACACTCACATTTCCACACCCACCCACCCACACCATTTATATCCACTCCCACTCCACATACACCTTGTGTAAAGCACTGTATATACTGTGGGCTCTCCATTCATTTTTATTCACACTGATACACATACACACTCTTTCTTCACTTGCTTTCACAGTAACCTTTTGACACCTCTAGCCATAAAACAAATCCACACCGGGGGAAGGAACAGCACAGATAACATTCCAAGAGACACTGTTTTTAAGTATACCTTTTGCTTCATTCATTGTAACATCGCCGGAAGAAGAGATCAGTGTATCTCGAAAGCTCGCACAAATAAAAGCATTTCGTTAGCCACAGAACGGTATCATCTATTTATTTTTTGATTATTGAAGCTCGGCTAACACGGTACTGATACCTCTACATGTATATATATATATATATATATATATATATATATATATATATATATATATATATATATATATATATATATATTTATATTTAGCAGGGAATAGTTATACAGAAAGTATATTCAACATACTTATGTGAGCGTGCACTTTCTATTACTGTGATAGCAATCTCTAACAAAAAGGAGTAATCCTGTAATCAATAGAAGCTTAAAATAGTTTTTTATCCCAATTGGGCTGAAAACTGTCTGAAGGTCAAATGTAATAAACCAAGCTTTTTACCTACAGTAAATCTAGTTTTAATAAACAGACACAATGATTTAGTAATACACAATCTTAGGAAGCTTAAAACAAAAACCCACTACAATATATATATACACACACAGCTCAACCCCGTTACAGCGCAATCCGCTACAACGCGGATCCTCTTATAATGCCGTCTGAGCATGGCTTCCAAATTATATCTCCAATTAATTTTTTTATTTTATATATTTTTTTCCCCATCCAAAGCTTTATTAAACACACACACACACACACACACACACACACACACACACACACACACACACACACACACACACACACACACACACACACACACACACACACACACACACCACCCCATTGGTCCCCGATTTGTCTGCACTGAATGCCATCCTCAGAGTCTGCACGCAGCAGCGCTCCGGTTACAATGAGGCAGTGATGGGCATAGCGCTGCAAGTCCACGCATTACCGTAAATCCGAGGACCAGCGCCCAGAGCCGCAGCAGAGCAGCCCAGTACTGGCACTGGCCCAGAGAAATTGCGCGGCCGGAGAGAGCCAGAGCATCTTGCTCCCCCAGAGACATGGAGCGGTCGGAGAACGCCAGGGAGACCGAGCACATGATAGAGAAGGAAGGCGGGAAGGACCCGGCTGCAGGGATATGAGAGCCATGCTGCTCTCTGAGTTCCTGGGGCTCAACAAGCTGAGGGTCGCCCGGAAAGGGATGCCCGAGTCCCAGGGGGGATATATATATTATATATATATTGTGACAAACGCCCCTCTTTTGTAGCGCTGACGTCTGTCTGGGTTCTTCCCGACACAGTCTTCTAGGGTTAATTATACAACAAACAGGATCATGCAAAGTATTATGCTGCTTAACTCAGGCTTCTGCCTGCTTTATTTTCATCCAAGTAAGGTACTGCAGCTTTAACATGTGAAGGTTAGAGGTACTCAGATACTTTCATTCAGCAGTTCACATATTTCAGTGTTACAATATTTCCCACACTGTTATTTCAAGAAATAAAACCAAAATCATATAAGCAAAATCCTATCCCTTTCAGGGATCTAACTACACATCAGAATCAGTCTCTCTAACAGCTGCTGGCCAACTAAACTGGTTCCCCAGCTTAAAACAATGCTCTCTCATTTAGGGTCACAAGATACAGCACAGTCTTTTAGCAACAGCAGTAACCATTTGTTTTGTCTTATCTGCTTGTGGTGTCCAGGCAAATCCTCTGGTACTGTGATACGTGGAGGGGCCGTCAACCCCGACACTGGAAACAGGGGAGCAGCGATACCCCCAGCCTCCAGGCTCTAAGGAGAGAGAGTGAAATGCAAAACCTCTCTGCTCTAAATACCTGTGCATGTGATTAGAAGAGCAGGTGAGGGAGAACTAGAGCCATTATAATCTGTGGTCTGGATTTTCCATCCAGCTGCCTGCGTTAATGGGAAGCTGTGGAACAGATCATTTTTAACTATTCCTGCACTTTCTGACCTAAAATGGGGCAGAAAGCTGCCTAACATCTTTGGACTATGTCACATATCCCCCTCCCCAGCTCACACCTACTGGGGTGAGCGGCCATGGACCTCACTGGGGTGAGCGTCCTACCTGAAATACTTGAGCTAACTCCTCAGTACAATATTAAGTATTCACATGACACGAATATGAACTTCATTATATATTTACCAACCGAAAAGGGCATTTTTTTTTCTATATTGTAAGCTACCACTATTTTTTTTTTTTTTTTTTCTTATACTACAGCCTTGTAATCTTAAGGGCCATCAACCCTGTATATTAATTTGTAGTTTTACCTACATTTTCAATGAAGAGAAAAAAAAATACAACATTGCAATATTTACAAAAATGCTTTTCTAAAGGCATAGTATAGCATATACTGTAGTAGTGACATAGTCCACTCGTATAACATAAAAATCGGTCAGTTCCCAAACATTTTTCCTTTTTTTTTTTTTTTTTTTTTTCCTTGACTTCCAGTCCATTACACCCTCAGACTTTATTTCAACACCCGCTGCAGCCTGCAAATGACTGGACTGTTTCTTCAGCCACTGACGAGACCCTCGGTCCGGATTCTCCTTGGCTCCACAGTGTGGTCCAGAGTGGCGAGATCTGGAAATATTCAGGCGCCGTGTTGACCTTTGTTGCTTTTTCTCTTCAATCTTTGATTTCCCTTTTGGGGCCATTACCAGGCCTTTGCGTTTTGAAGACCTAGTTGCCTCTGTACAAACGTAGTCCATATTAACAACGTCATCAGGATCTGTCAACAAGTTTGTGTTTTCAGGAACTGCCACCCACTTGGCTAAAACATCTTCTGTGGTGGCCTGGCTGCGTTCACTAGTTTGATAATCTACTGGACAACGTAAATGAAATTGAGGATCTGGATTTTTGAATCCCAGATCAGGGAGAATATTCTCAGGAGGGTGCCTATCTGTTTCTGGAATAACAGCAGCACAATCAAAGTCAATTCTTTCTCCTTCCTCTTTGTCATCAGTGAGGACATTGACTTTAAGTGTATAGGAACGTACAGCTTGCTTGGTTAGGAGGTAGGATTGATAGCCCGACTGAACCACTTTAGCAGCTTCTCCCATGTCCTGGTAGCGTCTTTGTTGCTGTCCTTTATTTCTTTTTCCACTCAGTGCAGCTGCTAATTCAACTTCTTTGGAGTTGAGTTGCGACTCCATGTCTGTCATTTGTTTCAGAGCAAAGTTTAACTCTGTTTCATTTTTTCTATTCTTGACCTGCAGCTGCAGGTGCTCCTCTCGGGTCTTGTTCAGCTCCAGCAGCAGCCGGGCCCCCTCATTTGCCGTGTGGTCCAGCTGCTTGTGGATATTGGCCATCTCGCTTTCATAGCGCAATGTCAGGCAGACCACCTGACGGACGGACACCTCCTCCATTTCGGCGCACTGTATCTCGCGCTCAGCCATCTGCTTCTGCAGCTCTTCCTGTATTTCTAGCTTTTCCTGGATCAATTGCTTCTCCACTTTTGCTGCTTGGTGAAGCTTCTTATCACCTTCACTGATCTGGTCAGTCAAGTCTGAATTTTTCTGTTTCAGAATTACATTCTCTCTCTTTACAGTCTCTAAATTACTCAGGGCATTCTCATAGGTTTCTTTCAATATTCCCAGCTCTGTGTTCAGACCGTGGCCCTCCAGGAGTGAGTTTTGCACCTCTGTGCTGAGCGTGTGAACCTCTTACAGAGCCTTCCCGTATTTCTGTTTTAGGATAGCAATCGATTTGTCAGACTTAATCTGTTTTTCCTCTATGGTGGCAATTACGGTGTTTGCCTTTTTCAGACTAGTCGTCACCTCTTCCAGCTAACTCCGTAAGAGAGACTCTGTTTTCTTCAAAGTCTCGTGCTCTTGTAAAGCTGGAAGTATATACCTCTGTAACTCGGCGTTCGCTTCTCGCTCCTTGTTCCAACATTCTCGCACCTTATTGTTAGATTCTTGTTCCTTCTTCCAACATTCTCGCTCCTTCATCAATCCCTGCCGCAGGACTTCATAATCATGGCGGGCAGCTTGGAGTGCAGAAACCAAAGCCTCTTTATCCTGGTTCAAGGATTCAGCTTCCCTTTTCTCCTCCTTTTCCTTTGCCACTGTTCCCGTGACAATTCTGCTAGTCACTCCGGTCTGCAGCACATCTCGGTGCCTTTCTGACGCATGTCCTGACAGCGCAGGTTCAAGTGGCTCGGTCACTTCCCCTGTGACTTGAGGAACAGTTTTCTTTTTCTTCTTCTTTCTTTTTGCTTTATTAGCTCCAGAGATATCAGTGGTACTGGGCACACACTCACTGGTATCAGCTTCCACATCTTGCTTGCACTCACAGGGCGTTGCTTGCTTTTGCAGCCGTTTGTCTTTGAAAATTTTGGGGCACACATCTTCCATGTGACCTACTTCAGGACAGGTCCAGCATACTAAATTCATCTGTAGGTACGGCTCTCTTCCCGGGGCCACATACGAGTCGTCGTCATCATTATCGTATGGCCTGAAGGGACACTGTTTTTCATGATTACGTGCATTACAAAACAAACATTTCACGTCGGCCATTTTAGAAACCCAGCAGGGACAATTTGCTAGCTGCAATTTCACTCACTTCAGCAACTTACATACAGCACTTGCTAGCTGCAAATTCACTCACTTCAGCAAAAGGCATTAGCTTTACAAACAGCACTTGCTAGATGCAATTTTTTTTTCTTCAGCAAAACATTTTGGTTTTCTGTTTGGGTTCAGGGTGCTATTGCATCCACACCTCGCACATTCTCTGTGTATGCTAGAAGCACAACTGATATACACAGTGGGACAGACTTCACTCATAGCATCTGTACTTTAGTTCAGCTGGGCGGCCATTTTAAACCCCCGCATTTATTTGCAAACCCACAGACTTTTTAGTGTCGACCCGCATCCTCCACCATATGTGACAAACGCCCCTCTTTTGTAGTGCTGACGTCTGTCTGGGTTCTTCCCGACACAGTCTTCTAGGGTTAATTATACAACAAACAGGATCATGCAAAGTATTATGCTGCTTAACTCAGGCTTCTGCCTGCTTTATTTTCATCCAAGTAAGGTACTGCAGCTTTAACATGTGAAGGTTAGAGGTACTCAGATACTTTCATTCAGCAGTTCACATATTTCAGTGTTACAATATTTCCCACACTGTTATTTCAAGAAATAAAATCAAAATCATATAAGCAAAATCCTATCCCTTTCAGGGATCTAACTACACATCAGAATCAGTCTCTCTAACAGCTGCTGGCCAACTAAACTGGTTCCCCAGCTTAAAACAATGCTCTCTCATTTAGGGTCACAAGATACAGCACAGTCTTTTAGCAACAGCAGTAACCATTTGTTTTGTCTTATCTGCTTGTGGTGTCCAGGCAAATCCTCTGGTACTGTGATACGTGGAGGGGCCGTCAACCCCGACACTGGAAACAGGGGAGCAGCGATACCCCCAGCCTCCAGGCTCTAAGGAGAGAGAGTGAAATGCAAAACCTCTCTGCTCTAAATACCTGTGCATGTGATTAGAAGAGCAGGTGAGGGAGAACTAGAGCCATTATAATCTGTGGTCTGGATTTTCCATCCAGCTGCCTGCGTTAATGGGAAGCTGTGGAACGGATCATTTTTAACTATTCCTGCACTTTCTGACCTAAAATGGGGCAGAAAGCTGCCTAACATCTTTGGACTATATCACAATATATATACATATATATAATATACACACACACACTGTGATATTTCTTGCAATCCTCTAGTTCTTGTAGTCTCCTACCCCCCGCTCCTGTCCATGTAGATAAGGGCAGCCTCCCACATGTCAGTCATCACTGCGGTCTCCCTATCATATACAGAGCTCCGAGGTTCTGTCTGCACTGCTCATGCACCTTACCCGCGGTGATACTATCTGTACCGCACATGCGCTCTCCAGCGTGCCGAGTCTGATATTTTTACTGATCGTGGCGGCCATTTTTTTCTTTTACGCGATCCCCGTTATAATGCTGTCGCATTAACTGGACACAAAGCACTGCGTAATAACGGGGCTCAGGTGTGTATATATGTATATATATATATATATATATATATATATATATATATATATATATATACACACAGTTAGGTCCGGAAATAATTGGACACTGATACAAGTTTTGTTATTTCGTCTGTGTACCAAAATAAATTCGAGTTACAGTTCAATAATGAATATAGGCTCAAAGTGCAGTCTATCAGCTTTAATTTGAGGGTATTCACATCCAAATTGGAGCAAGGGTTTAGGAATTACATCTCTTTAATATGTAGCCCCCTCTTTTTCAAGGGACCAAAAGTAATTGGACAATTTACTCAAAAGCTGTTTCAAGGACAGGTGTGGGCTATTCCTTCGTTATTTTATCATCAATTAAGCAGGTAAAAGGTCTGGAGTTGATTCCAGGTGTGACATTTGCATTTGGAAGCTGTTGCTGTGAACCCACAACATGCGTCAAAGGAGCTCTCAATGCAAGTGAAACAGGGCATCCTTAGGCTGCAAAAAAAAGAAAATCCATCAGAGAGATAGCAGGAACATTAAGAGTGGCTAAATAAACAGGTTGGTACATTATGAGAAAAAAAGAACGCACTGGTGAGCTCTGCAACACAAAAAAGCCTGGATGTGCACGGAAGACAACAGTGGTGGATGATTGTAGGATCCTTTCCATGGTAAAGAAGAACCCCTTCACAACATCCAGCCAAGTGAAGAACACTCTCCAGGAGGTAGGCATATCATTATCCAAGTCTACCATAAAGAGAAGACTTCACGAGAGCAAAATCAGAGGTTCACCACAAGGTGCAAACTATTCATAAGCCTCAAGAATAGAAAGGTCAGATTAGACTTTGCCAAACAATAACTAAAAAAGCCAGCCCAGTTCTGGAACAGCATTCTTTGGACAGATGAAACTAAGATCAACCTGAACCAGAATGATGGGAAGACAAAAGTATGGAGAAGGCTTGGAACGGCTCATGATCCGAAGCATACCATATCATCTGTAAAACATGGTGGAAGCAGTGTGATGGCGTGGGCATTCATGGCTTACAATGGCACTGGGTCACTAGTGTTTATTGATGATGTGACAAAAGACAGAAGGAGCCGGATTAATTTTGACGTGTATAGGGATATATTGTCTGCTCAGATTCAGCTAAATCAGCTAAGTTGATTGGACGGCGCTTCACTTTACAGATGGACAATGACCCAAAACATACTGCGAAAGCAACCAAGGAGTTTTTTTAAGGCAAAGAAGTGGAATATTCTGCAATGGCCGAGTCAATCACCTGATCTCAACCCGATCGAGCATGTATTTCACTTGCTGAAGACAAAACTTAAGGCAGAAAGACCCACGAACAAACAACAACTGAAGACAGCTGCAGTAAAGGCCTGGCAAAGCATCACAAAGGAGGAAATCCAGCGTTTGGTGA
Source organism: Ascaphus truei (assembly GCF_040206685.1). Taxonomy (NCBI): domain Eukaryota; kingdom Metazoa; phylum Chordata; class Amphibia; order Anura; family Ascaphidae; genus Ascaphus; species Ascaphus truei. The sequence continues at coordinate 81,540,201 of NC_134489.1, read as the reverse complement.
TGTCCATGTGTTCCAGACTTCAAGCAGTCATTGCCTGCAAAGGATTCTCGACAAAGTATTAAAAATGAAAATTTTATTTATGATTGTGTTCATTTGTCCAATTACATTTGAGCCCCTGAAATAAGGGGACTGTGTATGAAAATGGTTGCAATTCCTAAACGTTTCATACGATATTTTTGTTCAACCCCTTGAATTGAGGCTGAAAGTCTGCACTTCTATTGCATCTCGGTTGTTTCATTTCAAATCAATTGTGGTGGCGTACAGAGCCCAAATTATGAAAATTGTGTCAGTGTCCAATTTTTTCCGGACCTAACTGTATATATATATATATATATATATATATATATATATATATATATATATATATATATATATATAGTTACGTCCGGAAAAAATTGGACACTGACACAATTTTCATAATTTGGGCTCTAGTATATATATACTGTATATATAAAGCAGAAAATAGCCGTGTTAGTCCAGTTGCGATAGTGCAGAATAAATGAGTTCTTCTATTCTGTTCTACTGTATATATATGTAGATGTATCTGTACCGTGTTAGCCAAGCGTAATAATCAAAAACCAATAGACGATACTGTTCTGTGGCACACCTTTTGTATAGCGCTTTATACTCTGTGGGCGCTTTATAAATTTATATTTACAAACAAACATACATACACATACACATACACACACTCTTACATCACTAACATTCAGGAAACATTTAACACCTCGTCATAAATCGCATACAGCACAGGAGGGGGGGTTAGGTTTAAGTTACAGATAATATTCCAAGATGCACTGTTTTCAAGTTAAACCTTTCTTGCTTTATGCATTGTAACACCGCCGGACAAAGAGATCAGTGTATCTCGAAAGCTCGAACAAATAAAAGCATTTTGTTAGCCACAGAACGATATATTCTATTTTTTTTTTATTTTATAGAAAAATAATATATATATATATATATATATATATATATATATATATATATATATATATATATATATATATGTATGTATGTGAATGTATGTACAAATATATGTATTTGGAGTGCTACTGGGATAGTAACCTTATGTATACAACAATAGACAAAGAAATCCCAATGCTACATGCGGTATGACAAATTATTTAGTTAATTGCCATCTGTTTTTTCTCTGTTTGTTCTTTTCGTAAGTATGGGTCATGTAGTTAAATCCTTAGACAACATATTTCAAGCATGCAACCACGTCAAGGACCCTCTTAGCATGTCCTGGGACATGGCCAGCCTTAGTTTTTGCAGGGCCTAAGGTGGCATGCTGGCAGTGGGGCCCCTCCGGTGGAAGTAGTGAGGGTACTTACCTTGAAGAGCAGCCATCCTACTGCAGTGTCGCGGCATCATGACATCATGTCGGCATGTGATGTTGCAGCATCATTTAATGCCGGTTCACCATGACAATGCGAACTGCAGGAGGAGGGCAGCTCCGGAGAAGGTAAGACCTCCTCTCACACTGCACTCACACTCTCCCATTCTCATGCTCACGTTGGAGTAACACTTACCTTGGGGTGAAAAGTGATCCTGCGCCGGTCCAGAGACTCCCCAGCTCCCTCCTCCAGCCCCCTCATCTGGTCAGGCGGAAGTTGGACCCTGGCACCGACAGGAGAAGGGAGATGGAGAGTGGTGCCTCATGAAGGCGTGGGGCCCAAGGCAACCGCCTTGCCCTAAGGCCGGCGCTGCGAGTGCTACACTACCAATTTTATACCGTATTTTGTATTTCTTCCACTGTATAGAGAGATGAGGAAACAAAACAACACTGAGCCAAAAGCATGGGATGTGTGACATGTATGCAGTGCCTATGCAGTGCCTATGCAGTGGAAGATATATAAAAGACATTATAAAATTGGTAGTTTATTTTTAATTTAGGACCTGCTAAGAGGGTCCTTGACATGGTTCAGGCTTGAAATGTTTTGGCCAAAGGATTTAACTACATAACCCATAGTTATGAGAACAAACAGAGGAAAAACAGATAGATATGAACTAAATAATTTGTAATACTGGATGTAGCAGTGGGACTTCTTTGTCTATTATACAATGACTTAGCAACAGTATGAAATAGCTGCTATTTAAGTCAATCACTTTCTATGAAATGTAGTATAAATAATCTTTCAATTGGATCTGTCAGCAAGTAGTCACAATATGCGTATTTGAATTCATATTTAATTACTTAACATGACAACTTTAATAAGAACTTTCTACATTTGTTGAATTATCTGTCATGTCTAAAGAACTGTCACATTCAGAACACTGAAAAAAATGAAGGCAGAATCATCCATTTTAACAATCACGCAACCATAACATTCATATACTACACTGCATCCCAGCTTTATTTAATCAATAAAACGTACACATCATAAACTTTTCAATTTTTAGATCACGAAGACGCAGTCAAGTCTATTAATGGCAACAGCACTACAAGGTTCATTGCACATTATCACATAACGCTTGAAAATGTTGACTTTCAGTTACAGTATAAGTGTAAACCTCCCTGCCCGGCTTTTTGGGAGTTTACATCAGTGTCTGTGTTAGGGCTACTCAGGAAGCGTTACCTTGTTCAGTGGCTGTGTGCAGGTCGTGCGTTGAAAAGCAATGATGGGCGACAGGAACTATTCATTCAAACAGCAGCTTTATTACCTCTTACACACAGTCTCACAGTTATTATACATAGTGCCTCTTGTATATCCAAAAAAGTGTCTTTGGGCTGCACTGTTTGTATTGCTTCCCTAGCTGCCCCCCATCTCGGACCTCTGGTGATGTGCTGAGGCTTTATAATTATCATGTTACCATTGGGAGCCCCTTGCTCCATAGCACTAGTAATGTTCCATGTCCCCTGGGCTCCTGTTGGGCCTGGTGCTATACCTTTTGTGATCAGTCTCCCTGTCTTGGGGAGGCCTGCCATCATGTGGCCTTCTGGATAACAGCCTGCTACAGACTCTCTGATCGGGTGGGTCCAACTATGCCAAAGGGCTGTGGCTTGTGGAGCCCCCTTTAAGCATTGGCTGTCTCTCTGTGAATCTTGATAGTAGTATGGAACCATTTCTGTGGGACGCTATCTAAACAGGGTACTCTGGAAGACTAAAGGGGATACTTACGCTATACCAAACATAGGAACTTGCATAACTATTCACAGTGAGCCCTCTTCTTCAACTCCTCCTAGGATGTGAGTTCTCTCTCTTACTATTTATAGTCTAGTGTGATGTCACTGTCTCCAGGCAGAAGGGTACAGCGCTTAACTTCTGCCGAATTACCCCAGCATCATGTGATGTAAGAGGTGTTACTCTGTGTAGGTCCACACAGTTATCCCTTAAGGTCCTAGTAATCTCAAATGAGGGTTACATACGCTTTGCACTATATCTCCCAAACATTAGATCAAATGGAAAGGGGTGGGCTTTCTCCATTAACCCAAGGCAAGATTCCTTCGCCACTGTAACAACAAACACAGTCATGGCCATATCGGAGACTGAATGCTTGACTGTTTTTACAACTTTTTAAAAGTCATTTTTATTTGTTCAGTGAGCTGCTATATACAAAATGTGACAAAACACAAAAAATAAAAGCAAAATACTAATAGTTAACTGTTGCAAACTGTTTTCTGCAATTGCTAAAATCTGAAGACTTCGAAAAAGAAAGGGACATACTGTACAATTAAATTTGAAGTATAAAGAGTAAATTATGGATTCCAACACACACACACACACACACACACACACACACACACACACACACACACACACACACACACACACACACACACACACACACACACACACACACACACACACACACACACACACACACACACACACACACACTCTGAAGCAAATGGTAATACAGAAGTGATTCATTAAGTCATTGATAAATTGAGAGATATGCTATTTTCGGAAGATACATATATAATTCATTGTCTCGCAAGCAACATTCAGTACGTGAGCAAAGAGTGATTCTCAGATCATAGCAATCACGGAATCCATATTTCAGGGATGTGATTCCTCTGCATTGACATGACCTGCGACCTTGGCACCGTGCGGATATGTCAGGTTTACCTTGACACTCAATGGGCAGTGTAATTAATGTAATTTTAAAGTATTTTAATCAGTCTGGCACACAAGGGGTTGACGTTGGTTACAAATTATCTTAAAAATAAAATGACACCAGGCGTAGTTCATGGGTTTTATAAGAATGATTTTATCTAGAAATAAGGACATCTGGTTTTGCCAATGGGGGTTGGGGGAGGGTGTGGGTGGGGGGAGGGGGTTAAAATATGGCTTTCGTGACACTTGAATAAACAGGGCCCTTTTAAATGTACTGTGAAAGGTATTCTTATAAAAAAAAATATATATATATATATATATATATATATATATATAAATACATATTTGCAACAGTTACAATAAGATGAATCAAATTATGTAAACCCCGTATATGATTGGGAGGTGCCAAGGACATATAGATTTGTTTCTCACTCAAACTTCAAACTTAGGAGCAAGCCCGTCAAAATTAGTCTTGTTACATTCGGCGAACTCGCCCGAACCTATTGATATGAATCACCTTATTCCAAGTATTATAGAAATAAAGTTAGGAGCGTGTTTCTTTATGCACACAATTTTAAAGCAGCGTCTAAGCCAGCGGTGCGCAAACTGGGGGGTGTGAGATTCTCTGCGGGGGTGTGGGGTTTACAGAGTCCCCGCACGCATCCCGAAGGCACTTAAATTAAGTGCCATGGAAGTAGCGAAAGCCTCTGTAAACTGCACTTACCTTGGCTCCGGTGGTTTCTGGAGACGCGTCACCATGACAACACAGCGTCATGACGCCGACACCGGAGACGAGGTAAGAGGGAGCATGGAGAGAGGAGAACAGCTGGAAGGGGGGCGCAGGGAAAAAAGATTGTGCTCCACCGGTCTAAGCTGCCGGGTTTTTTTAAATTACATTTTTTCCTCCTTTAAAGCTTTAGACTAAGCTATATCCTATGTGTGTGTGTGTGTGTGTGTGTGTGTGTGTGTGTGTGTGTGTGTGTGTGTGTGTGTGTGTGTGTGTTTTTAAATAAATAAGCTCTGTACTATTAGAAAATTATATATATTTTTTAAAACCACTGTGAATTAAAAATGTTTTTGTATTATAATGTAAAAATCATTTTTTTGTTTCTATAGCAACCATTTAAAAAGTCACATCCCCTTTCTTTTCTGAAACAGACGCTGGCACACTTGTTTTTGTGCCCCGCCCTCTCTCTAGCAGTGCACCAATTGCATCTAGTGACTGCCTGGTCACATGATCTTCCCCACAGAACTTTGCATCTTTGCTACAATTTACATGCACTTCAACACAATTACGACTTATTTTCTACCTAAATTCCCTTTTTTTACATTGTTTCAGGCCCATGAATATGTATTTTTTATGTAAAAGGGTAATACCATGCAACAAAATATGGAGGTGGGATGGAGGGCCTGCTTTGCTGGAAGTCCATAATGTAAGAGGCTTTTCCCATATGACAATTGTCTGTAAGGGCTTGCTTGAGGATACTCCCCCAATAGAACTGGGCTGCCTGGTCATGTGGCATCAGTCTTAGTGCAGCAGCTTCCTTACAATTAATTGTAATAATTTAAAGGTGTTATCCCTCCACGGCCAAATTTAACCAATGGCAGTTACATTTTCTATAATCAACTGCTACATACGCATTTTTGAAATATATCTTCAGTTGTTAAAAGTAAGTTAGTAAACTAAACATGACATAAAACGTGGGAGATGTTCAGTTTCCTGTAGTTCAGCCACAATGTGATATAAATGGGTGTTCAAGAGGAGCTTTCCCAGGCCCTCTGTGGGGAAACCTGTTTCATGGTCAAAGAAACAGAAACAGCTAAATCTTAGCTTTAAGCATGATTACAATTATTTTAATACACCAATTACATTATCCTTTACAAAATGTTTTTGTCCGCTAAAAGCAATTGCATTTTAAATAGTATTTCCATATCATAATGCTTAAATGAATATTGAATACATCTGCAATATTTGTTCAATAAAATACCGCAGCCCCTGCTAGCATTAAATATGCTATAAATATATGAAAAAGAAACTATTGTCTACAGTATGTTGTAATTAAAACATGTTATTTCCTATTCTTTAACCAAGGGAGCTGTTTGCTTAAAAGCAAGAGACTTGTTTGCAAGAAAAGCACTATTATACAGAGAGTTGAAATTACTGGTACATGACTACATTATGAAAATCTTAAATATTTACCCTGTACATGTCAGTGATGAAATGTAAGATTTCAATTTTCGAGCTTCATCAACCAGAACCAGGCAAGGTGTACATCTGTTAGACATTCAAGCTGTCTCTTTTCTCAATGTTTCTGAGTTAGGATTCTAAACAACGCACCTTTATCATACACAACTGATTTTGTTTACACTTAAATAAGTTGTCATTATTTGATCATTTGTCTTCATAATGAAATATGTGACTGCCTACCAGGCTGTCTCACATTTTAATCTGGTCTGTAACTGTTTCAAACGCCCATAATATATATTTTCTTTAACTGTGCACGCAATGTCTTGTATATAATGTATACCCTGTTCATTTATGTAACTGTATTTGTAACCAAGTATCATTTGTTTTACTCTGTGCCCAGGACATACTTGAAAACGAGAGGTAACTCTCAATGTATTACTTCCTGGTAAAATATTTTATAAATAAATAATTGATTGACTGTTCAGGCATAAAAAAAAAAAATAGAAGCACCTATTATTAAGTACGTATCACATACAGTACAGTACCAAGCTGAGGGGACCATGAAACATATAAACTTTCCAGCCAACCAAGTTGTACATTTTGTTTTGTAAACAGATTCTTCATGTTTTAGTGGCATCCATACTCTATGAATCTGGCCAGGTTGCATAATGGAAATGTTTTTTGAGAATTACAAAACATGAAAAAAAATGGAGACCCCCAACACTAGATCTGATGTGGGAATCTGAAATCTAATGAGGCACATTCAATCTCTCACCAGATGTCACTGTGGTTACAGTCACAGACAGAGACAATGCTAGAGGGGGTGCTCATCTATGAATCTGTTGGATAAATGCCTTTGTATGGTCTTAACTAGCATTACACATTTTCCCTAATCCATATAAACAACTAGCATATGGATCCAAACTACCGAAGCAGCACAACATGCTAAAAGAAAACATGTAAACACTATTACAAAAAAACAAATCGTTAATGAAAATTCAATCATTACACCTTTATGAGGTTACAGCGAAATGTAGTCGAAATGTAGTCGAAATGTACCATAAATTACTCATACCTGCTGTATGTATTTGCCACACAATCACCCAAATGTAAACAATATCAAGAAAAATGTTCAACACAATACAGTTCCATTATGCATTCATAACAGAAACAACCTATTCTAACATCATCAAACAGAAATAGGCTTAATGCCATGAAAACACATTTTCAAGGAAAAGACTTAGGAAATTGAAAAGGTGTGAAATAATGAGCTTAAAAGTGTAATTTCCTACGTGGTTGCCAAAACTGTCAAAGAATAATGGTATCATTACCACATCAGTACATTTGTATTGGCATTCCCATATAAAATAGTAACATTAATAAAACAAAAAGAATGACCTTGAGTAACAACTTGATTATTTGAATACATTTAAAGCATAAATCCCAAACTGTGCCTTAAATGCCAAACCTATAAAAGGATATGAAAATAGTTGTTTTTTTTAGTAAATACTGTACCAACATGTTAATTGGGAAAGCATACAGATATAGCAGACATTATTGCACCCCTTCACAGTAATGCTATTGAAAGCACCGTAATAATGTCTACTGCATATGTACTTTAATTCTGATACTATCTAACATTAACAGAATTCAATAAAACCATAATCACGCAAGAATTAAGCAATATCAAACAAATCAAGAACGTATTGAACCTTCGTGAGAGAGGTGAGGGTGCCTGAAACTAAATAAAAACAAATGTTTCTATGAAGCACCAGAATGCTAACTGGTTTCAAATAGCCCATCCACAAATTATGATGAAATTGATGATTTCAATGATTAATATCATACCAGATATCATAGGGTTATAAAAATTGGTGACAAAAGAGCTGAACAAAGCTGTTAAGCAGAACCACTTACTATTATAAAACAGAAATAGAACTATAGTATGTGATTTCAATGAAACCCATTTCTCGCTCTTGCACACTGTCCTATAATGATATGGCTCAATACTTCTGCACTATGTTAGTACATTATACTAAGAAACATGTATCAAAATGTTATAACTTTGATAAACAAGTTTCTTCCATTTCATACAATGAATGATTCCTTGCCCAATAATTTCAAACACAATAAATGAAGGTACATTATACTTAGAAAAGTGCATTAAATCAGATAACATTGCTAAGCAAGTTTATATTACTACAACATAATAATAACATGTTATTATTTGGTTTTACCTGTGATATGGAGCACATTGATTTGCTCCCCTCAGTGATACTTTGTGGGCTACCTACCACATCCAGTCATCCGCAGGGATATTAGTATATTGTCTCACATATTATCCATGCCTTGTTTGACAATGAGTGCATTTATCTAGGGACCTTGGTGACCCTTTGGTCACGTTTGGTGTGTTAAGTAAGTTTCTAACAGGACCCTAGAGCCATTGATGTAACCAACCCCCCGATAATACATAACCCTTCAGGAAACACGCAAACTGTAAAGGTCTGAAGGTTCAAATGGCCACAGCTTTTATTAAAAATACCACGTAACAGTTAACTACTAAGACCCCAGCCAGAGAGCTCCACCAAACAGTAAGGTCAACCGTGGCCTGAAATCGCCCAAGCCAGGTATCAAACCGCCTAGCAGCTCAGATTGTTCATCCGCTTCGAGACTCAGCCCCAGGTATCCACTGCACAGTGAGCTCTGCCCACTTGTCAATAAATACCACAACGAGGCATTACTGTACCCACAGAGCCCCATCTGGCAATAATAATCATGTACATACATTTATTTTTATACAGTAAAATACAAAACACGCATCACAAGATCAGAAAACACACAAAAAAAGGGGGGTGGGAGGTATACGCACAACAGGAAGTGGTGCGGAATGTCCTTCCCTGGACTTGAATCAACTCCCTTCCACCCCCATCCCAGGGGGCCTTCCCCTCAGCCCTCTGACAAACCTGTCCATGGAAAATTAACCCCCCAAATGTGAGAGCAGTCTGATGATGGAGGAGAGAGGAGGAAGGGTGGGGGAACCTTGACCTGGTGGTCATGCCCATAGCCCAGGGATACTTTGCATGCAATAAATGATTGCTTGCTCAATCTTTATAAGTACAATAACTGAAAGTGTTAACGTGACACATGAATTTGACACTTCTTAAAGTCTTACCTGGGTAACTTTTTCTGTGACATTGTGTGTTCTTTCTTTAACCTTGGGCGCTATAATCGTTTTCTCAGAAGATGGTGGGGATGAGGTATTTTTCTCATTTTTTATGTCTGAAAAGTTTAAGGTAAGTTGAGGGATTTTGTTGATCGTGCTGTATTTGTTCAGGTTTGAATCTGATGTAGATCCCAGGAGGCTGGATTTGATATGACTAAAAGGGCCTGAAAGTAATTAAAGAAGCAAACACAAAATATGTGATCAATGCATGAAAGAGAAACAATAAATATTAACAGTAAATGAGATAGTTAAACACTTAAATTCCTTGTGTATGTTTTTATATGCTAAAAACTGTATGACAAATGTAGGGCTTTGTATGTTAAATGTATTTTACTGATAAAAAATATCACCAACAAGATAACAAATGTGTGGCCAAAACATAGTGGGGTCCGTGTATGAAGGCAGAAGGCGTGCAATTCTGGAGAAAAAAAAAACCTATTGCTTTTAATTGGGATTTCTTTCTTTGAAACATACGGTACTGTGCAGATTTTTGCCCCTAAACAAATCCACTTTTGCCTTGATACATTTAACCCGAAGGGGCCCATGTATCAACATATTTCTTCAAATTTGGGTTGTGTCCAAAATGTCAGAGCTAAAAGTAATACAAACCTTAGACGTACTGTATGTATGAAGACCATAAATATTGTATTATGCATCATTTGTTTTTAAAACGATCTTTTAAGCATCCCTGGTGTTGAATATCTGACTAATACAATTTAAATTACATAATTTTTTTTTTTTACATTTATAATTAGTATTAGTGTATATATACATTATTAGTGTAATATATTTTTTATAATAGCTATTTGGTGAAAAGATTCAATTTTTTTTTACCTATATACTGAATCTCCCGCTGTCAAATTAATTTTTTCTTTGATACAAAGTAACTTCATTCTGCGCTAATACTATTATGGCAACTGGCAACGCCATATGTGGCACATTTTGATGACTGTGGAAACGTGACTTGTGTGGAGGAGAAAGTGTGCAGAAAAGGAGGGCGCGAGCCTATGCAACAGAGAATGTTAGGGGCCGCCCCAGCGACCTGGAAGAGTGTTACAACTTCCGGTGCCAGGGAGCACCTCCATAGCCAGGTAAAGAGTTTTAATGGCGGGTGGGGGGGCGAGAGAGGATGGGGTGAGAGGATAAAGGGGAGGTGAGAGGATGAAGGTGGCTGAGAGCGGGGATGAAGGGGGAAGAGAGTGGATGAAGGGGGAAGAGAGCAGATGAAGGGGGAAGACAGCGGATGAAGGGGAAGAGAGCGGATAAAGGGGAAGAGAGCGGATGAAGGGGGTGAAAGCAGATGAAGGGGGTGAAAGCAGATGAAGGGGGGTGAGAGCAGATGAAGGGGGTGAGAGAGGAAGAGTGAGGTGAGAAAGAGAAGGGAGAAGAGTGAGAGACTGATGGGAGAGAGAAATAAATGGGGAGTGGAGGGGGGAATAAAGGGCAGTAAGAGCCATGAGGTGTGAAAGAGGTGGGGTCTCTCAAGGCCGTTGACATGGATGACGAGAGGCAGTGCAAATTCTAGGCATTGGCCCCAGGAAAGCTGTTGGTGGCCCTGAGCACGTGGTAAATGTCCATGAATAATTCCCCCTGTCCCATCCTCACATCAGAGTTCCCTCACTTTTTTTCTAGAAAAAAGCACTGCTATTATGAATCTTTTTAGGGTTTATGCTGGGTTGAACTTGACAGATAATATTGACACACTCTCTCCTTATTTTGGTGCAAAGAATCATTTTTTTTTTTAGTTAATATCGGTTACATCTGTATGCCAAGCACAGTCCTAGTGTGCCAACTCATGTGGGGAGAGATATAAGGCACAGGTGTTGCGGAATGGTAAATTCTATTTCCATCTGTTATCAATGATTGACTACTGCGTGATATTTTTCCCAGAGACTAAATTAAGTTTTCTTTTGTGCTTGGATAGCATTGACTCTACAATTATATCGCATAAGCTCATTTCTTAGTAATTTTGTGTCTCTCTAAAAATCATTGAACCAATTTGTCTCTGAACTGGATGAAACAATTGAATAAGGAGAGGAGTGCAATTAATTAAAAGCACACCTAAAAACTTAGTGTAATGAAAAAACCTCTAAGTTATAGTTATATTAGAATCAAATAAAAATAAAAATAACATTTAGAAGTACAGTATTAAAGTGTACATAACACAAAAACATATGTATTATAAATACTTGTAACCCCGGTCCCCTTGAAGCCCCAGAGACCCCCCGCCGTGCGCGCCGAGCGGTCGCGGGTGCCGCCGGAAGCAGCGATGGACCCGCCGGCACACAGCAAAGGTGGGGGCCGGAGCAGGGAGCATTCCGAGCCTCAGGAGGCTTGGCGGCGCACCCGGCTAGCGGGGATCGCCATGATGGTTTGCGCGCGCATGCACAGTGGAGTGCGGGAGTTGCGGCGGCCATTAGGAAGTCGCGCATGCGCAGTGGAATCTCGCACGCGGCGCCAATATAGGAATAGCCTCCACGGGTCTACAATTCCCATGAGGCCAAGGGAGGCAGACACCAGGTGTCCCCGAGTGGCCAATGAGAGGCCAGGATTCCCGGGAGCAGGGAAAGGGATACATTTCGTGGGTTTTGCAGAACGGCAGTTGGGAGCAGGAAGGGGGAGGAAGGGTGTAAGGAGCAAGTGGCTCTTACAGTAGGCCAGGTTACCCCAGGCAGGCCCCACTACCCACTAGGTTAGTGGGTAGGTTCTTAGGGAAGGCCCTTTAGGTAGGGACCCTGCCCTTAGGTGTGTGTAGTCTTGTCAGTGACACAGCTGCAGTGCTGTGTGCTCTGACAAGAAGAGGATGGATTAGCGGAAGGCAGGAAAGGGAAGTGTGGGGGAGAGACCACGCTAGCCAGAGGGCACCGGAGGAGCGGGGAAGGAGGTAGTGTGAGTGCAGGGGGTCCATGACCCACCTGCATAGGCTAGATCTTCCCTGAGGACCTTAAGAGATTCCCTGAGTCACCGTAGGTTGTGTGCTGCAGGGAAGCCCAATAGTGATATTAACATCCCCCCTACTGAATACAGATAGGGACAAAGAGTGCAGAGTCGCGGTTGCTGCTAGTCATCTGGGACCAGGTTGCTGAGCATCGCGACATCAGACCAACTGCGCTGGATCGGCGGATCCTTTTTGAAGTTGTCACCGGTCACCGCAGTGACCGGAAGGTATTTAACAAAGTGCACCAACACCGGTCAACAGGCGCTGATCCCGCCTTAGGGAACACTCTTTGGGGACACTAAGTGGAGTGGCCAAAGGACCGAGCCTATATACAAATACAGTACATGGATACGGTGTGGGGCACGCGGTGACGGGACAGAGACATTACTCCTTATGAGAGTGGCCGAGCCACTAGCGTTATAAGTATAGTATAAGCTAATGAATGAGTTCTTGCCAAGATAAAGTGATAAAGGTTATTTCGTGCGTTACAGTAAAACAGTTCAAAGCATATGTGTGTTGCTAAGGTTCTTGCCCAGGGGAATCTTACATGATGGGGATCCTGGGGAAGTGGAGGCGCTGCTGTTAAGATAAGTGAGACCCCATGCTGCTAGCAGTTGTGTTAACATGTCCATAACATGTTATGCCCTATTTTTATCCCTTTGATGTACTGTAGTTTCAACCATTTTATTTATTACAGTCTTCCACTTAATTTTATTACAGACTGTAGTACTTTTCGACCAAAGCTTGCGGCAGCTGAAGCCTGAATGTCCATTCTATAATACTTCATAAATGTGCTACAGGTAAATGAAGACCACACTGCCGCTTTGCAGATTTGTGCTGGTGATGCTTGTGCCTTGAATGCCCACGAAGTGGCCATGGCTCTCATTGAATGTGCCTTTAAGTTCAGTTGTGGATTTTGATTTTGTACTTTGTACTTTGTTTTCGTATGCTTTTCTGATACATGGACAATCCATTTGGATATTATTGCTTTGGACTCTGCTTGCCCCGCCCTTGGTCCTTCTGGAATAATAAACACCCTATCTAACTTTCTTATGTCTTGCACCCTCTCATTATAGGTTTTCAAGCACCTCACTATGTCACGATTATGCAATCTTTCTTCCTTCTTATAACCTGGTTTGGGGCAAAATGAAGGAATTGCAATTTTTGGTTGATATGAAATTGAGAAACTACTTTCGGTATAAAATGGTACCCTGGTCTCATCACTGCTTTATCTTGGTGGATGACCAGAAACGGTTCTTTACAAGACAAGGATTGTAATTCTCCCACTCTCCTTGCTGATGTAATAGTTATCAGGAACGCAACCTTCCATGCTAACAACTTCAAGGGTATTTTATCTATAGGTTCAAAAGGGTGCATTGTGAGAACATCCATACTTGTTATAGATCCCATGCTGGCACTCTATTCTTGATTTGCGGTCTTAACCTCTTGTAAAAAACGAATAATGACTCTTTCAGTTGCTAGATTCTTCTTAACAATTCAGAAACTTGCACCTTCAATGAACAGACTGAGTCCTCTATCAAATCCTTCTTGTAGGAATTCTACTAGTGTCACAGTATTTGGAGAAAAAAAACGTCTGTTTTTGTTTAACACCCCAGTCTCTGAAGCATAACCAAATTCGGTAGTATACTGTTGATGTAGACTTCTTTCTTACTTCCAACAGGGTTTTTATTGTTCTATCTGAACATCCCTTTTGTCTTAATGTCTTTCACTCAATCTCCAAGCCACCCAGACCAATTGTTTGGGCTCTGGGTGATTTACTGGTCCTTTTTGTATCAGTCCCTTGTCATTTGGTAAATGCCACGTTGTGTCTATTGCCATGTTTCTGAGATGGGCTAACCATGGTCTCCTCGGCCAATATGGTGCCACCAGTATCACCTCTGTGTGATCGCTCCTGATCTTCCTCACTATCTTTGAAATGAGAGAAATTGGAGGAAACAGAAATGCCAGTTTGAACTGCCACTTGAAACTGAGGGCATCTATGTGCCTTGCACAATAATTCACCTTTCTGTTTTGGTGAGTAGCCATCAGATCTATCTCTGGTTGCCCCCAACGTTTGTACCAACTTGCGGAATACTTGGTCGTCTAATGTCCATTCTCCCGGGTGAATTAGGTTGCGACTGAGAAAATATGCTGCAATATTTTCTGGCCCTGGTATTGTTACCTCCCCAGCGTGTTATAGCTGTAACATAGCCTTCAGCCCAAGATAGAATTTCTGATGTTAGTTTCATCAGTCTTTTGCTCCTTGTTTCTCCTTGCTTGGGTATATATTTTACCACGGCCCTGTTGTCTGATTGTAATTGTATATTTCCATCCTTTGCCTGGTTTGGAATGCTTCCAGTGCTTTCTGCACTGCCCTGAGTTCCAGCATGTTTAAAGGTAATTGCTGTTCTTTGGTTGTCCAAGTACCTTGTACCAGTAGGTCTCCCATCTGGGCTCCCCAACCTGCGCTGTTGTCGTCTGTGGTGATCGTTACCCATTGTACTTGGTGTAACGTAGATTACGTCCCTTTAATATGTTTGGGGCATTTCCCCACCATCTTAGTTCTTTCTTTGTGTGTAGGTATATGTATATTTCTTGTTTTACATCCTTGGGATCACCATTCCACTGCTGTAAGAAATGTTGTTGTAATGGTCTCATGTGTAGACTTGCCCATTTTATTACATTTAGCGTTGATGTAAATTTTCCCAGGAGTCTCATACAGCCTGCTGCTGAAGAGATGTTCGCTGGTCTGAGCGTTCTTTTCTCGATTCCAATGTCTTGGATCCTTGAATATGGTAATCGCACCTCTCCTTCTGCCGTGTGAAATTCTACTCATAAGAATTTTAGTTGACATTTACGATCCAGCCATGATGTTCTAGAAAAGATGTTCTAGAAAAGACAAGACTATGTTCCTGTCTTGTAGCAGTTTTTCTTGTTTTTGTGATTTTATCAGAATATCTTCAAGATATGGATACATTTCCATGACCCTCTTTCTTAATTCTGCTATCAATGGAGCTAACACCTTTTGTAAACATTCTGGGAGATATTGCTAAGTCCAAACGGCAGCACCGTATATTGGTAAGGTTCCTGATTTATTGTAAATCTGAGGATTAATGTCTCTGCTATAGGAATGTGTAAATAGGCATCTATTAGATCTATTGATATCATCCAATCGTTTGATTTTACTTCTTGGATGATGATGTTTAGTGAAATAATTTTGAACTTTTTTACCTGTAAGTAGGTATTTACGGTTCTTAGAGTCAACACTGCTCTGCAACCTCCTGATGCTTTTTCCACCAAAAAGTTCTTGGAATAGATCCCTTTTCTCATCTGTCTTTGAGGAACCTTTGTTATTACGTTAACTCGTAATAACTCCTGCTGGATAAAACTAATTTGTATTATTTTCTGTTTTGTCTGTGCATATGTTGTCTTTATGAATATATCCTTCTTGGAATGCTCTTGAACTCCAGGTGGTACCCAAAAGAAAGGATCTGTTGTACCCTACTGTATTTTATTGATTGAGTCCATGCTGCCATCAAAATGGCTCAGTCTTCCCCCAACTGGAAGCCTCTGGACAACTTCACCTTCATGAGAATTTTCATCTGGGAAATGATGCCCTCCCTATGGAGCCCCCAAAAAGCTTATTTTGCCCGCCTTTCCATGATGTTTGTCTTGAGAACGGTCTTCCAGGATGATATGTTCTTGTTTCCCTATATGTGTTCTTTCCGTCTGATGGAATGTAGGGCCTTATCTTCTATTTCTACTTTTTTGTGGTAAAAATGTGCTTTTACCTCCAGACGCTTTGTTTATAATTGCATCTAATTTATTCCCAAATAGAAATTCTCCTCCAAAGGGCAAATTACATTGGATGCTGTATCTGCCATCCAGTGTCTGAGCCATAGCGCTCTTCTTGCTGTTACTGTATAGGCAATTGACATGGCTGCCAGTCTTACCGCATCCAGCGACGCTTCAGCTACGTAGTCGGCAGCCCATTTGATTGCTGACAATGCTTTTAGAATAGAAGTTATCTTGACTCTTTTTTCCAATGCTTCTTCTATATTAGCAATCCATATCCGCGTTGCTCTTGAAACCAATGTCGTTGATATTGCCGGTTTGCATGCTGTACCTGCTGTCGCATATGCTTTCTTCAAAACACTATCCATCTTCTTATCCATTACATCCTTTAGTGATGCTGCATCTTTGACTGGTATGGTTGTTTTTCTTGAAATTCTGGAAATTGCTGCATCAATTTTAGGACTGACTTCCCAGTATGTTACCTCCTCTTGTACAAAAGGATACATCATGTTAAACTTTTTGGGAATATTTAGTTTTCTATCTGGCTGTGACAATTCCATTTGTATCATGGACAACATCTTGTTTTCTTCTGCCTTGTCCCAAATAATTTATCTGATTTCTGAGTAATTTCTTCTGTATCGTCTAATTCCCAATGTTTCTCTTATTGCCTTTATAAGAGGATCCACCATGTCTAAATCAAATTCTGATTCTTCAGCTTGCATTTCTTGCTCTGACGAATCACACTCCCCTTCCGAAGCTTGGTGATATATCATCTCTGATTCGTCTGATGAGGAGTCTCTCACTCCAGGCTGGTCTGGGAACTTGCTCTTTTTTGCGCTGGCTTCACTGCTTGTTGCACCGTAGACTCTACATTCTGCTTTACTGTATCTTTCATCCATGCTAGGAAAGTATTCATTTGTTCATTTGATTCTCCTGCTGCTGCTTTAAGCCAGTCTGCACAAAGCTTCTTGGCTTCTAACGCTGGCTTTTCACATGCTGCAAACCACTTAGTTTTTTTAAAACCTTTTTTCTTCTGATGCAGGGACTCTACCGCCCCCATAGAAGTTCCTACTTCTGGTTGTATAACCATAGTACTAAAGTGAAGAAACAATACTTCTTTCAGTTCGATGATATCAACTCTCTTTTATTCTCTACCAAACTAAGCTAAGGACTCACCTAATTTTTGTAAGCGACCCATTACTTCCTCTAGTTTCTATGCTGGCTTCCAAACTTCTTTCAGCTGATTTCTCCTGTCTGCCGAGCGTTCCATGCTTCGGCTACTTCCAGGATCCCTTCACACAGCTCTGTGTGCCGTCGCTCTGGCGCTGTGACGTCAATGTTCGAATGTGCGTGCGCTATGCACTTAAATGGGACACCTTGCTGGTCTGTCTTTCCCACTCCCTACATCCTCAAAGGCCTGTGCGGTAATGCTTTGAGCTTCCGATCCACTCTACAGCCCCCCTGTTTGCCCGCTGCATTCAAAGACGTATCCGCAGTAATGCTCAGTCGCACGAGCCTCAGTCTTGCTACCACCCACGGTACGTCAAACGGAGCTTCAGGGGAAGAGAGGCTGAGACTCCCTGGTTTGACTGCAATAGCTACAGTCCGGTGAGTCCTATTAAAAAATAACAAACTTTACTCTTAGCTGTAGGACAGGAAATAGACCATCTGCAGGTAGTGGGAGGGGCTTTATGGCCTACCTGCAAGAATTCCATTTCCTGTCCTACTCAGCTGAGGATAGAGTTAACCCTACGGTTCTCACTACCATGGTAAACAGGAAAATATACTATTTTCTGGTGCTTAAATTGTTTAGAAGGATTTATACCCATTTATCAAAACGTTATTAATCAAATTTTTGTTCTCTATGTAGTTTTTTATTTTTTTATTTCATTATATGATTGCAGTATTAGTTAGAATTTTGCTAGACCTAAAGTAAAAGACTATTTTACTATGTACCGTGTACATGGCAAATCCAACTATATATATATAAATATCTTAATATCTAAAATCGAAAGGTTAGTGCTAGATGCGGCGAATCTGATTGGTCCCTGTGTCCGCCCGCTCCCCCGCGACTCTCATTGGCCAAGAGGTACGCTCCACTGTGACACACACATAGACACACACAGACATTGGCCCCTGTGTCCGCCCGCCCGCCCATAGTCAGCCTCCCACACGACTCTCATTGGCCAAAATGTACAGTGACATCACTGACACACGCCTACTTTACTAAAAACAAACCGGCGCCTCCAAAAAGAAATATAAATATAGCCTGACCAAATATAAAGTCCAATACGGCTGGGATGAAGTCCAAGGCAGATTCTTCAATAAAGTACTTCACTGTCACACACTCACCATACCCCCAGAGAACCCCTGCGGAGTCTAAGGTAAGTTTCATCCATCTCACACTGTCACCCCTGTCTACACACACACTCACTGTCACGCCTGTGTACACACACACACACACACACACACTCACACCTGAGACCATGCTTCTTCACCTAATATCACATGAGATCCATATTAGATGAATGTTACATCTCTTAAAAGGGATAAGTTGGAATCTACATTTTACAATATTAAGTGGCTGCTGTGAGTATCTCCTCACTAACTGTCATTTAATGCCTAAACATATTGTTATTTATTTGCTTCACTGAAAAGGGAAAAAAAACCCATATGTTTTGTAGAAATTAATCTGTCCTTACACAAAATGGCTGCTGTGAGAATCTCCTCACTAACTGTCATTTCATGCCTACTATAATTTTGGCTCCGCCCCTTATTGATATCAGATCAGAGAGATCAGAAGTTTCTCAGTCAGTGTGTAGTTGGCCTACATTTATTACTCAGGCATTGTAGTTGTGGTTTTGTTTTTATATCTTTGCTCAAACTGGAACTACTAAAAATTATACTTTTTATTTTAAACAACATCAATTTATTTTATCTATTTACATTCCGGGCAACGCCGGGTCTCTCAGCTAGTATATATATATATATATATATATATATATATATATATACATACACGCACACACTATTAACCTGTCAGATGGTGTACTTTGACATTAGAATACCTTTTAAGTAGTTATATAGAATAGGACTGTCTTAATGTCAGTGTATAAAGGTTACTCTCTTCTTGCATGAGCAAGTAATGGTGGACTGTGTGCTTCAATGCAGCAATAGTAGATCTTAGTGTAGGAGTTATATGACAAACATGTAATACTAGTGCCTGGCAATTATAGGGTGTCTTACCATCATTTTTCTATCTTTGTGCCTCACGTCTAACCTGGAATTAATCTGGCCTTCATGAGAAACCTGTGTACAATTAAACAAACTTAATTTTTTTTTTTTTTTTTTTAAACATTTGATTAACTGCTAGATGCTAAAGGATAGAGTAAAAAAAAATGCACTACATTAATAAGCTCAGTTATTTATTTTTATTTGTGCAATCTCTTCTTCGGGCGATGTTACAATTGATTAAGCCAAGAAATTTACTTTCAAACAGGACTGCTTGGAATGTTATCTCTTTGAATGAAGCCTAACCCCCCCCCCACACCCCCACACCCCTTGCAGTATGCAATTTATGGCTTATGGTGTTAAATGGTCCCTGAATGTTTGTGATGTTAGAGTAAGCATGGGGGGGAGGGTTAGGCTTCACCCACCGACATAACATTCCGAGCTGTCCTGTTTGAAAGTAAATTTCTTGGCTTAATCAATTGTAACATCGCCAGAAGAAAAGATCACTGTATCTCGAAACCTCGCACGAATAAAAGCATTTTGTTAGCCACAGAACGGTATCGACTATTTGTTTCTGATTTTATATATATATATATATATATATATATATATATAAATATATATATATTTATATATATATATATATATAATCAAAAAATAAATAGATGATACCGTTCTGTGGCTAACGAAATGCTTTTATTTGTGCGAGCTTTTAGAGATACACTGATCTCTTCTTCCGGCGATGTTACAATGAATGAAGCAAGGATAACTTAAAAACAGTGTCTCTTGGAATGTTATCTGTGCTTGTCGTGTACCTCATCATGTGCATGAAATGCCCAGGGGGCTGCTACTACATAGGTGAGACAGGACAGGGGCTAAACAAGAGAATGAACCTGCATCACCACAGCATCACACGCGGAACAAGAGACAGTCCTGTTGGCGAACATTTCTCTGACTCTGGCCATAAGATGAACGATCTGAGGGTTGCCATACTCAAAGGTAATCTTAAAACCCCGAAAGAGAGACGGTTGCATGAATACAAATTTAGCAGTGGTCTAAACAGAGATCGAAATTTTATGAGTCATTACTGACACTAGCGAACTCTCTTCCCATGAGCGCTAAAGGCCATGTCTGTACATACTGTGCTATATGTATGCACACACAGCTGTCTCTTACACATACCAATACTCCTTATTTTTCCATCCATATACACCAATAGGGACCACATAGTATCCACACACACTTTTAGTTGTGCTACAAACTCTCACATTTCCACACCCACCCACACCATTTATATCCCTCTCACTCCACACACACCTTGTGTAGAGCACTGTTTATACTGTGTGCTCTCCATTCATTTTTATTCACACTGATACACATACACACTCTTTCTTCACTTGCTTTCAGTTACCCTTTGACACCTCTAGCCATAAAACACATCCACACCGGGGGAAGGACAAGCACAGATAACATTCCAAGAGACACTGTTTTTAAGTTATCCTTGCTTCATTCATTGTAACATCGCCGGAAGAAGAGATCAGTGTATCTCGAAAGCTCGCACAAATAAAAGCATTTCGTTAGCCACAGAACGGTATCATCTATTTATTTTTTGATTATTGAAGCTCGGCTAACACGGTACTGATACCTCTACATATATATATATATATATATATATATATATATATATATATATATATATATATATATATAGGCAATACGATACAGTGTGGATGAATATCAAAGGCAGCACTCCAGAAAGTAGTCAAAAAAGATATGTATTAATGAGACATTATATCCAACGTTTCGGTCCTACATGCAGGACCTTTCTCAAGATGATCACATCGTTCTGGAGTGCTGCCTTTGATATTCGTCCACACAGTATCGTATTGCCTATTTTTGTTCATATAGGATTTGCACCCACCATTGTTGACCCAACGGAGTGCCTTTGCTCTCATTTATTTACTATATATATATATATATATATATATATATATATATATATATATATATATATATATATATATATATACACACATACATACTTAGTACTGTTTTAAACTATGTGAGAGTTACTGTATTGTGACCTCTCCAGACGTTCCTCTAGATCAGTGTGACTACACTTACAGATGCTAAGGGGGTTATTCATTAAACTGCAATAGTGCTGATTGGAGCATTATTTCAGGGAAACTCACATGAACTTAAATGGCACTTTCCATGCAATAGTAAACTTGTCGGCACTGTTGTCAGCAACAGATTTGAAAATCCGCTGCCCCTAGGCACTTACGTGTAGCTGCCGCCCTCCTCCTTTTCGAATCGCAGCATTAAATGATGCCGCGAACATCACCAACTGGATGTCGCGCGGCGTCGCGTTGCCATGGTCATGCGACGTCATGACTCGGAAAGGAAATGATGTCCCTGCTTCAGCACAGGTGGCTTAATCAGTGGCACGGTCAGAATGAGCCACCTGTACTGGTGAGGATTGGATTTGGCCACCCTGGTCTAGTATATAGATAACATTCTGTGTTTTTTTTTAAACTAAAAGTCAAGATGATAAGGGTTCTATAATAATGCATGTTTCATTGTTATGGGAGATGCCTAAGCCATGCTCTGATGAACATGGTACACATTTGGGTTGCATGAATTCCCTGCAAGCCTTTCATTCATTTAACACATTATTTGCTCTTCAATCTTCCTAAAATTACTCTGTAGAAAACACAGTACAGTATGTGTCACAGAATATATTGTAAAAAAAAACAATCAAACATAGAATAGCACAACCTGCACGAGAAACAAGCAACTAATAAATAATACAACAAATACAGAGACTAGTATATTCTATCAGTAATCTCTCTTTCCCTGCAGCCCAGGCGTGACCCTCTCACCCAGAGTGTGAAATGGCACAAATCCTAAGAAGAAAAAAACACCTGCAGCATGTAGCACAAGAAAGGAAAAGAAAAAATGCATAATGCGATCTGGGAAAAATTGTGATCCCCTCGCTCACATGATATTGAACCCACAAAAAGTAATCTTGGTAAAATAAATAGATGATTGTTATAGACTCCTAGACATATGTTGTAATGCAGGTGTGCAAACTTTTGATGCTGCGCCCCCCCTGCCAGCTCTCTCTCAGTGCTCGTTCCACTTGCCTTAGTGTGGCGTCATCTGCCACCATATTGCCATGGCGACGGGCATCAAATGACACCATGGGGTCATTTGATGCCCATCGCAATGGCAACGTGTCCCAAAGCCAGCTGAATCTCGGTAAGTTGAGTTGCAGAGGCCTCACACGGTTCCCCAGCATTTATTTTAAATGCCTTGGGGAAGAGCGTGGGGCCTCTGTAACCGCCGCGCCCTTCCCCAAAAAAAATCTCACGCCCCCTAGTTTGGGCACCCCTGTTTTTATGAACTGGGACACAATAATGTAAGCTAAAATTCAACATGTTTATTCATTTACTTATAATTAGTAGTTCCTGCAGTTGAGTGTATCCAAAGCTGATATTGTATGCTTCAATAGTTTGAAAGTCTGTTACAATGTTGCAAAAAGCATTAGGGTACACATATTAGTACATTCAAGACTTGGCTTTCCTTAATGTAAAACTTACCATTGTAGTAAATTTCAGTTTATAGTGTATTGTATAAGATATTGCATGCTAATGGTTTTGAGATATTCTGAAGGCTGTGATAATTTTAAATCTGACATTATATATGAGATCTATCTCAGGAAGAAATGTATGAGATCTATAAAGAACTTTCATGTTGTTCTTGTTAACAGGTACTGTACAATATCACAATCTGCAACTATTTCTCCAGGACTACTATAGCTACAAGCTCAATGGGCCCAAAAGGTGTCTCCCACAGGCTAAAGAAAAGTCCCACTTCATTAAAATTGATGGGACAAAAATCCTCTCCAGCATGGGGAAAACATGTTCACAACTTGTTGAAAAGTGGCCTATGTTACAAAGTGTTAGAAGGTTCTAACTGTGTATGTCAATTGCCACCAGTCCACTCAAAATGCACTGCTTCCCACTTACGATCTGGAATGTTCTATAGATATTTTAAGACCTTTCTATTTGGTAATGTACAGTATTTTGTGGACCTGTTTAAACAGCCTAATGGTGTTACTCTAAACAGGTTTCCATTTGTTTTTTTAACAAAAGAGAAGAAAAAAAGCACATAGCAAACATATTTTAAAAAATACAAAATGCTGAAATATTGTAGCTTTCAGTACATTTCCATGGAAAATAAGGGCTCTTACAAACTGTGTAGATAAAAAGCATGGTTTGTATCATAACACATATAACTAGAATATTAGTAACTCCACAAGAAACAAATTATGGTTAGTAAGCATACAATATTGGACTGTATGATAATCATACACAGCATGCAAACTTGCAACGTAACATTGAGTACCACACAGAAACATTTGCCACAAGCACTAATTCACAAAAGTGCTTTACAGTAGAACCCAACAGTTTACATAACATTTTAAAACAACATTTTACAAGCCGAATTAAGTATGACTTCAGGTTTAATAAGACTGATTTGATGCAGCAACATATAAAACCAATATATGTTTAGAAGTTAAATAGAAGTATTGCTGCTGTTATAATGACAAATGCAGCCATCAATGACAGGTACCGTAGATGCAGATGGTATCAAATATGTACTGCTGCATATGGCAAACTATTACAATGGGTAATGTAATTCAAAGGCATGCATGCACATCTTGCTACAGTACTAAAGTAAACTTAAAAAAACCATACCCCCTGCCATCCAGGAATGTGAAACTAGTTTTAAGGAGACAAAAGAGGAGTAAATCAAGGCAAGCTGCCAATTGCAAAGTAAGCTTCTGGCAGCAAATGAGTTAACTGTAGTGTGCTACACTACTGTACCTGCGACCCTGTAAAAGTAAATACATAAATCAGTGGTTAGTAGAATATTCCCTTTTTTGCTTGTGGGAGTATTTAGTTTCACTTCACTTATTTTCTGTCGTTCAATTTGTATAGTTGCTTAATAGCATTGGATTAGTAATCAGTGTTTTAGCTGCATAAATGCATGGTCCAACAAAAAGCAGAGCGTACTTAAT
Source organism: Ascaphus truei (assembly GCF_040206685.1). NCBI lineage: Eukaryota > Metazoa > Chordata > Amphibia > Anura > Ascaphidae > Ascaphus > Ascaphus truei. The sequence goes on along the minus strand of NC_134489.1, from coordinate 81,515,679 downwards.
TATAATGCTACAAATCAAAAGATAAACTCAATAACGCACCTGGTCATAGTCAGGCCAGCATGGGCACATGGCATTCTGTTGTACATGCAGCAGGCAAATAACTTAACATGCCAGACAAAGTGGCACTCTAGGCATCCAATAAGACATCTGGCCATGGTACTGTACATTACCTTTGATATCACGACCATTGTCTGATATTCAGCAAAACAAAGAAAATAAAAAAAGAGAAGAAACTAAATACTTTGGGCTCAGGAAGACAAAACAAGGCACAATTTATAAAAACTTACTTCCATGTTGCTTTAAATTTGATTTTCTAGACACTCAGAGCAATGTGGCAGGACAGTTTAACGTCAATGAATTTCTTGTACTTAGTACTAAGAAGAGAGCATCATTTCTCATGGGCGGCTGACATAAGGTGATATCAACATTTGAAGCAATGTGACGTTGTCCGTACATTGAAAACAAAGTACTGTTCTCGCTCAAGTCTCCGAATAACCTGTGTAAGCAGTTTTGCTATAGCTAATATGCCACAAAACCCATAAAGTGCGGCAGTGCTTTTCAGAACACAAGGTTTTATTGCTCTTTCAGATCCACTTCAAAAACGCAAATCGTTGGGGGGGGGGGGGGGGAGAGAGAAAAGAAAGAAAAAAAATATTGTGTAATATTGCTTTGATTTTATCTACAAATCCTTAATTCTTTCTCGAGGGCACTCAAATTTTATTATTTTTTATCAGGCTTTTAGTGCTTTTGTGACAATCTTGACTTCATCAGTCAGCTACAATAAGCTGTGCTGCATTCATTGTTTGCTTTATATATCATTATTATTATTATAATGTTCTTTCAACTCAGTCCACGCTGGGTGCATGCCTGTGTGAGGTACCTATTCCCCTGATGTAGTCACTTCATAATTAATGCTATTGAAATGCCCGAGTGAGCAAATCATGAAACGCGTCAGGGAAAGACACCTAATGGAGGTTTGCTCTGCCTAATGTGGACTGTTACTTTACTGTTGAGAATGCCATGAAGCAAAGATCAATAAAGATTTTAAAAAAGCAGTCCCACAGGTCGTAGATCAGTAAAAAGTTTTGAGTGGAAATTCAATTTTTTTTATTCATTGTTATTAACATCTTAAGTATTAAACTGATGAATTGTAGCCATTTGTTACACATACTTGTTTACTTTGTATTAGTAAATAAAACGCAGCATTGTGGCAACTCTCTATATCAGAGATGGCCAACTCAAGTCCTCAAGGGCCACCAACAGGTCAGCTGTTCAAAATATACCTGCTTCAGCACAGGTGGCTCAATCAGTGGCTCAGTCTTTGACTGAGCCACTGATTGAGCCACCTGTGCTGAAGTAGGGATATCCTTAAAACCTGACCTGTTGGTAGCCCTTGAGAACTGGAGTTGGCCACCCCTGCTCTATGCCTTTCCATGATGACATGTGGCATCAAACATTTCGAGTAATTTTAAAGTGGTGAACTGTTAAACATTTCCTGCTTGTCAAATCACTAACTTAGTGCTGTTAATTTTATTATTGGCTGCCAGTCATGCGAATATTAATACTGACATATTATTATGCATCTGATCTTTTCTGGTATAAAGTCAGGAATTCATGGAGTAAAAAATGTATTGTTGAATTACAACGCTAACGAATTACGAGCCAATATAATTGTACTGTGGAAACTTTAGGGTTCCTATTTAATATGGTCAGAAACATAACAATGCAGTGTTAAAAATGGAGTAACTTTCATTGATTGGAATGGAAGTTATAGCACTTTTAACCGCGTGTGACTATGTTACTCATATAAAATGTTGGCAAATTACTCAAATTTGGGGCAGATGTATATTTTTTTTTTTTTTTTACTTTTTTTTAAAAGTTGACCAAATTACAATGATTCTCTAATATGCATAATAAAGTAATAATATACATTGATAGGTATTCAAAATAACCCTCTTGAAATTAGTACAAAACATTAGAAGATATACAGGGGTATAAGATATATTGGAGCTTGATATATAGTATATATCGTATATACATAGTATATATAGATATACACACACACATAGTGTTCCTTGAGTAACATTAGTACTTGCATTAGTATACCTTCATTATTAAATAAAATACACAAATCCCCAATGCTACATCCAATATGACAAATTATATAGTTAAATACCTATCTGACTGTGTTCTCATAAGTAAGGGTCATTTAGTTAAACTCTTTGGCCAAAGCGTCATAAGCCTGTAGCCCCGCCAAGGCATGTCCTCTTTGCAGGTCCTAACACTATCATTTGTAATATTGGCTGTAGCATTTGGGGATTTTTGTCTTTTGTTGTATACATTTGGTCACAAATCCAATGGCACTCATTTTGTCACAAATATATATGGTGATGTGGGTGTTGGGTTCAGTGCTTGCAAATATTGTGTGTGTTTGTGAAATACCTTCATTAATAACCCTACAGTTTCTTTCTTCTTCTGTGCAATATATTGAGCCCTGCTTGGGTTACAGGCCGCGATCACGTGATCGGGACCTTTAAATGCAGAGGGATACCAGCACCTCATAAAGGGGTCTGTATCTCGGGGAGCAGGGGGTCCCCGGACCTGAAACCAGTGCGGTTCAGCTCCCGAGACTCCCTGCACATCTACACTATAAATAAAAATGTATTTAAAATAATTTTTAATGTGCCGATGTTTGCGCAGAGAGAGAGCAGCGGATCTCTCTCTGCTGCAAACACATCTTGCCCCCGCCGGCCCATAGTATCATTTATGTATGTGCATATACAGTACTGTATGTGTACAGTACTGTATGTTAGGGGTTATAGGGGTTGTTGTTATACAGTATATATATATACTGCACCGACACACTTTATTCGAGCAAATACCCAGTATGTACCTGGCAGATACCTGGAATGCGCCGCTCCTCACCTCTGACAAGCCCTGCCAGGTACAAACTGGTTATTTGCTCGAATAAAGTGTGTCGCAGCAGTATCTTTCACTTAAGGCACCAGTTTGTAAACATTACAGTAATATATTAGTAAAATAGTCTGAATCAGTTGTAATTAAAATAAATACTACGTTGTTAAAGAATGGAGAATTACAATGAAGCAAGCTAATTAGTAGACTTTTTGATATGCTGTATGGGGAGAATGTATGCCTAAATTAAAATGATATGTAGCCAGGTCACCCATCTTACCTGGTTGCGCAGCATGGTCACGTGCACCGCCGAAGATTGCGATGGCTACTTTCAAGGGTGGGGGCCGGCGCAGGGAGCCACGCGTCCTTCCCTGCCTATGGCCAGTTGCCGGGGACGCGATCAGGCCGTTGCTAAGGCCGCGGTCACGTCGCTAGGGTCCCGGCGGCCGTGAGTAGGGCGCCGCCATTCCACAGCACTCGCGCATGCGCAGGGAAGGCACTGGAGTGCCGGAGCAGAATAGGGAACAGTCAGGCAGCCCTAGGGAGCTCGCGCATGCGCAGAAGGGAGTTAAATAAAGCCTGCGAAGCCCTAGCCTACCAGGGAAGGTATTGGCCAGGGACTACAGATCCCATGACCCTTAGGGAACCCCAGGTGATGCCAGGGAGCCAATAGGGCTGCAGGAGCTCCCTGCTTGCAGGGAATTGATACAGTTCGCGGGGTTTTGGAGACGAACAGTTGGTGACTGGAGCAGCTAGGGGAAGGAGGTAGGGTGCAGGAGTCAGTGACTCTCTGCACTAGGCCAGTAATTCCCCTAGGCCCCAGATAGCCCTGAGTCACACTAGTTGATTGTTGTAGGGACAGGCCCTAGGTTAGGGACCCTGCCCCATTAGCTATTCGCTAGTTAGGGATCCAGCGGATGCTGTGTTTCCCGCCACGAGGCTTGGGCTCAAGCCCTAGCCTTAAAGAGAGCTGGACTATCTTCACGGAGGCCGAGCAAGCAGTGACTGTGGCCTGCTGGCAGCAGACAGATCCTCGCCAAGGTACCGACGGTGCGGAGCTGCGGTGATATTATCCACGCTGGAATTCACCCCACGCATAGGAGGATATCCCGGCGGATCCAACCTCAGTGGTATAGCAGCACCCGTGGCTGGAGCCCGGGCAGGTAACCCACAAACTCACGTGCACCAACAAGGCCTATCACCAGACATAGTGGCTGCGCAGTCACACACACACATTGGTATATAACTTGGGAGTGCGAGACATTGGGTTGGGGTTACTGGACACAGGGTGGGATCACTCTTTGGAAGGTGAGCGTCTGCCGTGACGCATAAGGTTAGCGTCCGCCGTGACGCATATGGTGTTAGCGTCCGCCGTGGCGCTTAAGGTGTTAGCGTCCGCTGTGACGCATAAAGTGTGGGCACCCGCCGTGGTGCAAGTTAACGTTAGCGTTAGCGTCCTGCGAGACGCCGTAGTCAGGTTACCCTTAGCGAGGGATACTTGTTGCTATGTGTTGATGTTACCCGTCCTCTGTGCATGTAAGTAAAGGCATTAGTTATTATCCAATCTGTAGTACGTAGTTATTGTGTATTGTCCTGCGAGGAACCACTCCCCCTATAGTGGGAGCCATCGCAGGTGGAGGCGCTGTACCGAGTAAGTTGTTGTCCATAGCATTGTAATTGCCCCAGGTTCCCTTAGCGGAAGCTCTGCCCTCCTGTGAACCAACAGGTATCGCACCACACGCATATGGTAACGTTGCACGTTTCTCCGCTTCCACAGTACAATCTGCGATTGGGGGGGGGGGAAACCCGTTACAGATATAAAGTCAAATTGATTTTTGATTTCTTTTATGTGACATACTATTCACTTTGGAGGTGTACAGTATATATATCAGGCTCCAAAACGGACTGTTTTGATATTACAGTACATTGCCATTACATATTGAATCAATTAAGGTTTTTGACTATTAACCTCAGGGGTGCTTCATAAAAGGTATGTGGAATGGTTATATGGAACAATTGCAGAAGGTTAGAAGAAGGGCAGGTGACAGCTTTCCCAGGCCAAGGATTAGTCTCCACCTGGACCCCCACTGTTGGTGACTCTGCGAGTTCCCCCTCTCTTTCTCTTACACTTCTCCCTCTCACTTCCCCCTCCTCTCTTTCTCACTCACCCATCCTCTCTCACTCTGTCCCCGCTCTCATTCACCCACCCTCTCACTCTCTCACCCCCTCTCACTCCCTCACCCACCCCTTCTCTCAGTCACTTATCCTTCTCTCACTCATCCCCCTCTCTCAGTCACTTATCCCTTCTCTCAGTCACTCACCCCTTCTCTCCATCACTCATCCCTCTCTCTCAGTCACACATCCCCCTCTCTAACACCACTCACTCACCCAACTCACTCACCCCAATATATACATAATATGATTTTTTTTTTATATATCAACCCCTTCAAAGTCCAAGAGTACAGTTACAGCTGTCATAATCAACCTATGACTAGCTGGCTACTTGGTCTAATAAAGGCTTAATGTTTACACACATAAATCTCATGTTTTTTGTGTTTTATTTGTAGCGTGTTAATGTTGTATGTTAACCTGTTTGGTGAATCAAGGCCTTAATTTGCAAATCATTAGTAGCCTCAGGCATTAATGGCGTTAAATAATTTTCTGCATAGGTTTTTGTAACCAGTAACCATGTGTTAGAAAAGTTTGATATCTTCACCTCCCAACTAACACACTCAATTGCATTGCTAGCGTAATTTAACAGGGGATTAATGCAATTTTCAGGTATGCAAATGAGAACCAATATCGCAACCCATTTATGAATAAATAATTCTTAGTGAAAACTGCAGTAATTGTAAAAATGATCCCAATTACGTCAATGCCAAGTTCCCTTGATGTGAATCAGCTCCCCAATGTTGGAAAAGAGATCAGCTCCATTCTAATGAATGGGACAAAATCTTCTCTAGCACAGGGGAACAGCATATTAAATATGGCCTAAGAGACTGCACCGAATAAAGTATGAAACTTTGTAAACAACTTTCATACAGCTGATGAAGATGCTAATGGACAGAATAGTAAATAATGGATATGAGGCATGGCATTAATGGAGTCAATTTGATTCATAACCCTTCTGTTCACTGCTTATCTCCTGCACTTCACTTAACAGGGTTAGACAGAGCCAGACACAGGACACTAGAGTAGATGCAGTGATTTGCCAAATATCATACAGAGTATACAAAGCACTGGGAGCCATTGAACCAACAAGTCTGCCGTGCCAAGCTGTCTACTGTACAGTAAAATACAGCTTACAATATCAATGAAAACATTATATTTTTAAACAGAGAATAACTTATATTACATTATTTTAAAGTTTGTTTATAGACATTTAAAGTCAATTGTTAACTAAATATTAATAAATGAAATGTAAAAGTTTCCTCAATATTTTTACTACAGATATAGCCAGGCTTCTTGTTTGCGTGGCCCCTTTTCTCCCGCTGAAAAGCAGAGGCGCTGGGGTAGGTGGCAGCTGCAATGGTGCTGCAGGGGTCCATGCTTTTCACTGGGACATCCCGCCATGTTAATTCTTCCAGGCTGCATTCGGCGTGGTCACAAGGCCGCGTGCACCCGCGGCCACGCAAACAGTAAGTCTGGCTACATTTGTAGATCAAATGTTATAAAAATATATGAGATAAATATGCAAATACATTAATAGAAAATATGCCACATGCACAACTTATTGAAATAATTTTGATCATACCTTCACTTGCATGGCGGTCTCTAAAAATGCTCTTGGGATGAATACTAAATCCTTCTATATCATGTACCGATGATGCCCGTCTCATACTACAAATGCTTTCTTTTGACCTTGCATGGGCTAGGTGTGAGCCTGTGTGCATCTTGTCTGGAAAAAACTGACCCCATTGTCGCTTAGGTGAAGAGTGATCTAGAGGTCCTGTTAGATTGACCAAAGGTGAGCACTTCGAGTCAATCAGCGCTTTTGTGTCGTCAGCTTCAGATGGGCTGCGGCTTTCTTTTGTAGGAGACTTAAAGTGCTTCATTGCCATAGAGTCATCACTTTGCTTTGATGAATCCACTATCACGGCATCTGGGTCTTCCTGTGGTAATGACTGCTTTCTGTATGTCAAAAGTCTCAGTGATGGTAACCGGAATCCAAATAATTTGCCTGTACAGGTGAAGAAAAATTGTTGTAAGGTATTGAGAGGTTTCATTGAAATATATGATACATTTTTGAAGTGAAACTTCTTTAGCGGCACCTACCACATGAGCAAAATTCAGTGGCAGTGAATGGAGTTGATTGATGCGGAAGTCAGTGGTGACGGATGTGACGTCACTGCTGGCAGAAGCGGCCATCAGCAACATTCATGGCCACTGAATTGTGCCAGCTTCCACCAGCAGGAATCAAAACACACACGCCGCCGTGAGTTTCCACCACCTCATCAACCCGCCCGTGCCCCCCGTGCGTTGCAACCGCCTCCTCATAATCCCATCTGCCCCCCTGTGAGATGCCGCCGCAACCTCATCATCATCCCGGCCCCCCGTGAGTTGCCACTGCCGCCTCCTCATCAACCCTCCGGCCCCGTGTGAGTTGATGCCACTTCCTCATAATCCCGCCCGCCCCCGTGACTTGCTGCCGATGCCTCCTCATCATACCCCGTGAGTTGCCGCTGCCTCCTCCTCCTCAACCCTCCCGCGTGTTACCGCCGATGATCATCATCAACCAAAACCCACCCCGTGAGCCGCCGCTCAACCCTCCCGCCCCTCTCCATGTTGCACCCATTGATATCCTATCTCCCTGCTATATCCACTGATCCTCTCTCCCCCTCTCCTGCATGCACTGATCCCCTCTTTCTCTCCTGCATCCACTGATCCCATCTCTCAGTCCTGCATCCACTGATCCCCTCTCTCCATCCTGCATCCACTGATCCCCTCTCTCCCACCTTCATCCCGATCCCCTCTCTCCTCCTGCATCCACTGATCCCCTCTCTCCTCCTGCATCCACTGACCCCCTCTCTCCCTCCTGCATCCCCTGATCCTCCTCTCTCCCTCTCCTGCACACACTGATTCCCTCTACTACACCCACTGATTCCTTCTCCCCCTCTACTGCACCCACCGATCCCCTCTCCCCCTACTGATCCCCTCTCCCCCTCTACTGACACACACACACACACACACACACACACACTGACTGACACACACACACACACACAAGGAATTCAGCTACTATAAATATAGAAGTGCACATAGCTAAAACACGTTCTAAGTCAAACTTAGAAAAATCCTATTATTAACTGTGCTGTTTTCTTATTAGCCAACAATTACTCTCTTTAGGGATGAAAGAGTTCTTTGGGAGTTCTTTGGGATGTATTGTAGAACACAGCAAGACTGAATGGGTTACAGAAGTGCAGGTTTAATGGTCTTATTAAATACATTTTATATAAATCCATACTACAGTTCTGGAACTGTATTAAATCACCCTCTATAGGATTTTGTGAACATGTGTCATTGGGGATAGGATTGGTGTGTTTTCTTTTCTTAATGGGACAGGTTATCTCTATATTTATGATGGTGCTATTACATTGCACAGACAAAAAGCTTAAATACATTTCCTTACCATACACAACACCTTCGGTAATTACGAGAAACAACCATTCTCCCAAACACACACATTAGTGGTACTGATAAGTTTAATATTAGCACTATATAAGAAACAGTAACTACAACTTCCAACAACCTTTGCTGTGCTGAGGAAGGGTGTCAGTGCAGAGATACCCGACAAAGGACAAATCCCACACTAGTGGCTAAAACCACTGTTTGAGGTTCATTTGTCAAATATTAATTTCTAGCATTATATTTTGTCCATATTATAAAAATGGACATGATCATTTCAAAGAGCCATTTCTGATGCTAAATATATTCATGCTAATATTTATCTGCTGTCTGCGCATAAAAATCGCTTCTGCATCAATTGTTTGATATAACCATTTTAAACTGCATTTCTCTCTCATAATGTTAATTAATATTTTGATTATTGCCCATATTATAAGTAAACCTGTTAATATATTGAAATAACTGCATTAGCATTATACTTTGGTTTCGCCAAGAGTGCAGCAACCATTTCTGTTTAATAAAAAAAAAAAATGAGAGAGAGACTGCTGCTTCAGTTTTATTTATAGCTTGTCGAGAATTGGCTTCATCATGTGCTATCCAACATTTAGATCACTGTGGATATAATCCTGCTGAAGCCAGCATGATCATACTTGACAACCTCCAAGATTCTCATTTTGATTTTATCTCCTTGCAAATACATGCACTGTTAAATTCTAGAGGTAAGGTAGGAACACACAGTAGCGTACATTGTGTCCTGCAACAACATTCCCTTTGCCACTTACAGCAGTTTCTGATACGCATAGACAACATGATGAACATTTCACCATTATTGACATTTATTTATTATTCTGCATCACTAAGATGTTTCACCGCAAAGTAAAATTGAAGAGACGTGTGTGGTGTTAGTATTACTATTAATTATGTTACCAAAGATTACAACAATAAAATGTTGATTAGTTAATTGGATGACTGGATGCTTTTATGTGTATCTTTCAACGTTACCTACAGTATTAAAAGTGCCCCAGACATGTAGTTACAGTAGCTATTTCTGAGTTCAATTCCCCAATCATTGTGTCTACTTCTTTAACATATGCTCTGCAGTTACTCAGCATGAATTGAAATCAGATGACAAGCAGATGCACTAGAGCTCAATTAATCAAACCTTTCACGCATATTATTAAATAATGGAACATCTAGTTTTTAAACATTAGAGACTCCTTAAACATGAACTAGTACATTGCTAAAATATGCCATTTATTTATGGATCATTGTGATGTATAATGAAATGTGTTCAATGTAGTACAGCACTTTCAAGAAGCAAACAGATATTATTCATATCACAAGAAATGCTTTAAAAAGGCTTCTCATAGTTGTACATTGTATCTGCTGGGAAATACAAATATATATATGCCTTCTGTTTAAAATAGAGGTTCATGAGGCATTTTTTTTATCAAGTACCGAAGTCTAACTCATACTGTATACTGACACTGAATAGGTGTAGGGTTGCCACATTTAAGTTTTTATAATACGGGATGCCGAAATCCAGTATGAAAGTTTGACGTCATGAATGATCAAGGATTTCCAAATGCTTTGAGGTGAATGGTATCTCCAGCCAGACCGCTAATTCTTTGGTTTTTATCCTCTCTGCTCTTGGCAGGGTGGGGAAAGACACCCACTGAACTAACAAGTAGTGGTGGGAGAAAAAGTAAAGCCTATAACAGATGACCAGGCAGTGTCCTAACTTTATTATTGTAATAATTTAGCAAAGGGGCATCTATCGGAAAAGCTAACTATTACATTGAAGTAGAAATCTATTACGTTTTTATGACCGATTTCATGAAAATCATTTTAAGTTCAGGCATTTCCCATCAACGCACTAAAATATGGGACAATTATGCTTCCCGACAGACCTTTCCGAGACAATGGGACAAGTCAATGAAACAATGGACAATCCTGTATACACGGGACATCTGGCAACCCCACATACGTAACATGTAATGTAATAGCATTATTATTAATACTGTAAGTGTAATACAATATTATAATGATTTAATTTATTAAAATGTCATGGTGTTAGAACAAATATATAATCACTGCGCTTCTCCATGTAAAGAGCATGCAGCTAGTAAAAGGAATTTGCCATACAACTGTGCAAAACAGAAAGTGAATCCCTGTGCAGGGATTCACTTTCTTTTTTGCACATGGTGTTAGAACAGACGTATTTTTGCAGTCATCACAAATGTGCACAATTAAAGCAGCAATCCTGTTTTCCCTTTTTTTTTAATTTAGTAAATTTTTTAATAGGTTTGAAGCAGGGGTCTCTGAAGCTGAACCACATTGCTTTCAGCTCAGGGTGACCCTCTTCTTCCCGAGATACTTACATCCATAGGGGGTGCTGGTAGCGGCTCTGGCTGGGATGTGTGGGGCTATCGAAATGGTAGTGTAAATGTTCTGCATCCTGCTGACCAATAGGGAGCCGTGATGTCATTCATTGCGTGACCAGGACATTTAAACCTACTCAGGAGATACTAGCACCCCCTACAGAGGTATGTATCTCAGGGAGCAGGGGTCCCTTGGGCTGCAAATAATGGTGTTCGGCTCCAGAGACCCCCTGCTTCCCACCTGCGGGGGGACTTCTTGGGGGAGCATCTGCTCCTTTAAGTCCCATATGCACACATAGTATAAGTAATCCTAATTTGGAATTGAACATATGGATGTCAAGATGAGTCCTACAGCAGCTGTGTGCTGACTCTACTATACCTTGATTCTGTGTCACTGATTCATTCTAGTTTAACTCACTTTCAGATGTAGTTAAATGTTAACATAATCAAAGGATATTCTGGCCAAAACTAAATGTGCTTTTATATGACATACAGATGTATCAGACGTTATTGCTCCCACTGTCGCATTATAGCGGGGGGTACACAACATGCCATCGGGAGCAGACACCAGTAAAAACAAATTAGGTGCATGCAAAAAAGGAGCAGATGCAATGATGCCGGCTACATCTGTAGTTACAGACTGATACATTTTATGGCACCAACAAGAATATTCTTGATATACGTACTAGCATATACAGAGCTTTTCTTATAGGTCCGTCTTTCATTTGTGAGAGACCTACTGTATAAGGCTTTAAACTCTGTGCTCATTGCTATGTCCAGAAAGACCGCTCTAGTTCATCCATTTAAAGGCATCACAGTCTGCGGGGAATTAATGCTGTAACTCTCCAGGACCACATTTGCTACTAGATCTTTATACTGATTTAGGGGGTATTGGATGCATCATAACATTTAGAGCTAAAACTGAGTATTTGTAATGAAAGAAACACAGGTAATAATGATAGAGGCAATACAACACAGTTCTCTCGAAACCCTGTATCCATAGAAACTCTCACTAGAGTGACCTCACTAGAGACATATATAAACCACCAAGTGGGACTGTTCAATTGCTGCAAAAAGTTAATTGTTTTGATACTGTATAATTATCAGTGGATCATCATGTCTCTGCAACTGTAGAGGTGTTTAAAAGGATGAAGAATAATTCTACCCACCACCACCAACACGTGTCATGGAAAGTTTACCATTTGTAGAATGAATGTATCTGCTTTGAGTAACAAATGTATAGTCTCAATGTATAAAACATTATAGAACAGTAAAAGTGCCTCATATAATTTTGTTACAAATTAATATCAGATAGTTGTTTGTCAATACCTAGCAGTATATTAATAATACTATGTATTTACGTACGTATCTCTCTACATAGCTTTTTCAAGAATAATGAGTCTCTGCCCCATGGAGCTTACATTCTAATTTTGGTGCATGCGGCGCAAGGAGACTTACCCAAAGTCACCTGACATTGGGATTCACATTGGGTTCACTTGCTTCAAATGCAGTGATTTTACCACTGAGCTACTCCTTCAGCTTATATTGATATCTATTGATGTAGTCATGTTTGGAAACATGATTAATACATGCAAAAAGCTTCACAAACATTTAACAGAAATGTAATGATTTTTCAGTAGATTACCTATGAAAATGCCACTTGAATGGTTCTTTTCATCTGAAATACAATAAAATGATATTGATAGAAAGTAATAGCACCAGTAAGACAGAAAGTAAAGGATTTATATACTGTAAATACTGGTAAGTGTACTAATTAAATTCAGAATCTTACAGGGGGTATGTCCATTGCCCAAACTATTTTCATTTTTATCTAGTAAATGTTCTGTTCATTCAACATAAAGTAAAATACATTCAAATGTATTAACCAAAAATATATTGGTCAATTAAAAAAAAATCAACATTGCTTAATGTCTTAAAGAGTAATATCATGAGTATATGTTCTATTTCTCTGTAGATTCATATTTATTGGAGTTTAGCCATATCATGTTCTTAGTATTTTAAGTAATATATACATTCATATTATGCTGCAAATTACAAATAGCGTTTATTTACATTTTTACTAGACATATCTGCAATAACTATTAATTGCTTGGCGAACATCACATATTGCAAATAATTTGATAGAATATTTTAGTGGACCTTTACAATACAAGATCTTACTCTTGAGGTTTCATTTACAAAAACCTCTATGAAAGAATCTGACATTGGTCCAGTCAAATAATAACAAACTACAATGTAACTATACTTCTCCTGGTGTAATACAGCTACCTATAACTGAGATAAAAATTCTGTGCCCTGGGATTAACCAATTACAATTCTCAGTTCTACTTTGTACATTCATTGCTCTTTGACACTGTCAATCAGCCTGTTTTCTAAAGATAGCTGATTCCATGGCACCAGCTTTAAACAAAAAAGAAGAGAACATTAAACAGTAGTTTTTAAGAGGGCAGTGGTGGTTTAAGGTCACTATGCCAAACAAATAGACAGGGATATAGAATGGGCCATACAGATCTAAATCTGCGGCAACACAGAAAACGTTTCTTCAGTCATCATTAAATAAAATAGTAACATTATGTATTGTAACAGCAATTCACACAAAACAAACATCTGTCAAATATATCAACATAATACATGCTGCCACATAGTAATTTTAAGAGAGACTCCCAGATATTAGTACTTGTTGAAATTAAAAATACCTCACCTTAGTCCACAATAACTATTTATCAAAGCCCATCTGCCCATGAAATAGACAAAGAAATGTAATGGGACATACAGATTGCCATAGCAAATCTGCTGCAATACAAATACCACAAGATCTCCATACACAACTAAAAGGGATTGTCAAATGTTCTACAATATATGATTTCTGGGGATTAAAATACTGGAAACTATAAACCATCAGCCAACCATGATATCTTAGAAGCAATTGCCTAACCTCTCAAATGTACTCATCATAGTCAAGCTAACAACAAACCAGATATAGCTCAACCCCACTATAGCGCGATCTGCTAAAACGCGGATCTGCTTATAAGGCGGTGTGAGTGTGGATCCCATTTTAAAAAAAATGTTTTTGTGGCAAACTTCCAGGATTTGCCAAGAGGAATGTCCGGCTTCCTACACACACACACCCAATGGAATTACTCACTAGGGTTTTGTACATTTAAAATAAGCAGCTACTGAGAAAAAAAAATTACCCTTCAGTTTGATAGAAACGGCATAAAACTGTAGATGGGAAACAATTAAATACCTACAGCATTTATCCCCGTCAGCCTGAAGGGTCATTTAATAACAGGTAATACTGTACCTTTTTCCCCCTCTTGCTGCTGCTGCTGCCGACACACACACACTTTGTGTCACTGCTCCAACAAGATCGCCTCCTCCCCCTCCCCGGCGGCCGTGAGATGCGTGCAGCCTCTTGACAGAATATGGACTCACCACCTCCCCCCCTACCTCCCCAAAAATTTCTCAAGGAGAATAAATGTGGGTGCCAGTGCTTTGGAGCTTTTCACCACCTGCCCTTACTGGGATCAGAAATACATATTGTACAGCACCCAAAAACGCCTGTTAAATGAACAATGCTTTGTCAACTTACACTCACTCACTCACTCACTCTCTCTGTTACAGCACTCTGTTGCTGGTCTGCCCTCTCAGTAATGTTTGCTGCTCTGCTTTTTCCCTTGTCTGAGCTTCCAGTAGCTTTCAGTGCTAAATTGGCTTCCTTTTCCTCCCTCCATGTACCCCTTCCCCCTACCTTACAAAATCTCCTAAAGATCATGTCAGGAGAGAGCGCAGCAGCTCCGCCAGGGAGGAGAGAGGGTGGGGAGTGGGCCTGCTCCCGGTCGGGGGACTTGGAAAGCTCATGTCAGGAGAGAGGGGGAGAGCGCACCGCAGCAGCCCACTGACAAACACACACACACACTGACTTACTGACACACACACACACACACACACACACACACACACACATATATACACACACACACACACATATATATATACACACATACACACACGTTCCGTAGCTCTGCTGGGGGGGGGGGGGGGAGAGAAGGGAGCTGGTTCCTGGACAGGGGACTCACACAGACAGCTGACATCCCGGCTTCTTCTGACTCCATGAGATCCTCCCCCCCCCCCTCTCGCAGACTCACAGCTTCTCCTGCACAGCACACAGATCAGCTGCTGCTGCAGATGCTGGGCAATGCTGCTTGGGGGTGTCGCTGCGACACCGGGTTCAGGGAGAACTGGGTGAGTTATCTCAGTTCTCTCCCTCTGGCGCACGCGGAAACCCTGATCGCAGCGGCCATTTTTTTTCCGCAATCCCGGTTATAACGCGGTGTCATCAGATGGACCCCGAGCACCGCGTTATAACGTGTTCAGCTATAACAGAAACACAGGGTCTTGAAATCAAAAGAAATATTAATATACAAAAGGAACCATCATCCGAAAGCTCAAAATGAAAACATTACAAAACATGGATTATTCCCCCGGATGTCCAGCAATATGATACAATATATGTAATAAACAGCAATTAAATTAAAAAAACAAAACGATATTTGCGGATCTGGAATCAGCCATGTCAAACTGGTAATAATCCTATTGGGCTGGGTTTAACAATATAAAACAGTGATTAACCATATTAAATTGGTCTTAATCATATTAAACTAGGAATAACCATAACAAACTAAAATGAACCATATCAAACTCAAACACAACACTTTCTCAGAAGCAGGATACTCTGTGTTAGACCTATCAAACCTCAAAGGAACCTTTAAAGATGTAGTAAAAGATGGACATGGGAGCTAGTGTACACTATACTGCACTTTGTGCTCTGATTCCTAAAAGATACTAGTGTAATAGCACAACTTCTATTCCCCTCTTTATCCCTGCATTTCTGTCATCTTGCATACAGTTGTAGCCAGACTAATTGTTTGCTGTGGCCTGAGCATGGCACTGAAAACTGACTACAACATGTACTAGCTGTGGGGGAAGAAAACCATGGTTGACCATGGCTTGTACATTCCACAAAACATATGAAAATGGTATTTTTTTCTCTTGGCTATGGGGAATGTTAGGCTGTCTACATAGCTACTTACCCCCTGCTCCTCTTAATCCTCTCACCATTACACTTAAGAGTTAAGGTTGCCAGGTGTCCGATTTTGAACTGGACAGGCCAGTAATTCCGATGCCTGTCCAGTATAAAATCGGAGGTAATACCGGACACGTGTGTGTCCGGTATTACCATTTTTTGTGGCGGAGGGCTGGCAGCGCAAGCACAACGGCGGCGCGATGGCGGAGGGATGGAAGTGCTGAGACTGAGGCGGGTGTGGGGGCGGACGGTGGCCGGGCAGGAGCACTGTATGAGTGTCTGTGCAGCCTGTCCCTGATTGGAGGAGCGGAGAGCCAATCAGAGGAGAGCGGGGACAGAGCCTACACCCCGGCGGCCCAGAGACGTCTGTGTCCTTCCTGGAATAAGGTTAGGACACAATTTGGGGGGTGATGGGGGAGCCAGGGTGAGGTGATGGCGGACCAGGATGAGCTGAGGAGATATGGGGAGCCAGGATGAGGTGAGGTGATGAGGGCCATGATGAGCTGAGGAGATGATGGGGAGCCAGGATGAGGTGAGGTGATGGGGGACCAGGATGAGCTGAGGAGATGATGATAGGGGCCAGAATGAGCTGTGGTGATGATGGGGGGGAGGTGGGGGTATTTTTTAAATGTATTGAGGAGGTGGGGGTATTTTTTAAATGTATTGGGGAGGTGGGGGTATATTTTATAATGTATTGGGGAGGTGGGGGTATATTTTATAATGTATTGGGGAGGTGGGGGTATATTTTATAATGTATTGGGGAGGTGGGGGTATATTTTATAATGTTTTGGGGAGGTGGGGGTATATTTTATAATGTTTTGGGGAGGTGGGGGTATATTTTATAATGTATTGGGGAGGTGGGGGTATATTTTATAATGTATTGGGGAGGTGGGGGTATATTTTATAATGTTTTGGGGAGGCGGGGGTATATTTTATATGTATTCGGGGAGGTGGGTGTATAATTGTTAGGATGTGCTCACCACAAACGAGACGGGACCACGGTGCTGAGGTGGGAAGGTAGGAACACCACCCACAGCCACGAGGACACGTCTTGAAAGTAGATTGGTCAGGGATTCCGGATCGGGGCAGGAGAGGTACGGTTGGTAGAGAGTGCCGTTTGCCAAATCCAGGGTTAGAGAGAGGGACGTTGTCGTTTACCGTAAGCCAGGGTCGGGATGCCAGAGATGCGGAGAGTCGAATTGCCGTGTGCCGAGTTCGGGATGCCAGAGGTACAGGAAGACGTAGCGGAAGCCGGTTTGATACACGAGGAGATCTGTAAAAATAGAACTAGGGAGGCAGAGAATGGTAAGGACAACTGGTACTATGCTCAACCAAAGAACCAGTGATTTTGGCAGGTATATAAAGGAGTGAGGGTCCAATAGGATTGCAGCCATAAAGGGGTGTGAAGAAGGAGCCAGCTGTAGCAGGGATAGGTCCCTTATGAGTCCCAGGAGATGAGGCATAAAGGGCAGCAATCTGGCTGCATTCAATAGCAGCAACAGTCTTGGGACCTGTACCTTTAAGAGGCGGTTGCGCCTCCGTGTGGCCGCGCCTCTGTGTAGCAGCGCCTGCGGCTGCATGCGCACCCCCACGCCCTGATCCGAGGGCAGAAGAGAGAGAAGAACGTGTGCGCGCGCGCACAGTGCAGGGGCTCGCGCGCCTCTCTCCGGCGTCCCTGCGAGTCAGGATGATGTCAGGCGAGGCAGCAGGTAAGTGGGAGGCACGCCGTGAACGGCGTGTCTCCATAATCCTTACAGTACCCCCCCCTTCAGGGGCGACCTCCGGGCGACCATGATAAGGCTTGGAAGGGTTTCTTCGATGAAAAGCCCGTAGAAGTTGAGGTGCGTGAAGATCCCGGTAAGGAATCCAAGAACGTTCCTCTGGACCGAACCCCCTCCAGTGAACCAGGTATTGTACTCCTCCTCTGGACTTTCTTGAATCGAGGACAAACTGGACCTCGTACTCCTGTTGACCCGAAATCATAATCGGAGGTGGAGAAGAAGTTTTCTTGGAAAAGCGAGAGCTGCGAAACACTGGTTTGAGTAAAGATACATGAAAAACTGGTGAAATCTTCATAGAAGGTGGAAGGCGTAGTTCGTAAGCCACAGGGTTAATCCTCCTAACCACGGGAAAGGGACCGAGGAACTTGGGAGCAAGCTTCATGGTAGGAACCTTCAACCGGATATTCCTAGATGAAAGCCACACCGTGTCCCCTGGAACGAACTCCGGCACTTGTCGTCGAAGGCGATCTGCTTGGAGTTTCTGTCTCCCTGTAGCTACCCTCAAATTCTCCTGTATCTTAGACCACAAAACCTTTAGGTGAGAGACGTGTTTGTCCACTGCTGGCACCCCAGATGGTAGTGAAGAGAAGGGTAACCGGGAAGGATGGAATCCATAATTTATAAAGAACGGAGATTCTTGGGTAGAGTCGTTGCGGAGAGAGTTCAAGACAAACTCGGCCCAAGGAAGTAGATCCACCCAGTCCTCCTGAGTATCCGTGATGAAGCATCGGAGATATTGTTCTAAGCTTTGATTGACTCTCTCTGTTTGCCCATTGGTCTGTGGATGGTATCCTGAGGAGAAGTGAAGAGCGATTCCCAACCTTTTGGAAAAGGCACGCCAAAATTTTGACACGAATTGCGAGCCCCGGTCAGAGACAATGGTAGAAGGAACTCCGTGAAGGCGAAAAATCTCCTGAATAAACACATCTGCCAGCCTGGGGGAATTTGGAAGACCCCTCAAAGGAACAAGGTGCGTCTGCTTGGAAAATCGATCGATGACCACTAAAATAGTATTCTTCCCTTTGGATTCTGGAAGTTCCACAATAAAATCCATAGAGATATGACTCCAGGGGCGATCTGGAATGGGTAATGGAAGGAGTAGACCAGCGGGTCTGACACGAGGTACCTTGTTACGAGCGCAAATGCTACATGCTTTGACAAACTCCTCTACGTCTTTAGCCCTCTCTGGCCACCAGAAGGTACGTTGAACTAGATCGTTGGTCTTCCGTATCCTTGGGTGTCCTGCTGATTTAGACGAATGACACCACTCGAGAACCTTCTTGCGGTGTTGAGATGCCGTGTAGAGTCTTCCCTCCGGAACCTTGAGTCCCCTCGGAGTCTGTGACTGTTCCGACTGAATTTTGCTCATGACCTCAAAGGAGTTGGCAGACAGGATACAACTAGAGGGGATAATAGACTCAAGCTGTTCCTCGGACCTGTCATCCGCAAGAAATTGTCGAGATAAAGCGTCCGCCTTAAGGTTCTTGGAGCCAGGAATAAAAGAAATAAGAAAATTAAATCGTGAAAAAAACAAAGCCCAGCGGGCTTGACGAGCATTCAACCGACGTGCCCCCTCCAGGTAAAGGAGGTTCTTATGGTCCGTAAGGATGGTAATAGGTGTTTCGGTACCCTCTAAGAAATGTCTCCACTCTTCCAACGCCAATTTGATCGCCAAAAGCTCCCTATTTCCGACATCATAATTCTGTTCAGCGGAAGAGAATTTCTTAGAAAAAAAAGCACAGGGATGCAGTCTGGCTAACGGAGAAGTTCTCTGGGACAGAACAGCCCCGGCCCCAATGTCCGAGGCATCTACCTCCAAGGTGAACGGGAGTCCAGGATCTGGGTGGGTGAGGATGGGAGCAGACACAAAAGCCTTCTTGAGACTCTCAAACGCTTCTTTAGCGGTCACTGACCATGATGACGGATCTGCCCCTCTCTTGGTGAGGGCGGTTATGGGGGATACGGTATCAGAAAAATTGCGGATGAACCGTCGATAATAATTCGCAAAACCTAAAAAGCGTTGCACGGCTTTGAGAGTAGTCGGAAGAGGCCACTCCAAGATAGCTTTAAGTTTCTCCGGATCCATTTTGAAACCGGAATCCGAGATAACGTAACCCAAAAATGCCACGGATTTAAGGTGGAACTGGCACTTCTCCAATTTCGCAAAAAGATGGTTCTCCCGTAAACGTAATAGTACTTGTTGAACGTGTTTAATATGATCTTGAGCGGTCTTAGAAAAGATGAGGATGTCATCTAAATAAACAATAAGAAAAGTGTTGAGAATGTCCCGAAAGATCTCGTTGACAAAATCCTGGAAAACTGCTGGTGCATTGCACAACCCGAAAGGCATAACAAGATACTCGTAGTGGCCGTCATGGGTGTTGAAAGCAGTCTTCCACTCGTCCCCCTCCCGTATCCTTACTAAATTGTAGGCACCTCTCAGATCCAATTTAGAAAAGATGGTTGCTCCCTGGAGGCGGTCGAATAATTCTGGAATCAAAGGCAGGGGGTAGCGATTTTTGCGAGTGATATTATTCAAACCCCGATAGTCTATGCATGGACGGAGAGATCCGTCCTTCTTCTTGACAAAGAAAAAACCTGCTCCGACCGGGGAGGAACACTTCCTGATGAAACCCCTCTCCAAGTTCTCGGCAATGTAGGTGTTCATAGCCTTTGTCTCTGGGAGAGAGAGAGGATAAGATCTTCCCCTGGGAAGAGGTGCGCCAGGAAGTAAGTCAATGGGACAATCAAACGGGCGGTGCGGCGGTAGTACCTCAGACCGTGCTTTGTCAAATACGTCACGGAAATCCCAGTACACAGAAGGTAAGGAGTTGATCTTCTCGGATATGGTAGACACTCCTCCAATCCTCTGGAAAACCCTGGTACATGTCTTGGCACAAGAAGGAGCCCACTGAACCGGTTCCCGATCCGTCCAGTCGATGCGAGGATTATGAAGTTGAAGCCAGGGAAGACCCAAAATCAACTCAGCAGAGGGCGTGTGGATGACATCGAGAGTAATGATCTCTGTATGGACGTCCACGAACTGCAGTAGGAGAGGTACTGTCTGAAGCGTGATAAATGCTGGCTTAAGAGGTCGACCATCGATGGCCTCCAGACCTACAGGCGTCTCCTTGTTGACAAAAGGGATATTGTTCTGTCTAGCAAAAGTTTCATCAATGAAATTACCTGCCGAACCGGAATCAATGAACGCCCGTGCCCGGGTGTGGAACCCCTCTCCAGACAGTATTATAGGTAAGACTATCCTGGTGGGTAGGATGTTTTGGATGATGGAAGAAGGGGTCAGTATTCCCAATGAAACTCTCCCGGATCTCAGTGGGAGCTGGCGTTTCCCGGTTTAAGGGGACACTGGGCCACAGCGTGAGTGGAATTGCCACAGTACATGCAAAGACCGGCCGTGCGCCTACGTAACTTCTCAGCCGGAGATAGTCGGTTGCCCCCCAACTGCATGGGTTCAGGAATGTCCCCGGAAGAAGGTGACGGAGCCACGAAGGAGGGTGCAAGAGTTCTTGGAACCCTTAAACGATAATGAGTACGTTCATATTTACGTTCCAACAGGCGTTGATCCACCCGAATAGCCAGAGCGATTAAGTCCTCTAGGTTAGTAGGACGATCTCGTGCGGCGAGCTCGTCCTTTAGGGTCTCCGATAATCCTTGCCAGAACGCGGAAGATAGGGCGTCATCATTCCAACCTGTTTCAGCAGCAAGAGTGCGAAATTCCACCGCATATACAGCAACCGAACGGTCTCCCTGGTTAATGTGGTGAAGAGCAGAAGCTGCTGTTAACTTTCGTGCTGGTGTGTCAAAAACTCTTCGGAATTCCTCAACGAAGAGATCGATGTCCTGTGTGAGCGCCCCCTGTTGCTCCCAGATGGGAGAGGCCCACGCCAGTGCCTGGTCGGTGAGAAGGGAGTAGATGTAGCCGACCCTGGAGACAGAAGACACAAAGCGAGAGGGAGAGAGCCTAAATTGTACAAGACATTGGTTAATGAATCCCCGACATCCTTGAGGATCCCCCGCATAATGTCTTGGTGGCGGAATACGTGGTTCCGGAGTGAACGGAGATAACGAAAAAGGGTTAGGCTGTGCAGTAGGTGCCACGAGAGGAGATTGCCGAGTGAGGGTTCGGACCTGAAGAGTAAGAGAGTGGAGGCTTTGCTGCATGGTATCCAAGCGTCTATCGGATTGCTCCAAATAAGTCTCTAATCTGGTAAACAGAGCAGAATGGGCATTTAAAGTCCGCTCCACCTCAGCTTGGTCCATGTTTGTTGGGTTGAGCATAATGTTAGGATGTGCTCACCACAAACGAGACGGGACCACGGTGCTGAGGTGGGAAGGTAGGAACACCACCCACAGCCACGAGGACACGTCTTGAAAGTAGATTGGTCAGGGATTCCGGATCGGGGCAGGAGAGGTACGGTTGGTAGAGAGTGCCGTTTGCCAAATCCAGGGTTAGAGAGAGGGACGTTGTCGTTTACCGTAAGCCAGGGTCGGGATGCCAGAGATGCGGAGAGTCGAATTGCCGTGTGCCGAGTTCGGGATGCCAGAGGTACAGGAAGACGTAGCGGAAGCCGGTTTGATACACGAGGAGATCTGTAAAAATAGAACTAGGGAGGCAGAGAATGGTAAGGACAACTGGTACTATGCTCAACCAAAGAACCAGTGATTTTGGCAGGTATATAAAGGAGTGAGGGTCCAATAGGATTGCAGCCATAAAGGGGTGTGTAGAAGGAGCCAGCTGTAGCAGGGATAGGTCCCTTATGAGTCCCAGGAGATGAGGCATAAAGGGCAGCAATCTGGCTGCATTCAATAGCAGCAACAGTCTTGGGACCTGTACCTTTAAGAGGCGGTTGCGCCTCCGTGTGGCCGCGCCTCTGTGTAGCAGCGCCTGCGGCTGCGTGCGCACCCCCACGCCCTGATCCGAGGGCAGAAGAGAGAGAAGAACGTGTGCGCGTGCGCACAGTGCAGGGGCTCGCGCGCCTCTCTCCGGCGTCCCTGCGAGTCAGGATGATGTCAGGCGAGGCAGCAGGTAAGTGGGAGGCACGCCGTGAACGGCGTGTCTCCATAATCCTTACAATAATTTATATGTATTTGGGGAGGTGGGTGTATAATTTATATGTATTCGGGGGGTGTGGGGATATTTTTTATATGTATTCGGGGATGTGGGGGTATTTTTTATATGTATTCCTGGGGCGTGGGGGTATTTTTTATATGTATTCGGGGACGTGGGGGTATTTTTATATGTATTTGGGGGCGTGGGGGTATTTTTTATATGTATTCGGGGGCGTGGTGGGGGTATTTTTTATATGTATTCGGGGTTGTGGGGGTATTTTTGATATGTATTCTGGGGGTGTGGGGTGTTTTTTATATGTATTCAGGGGTGTGGGGGTATTTTTTATCTGTATTAGGGGGGCGTGGGGTATTTCTTATATGTATTCGGGGGCGTGAGGGTATTTTATATATTATTCGGGGGCGTGGGGGTATTTTTTATATATATATTCGGGGGTGTGGGGGTATTTTTTATATATATATTCGGGGGTGTGGGGGTATTTTTTATATGTATTCGGGGGGCGTGAGGTCCAGTAATGTGTCCAGTATTTTTGGACAAGCCACCTGGCAACCCTATTAACGGTAGATCCTCAGAAGTCCATTAAATCTGGGTTACTAATGTGACTTTACCTAAATAGGTAACATCCAGTAGTTTCCCTGACTTTAACGGGTATCCACAAAGCTAAATACATACAAAACAATGGCCGTTAGTGATCTCATTAGCAGAGTGTTAGCCGGTCTTACCCAAAGATTGTGTTACTTCTATCAGGTCCCTGAATAGTTGTTTAAATAAACTAAAAAAAAATGAAGGCAAGAGAGGAAAAAAACCTGGTGAATAACAATATGATAGTTAAATCAGACCCAACTGTGGTTTACACTTATCCAGACCCTGTAAAAGAGTTATTTCAGGGTCTGGATGTGAGTAACGCCACCTTTTGCTATGACTCCCTGTGTTAACTATAACCAAGCTCTGGGGATATGTGTTGTTAGAGGGAACAACTCTTTTGCAAATCATTAGAACATTGCGTCTGTTATAATGATTTGGCGCATATCATAAGGGCTCATTATGGCTGAAAACAGCACTAACACATCATGACTGAGCTTTGAAGATCCCTGTTAGCACTTACTGATATGTTAACTTCAGTTTACCGGACATTGTAGTTTGTACCACTTACATATTTATTGTGATAGCAGATGATTTTAATAAAGAATACCACATTGCAGACTTCCTGGTATGGCACCAGTGAGGATAGACACAGATTACTGAGCTCCAGTGAGCCTCGCTCTGCAAAGCAAAATCGTGCTGGAAAACAAATCAAGAAAAAAACACAAAAAACTGTGATCCACAGTGCAGACCCTGGAGCACCACGACCACCTATCAGGGAAGCAAATTGTCTGGAACAGCTAAGCAGAAGAGAGCTGACAAAAGTGAGAAGAAAACAGAATCTCCTAAAATGGCCCCTGTCACAAGAGCTGCAAGGCAGCAGGGAGAGATAGAGGAACAACAACAGGATACAACCCTTAAAGAGACAGCCTCTTAATATGCTGCTATGGCTAAAGCGCTTGCAAGAGAGTTAATGCCTTAATTTGATAAGAAGTTTGACTCCCTGCAAAAGTCCCTTGAAGATTTTAAGAGGAAATCTCCTTGCACAATGTAAGATAGGGGGAGGAGGAGACCAGAGTGGGAGATTTGCAAGATGATCTGGGAGAAACTCAGTCAGAAGTCCAGGAACTAAAAAAGAAAAGTCAAGCCTTGGAGGAAAAGGTAGATGACCTTGAAAAAATAGATCCAAGTGGAGCAATTATTGGGATACCACAGTCTGTAAAACCATATCAACTTGTGGATTTCTGCTCAAAATACCCGGAGATTTTGGGGCTACATTTGGATCTAGCTACCATCAAAGTAGAAAGAGCCCGTAGGCTGGGTCACACAAAATATCAAGGAGAAAGACCAAGAGCAGTGATGGCTAAGTTGCTGGACTTTAGTGGCGAAAAAAAAACAGACTTCTGCGAGCTTACAAGGACTCAGGAGGAATTGCATACGAGGGATCCAATATATTAATTTTCCAGGACTATTCGGTGGCAGTCTCTTACAAAAGGAGAGAGTTTGGAAAACTTTGCAGCTCTGTTTCAACAAAACAAGAGATTTACTTTGGGTTTTCCAGCCACTCTGTGACTTTTTACGGCGAATTGAGTAAAAACCTTCATTGAGGCCACGGAAGCTGAAAAGTAGACTTGTGAGCACCACAACGATATTGATGACAGGCAAGTGGAGCGTGACAAGAGGTGTGCACAGGATCGTCATTTACAAACCAGAAAAAGAGGTCACAGTGAGGATACGATGCAGAGCAGATTGCAGCAGAAGATACCTTGTTTAAGTATCAAGACTTAATTATGGGTCTTTTTGGTATTAGTATATATGGGGGCTGATTTCTCCAACTGCTCCTATATAGTTTAAGACTGTAGATTTTAACCGTGCAGATACGTATGTTCAATATTTGTAGGGTTAATTTTGCAAGAAATGATTGCAAATATAGCAAGTTGCTATAATATAATTATAAATAGTTTCATGTGTTAGAAGCTCAGGTGTTAGAATTAGATAAGACCAGTGCACTGTATTGTTCAGTAAGTAGAAGGGCGGGCTGGGGGGAGCTGAAGGGAAAGTAAAACTGGATAGAATTTGTACTTATGGAAAAAAAGGGAAGTCAACATATGTTAAGATTTCTGTTATTTATTGTATTTTTTTTTTAGTTTTTTTTTCTTTTTGTTATGTATTTTACATGGCACGCTTGGCTGTTTATTCACACAGTCTCTCCACTGTGCTTAGAATTATGAATAGCTCCACTGGGTAAATCCTTTGAGCGTGTAAGTTCCCTATGAGAATTATTTCATGGAATGTTAAAGGAATCAATTCCCATATTAAAATAAATACATTCGGAAGCACCTTAAGCGTCTTAAAGCCGAAGTTGCATTAATCCAGGAAACTCATCTAGATGGGACAGAAAGTGAAAAACTTAGGAGAGACTGGGTGGGTAAATGTATACATTCCCCAGCAGTAGGGAAAAAAGGAGTAGCAATCTTAATAAACAAATCTTTGCCATATGAAGGAGGGGATGTGGAGGGGAGAGTTGTACAATGCCTTGTCAGAATACATAATGAGGAATTAAAAATATATAATGTCTATGGCCCAAATGAATATGATCAAAAGTTTGTCCAAACTGTGATTAATACTATAGTCGCTGGAAAATACAGCTATTTGATAGTTGGAGATGATTTTAATTGGGTAATGGATCCATGGATAAATTAGTTCAGATTCAAGGGAAGTCAAGGTTAAAATTGGCAGGTTTAAGGATATTTTGTGTCTGGAAGACTGCTGGCGAATGTTTAACCCATTGGAAAGAGTATACACTTTTTTCTCACACCAACATAATTCATTCTCCAGAATAGATTATATTTTTGCCAATAAAAAAAAAAAAAAACAGAAAAGCCCTGCGCAATTTATCTCCCAGATTTCTGCAGCCAGACTAATGGCCCATTTGATTAACACAGCAGGGGGTTCCTGCAGTCCCATTCAGACTAAATGAGACTGCAGGGACCCCTGCTGTGTTAATCCCATGGGCCATTAGTCTGGCAGCAGAATCTCACAGAAATGTTGAGGCATTTACTGTGAGATGCCTTAGTTTTTACCCAGGCAAGTGATCGGATACTGGCGGATGCATCTGTAATACACCTGTAATACAATACTTCAGTGCTAATCTGCTCATGAGTAGGGGTCATTTAGTTAAACCCTTTGGCCAAAGCGTTATAAGCCTGCAGCCAACATCAAGGCATGACCAATTTGCAGGTCCTAAAAATTTTCATGGTACCTCTCTTTTTTGCTTGAAAAAGATTTATGTGAGGTTTGGCTGCATAGAAAAGAACAAAAGAAAATGCAGTTTAGATATCTAAACTTTTACACATTTGGAAATAGAGCAGGGAAACTGTTGGGTAATATGGCTAGAAAACCTATGAAGTCAAACCATATTCTGAGAATAAGGGAAAAATCGGGAGATATCACCACTAATCCTAGAAAGATAAATAAGGTTTTTCAAATTTTCTACCAAAATGTATATAGTAAAAGCTATATACAGTAGACGAAGAGGCATAGCATGGTTTTCTGGGAAAAATTAAGCTCCCTAAATTAGACAGAGAAGAGCAGGTGATGTTAAATGCTCCTATAATGATTGAAGAGATAGAAAATTCTATTAAAACTCTTAGAAATGGGAAAGCGCCAGGCCCAGATGGATTCACAGGAGAGTTTTATCAAATGCTTATTGATGAAATTGGGGCCCCCCTAAGAGAAGTGTTCAAAGAAATTCTAGATAAAGAAGAATATATAGAGACGGGTAAAACTGCCTTTGTAAGAATAATTTATAAAGAAGGTAGAGACCCCTTGAACCCAGAATCCTATACAGTGGCGGCAGAGTTTATTCTAACACGGCCAGCACCGCGTTTTTAAAAAAATGCGTGCGCCGCGCGGCTGTCTCCAGCCGAAACCTGGCCGGGTTTCGGACGTTTTTTCCTGCGCCTCGGGCGCTTTCAATAGTAAGCGCTATGTAGCGCTTATCTATTGAAGCGCGGGAAAGCGCGGGAAACTCCGGTTTCAAACCGGAGAATAGACCCGCTGCTAGACCGCTGCGGTCCCGGCCAGCTCGCGTCTTTAGTTAGAATAAGCTGTGCCGGGACAGTATATCAATCTCTCTTTTGAACCAGGATGCAAAGATACTCTAAAAAATATTGGTCAATAGACTTGCTACAGTACTACCTAAATTAATACATGCAGATCGGACAGGCTTTGTAAAGGGCAGAGCGTCTGTTAAAAATATCAGAAAGGTTATAACAGCTACAGTATACACTGGACAAAAACTAATAAGCAAAGCAATAAAGATAATATAATAATATCAGTGGATGCCGAAAAAGCTTTTGGTAATGTAGGGTGGGAATATCTGATGAATGTTCTGGGGAAAATGGTTTTACAGGAACCTTTCTTGGTGTGATCAGAGCAATGAATAAACACCCCAAAGCAAAAATAATGGCAGCAGGCTTGCTATCCGAGTAGATAGGTTGATCCTGCCAGAGCATATGCTTGTCTCAAAGATTAAGCCATGCACGTGTAAGTACACACGGTCGGTACAGTGAAACTGCGAATGGCTCATTAAATCAGTTTCAGAGGAACAAGGAAGGGCTGCCCTTTATCCCCCCTGCTTTTCGAAATTGCGATTGAACCGCTTGCTGAATATTTTAGAAATATGACGGAGTTTAAAGGGAGCAAGATAGGAGAAAAGGAAACTAAGATAGCCTTATTCGCAGGTGATTTATTGCTGTTTGTGTCAAATCCAGAAGAGGCTATAGAAAGAATATTTCAGGTATTTGAAGAGTTCGTAAAATTTTCGGGTTTTAAGGTGAAAGAAGCTAAAACTGAAATACTAATCCTATCAAGTAAAAACAATATGAAATGGGAAGGAAAATGCCCAACGAGGAAACCACCTAATATAGATTTAGGAATCTATATTAATCTGGAGGGTAAATATCTTTACAAAAATAATTTTCGGGGCACGTACTGTATCCCTAAAATAATCACAGAATTAGAGGGGTGGCAAAATTTACCACGTAATTTGTCTAGCAATGCCAGATGTTAAAATGATCAGTTTTGCAATATTAATTTACACTCTATAGTTGTACCAATATTATTGAAACACTCCAATGTTACACTTCTAAATAAAGCAATTTCTAGGTTTATCTGGAGGAAAGGAAGAAAAAGAATTGGTATTAATAAATTATGTCTGAAGAAAGAGTGGGGGGGGCTTAATTTGCTTAATATCAGAAAATATAATCTGGCCTGTGTAGCAAGACATGTAGGAGATTGGATAACTGGAAACAGCTATTACTCTTGCCTAGAATTAGAGGAGCAGTTGGTATCCCCAGAGAGTCTCCCAGGGATTTTACATATAAAGTGGAGAGAAATACCAATGGAAGCCAAAGGAAACCCGCTAATTAAGGATACATGGGCTACTTGGAGAATATTGAGAAAACAATTTGGCCATTCATATTCTTGCTCAATTTGTTTTACTATACACGAGAATTTAAGGGTTCTCCCGGGAAGGTTGCAGGCTTCTTTTCAGATATGGAGAGACAAGGGCATTAGATCTCTGGGCCAGTTGGTGGATGTGAACAATGGTAGGTTCATGACGTTCCAAGAACAAATAGGACTGCCTCGGACACTTCGCTTCCCTTACATACAAGTAATGCATTATTTCAAGAATATGGAAAGCTATAAATCAGATCTATTGGGATCTGTTTTTAGATGTTTTAGATGTTTTTTTAAGGATGCAGATGTTGTCTGATTAATTCTGGTTTTTGGGATAAAGCTCTGCAGTATATATATAAGAAGTTATTGGAGTAACTACAATAAAAGAACCCTTTGCCTTGTTGTTTGGAAATATGGAAAGTTGGAAAGAGGTCAATGTAAGGAACAATGTCCCTTGGCTAACAGAGATTGTCTTGCTTGCAACAAGGAAAACAGTGATGGTGAAATGGATAAAGCCTGAAACCCCCACTTTAAAATATCTAAATGAGTATCTGCATAAATTGATGATGATGGACAAATTAGAAGCTGACGAATAAAGAATTCAGACCCAAGATTTTTTTTTTTAAACGGGAAAATGTATTGATACTATATCCCAACAAGATAGGGATTCAATCATACAGACATTGTATGTATTGTATTGTATTGTATGTCTTTATTTATATAGCGCCATAAATATACATAGCGCTTCACAGTAGTAATACATGCTGTAATCATATAAATAATAAATAATATAAATAACAGGTCATGGGAATAAGTGCTTCAGACATAAGAGTACCATTAAGGAAGAGGAGTCCCTGCTCCGAGGAGCTTACAATCTAATTGGTAGGTAGGAGAACGTATAGAGACAGTAGGAGGGAATTCTAGTAAGTGCGTCTGCAGGGGGCCAAGCTTTATGTATCATGAGTCCAGGATTATCCACAGTGCTATTCATATGCTTCTTTAAGCAAATGTGTCTAAAGGTGGGTCTTAAAAGTGGATAGAGAGGGTGCTAGTCGGGTATTGAGGGAAAGGCATTCCAGAGGTGCGGGGCAGTCAGTGAGAAAGTTTAAGGCAGGAGAGGGCTTTAGATACAAAGGGGGTAGAAAGAAGACATCCTTGAGAAGACCGCAAGAGTCGGGATGGTGCATAGCGAGAAATTAGGGCTGAGATGTAAGGAGGGGCAGAGGAGTGTAAAGCTTTAAAAGTGAGGAGGAGAATTGAGTGTGAGATGCGGGATTTGATCAGAAGCCAGGAGAGGGATTTCAGGAGGGAAGACGCGGAGACAAATTTAGGAAAGAAAT
This sequence comes from Ascaphus truei, assembly GCF_040206685.1. Taxonomy (NCBI): domain Eukaryota; kingdom Metazoa; phylum Chordata; class Amphibia; order Anura; family Ascaphidae; genus Ascaphus; species Ascaphus truei. Next base: position 81,485,398 of record NC_134489.1, on the reverse strand, counting down.
CTGAGCATACCTCTTGGGGTCTCCTCAGAATGATTGTGATGGGACACTGGGATCATTTCTACCTTGAGGAAATATTATAGTATATTGTTGATGGTGAATGGGGAATCTTATGCCAGATTTTGTTAGGAGGATGTGTGGTGATAGCTTCGAGGTTAATCTTTGAAAATGATATTATCATTTTTTATTTCTTTTTATTATTATTTGTGTTAATGTGTTGAATTTTTTAAATCATAAGTATGATGAGCAATACTAAAAACAATTTTGTGTCAAAATATATTTTTCTGTGTTTCTTATTGTTTTTTCTGTATTTTATTGTTGAAATGTTGTTTAATGCTTATGAACCCAATAAAAAAAATTACAAAAATAATAACACATCGCTATGATACGTCTTCTTCATTGTCAACCAGCTCTATTGTAAAAGATTGTTATTTTATGTGCCATTAATGCTTGTATTTGACATCATTTTTATTTTGTTTTACTAAGCGTAAGGATTCTGCCTGATCTGTGCCGGGTTTTGCTGCAGTTCGGGTTTTCCAGGTTGCCTGCCCTTTTTGCTCAGTACGTCCATTTTGTTTACTGCAGCCTGCTATATAAGGCTGCAGTTACTAGTGGGAGTCGTCGATCAAGGTTCTAGTTTTTTCAGCTCCTGTTGGTCTTTGCTGTCAGGCCTTTCCCTTTTGCCGATTTCGATTCCTCTGTTGCTGACCCCAGACCGTGACCCTGACCTCACTGCTTTCTGCCTGCCCTGAACTCTGCCTGTCTCCCTGACTCTGCACCACTGCCGCCAGCCCGACTTCATATTCTCTAACAGGACTCTGTCTCTGGACCCTGGTCGGTTATTCTGCACCCTAACACATCCCTGCGGGTCCGTTTCCTGATTCGAGATGAGCATCGTCACACTAAGTCTATGAAGTACTTCCCTATAAAACATAGATAGACTGAGATAAATAATATAGTCAGCTACAGTAAGATGCATCTGGGGTCCTATCCAATATAAATTCATTGAGTGCCACCTTAAAGTATACTGACTTACAGTTATCCCATTGAGTTGTGGAACCCTCTGTGTGATGAGCTCCACACACTCACACTGCCCCCTGGCAGGTTTCTCTCCAATGTGCTCTGGACATGGTACTGTAATGGACATTAGAGCAGTCAATAATAAAGGCTGCGGAAGAGGAGGGACTGAGTCAGAGGTGCCTTTATGTACATTAAACAGGGGTGCACAAACTTTCTGTGCTGTGCCCCCCTGCCTGCTAAGCCCCAGTGCTCCCCGGCATTTAATTTAAATTCTTTGGGGAAAAGCACGGGGCCTCTGTAACCGCCACCCCCCCGCCCCCCAGTTTGCGCACCCCTGCATTAAATATACAGATACAGTGTTGCAGTGTAGAAATGTATGCAGTGTAAATTCAAAAGTTACTCAAGGTATTTGTAAAAAAAAAAAAAAAAAAAAAGTTTCATAATTGACTATGATAATTAGATGTCTTTGTAACTGTCTATAAGGCAGGAAAGAGGGGTGAGTAGCAAAAGTAAAGTTTCCTTTATATTGGGTATTGCAGATTAGTACTGTATTAGGTTATGATACCTTTTAGAGGACCAACATGAGTGTTCTTCATACACGTAGGTTGAATTATAGTTTAAGGAACGCTCAAAATCTCACAGGTATCTTCTTGCAGTTTATAGGAGGCAAAGAGATGCATGAGGTTTGGAAAGCTGTTAAATGTTAAAACAAATCCACACTCTTCCAGTACTATTACAGCTACTGGAATGCTGTGCTACATTACTTACAATATGCTAGTCAAATTGATATGATAACTATATACAAATATATATAAATATATATACACGAATATATTCAGGGACCATACAAGGATCATCTTTTAAGGTTGGAGGAAAGGAGATTTCACCAGCAACAAAGGAAAGCATTCTTTACAGTAAGGGCAGTTATAATTAGGAATTCATTACCAATGGAGACTATGATGGCGATACAATAGATATCTTCAAAAAAAGATATGTAAACAACATGGTAAAGATGTTGATCCAGGGAGAAATATGATTTCGATTATTTGGAGTCAGGAAAGAATTTATTTTTCCCCTTATGAGATATCATTGGATGTTGATGTCACTGGTTTTTTTTTTTGTTTGCCTTCTTCTGGATCAAAATACTGTAACTACAAATATAGGATAAGTATCTGTCGTCTAAATTTAGCACAGGTTGAACTTGATGGACATACAGATGCAGCAGCCATTATTTTAACAAATCGCGGTGTCGTTTTTGTGTGCGCTGCTGTACTCCACGCGGCATGAATGCGGCCAATAGCCCCAGGCACACATGTTTATTGCGGTAGCTTTGTTTGAATTTCATGGATTGTGTGCAATTAAATGCAATGAAATGAATGAATTGTAATGTGTACAGTACTGTGCTATTGTGTCAATTTCAGGTGTTTAAACGCCAGAAAACTAAAATGACATTTTATGCACTGGCGTCTTAATGCGGTACGGTTGGAAGAAATCCTGCGCCACGACATGGGTATTCCGAGGTATACACCGCGTGATTTGTTAAAATAATGGCCGCTGCATCTGTATGCCTTTTTTCAACTTTTTCTACTATGTAGCTATTTAACTACCGTATGTAAAAAATCAATCTGATAATGGTAATGCTGTAATTTTTTTACAGAATGTGGATCATAATTACATGCAAATGATAAAGCAAGTGATTTATGCAGATTTTTATATTACCCAGTATCCCAGGAATTAAATAGAAGGTAAAGTAAATGAATGACAAGGTAACATGTTTAATATAAATGCATACCTTGGTTAAGGATATTTTGGAGCTCGCGTTAAAGACAAGACAAACAGTTAATTCTGAGCAATTAACTGTCAACAATAGCAAAATAATACAAATAATATGGACGGATTGTTTAAGCAAAAACAGCTCCCTTTATTTTGTGAATGGTAAGTTTATTTTCTGTTAAACTCTGCGTCACCAGAAGGAAGATTTTATTTATTTATGTATTTATAAAATATTTTACCAGGAAGTAATACATTGAGAGTTACCTCTCGTTTTCAAGTATGTCCTGGGCACAGAGAAAAACAAATAATACATGGTTACAAGTACAGTTACATAAATGAACAAGGTATACATTATATACAAGACATTGCATGCACACTTAAAGAAAATATATATTATGAGCGTATGAAACAGTTACAGACCAGGTTAAAATGTGAGACAGCCTTAGATTTGAAAGAACTTAAACTGGTGGTGGATGTGAGGGTCTCTGGTAGGTTGTTCCAGTTTTGGGGTGCAAGGAAGGAGAAGGAGGAACGTCCGGATACTTTGTTGAGCCTTGGGACCATGAATAGTCTTTTGGAGTCTGATCTCAGGTGATAGGTGCTGCATGTGGTAGGGGCGAGGAGCTTGTTCAGGTAGCTGGGTAGCTTGCCCAGAAAGTACTTGAGGGTGAGACAGGAAAGGTGAACTTTGCGCCTAGACTCCAGTGATGACCAATCTAGTTCTTTGAGCATTTCGCAGTGATGTGTGTTGTAGTTGCATTGGAGAACAAAACGACAAATTGAATTGTAGAGGGTGTCAAGTTTGCTAAGGTGGGTTTGAGGTGCCGAGCCATATACTATGTCTCCATAGTCAATAATTGGCATTAGCATCTGCTGTGCAATACGCTTTCTGACCAGGAGACTTAGGGAGGATTTGTTCCAGTAAAGTACCCCTAGTTTGGCATAGGTCTTGGTTGTCAGGGTATCAATGTGCATCCCGAATGTTAAGTGGGAGTCAAACCATAAGCCCAGGTATTTAAAACTAGTGACAGGTGTTAGGGTGGTGTTAGCATTGGTTCTAATCAGGAGCTCAGTCACTGGAAGCTTTACAAATTTAGTCTTGGTCCCAAATACCATTGTTACAGTCTTGTCAGTGTTTAAAAACAGTTTGTTTTGGGAAATCCAGTTTTTGAGTCTCAAAAAGTCAGACTGAAGTATGTGTTGAAGGTCAGAGAGGCTATGGCTGTGTGCATATAGGATTGTGTCATCTGCATACATGTGTATTGAGGCTTCCTTACAAGCTGTGGGAAGATCATTAATGAACACTGAGAAGAGTAGGGGCCCCAGAACAGAGCCTTGCGGGACACCACAGGTGATATCCAGGGAGTTGGAGTTAGAGCCTGAGATGGACACATGTTGGGATCTTCCTGATAGGTAGGACTGAAACCAGTTTAAAGCATGTTTCCCTATTCCAGAGCTCTGGAGTTTGTTAAGCAGGATAACATGATCAACTGTGTCAAAAGCCTTTGCAAAATCTAGGAATACTGCACCAGTGAGTTGTCCCCGTTCCATTCCACACTGGATTTCATTGCAAACTTTTAGCAGGGTAGTTACGGTGGAGTGTTTGGGATGAAACCCAGACTGGAATTGGCTAGGGAAATTTGTCTTGGTGTAGAAATCGCTTAATTGGGAGTGGACACATTTTTCCATAACTTTGGATAGAATTGGGAGAAGTGAGATTGGCCTGTAGTTTGAGACAGTGTTTTTGTCCCCACTTTTGAAGATTGGGACAACTCTGGCAGTTTTCCAGGTCTTAGGGATATGGCCTGCAGACAGGATAAAGTTGACTATGGACGCAATTGGTTGGCAATGGCTGGGGCACCAAGTCGTAGGAACCTAGATTGTAGTAAATCGGGTCCACTTTGGCTGCTTAGTTTTAGTTTGAGGAGCGCTTGTGTAATCTCCTCTTCAGATACTGGGCTAAATTGAAAATTGTGGGCAGTGTTGGGAGGGAGTGGGACTGTAGGGATACTCCCAGGATGAGATACATGTTTGGGGTTTGTGCTGCGTTTCGCTAATAAGTTAGTGGCACACCCCACAAAGTAATCATTGAATGCATCTGCAATGTCAGTGGGGTTTGTCAGAGTAATATCCCCCTTTGTGATATTACTTGGTTGTTGATGGTTAGGAGGCTGGAATATATTGTTGATAACCTTCCAGAAGTTAGCTGGGTTTGATGTATTTTGGTGGAGATTGTCAGAGTAATATTGTGCTTTTGCATGCCTTGTTTGCCTTGTGCACATGTTCCGCATGCATCTGTAGTGATTGAGATCCTTGGTAGTGCCAGTTACTTTGTAGCTTTTCCACAAGGCATCCCTGAACTGGTAGAGTGCTCTAAGGTCAGGTGTAACCCATGGAAGGTGGGCCCCCCGTACCCTTATTTTGCGTAGTGGAGCATGGGTATCGCAGAGTTTTAAGAACTCGGATTGGAAATAGTCGAGCGGAGAATCAGGGTCGGGAATTAAATCGATTCTGTGCCATGGGCAGTTGTTAAGGTCATCCAGAAACTGTTGTGGGTTAAAGTTTTTAAATGTTCTAGTGAGGAGAACTTTAGGGCTTGGATGGGGTGGTTTAATTTTCCTTACACAGTACACTATTGCATGGTCACTGAAAATATCAGGAAGGATGCCAGAGGATTGGATTCTGCTGGGGTTTGAGATGCTGGGGTTAGATGTCCCACAAACAGCAGAGAAATAAAAAATAATGTAAAATGTGTGTAAACACGCAAATATTAAATTAATACATGGATGGATAGAGGAATGAATGAATGGCACCAAGTCACAATTCTCTTCTCTGGGTCTGTAAGGTAATATGGCGTTTTTAGGATTATAGCTAACTGTGTCAGAAAATGTAATTCTACTTAAACTCCAGTGTCTTTTTGAGGTAATTTTCCTCTTTTATGAGGTTATGTCAAACTAAATACAATGGGAGTCATTTAATAGTCCCCTTGATAAGAAAACATCAGGGCATATTTTGCTAACTCTACACAACCAGATGGTAAGCACTCAAGCTTTAAAAGAGAAGCTATTGAGGAAATGACACTGGGACTAGTGAAAGTATTTCAAATGCAATTGGAGATGGAAACTATCCCTATGCAACATGATAAGTAGTATTACTTCTTTACATTTTAAAAATAGCACGGAGGGAAAGCCAAGTGCTCCTACTATCATCACTTATTGGTACTTTGAAAACAAGATAATAGCACAATTTCAGTTCAGCTTCTATTTTTATGGTGGTATTTAATAAATAAACAACAATAATAATTACTGCCTAAAATCAAGAATTCAAGTCCAATGTAAAAAAGGGTGACATTATTATTATTATTTTTATTAGGGAAGAGTTATGTAACACACATATTTGAATAAGCTGTGTCAAATTGTGTGCCACATCTGTGGTAACCCCTTAATGGTTTATGGGGCCTATTGTAGTTGCTCCGATGTTGTCACAGTTTGGCATGTTCACAAGCAGCAGATGAAATGTGAGAAAAAAAACCTTTCTCTATTACAAATCGCATCTTGTAAAACGCTTCTATAAAAAGTGACAAACTGCCTGAATAGTACCTGCTTTTGAAGCAAAATGACACACAATCCCTGCAAACTCAGAACCGAAACCCACCATACCATACGTACATCTGGTTTAGTTCAATGCTAGAGCTACTGTCCTGAGTAGTAGAGGTTGTGGGTTATTTAAATATACTTTGCATATCCATTAGCATATCTCCCATGGTACATCAGGTGTGTTCTTTTTTCAGCATAGGCATTAATTCCTAATTTATTTGGAGGTAGGTTTGAGGAGACATATATACAACTGAAGATACTACTAAATGGGACCCCCTAGGTTCTGATCTAGCTCCCTTGTTAAATATAGGCACCAAGTCTGCTTTACACCAATCTTGTGGTGCTGAGTTTGTGGAAATGGAGTCCTTGGGGCCTATTCTCGAAACTGTGAGTTGTGTCAATTTTTGTCAAAAGAACCCTTTCCAATCCGCGCGGAAAATTATTTTTTAGACGCGTTTCACTCAAACTCTGCCAATCCAAACAATTTGTCCAAAAAGCCTCCAACTCAAATTTTTGGACAACAACTGGAATTCTCAAAGCTCTGTTATCCAAACCGCATCTAAAAACGCGCATTTTTTTGCACACTGCCTCAACGGGCTAGCCTCAATGGACACGGTTCTACATTCATACTGTACAAGCCACAAAAGCCACATAAGCAATTTCTGGACTGCAGAACATGAACTGCCTTATTGTATATGTGTAATTAAGTATTCTATATTAATTTAATACAACGAAAAGGAAAGTGCTGAAAGTGCTACTGCTTACAAATAATATGTGTGGTAACCACTAGTGACTAAATATAATCAAAAAGTGTACAGAGTACTTATACATATAAGCAAGGATGCCTGATAAAAAATTGACAGAACAAGATCAGGGAAACATACATATAACAAATACAAACTGGCGCCTCAAGAAACTCCAATAAATGCAAATATAAGGTAATATGAAAACCTTATTACAGAAGTCCAATCTGGAACATCCGAATCCACTTGATTAATCAACGAAGAAGTTTCCTCAGGACATGTGGAATTAAATACAAGGAACAATCATAGTGTGCACTGCTGCATAAACAACATAACAAAACAACTAAGACGGAACAAGACTTACACACTAATAAACAATGAACAATCAAAACACTGCTAAAATAAACAGTTAAGCTAATTTATTAAAATATAAAAGAGACAACGTCTGTCTAAAAATACATGAGTTGCGTCGCACTGCTGGTCCGGTTTGAAAAAACAGAATCCTACTCACAACAAGATAGGAGTTAAATAGGCACATCAAAACAGTGATAGATGACAACAAATGGCTCCAGCGCTGCAGGGGAACGTCTGTGTAGGCGATCCGATGCCGGCTGTGTGCTCTGTGTACCGAGCTCAAGTGCAGGAGCAGGCGTCGGAGGAGAATTTCACTGAGAGCTGCTGGGCTGTTTTCAAAAAGGCTGCTCTAAAAGGCTGCACGCACATCTCTCACAATCAGCTGTAACCTCTGACCCTACACGTTACGTGACTGTGTCACTTCCTCAGGGGTATATAGAGTGTTAGAACCAGTCTGTCTATTTATACATGTCAGAGGGCTGTGATTGGTTCAAAAATAGCCAAATCAGACAGTACTTACACTAATCTCAGCATGTGTAACAACAACAACAACAACAACAGAGAAACAAAAACATATACAACACAATAAAACAGAGCAATACAACAATAATATGAAACAATGGGCTATATCAGTATATCTAAACCTATAATATCCTGTAATCCAAGATGATTGTTTCCTGTGTATTACACAGGTTGCATATATATAATAGCTGTAAAATAAATGAATCCATCATAATTGGATAGTGAGATATAGTCAGAGGTAGTTAGCTACCTGGACATTTCTCATGTAGAGAAGGGGACTTAATTTATAGAAAAAATATATAAAGAATATATGCTTAAACCTACAGATTCTAATGTGGAGGTATGCAAAGGACTGAGGATATATTAATCTTCCTAGATGATGGTATATTGCATGTTTTCTTAGTTCCAACTTTCCTCCTTTAGTAAATGAGTTCCCAAAATGTGCTGTGTTTTATTGTGTTGTATATATGTTTTGTTTATCTGTTGTTGTTACACATTCTGAGATTAGTGTTAGTACCGTCTGATTGGCTATTTCTGAACCAATAACAGCCTTTTTACATGTATAAATAGACAGACTGGTTCTAATACTCTATATACCCCTGAGGAAATGACGCAGTAGGGTCAGAGGTTATAGCTGATTGTGAGAGACGTGCGTGCAGCCTTTTAGACACTGTGAAAACAGCCCAGCAGCTCTCAGTGAAATTCTACCCCGACGTCTGCTCCTGCACTTGAGCTCGGTAGACGGAGCACACAGACGGCATCGGATCGCCTACACAGACGTTCCCCTGCAGCGGAGGAGCCATTGGGTGTCATCTGTCACTGTTTGGATGTGCCGATATAACGCCTATCTTGTTGTGAGTAAGATTCTGGTTTTTGTAAACCGGACCAGCAGTGCGACGCAACTCATGTATTTTTAGACAGACATTGTCTCTTTTATATTTTAATAAATTAGCTTAACTGTTTATTTCAGCAGTGTTTTGATTGTTCATTGTTTGTTAGTGTGTTAGTCTCGTCCTAGTTGTTTGTTGTTATGCAGCAGTACACACTATGATGGTCCCTTGTGTTTAATTCCACATGTCTCGAGGAAACTTCTTCGTGGATTATTCAAGTGGATCCGGATGTTCCAGATTTGACTTCTGTAATAAGGTTTTCATATTACCTTATATTTGCATCTATTGGACTTTTTTGAGGTACCAGTATTAATTAATTTAAGCCATTTTACATTAACGTTTACATCTTAAAATCGCTATTAAGTTAACTTCATATTTTCTAGAAACTCAAGACATTTTCTTCTAACTACAGGGCCAGTAGCAAGAAATAGAATGAATATATACTGTATACAGAAACATTCTTCCTGCATTTCGGAGAATAATATCACATTGCATATCGTAACAGCCCGAAGAATATGAATGCAATAGATTTGTAGAGCAGAGAAAGTAGAGCTTTGTTAAATATAAAACAGACATTTTAATCTGTGCAGTTAATGCCTTCATTTATACAGAGCTAGGTTATTACATAGGATTATGGGTACATTGTGTTTTTATTTAATCTGTACTCCCTTGGTAGTGGCACAACCTAATAAATGTGATTTTACTCCATCCATGAGATCTGACAAATCCAACTATATCTAACGATATGAAACAATATTAAAGCTACAGGTAAAATAGTTATACATTATTTAATCTCCATACCTAGTAACCAGCCAACAGAGGAAAATAACCATGATGGAAATTATATCATTGAGATACACCCTTATGCTATAATGAACTAATTGACAGCGGCTGGTTTCTTTTACTATTGAGAGCTCTCATTACTATATTTTAGCTCAATGTACTTTATAAAAGAATTCACAAATTAAGAAAGGCAGCTATAGAGAAAAATATACATCTGCTTTCTATCAGAAATTGTCAATGTCACGCACTGGCACAGAAAGAAGATTTCCTTTTTGATTTTGGTGCTTCTCATTGGAAACGCTTTCAAACATAAATATCAAAATAAAAGAAAGAAAGGAGCAAAAATCACACAAAAAAAACAATTGTACATTTGTTGTTGCATCAGTTGTCTCCCTAATTCAATATGTTTTGATGTTAATGTATCATTAGCTTTCAACTTAGTTCAATGAATTTCATACAATTAATAACATTGCTCTATTGAATATGAGTAAAAACCATCATTTGCTATATTTTCCAGCCCTCTCCAGCAGTGGACAATCGAGAAGTTTCATTTATTTGCAACGCATGTACCTCTGGCAACAAAAGGTGTTGTGTGTCAAAATATTATAATATACTATATAGTCCTTAAATAAAACACAGCCGCACCACAATCACATTTATTATTAACTAGCTGAGAGACCCGGCGTTGCCCGGGATGTAATGTTCCCGTTCCTCTCTCTCCTCCCCCCTCTCTCTGTTTGTCCCCCATTCACATCAATCCAGTCCCCCCCCTCCCTCCCTCCTTTACAGCTTCATGTAGCGTGTGTGCGTCAGTCACTGTGTGTTTGCTCGCGCGTCAGTGAGTCTGAGGCAGAAACACAAACACACACAGACTGACTGACGCACACACAGTCAGTGTGTGCCTCAGTCAGTGTGTGCGTGCGTCAGTCAGGCTTTGTGTGCGCGTCAGTCAGTGTGTGCGTGCGTGCGGCAGTCAGTCAGTGTGTGCGCGCGGGGCGTCAAAGGCAGGGGGGGGCGTCAAAGGGAGGGGGGGGGCGTCAAAGGGAGGGGGGGGCGTCAAAGGGAGGGGGGGGGCGTCAAAGGGAGGGGGGGGCGTCAAAGGGAGGGGGGGGCGTCAAAGGGAGGGGGGGGGCGTCAAAGGGAGGGGGGGGCGTCAAAGGGAGGGGCGTCAAAGGGAGGGGGGGGGGCGTCAAAGGGAGGGGGGGGGGGGCGTAAGGGAGGGGGGGCGTCAAAGGGAGGGGGGGGCGTCAAAGGGAGGGGGGGGGCGTCAAAGGGAGGGGGGGCGTCAAAGGGAGGGGGGGGGCGTCAAAGGGAGGGGGGGCGTCAAAGGGAGGGGGGGCGTCAAAGGGAGGGGGGGGCGTCAAAGGGAGGGGGGGGCGTCAAAGGGAGGGGGGGGGCGTCAAAGGGAGGGGGGGGCGTCAAAGGGAGGGGGGGGCGTCAAAGGGAGGGGGGGGCGTCAAAGGGAGGGGGGGGCGTCAAAGGGAGGGGGGGGCGTCAAAGGGAGGGGGGGGGGCGTCAAAGGGAGGGGGGGGGCGTCAAAGGGAGGGGGGGGGCGTCAAAGGGAGAGGGGGGGGGCGTCAAAGGGAGAGGGGGGGGGCGTCAAAGGGAGAGGGGGGCGTCAAAGGGAGGGGGGAGCGTCAAAGGGAGGGGGGGGCGTCAAAGGGAGGGGGGGCGTCAAAGGGAGGGGGGGGCGTCAAAGGGAGGGGGGGGGCGTCAAAGGGAGGGGGGGGCGCCTCAAAGGCATGGATTCCTCCCCCTGCATTTCCTGCAGTGGACAGGAGGGGGGGGGCAGTGGACAGGAGGGGGGAGGGGCAGTGGACAGGAGGGGGGGGGCAGTGGACAGGAGGGGGGGGGGCAGTGGACAGGAGGGGGGGCAGTGGACAGGAGGGAGGGGGCAGTGGACAGGAGGGGGGGGGCAGTGGACAGGAGGGGGGGGCAGTGGACAGGAGGGGGGGGGCAGTGGACAGGAGGGGGGGGGCAGTGGACAGGAGGGGGGGGGGCAGTGGACAGGAGGGGGGGGGCAGTGGACAGGAGGGGGGGGGCAGTGGACAGGAGGGGGGGCAGTGGACAGGAGGGGGGGGCAGTGGACAGGAGGGGGGGGCAGTGGACAGGAGGGGGGGGCAGTGGACAGGAGGGGGGGGCAGTGGACAGGAGGGGGGGGCAGTGGACAGGAGGGGGGGGGCAGTGGACAGGAGGGGGGGGGCAGTGGACAGGAGGGGGGGGGCAGTGGACAGGAGGGAGGGGGCAGTGGACAGGAGGGGGGGGGCAGTGGACAGGAGGGGGGGCAGTGGACAGGAGGGGGGACAGGAGGGGGGACGCAGTGGACAGGAGGGGGGACGCAGTGGACAGGAGGGGGGGGCAGTGGACAGGAGGGGGGGCAGTGGACAGGAGGGGGGGGGCAGTGGACAGGAGGGGGGGGCAGTGGACAGGAGGGGGGGGCAGTGGACAGGAGGGGGGGCAGTGGACAGGAGGGGGGGCAGTGGACAGGAGGGGGGGGGCAGTGGACAGGAGGGGGGGGGCAGTGGACAGGAGGGGGGACAGGAGGGGGGACGCAGTGGACAGGAGGGGGGACGCAGTGGACAGGAGGGGGGGGGCAGTGGACAGGAGGGGGGGGGCAGTGGATAGGAGGGGGGGGCAGTGGACAGTGACACACACACACACACACACACACACACACACACACACACACACACACACACACACACACACACACACACACACACACACACACACACCTCAGTTGATGCGCCCTTTCTTTAGTTCCGTTTGGCGCCGGAGGTGGGGAGCGACACCTACCTGTACTTCCGGGCGCCGCCACCGTCTGACTCGGCGCCGCGAGGGAGGAAGGGGGTCCGCCATCTTACGCGCCGCGTGGCAGCTGCGGGAAGCGAGGTGATTTGGAGCGGGGAGAGGTGATTTGGAGCGGGGAGAGGTGATTTGGAGCGGGGAGAGGTGATGCCGCTGGGGAGGGGGAAGAGGTGATGCCGCTGGGGAGGGGGAAGAGGTGATGCCGCTGGGGAGGGGGAAGAGGTGATGCCGCTGGGGAGGGGGAAGAGGTGATGCCGCTGGGGAGGGGGAAGAGGTGATGCCGCTGGGGAGGGGGAAGAGGTGATGCCGCTGGTGAGGGGGAAGAGGTGATTTGGAGAGGGGAGAGAGGGGAGAGAGGGGAGAGAGGGGAGAGAGGGGAGAGAGGGGAGAGAGGGGAGAGAGGGGAGAGAGGGGTGGGTGTGTGTGTGTGTGTGTGTGTGTGTGTGTGTGTGTGTGTGTGTGTGTGTGTGTGTGTGTGTGTGTGTGTGTGTGTGTGTGTGTGTGTGTGTGTGTGTGTGTGTGTGTGTGATTTATTTTTTTGGACCTTTGGCCCGTCACTCCGCCTCAGGCCAATGAGAGGTGTGGGGGGCGGGCCAAGGGGGTGGTGTGAGTGTGTGAGGCCAATGAGAGGTGTGCGGGGGCGGGCGGGCCAAGGGACCAATGAGATTGCCGCTAGGGACACCGGACATCCAGCAGGCATGCATGCATGCATGCAGGCAGGCAGGCAAACATACAGTGCTTTCACTAATATAGTATAAGATTTGTCATCAGATCAGGTATACTTGCATATTGAAGCTCTATATTTGCAGATCTTCTGTTTATTCCATTTTTGAGTGCTGGGAACTACTGTTTTGTTTACTAACCAGAATAGTATGCCACAAAACAAAATGCACACACAACCATACATAAATCAACAGACACACACATGACTTCAATTAAGTCAATTTCTTCCAGCACCAAAAAGTGTCTTAAGGCAGAAAACTGTTTGGTAAATATGGCCCATAACCTTGTATAAAATATGGGACTGATACATTAAGGTTTCATTTTTCTACCTTAAAAGTAAAACTTTTGTACAGATCTGACCAACACCAGTAGCTAAATTAAACATAATGTTTCATTTTCTACTTACGATTTTCAGTTTTGACAGGAAGGATCTGGCTTAGCTTCTCGGGTGAACCAGGAGTCTCAATTTTTTCCACATATTCGAAATTCATAATAAACATCATTGCTATTCCTTCTTGATTTTTGACTGGTATTATGTGTGTGGTGCAAGGAAAAGTGGATCCTGGAAAAAGAAGGAAATAACTCGCCATTAGAGATCAAGCTTTGGAAAAGGCTTTTTTTGGGCACAAAATTAGTGCATGTCAAATACAATTTCAATTGCACTTGTGTGTCTATGTACTGAGTCAGTGTTTGTCAACCAGGGTTCCCCAGGTATCACTAAAGCAGGGTGAGCAAACACTTTACATCGAGCCCACCTTTTTATCCGTGATATTAGTTGAGCCCCACATGCCTGGTGTAATCCAAATCAGATAAAAAAACAAAAAACGTTATTAATCCGTATAAAATATAAATATGAATACAAATATGTAAAAATACTATACATTTTTAAAACAGCAAAACATGACAAATGTTATGTTTAAAAAAATAAATCAGAGTACTACTATAATAATGTAGCCCTTTTTGTGAACCGGCCGACCCACCCAATCTCACATTGGCCCCTCGTGGTCTAACCGGTCCCTTTCCCTGCAACACACCTGCTCTAAGGGACTACTGATACTGCATAACCTGTGTGGCTCCAGGAGATCTGAGCCTCCGCTAGCTGGGAGCCTGGGGAAACCCTTACCATTACCTGGTGCAGCGCCTCCACTTACCCAGGATCCCCCTTTAGGAAAGATAGCCCTGAATAAGAAATACCATAACACACGTAGATATAAAACAATAGCTAACACTTTACTTAATAACACATAACACAGTACATAACATCATAACATAACCGGATGCTCTATCCGCATCACCTCAGCCCAATGTCTGGTATTCCCCACCCAGTGTCCTGTGATCACCCCACACCCAATGTCTCGTAGATCCTACGGAAGGTCGTGGGTGACTGCGCAGTCACTATGTTAAGCTAGGGCCAAGTTGGTGCACTTAGAATACTTGAGATACCTTCCGAGCACTCCGATGCTCGGGACCGCAACCACTTCTCAAAGGGTCAGACGTCCGTCTGATCCTTATTCAGGTCTTCCGCCGGGAACCCCAACGAGGGTCCCACCGCTTCCCGGAAACTCCAACCGAATCACGGCAACACCACCGTCGCACGGGCACAGCAACCGCCTTCCTATCACTAACTACTACGAGAGTGACAGCAACCCTAACCTAGGGCCTGTCCCTGAAGAACCGCAACCTGGGATGGCTTGGGGAAAACTCCTAGGGCCTGTGAACAATAACCTGCCCCCCCTTCCCCTAGCTATCCCGTCCTATCTGTAACTGACAACTAGCTATTAACTAGCTACTCCCAAAGCACCTGCTCTGACACACACACAGACAGCTGCAATCACACACAGCCACCTGGATCCCGCAGCACATACACTGCTAGCACACTGTGCCTCTTTGACAGTGCCCACAGCTCTCTCCGCTGCGGCCCTGCCAAACCAGCACCTTCCACACTCAAGGGTCACCTCCCTAGCTAAGGCCGTCCCTCTTCAGTTACCCCCTGCCCTTACCCGGGAATTGGGGCCTGCCTGGGAATCTAGGGAGAACCCTTACCTGATGCAGGAGCCACGCGCTCCCTGCACCCTTCCTACACCTTCCTCTGCTCTGCCCTGACTGACTGTTGCAAAGCCCGGGAAATGTATCTATATTCCCGGGCTGAGCTTCCTCCAGCCCTATTGGCTACACTCAGGCACCTGATGCCTGTTTCCCTAAGCCTCCTGTGAATTGTAGTTCCCAGGGGCTGCCTAAAGCATTGGGGCCGCGTGCGCGCTTCCCTTGCGCATGCGCGAACCCCTAATGGCCGCCTCACTCTCCCTCTACACTTCCCTACTCTCGCGCGATCTCTCCCTATCCCTGGAGTCCTATCGCGCGCTTCCGCCCTACTGCGCATGCGCGAACCTCCGCGCAATGGCGGCGCCTTCTGCCTAAGCCGCCGAGCCGGTGGCAACGCGATCGCGGCCTTAGAGACGGCCCGATCGCGTCCCCGGCAACCAGACTGCACCGCTCCCTGCACTGGCCCCCACCCTCGCGAAGTGCCGGCGGGTCCGTCGCAGCCTCCGGCGGCACCCGCTACCTCACGGCACTCGCGGAGAGGGGCCAGGGATTCAAATTTTACCTCGGGGCTACAATAAGATAATACTGAATGCAATTTTTTTTAAATTTGGCAGCAGAAGAGGGTAGTGGGAGAAGAGGACGGAGGACTGCTAGAGCGGAGCAGGGCTGCATAGAAGTTGGATGGCGGGAGCGAAGCAGGGAGGCAGAGGAGGAGGATGGCAGGGGAGGAGCATGCTGTAGCATCGGCAGACACTAGAAGTTGGTGAAGACTTCCGGGTCGGACCATAGGGACGCGCTCCTCCCCGGCTGTTCTGCTTCACTCCAGCCCTTCTTTGCTCCTGCTGTCCAACTCCTCTGCCACCCTGCTCCACTCTGGTGGTCCTCCATTCTCTTCTCCCGCCGCTATCCTCCTCTGCCACTGCCCAGATCTGCTAACACCATCCTCCTCTCTCGGCATCCCCTTTAAAACATCTTGCGGCCCCCAAGTTTGCGCACCCCTGCCCTAAAGGGTTCTGTACAGTTTCAGGTAACAGGAAAATTGTGCCAAATACAGAAAAATTTACAATGCATCTGATCTCAGACACGCTATTAGAGAGGGTTGAGGTTCCTTACAATGCATCTGATCTCAGATATGCTATTAGAGAGGGTTGGGGTTCCTTCCAATGCATCTAATCTCAGACGTGCTATTAGAGAGGGTTGGGGTTCCTTACAATGTATCTTATCTCAGACGCGCTATTTGAGAAGGTTGTGGTTCCTTACAATTCATCTTATCTCAGACGCGATATTAGAGAGCGTTGGGGTTTCTTACAATACATATATCTGCGCCAACAGTGTCAAAACTGCATGTGTACAAAAAAAATAGTAAATTGCAGCTTTGTAGTCGGGAACTGTTCGACTTGTGTCTGGCAATATTGCTGCACAGTGTGCATATAATCCTTTACAATCAGCTGCTCTATGTTTATGTGTATATGTTCCTGTTCTGCTTTACCCTTGCAGTTTAACTTTCCCTTGTCACAATCACATCAGAAATAAAAGACAGAGGCTACACAAAGGAAGCAAACAGTCAACTTCTCTTTTGTCTACAAGATATCAATATAAAACTAAAAGAAAAACCAGCACTCAAATAGGGAAAAGGAAGAAAAAACTCACTGGTAAATTGCAGATATCTTAATTGAATGTGGTGTTAGATAGAACATGGTCACAAGGCTAATTCTTCCCATGCTTCTTCAGCAGGAGTCCATCCCGAAGAAGGGACAGTGGTACTTGACTCCTGAAATGCAGTGCGAAGTGTGTGGGAAAAAGTAGCCTTGTGACCATGTTCTATCTAATGAAAAACAACGAGGCAGGAATGCACTACAACCCAGTTAATTACTCAGTCAGTGACTATTAAGTAACCCATCATTCCTTGTCCTAATATAAACGGATGGTGCTCCCCTGGAGTAGAGTACATGAATAAACAAAAAGAAAGTGGGATCCCCAAAACCAACGGTAGTCCCAGAAACACCAAAACATGGGGCACTATTTTTCTGTTTCTGGGACTACCCTTGCGTAAAGAAACTGCTTGTGTTAAAAGAAAAAGAGCCTGCAGTAGGTCTTTTAACAACTGTAGCATTAACAATAGGAAACCTGTAAATATAATAAAAATCCTGAAATCCTGAACAAGAGATTTCCTTTTAAAATAGACAAATAATTTTAAGCTCTTTGCAAAGTGCTGAGCACACGGCTAGGATTAACTTTTAAAGACACGCTGAATAAAAAAAATAATAATTTTCAAAGCGCTTTTTTTTTTCTTTCTGGGCAAACAGCCAGTTGTTCCAGGCTTTTCGCCAGAAACCTCAAAGAACGGATAGCAGATAACGGGTTTCGCTGTCTTATTAATCCCTCGCGCAGGGGATTGTAACATTAGTTTAATGTTAAATATGAAGCTTTCCACGCTGTCCTAAAACTGCATTTTGTATGGGCTTTCAAAAATTAAATAACGGAATATTTCAAATTACTTATAAACACCAAGTCTATGCCAACAAGAGCATGTAATATTTTTCCACTCATTCCCCTGAATGCCTTCTGAAAGAAATCTCATATTCCTGCAAACTTCCATCAATACAAATTTATGCTATCCCGTTTCAACTCTGCCCTCTCTTAAACTAATAGAGATAGTAGGGTAACCCCTACTGCGGCCTCTTAAATGAAATGGTGATGTGAACGGTGCTTGGGTGTAAACTGTAGAGAATGAAGGAGAGAAGGAACCCAGTATAGCACTCAGGTTCACACTCTGGTGGTAAGTGAATGATTTAAAAACATAATCTTTATTAAACAGCAAATATAAAATATTGGTCGAACGACGTACTAAGGGTGGGTTGATCCTAAATAAAGAACACCATATTGGCTCTGGTTCAAAATAATTGGTGTGTGCCAGATGATTTTAATGAACCACTGGTACTGAGTTCACACAGTATTCCTAATGCGGATCTGTGTGGTGGGTGATTATTCCAGGTGTGTCCGGGTAAGTACTGAGATTGCAGGTCACAAGGATATAATATATATAGTACTTAATGGTAAGAGTGACCCAACTGATGGACATAAAAAACAAATACAATATGTATATCAGTGGTGGTATATAACAATCAGCTAAGCTCCTCAATAGAGAAATGTGTGTGCCCCTATCAGTGTCTGAATGACCTAAGGTTAACCCTTTGCATGCTATATTCCAGGGGTGTGTGGACCTATATTAACCAGCGTGGTGGGGTCAGAGGTGAGTATCCTGACTAAGGTCATAAAGGTCAGTATCCCAATCTGGGAGACGCTGATGATATGGGGCAGGCTGGTAACTTCACAATCAAACAGAGTGCTATTGTGGTGGAAGCTGAAGGAAACCTCACAGAAACTATGCAGCACCCCAATTCTGCAGGGCAGCTGCAGTGTGCTGTAGGTAAGTTCCCTCAGTACTGTTAATCCGGAACACTATCCCTATAATCACCTTTAGGAGGCTAAGAGTGACCGTCGGGGCACTTTTATCCTATGTTAAAACGCACTCGCAGACTACCGCATTAATTCGCGGTCTCTGGAAATCATGAGGAGGCAGTCCTGATCTGCGCGTGCACGTGTATGCTAAGGGCCGACGCGCGCGTTTCGCGAAGGGCTTTTTCAAGGCGAGTAGTTAGTATCATACACACAGATCCGCATTAGGAATACTGTGTGAACTCAGTACCAGTGGTTCATTAAAATCATCTGGCACACACCAATTATTTTGATCCAGAGCCAATATGGTGTTCTTTACTTAGGATCAACCCACCCTTAGTACGTCGTTCGACCAATATTTTATATTTGCTGTTTAATAAAGATTATGTTTTTAAATCATTCACTTACCACCAGAGTGTGAACCTGAGTTCTCTCCTTCATTCTCTCTTAAACTAAACAAAATATCTTCAAACTAAACAAAATATCTTCAAACATGCAACAGTTATAACATGAATAAAAAAAACAGCAAGCTTTACCCTACCTGTCTTATATGGCTTCTATACTGCTTATTTAACGGAGACAATTCTCACTAAAATAACTGATGACCTCCATGCTGCTAAAGACAGATATCATTACACTCTGCTCATATTACTCAACCTCTCTGCAGTATTTGCCATCACGGACACCCTCCTTTGAAGCGCTATGCACATTAATGGCGTTATATACATATATAATACAATACATTAATTCAAACAGTGCTTGTGAGCTTTTACCAGCATTTTTAAACAAAAACATTCCCAAACATATCTTAATCCTGTAGATGAGAAAACAGTTCTACATTACCTTGTTCTCATAAATAAACTGCTTAAGCACAGAGCTAGTTAATTTTAATGGGAATGCTTCACATTCTTTAAACTGTAAGGGAGAGGCTGTGCCCCTCCTTTCATTAAGATAGAAATACCGCAAACGAAAAAAAATGTCTCCAGTTTAAAAAGTATCCGCCTGGCCAGGACGAATAAACCTTTCAAACTATAACCAAGGACAGAGCTGAATATACTCCCTTTTTGTTGTGAGGTATTTCTTTCCTATATTCGGTGTACACCTTTTAAAATTTAGATTTCATCATGAGCAACTAATATTCATATTTTTTGTAATTATCTGCAAATGCATGGATGGTGACCTATACACATATGATAATCAGCATGACCCACAGTATCTTTCACACAAGAAATCATTCAGGAAAAAATTCACCAGGGTTCCAAACAAACTCTTTCACATAAGGTAGCGTGTTTTTTTTTTTTTTTTACAGAGACTTGCACTCTGAGCCCCCACGGGCGAAGCAGCACTTCCCTGCTTCTGACTCTGATAGTGGCACACTTTCTCCCAATGACCAAAACCACCACAATTAAAACAGACACCATTATTCTGAGCTATTCTTCCTTTTTGATTTCTGGGACCAGCATAAACCATTAGTAGCTTATAGAAAAATAGCTAAATTATGACAAATAATTGCAGATAAATAATAATACAATTCTTATACTTTACACAATATACAATGGTCGTTCAACTAGATCAGAGATAACAGTTCAGTCGTGCACAAAATTTACTGGACTTAACCAAAAATGTTGTCAAGGGCCTTTAACCCAATCCACAGTCACAATTTAGGTCTTTTAAATTCCCAGAGGGGGGGAGAGACAATGTAAAAATCACATATACTCACTTGCCGCCTCTGTGAATCCCCACTTCTGGACGCCAAAACTGAAGGAAAACCTTTATTCCTCGCCTAGGCTTCAGAACTGAGAGGAACCTTTCCTCTGCCAAGAAAGCTGAAGGCCTTGTGACTGGATACACAATCTGCACCGTTTGCAGCAGACTTCCCAGGAAGCTTTCACGCCCTGCAACTTGTTATCTCTGATTTTTGTTGAACTTACAGGCCCGGGAATACGAAAGAAATGAAATGTAACGCAAGCCAGGTTTCAAATCCTTTGTCTCAATTTATTACTCATAGGGTAATGACTTTTATACCAGGAAAGAAGATATTGGTTAGAGGCGTAACATAGGCGTAACATAGGCGCTTTGGCGTAGCTTTGATTAGAGGCGTGATTTAGGGGCAGGACATAATAGTGGCATGATTTTAGGACGAGTTTCTCCCAATACAGGCAATGTCTGAATACACAGCTTATTCACTGTCTGTTATCAAAAGAGACCTTGAATCTTTAGCAACTAAGTTTAACTATTTTGCCTCTTTCTGAGAACCAGTCTTTTGTATATTTGACTAAAAGAGCAGGAAACTGACAACACAAAAAGTATCTTAGCAATATCCTGAGCAGGGAGAAATGAAATGTAACTTGGCAGAAACTGAGTGCATTAGGAATTATATTTCAGAAAAAGGCTGACTACAGAATCTTAACTAGTTATGATCAGACAAAATGGATGCTTAACACAAGTGTGGATTCTGGCCTGAACTACTGGTCCTAACACCTTGGTTTTGGGGATCCTACCCTCTTTTCGTTAATTCCTCTTCTATCTAATACCCCATTCAATTCAGAAATCTGTAGTTTAGAAGTTTGTTTTTTCTTCCTTGTTCCTATTTGAGTTTCATATCTATTTTTGCATATGTGCATAATAGTTATATTTGTTCCACAGGATAGCAATAATTAAAATATATAGAGGATGCAGAATGCAATAATATCAATGTCAGAATACAAACAAGGTGGTGGATACAAAATGCTGACAATAGAAACTAGAAGCTATATAAATTGCTGATATTAAATGCCAACATTATTTTCATGCATGTCTGATTGCCTGAGCTCCAAGTTCAATTTGAAGCAAAATAGTATTATTATTTTATCTTAAAATTATTTTAGTCTTAAAAGTGGAGTAAAAGATTAGCAAGTTTTAGGTAGGTCTTCTAATTTGAATATTAAATGATTCACAATTTAATGATAAAAAAAGCATTTTATTGCAGTGGTGATGATAATGTCTGCAAAACACACAAAATCCACGGGGAGCATGGGGAGGAAACAAAAATAAATTTAAGTGCAGCAAAAAAAAGGCAACGTGGAAAAAAGCCTTCAAATGACTTGGCTCTAATGAATTAACTACTTACAAGATGTAAGAGTCAAATAGGCAGGGTTGACTCAAACAGTCACAGGTAAGTGGATGATGCAGTTGTCATCAGAGTGGATCGGGTCCCCAGGATCACGTACCCCAATGTTGAGAGAAAAACTGGCATAGCACAGATCACTCGAGATAAAATAGCTTTATAACAATAAAATATTATACTCACATTCTAACAATAAAATACGGGATGATAATGTCTGCAACATGCACGGATTGCAATAAGTGGATTAAATATCGCACCTGTTCCTCAAGTGCTCCATAAAAAAAAACGAAATACCACCTTACTGTAATACGTTAAAAAAGTAATATATATATATATATATATATATATATATATATATATATATATATATATATATATATATTAGCACCCCCCTTGAGAAAGATCTCTCTCCGGGATCAAAACGTTGGACTTATTGTACAAGTATTTGTGTACTTTAATAAATATTTTCATTACTGAACTGCTGAGTGCCTTTGTCTCTTTACCTTTCAGGTATTATATGATATATATATATATATATACACAAAAAGAAAAAACCAAGAAATGGTGCCTATTTGATGACTATACTAACAATAGATAATAGGTATTACTGTGAAGAACTAGTAAACCAATAAAATAAAGGAGTACGTTTAAACAATTATACTGTAAGTATCAACTAATAAAAATAAAATACAACATAAAAATATATAAAAAAACCATCAACTAATAAGGAGATAGTCAATAGCTATCAAGGATAAAAATTAAATAAAATGTGTAAAAAATATATATAAAAATTGTATATACGATACAAAAACCAGTCCCAGATCACTGTCCTCCAGAGTCTTTGCAGCCTGTTTGAGGGGAACACCACTCCTTTGAAGATATCTATAGGAAAAACAAACATAAAACAGGCACACTCATAGTGTAGTAAGGTTACAAATTTATATGGGACTGGAATTAAATATGAACTGTGCACTCACAAATGGATCAATAAAAATTGCTTGTATGAGATAATATCTCATCCCCTGATGAAGTCCACAAGACGAAACGCGTAGGGCATATCATTTGGAGTACATTTATTGTTTACTATACATTGAACTGTTAGTACTACGTGCAAACGGAGTTGCCTAGCCCTCTGCCATCTGGGCGGACTATCATTGCGACGTTCACTGCAGCCGGAGGGATACAGCTAACCCGGAAGCTCTCTATAGTGAGAGGAGCGTCTGAACGGCAGAAGGTGTGTATGCTGCTTCCGATACACGGAGTACCTACCGCTACCACCTGGCCCCCATGCTTAGAGATAGGATACTGATCCACACCGGAGGCTCAGCTGGGTTCCTGCTGCAGTTGTTGGCGATTGATATATTATCTCATACAGGCGATTTTTATTGATCCGTTTTAGAGTGCACTGTTCATATTTTAATTCCAGTCCCATATAAATTTGTAACCTTACTACACTATGAGTGCGCCTGTTTTTTGTTTGTTTTTGTTTGTTTTTCCTATAGATATATATATATATATATATTAGAAAAAAAGAGAAAGAAAAAGCGCCTGATCCATGTGTAAAATCCAATAATAAAGGTTTAATTTACCACGAACATAGACAATTGCACACTCACACTCTGCCAGTGTATTAAAAGCGTTGTATGGGACAAGCCCATGCACCAAACAGATGTCAGACCGCAGCAAGTTCCCTCCGTTCAATCTTAGCTGTGTGAACTGCAAGGCTTCACTGCTGCTGGTGTCACCGTCTCAGCGTCTCTCCGGCAACCCGAATGAGCAGCCTGCAGTTCCTGTTCAGCTCGGCTCGTCTTTGGCATGTTTCATTTCTTCCTTAAGTCACACATCGTTTCCCTATACGTAGTGTCACGATGTGTGATATTAATTCATCAAGCTTAGACATGTATTTCATTAATATCAATATAATGTACTGTGTTTTAGTTTATTAAATGAATTATTTTAGTCATTTATTTGTAAATATATATATGGTTATCCTTGACATTTTTAATATGGTTGTAAAGTGGACACATTGATTTATGACTGTTTAGATAAAATTATATCAATGTATTATAAACTAGTGGTATTTCAATTAATCTGATATCTAAAGAATTATACGTAATTAATATTTTTGGCCATATGGGTTGTTTTTTGAAACTATCAAAATGATTAACTATGTTTATTAGATCAATGTTCTGTGTATGATATATGTCAAACTTCTTTATAGCCATTTATGACATGTGATATAGTTTATCAATATTATCTCCAATTATTGCTCTCTTTTAAAGTGGTATGTTTAAACCTGTAACTTTAATAACATCCAGCACAGATGACCTGAATTAATTATTTAAACCATTTGGGTTGTATTTGTGAAATTGGACTGAGGCATTATAAATAGCAAGCCATTACAATGATAGTCCATCCCCTGATGAAGGAAAAATCAATCAGCAGAGCCGAAGGAATGGCGCTGCACAGCCATGAACACAGGGTATAAACAAAGGTGGTGACTTAAAAAAAAGTTTATTAAACTGACATATTATGTCTGTTTAATAAACTTTTTTTTTAAGTCACCACCTTTGTTTATACCCTGTGTTCATGGCTGTGCAGCGCCATTCCTTCGGCTCTGCTGAATGATTTTTCCTGCTTCTACTGCTGCTTTGCACGCCGGATTACCCTACTCACAGAGGAGGAGACCGCAGGTCACGTGCCGACCGTGCGTGAGACCGTTTACACGCCGGGAGCAGCGGTGCCTTCCGCATACAGGAGCTTAGCTGAGGTGCACATCGGGGCATCCCCCCCCCCACCTCACCAACATTGAAGGCGATCAACGCCGGTCATTTTACCGCCCCACGTGACGCTGGAGCCACGGTGGGGTTGGCGGTGCAACATTGCGGTAACATCACTGAAGACCTCCAACAACCGAGATACCCTCCTCAAAACCGTGAGTCCTCATAGCAACCTTTGGTGCCCGGAGCCGGGCCAGTTGCTGACTGCTATTGATACTTTCATGTACATCGTGTAAAGGGTTATCTAACTGTTTCTGATGCACCTGATAGGATACATTGTATCCAACTCTACATCCCCTGATGAAATCCGCCGAGTCGGAAGAAACGCGTAGGGCTTGTGGGTAATGAACTACGGTGGTGGAGCAGTTCAGACGCCAACAGCAGACATCAGCAAAGAAGTTCCTGGAAATCTGCCAAAGACGAGCCGAGCTGAACAGGAACTGCAGGCTGCTCATTCGGGTTGCTGGAGAGACGCTGAGACGGTGACACCAGCAGCAGTGAAGCCTTGCAGTTCACACAGCTAAGATTGAACGGAGGGAACTTGCTGTGGTCTGACATCTGTTTGGTGCATGGGCTTGTCCCATACAACGCTTTTAATACGCTCGCAAAGTGTGAGTGTGCAATTGTCTATGTTCGTGGTAAATGAAACCTTTATTATTGGATTTTACACATGGATCGGGCGCTTTTTCTTTCTCTTTTTTTCTAATAGGTATCGTTTGGGAGGTTGTTGACCCCAAGAAGGAAGCTGCCCGGACCACATTTTGGGGCCTATGCAGAGAGCAGCGCTATTTCAAAACTCGCCATTTTTTTGAGAAAATCGCGCAGAAAACAGCAGAAAATGGCGAGTTACGAAAAACGCGCCAATTTTTTTTTTCTATTTCTAAAACTCGCCTCGCGGCTGGCGAGAACCTCCATCTCGCCAGTTTTAAAAAATATCCTAATGCAGAGAGGCGCGAACGGCATCTAGCGGCTGTTCACGCCAATAAAATGGCGCGATTGTCTCCTTTTTGCCTCGCCAGAAAAAGTTGGCAAGAAGCTGCCGCTCGCGGCCATAGGAAAGGAAAAAAAAAGGCGCGAATTTTTTTTAACACATTTCTGCAGCGCGCATCTCGCCAATTTAAACTCGCCACACGCATTCATGTTAAACATAGCAGAATTCGCACATTTCTGCATATGGAGAATAAAACTCTCCAAAAAAGCTACTTTTTATTAAACTCGCCAATTTTAAAATTCGCTGCTCTCTGCATAGGCCCCTTTTCCTTTAAGGTTTTTGTATGAGTTCTAGGACATTTTATTATTATTTTTCACTTTCAATAGACATTTTTTCGAACTTTCTCGTAATCATTCATTTTTATGTCAACATTTTTAAGATTTTGTCTATTTGTATGGTTGTAATTTCTTATTTTTTATTTGCACATTTTTTCACCTTTTTATTTATTTTTTATTTTAAACATAATTATACCTCCATCATCCTGTTTCTTACCACATTTTTTCACCCCATTAATGGTTTATACATAGGCATCTGTGCAGGGTGTGGCATTTTGTCAATCAGGACCTGGGTTGCAGCAATTTGGGTGTATGGTACACAGGCGCTGTCTATTTATTTTTTTATCATATATATAGTATATATACACACACATATAAAAATACGATACCGTTGTTTAGACGGAATTAGGAAACAGCGCTCAAGTAGTGAAGGTATAAGGTTTGTATTATAAGGCAAAACATACCGACGTTTCGGGACCTTTCTCAGGGTGGGGGGGGGGGGTGGTGTGTGTGTGTGTGTGTGTGTGTGTGTTTACTGAACATTTGTCCACCAGTTTCCACCCTTTGCCAGCTGAGAGACAGCCAAAAAAGAAAACACCATTGTACCAATTTAAAGTCTTAATGAGGTTCCCAACGTCTTCAGTCTTTTAATTATATTTGATGATTACTTATTAAACGTTTAGGTATTTAAATTAATAGCCTTTCCCTTTTCATCTTTTGTTATCTATCACAAAGCTTCATGCTTGCATATAAAAAGGAATGTTTAATAAAACGTACTCTATATTTAGTCTATTGCCAGCTTCAGCAATTCTCTGTTACACGCAATTTCAATGGTTTCTTTTTCTTTAAAATAAAAATAAATAAAAAATAACTGCAATAAGTTCTTGAAATATCATCTTAAAACTTTATACTACTCTATTCATAACAGATTTCATTTACATAATTTTACATATAAAAATACTCCCAATAGCCTATACTACAGGAGTGCGCAACTCACGTTCCCCCACAGTGAGGGAGGGGAGGGGGGGTAAGAATGGAGAGGGAGGGCGGGGAGTGAGAGGGAGTGGGAGGGGAAACAAGGGAATGAGGAAACACAAGGAAACAAAAGGGAGGGGAAAAAATAAGCACACAAACACGTAATGGATGTAGTGATAACAATATTAGGGGGCAGCATTTCGGGGCATAAATTGCCCCTTCTTCATGCCCGTTCCCACAGACTGAAACAGCCTGTGGTACTTCCCTATTGAAACACCTCCTATCCAAAAAAATCTATCCTTATGTAACGGGTTTCCCCCCCCCCCAATCTCACATTGGCCCGGGTACTTCAATAACCAACCCCCATTACGTGTGTGTTTGGTGGTGCACCTGTAGGCAACAGAACTCCTGAGTCTCCCGCTTGATGGTATTAGGGGATATCCAACAGAACAGGTAGCTGAGGTAGTGGGTGCGAGTTCCACTTACATCATGTGCAGCGCCTCCACCTCATCAGGGTCTATGCTTCCGCAGGGAGATGGTCCTGGTGAGGAACTCCTTCTTGGTGGTGCCATCCACTGCTGAGTAACTTCACACTCACACAGTGGAGGTATCGTTAACAAGGTCATCTTTATTGTAGACGGTGATGTAGCAGACTGCCACATGCAGCTGCCGGCTCTAGCCGCACATCTCTCCATGCTGTCCCTTTGCCAGGTACGCCCTCCTGAATTGAAGTGGGATTCCCCCTTCTCCTAGGGAGATCCTCTCTGTGCCAGGTCCCTGGACAGGTCACTTAAATGAAGTGCCGGGGGAGCGGCGAAGGCCTCTGTAAACCTTTACTTACCTTCGCACACGCGTCGCTATGGCAACGTGACATCATGACGCCAGAGCGGGGGTGAGGTGGGCGCGGAGGTGAGGGGACCGCCGGCAGGGGGACGCAGGGAAAAAAGTTTGCGCTCCCCTGCTCTATGCCAAGGTAACAGGTACAGAAAAATGTTATGCCAAATGTCCAGCAAGAAGCAAACCAGCAAGGGACAAACCAGTCAATGTTATAGCATATACTCCTAAGAAGTGCAGATATATTCTCAAGTTAAAGTCCAAAAATTAATCATAAAGTCAGTAACAGCCGAGAACACTCCTATGGTCAAGCAAATGTTAGCTGAAAACAAGTAGATAAATGAATGAATAAGCAATACGAATCCTCTCTCGTGGTAAGTGTTTCCACATTTGTGTGGAGTGCTACCTAGCACACATACTTGTTGACCCAAGCTATAATAGATACGCTCCAGAAAAGTAAGTAATTTATTTATACTCATACACGGAAACATATCAATTATTGCACATGATTAAATCCACTTTTTGACTTTTAAGGAACAAACATCTATATTTCTCTAATGAAATAAAAATACTGACAAATGTTAAGCTAAACATATGCAGTCTATGCTACCAGCAGTTTATTAGAATGGCACTTTTCAAGTTTTTCAGCTGTGCAGTTAAACCATTTCATGAAACAGTTAGGCCATGGCACTTCCTGCAGTTCCCATGGAAACAAACAGAATTACTTTAGTAAACAGAAAATAAGCAATTTAGGACTGTTCCACTATTACTAAAAATAGATGCGCTGTAGGATAGGCAGTGCAACACAGACTGATTAAATAAACACTATAGCTTTCACTAGCTAGAAATAGCAGTCTTTAGGCTAATGAATAATGTTACATAAAGCAGTCTTGGCAGAAAGGGCATTTTTAACCGAAGTTACAGCCATCACATTTTTCTCTATTTGCACACCTCAGCAAACGGAAAAATATATTAAATATTAGCAACCCTATACATTATCTAAAAGTATCTCATAACATTCTAACACTTCATACATAATTGTACTGTACAGTATGTAGTTTTTCTAAACCCACTACTGTAATGCAAACAAAAATCCAAGGAATTCCTGATTGGAGAAGGAGTGGCTCAGTGAGTAAAGACACTGACTGGCACTGAGTTTGAAGCAGGGGAACCTGGTTAAATTCCTGGCGCTGGCTCCTTGTGACCTTGGGCAAGTTACTTTATCTCCCTGTGCCTCATGCACCAAAAACATAGATTGTAAGCTCCACGGGGCAGGGACCTGTGCCTGCAAAATGTACGTAAAAACAAACAGCGCTTTACAAAGAAAGAAAGAAAGATGATAAATCTCCTATCTTTACCATTCAATTCCAAGGGCCTTTTAATATATTGGCCTAAAAGGGGTTGTGGAACTCTGGCAGACTAAGGGCCAGAACTACATAGCTGTGTTAGCTAGTAACATTTACTGTCTACAGCAAAGTACTATTCCCTATATACAGTATGCTACAGTATGTGGGCAGTCGGACCCTGGAGACACTGAGTAATCGAAACCAGTCACTTCCCATTAACCCTCAGTAGACTATTCATGTGGATTTCATATGTACTCGCATAGATGTCCGAGCATAATATAGACGTAGATACTCACTACCACTTATGTTACTGGAACACACTAAATGTTATTTGCACTAAGAACTGTTTATACTACAACCTGTGCAATTTCACAGCTGATACAATCAGCAATAGTGACATTTAAAGGGCAGATTGGAGATTTTCTATACAATAGACCTACAATCAATGTTAACTCTGAAGTACTGAGTTGTGGCAGTTATGCCACACACTTTTCTCTTTTAGCTAATGTAACAGTGTTTCCCCCACCCGGTGGGAGATTTGGCTATTACTGATCATGTGGTGCATGATACCTGCTGTAACTGGAGGGCTGAGCTGTCTGCTGGTGGTAGTGGGGACACAGAATCAGGTTTCTGGGGTACATTCTCCACATGGTTTTCTAGCAGTGCAGCGCCTTCATCTACTGTAGTGTAGGCTCCCAATAGGTGAAGATGATCTCCTACAGTAGAACTAACACCTCTCCCCACACACTAGGCGGGAGTATAACAACAGGAACGGTTTATTCTCTTGGTCTGTGCAGTACAGGAACAAAGCAGGTCTCTGCCCAATGCAGTTTCTGGGATGGTCAACTTGAGGATGGTCCCTGGACTACCACTACAGATCAGGGCCCCTGCATCTGTCCTTGCTCTTCCCTGGCCCTCTAGCAGGACCAGAGGTATAGGGTATCACTCATTCTCCCCCAAGGGGAAGAAGAACAGGGGAGGCCAAGCTCCAGGCAATCCTGTGTGTTCCCTGTGTCCCTCAAGAGGGGAGAGGCACTTCTAAATTTATGGCTGCACTGCCCTTACGTACAGCTAGGAAGAGGGAACCAGGTCTGTCCCATGATTTGTCATGCTTAGGCCTGATGTCACTGCCTCCCACTGTTACTCCAGTGCAGCATAAAGGAGGGGACTACTGGCAGCCTGATTCTAGCAGGGCTTACTGCCAGGAGTAAGGCAGGTTAGTAGCCAAAGGTGGCATGTCTACACTAATAACATAACGGTCACGAATGGCACACCAGTGATCACGTGACTTGTATATGTGACAAGGATTAATATACACAGCGATCTAGCTGACCCACTTTTCTCCCCGCAGGGTCCCTCAAATGAGTAATATCTCTCCTCAATTCATCACACATATATAACCTTAAATTGCTTATTATCTCCAGGGGTCCTTGGTCCCTGTTTACGAAGAAAAATATGTAATCAACACGCCAAAAAAATCTATTGTAGCAAAATGTGTCCAACAATGCAGTTGATCTCTTCAAAAACGTGTAAAGTTCAATTAGAGCCCCAAACAGTGCTTATTAAATTTTAGATTTAATACATACAGTAAGTAGTACAGTGCTTAGTTTGTAGAAAAATAATGTTACAAGAAACATACAGTATAATATGCAGTTTACTAAAATAATGGTAAAAACAAACAGAAATTGCTAACATACTTTACCACATATTAGGTTTCTCAAAGAGTATGGAGTTGTAAATATGAGAATTCATGTATACTAGCATTACTCCCTTGGTTGAATTCCAAATTCATGTTCCAAATGTATGGTTTTTATCCCTAAACTCCTTGCATTAGAAACTGAATAAGTCCACTATCTGGGCATGTCCTGAACTCCCCCTCATCAATCTCCAGTAAGGTTGCCAGGTGTCCGGTATTGAACTGGACTATCCTGTATTTGGATACTCTGTCCAGTAAAAAATGTGAGGTACTGTAATACTGGACATGTATTAACAAACCAAAAATAGTACCAGCACTCTCTGTCTCATAGCTAACGATACTGAAGAATACCAGTGGAATGAATATGAATAATTTTAATAAACTGAAATTATAGCAACAATAGCCAATTTGCCAATGAGAAAATTAATATCACCATGGGAAAAGTCAAAGTATAGGGGGTAGAGGGGAAAGAAGGAGAAGGGAAAAAAAATACATGAAACAAAAGAAAAAAAACACAAAATGGGAAAAGGAAAGCAAACTAGGGGGGGCGACGTTTCGAGGGGTGACCTCTTCATCTGGCCCATTCCCCCTGTTCCCAAAGGGTCCCAGAGGTACTTCCCTAAGCCTTCCCTCCCCACTGTCAAAAAATCTCACACTCAGTTAGCAAACAATATATATCATGAATAATAGAGCGGACAAAGTGTAAACGCAGCAACAGATATCAAACAGTTAATGAGAAATCATGAATTGTAAAAGAGCAAAAGAGCAAAATGCATAAGGAAACATCTGCTATCAAACAGTTAATGAGTGAAGCACTCCGCAGGGCAGAGGACAGAGGGTTTGCTCAATCTCATTAACTGTTTGATAGCATATGTCTACATGTGCATTTTGCTATTTTCATTCACCCTACAATCCCAGAGCAGGTCGCTCTCAGATAACCCCACATTTAGACAAACAGAAAACCAAGCCAGGATCCTGATAAAAACAATGCATGTATATTTAAAGCTCTAACTTGTAACTAAAGTAAACCTGTTGTGTACCAGATTATTAAACACTGAATATTTAAATGGTCTTATCACGACAGTGACATTTCCTTAACCAGTAATAAGTGTTATTTTGACTGAGATTAATGTACAGTATATCCACAATGCTAATTATATGCAAAAACAACATCCCAAATACAGTACATTAACATAGGTTTACCGTTACAATAGGTCACTTTTGGAGCCTTGTGGACCTGGCCCTAAGAGGCTGAAACAAAAGTCACTGAATACAACTCAACCCCCTTATAACGCTGTGCTTGGGGTCCAATGAATCCCATTGTGCTATAAGCGGATCACGTTAGAAATAATGTACAATTGTATGCATTGTACAATAAAGTATTTAAGACGCCAATAATCGTGTTGTAAAGAATTCATAAATAAGAAAAGCACGGAGCCACGCTCGCATCGCGCTATAAGCCGGTCCGCGTTGTAACGGATCGCGTTATAATGGGGTTGAGCTGTACTTAGATCTTTAAAAGATTAACATATTTGGATGAAAAATTACTTCAACAAATTAACAAACATCACTGTTGTGAGAGAAGCAAGACACCATAATAAGAGTATCTTATAATTTGAGCACTTTCCCTAATGATAATAAAATTGATATACAGTATAAGTAGCACATAACCCATACTGTACTTGTCCGGTCACACTTATTGTCAGTCAGTCACAGTTATATGGAGTCAAACTCCCTCAGCTTCTGCATCAATGGTTTGATAGATTTACTCTTTGCAGTTGCTAACATTTCCATTAAAAATGTTTTTGGTCGAGAAACCCTAGATCTCACTGAATTGAAGTTGACATATATAATAATATATAGACTATCAGAATTCCTTTCTAATGGAAACTGCAATCTCAGATAGTGATGGCAATTCAACTTAGGATGAACTGAAGGTCTAAATAATTAATTGTGGTTATAAAAATTATTCTTTTACCAAAATGGTTTAAGCAATTTGCTCTATTTCTAGCTGCTTGTTCTTACTCTACCTGATCATGATTTAATTGTCCTTTAAATTCTTCTTGGGAAGATATTTTACCTCATTTAAGTATTAAGCTTAGCACACACGAAGAAACTGCACACTGATACTGGACAAAAAGTGTTTAAAGATATTGCTCCTCCATCCGTATGCTTCAAAATGTATCACATTGTGTCAGCACCATTGAATACATCCAGAGTGCAACCACAATTGGATATTATAGTCTTAATGATGCACATTATATTTGAATGAAGAGCCAAATATAAAGAAAAAGGACAGTGAGAGAAGCAGTCGGAGACTCATTCTCTTCAGATTGCACATACTGTAGAAGACCTCATTCTCCTTTAGCATAAGTAATCGTTTCCAATGGTGTTAGCTGAGGATAGGAAAGAGCATTTTTGAAAGAACACAAGGAGCAATGAAATATTGTGATGGGGCAGCCAATAAGGGCATGAGCATGGAATATGGTACTTGGTTTTAAAGTGGAGGATCATAATCTAGTGGGAAGTAAATAAAGGTTATGGAAAAAAGTACATTCAATTTCTCTTCCTCTGTCATATGAAGTATTAAATCAACCCTCACTTAAATGGAGTAGTCATGACCCGAGGGAGTTCTACTGTATTCAATTGTACCATTGTTATTCTCCCATAGACCCATATAACATATAACATAGAACTTTTCAGTTCTTGTACTGTATATAAAAAAAAAGTTTGTCCAAATTTTCACAAGCTTTCGAGAGTTCTTCCCTCTAGCTCAGGTATAGCAAAACTAATTTACAAACACTTCACTAACCAACACTCACAAGTCTAACCAAAGACGACACTTCTGTCTTTGACTCTCTACACAGAGCTCCATCTGTTACCTGTTTTTCTTCCTCCATTTCACCTCAGAACTTTGCTGACTATTTCAATACAAAGGTGCCCTCGTGCTGTACGATCTGACCTGAAACTGTTACATCATAGGCCATATTTAAGGCCTTGACGCGTCATTTTACATCAAGAAGCCAACGAGACACCGGTTGGATCTGACATGTGGTTTTTGGACTGACAGATTTAGATAGAAAATTACAGAAAAGCAAGAAATAATCACAGATGAAGAAAGAAAAAAGTGATTGAAGATAAAAGATTTTTTTTTTACCTGTTCAGGATCTTCATGGTGGATGGCATCAGATTGAGTTTGAGGACATCACGGTACGAGACATTGCAGATTCGCCAGAGGGCCAAGTCTTCCAATGTTAAGGAAAATATTGAATATATGTAAATGTCTTTTTTGCAGGTTTTTTTAATTGTATTTGTGTATTTTCATTTTTTTTATTGCCCATTGACTGCTAATGTATTAATCTGGGTACAGATCAATGCAGTGATAGCCAATTACTTTTTTGGCAAATGCTTTTTTTTCGATTGTTTGTTTTATTTTAGTGATTTGGTAATTATTTGGCTTACATTATTTGTAATTTGAATGGCTTTCTTTAATGTAATTTTCAAATGGTTTAGTGTTTTAATTAATTATTTATCTGGTTGGCTACTGGTTTTAATTTATGTGTTGGCTAGTGATTTAATAAATTAATTTATTTGTTGGTTAGTGCTTTAAATAATTTAATTGATTGGCTCGCTAGTGCTTGTAATTATTTAATTGTTTGGCTAATGGTTTTATTTCTTGAATTGTGCTGCTTGTGTATATGTTTTATTATTGTGTATTTTATGCATTGAGGCTTTTTTATTTGGTTGACCATTGAGTGCTATAGTGGCTTAACATGCCCATATTATATGGGTATGATGTACCACTATGCCATTCAATGGGTATAGGGTGGGTATAGTGGGCCCGGGGTGGGTGGTTAGGCCTCCAGTGTGGGTAGCCTGGGTTAACCCCTTAATTACTATGGAGGTTATTAACCGCTACGGTGATTAAGGGGTTACGGGCCATTAGATTGTATTATTGATTGTATTCTTTCTGGCAACGGCCATGACATGGCCCTGCAGTATGCTGACGAGGATGCCCTTCCTTATGGTAGGGGTAAGTAGAATGGTACATTTACTTTATTTTCTGCTGACTGACTAATGTTTGATTTAATAATGGGCAAATGAGCTATTATCCATATCTGAGTGCTATAAAACTTTACTTTGAGGATTTGGATTTTTCAATTATTTATGGAATAATCTGGCTATGGGAAGTGGTGTTTCATTGGAGTGCATGGTGTGTTTTCTGTGTCTTTGTAGTTTAATTCTGTTTGATGTTTTTGTCTGTTTCACCAGGATATAGCATCCTTGGTCACATTTGCTGCATTGAATCATATATATGACATTTTGGATGTGCAGCAGTATGTTCCTTTGGATGTTCTATGTTTGTGACTGCTGTGGGATCCTTGGCATACAGTATAGAGAATCACTAAGACATTTAGGGCCACATGCACTATGCTCTGTTATGATATTTAACCCAATGTTAACCTAAATTAATGATAAGTTAATAACGCCTATAACCTAATGTTAACCCAGTTTTATTTATTAAATTAGTTATATATTTATTTTTTTTGCCCATTGCAGCTAATTATATGCAAAAGAGATGTTCCTCCTAACATCACATACTCACTAAAGGCCATTCAGGGTAACACATGGTATATGTATAGGTTTGCAAAGTTTGCAGTGTGTGATTGTATTGTATTGTATGTCTTTATTTATATAGCGCCATTAATGTACATAGCGCTGCACAGTAGTAATACACGTGGTAATCAAATAAATAACAAATAATATAAATAACAGATCATGGGAATAAGTGCTTCAGACATAAAAGTAACATTAAGGAAGAGCAGTCCCTGCTCCGAGGAGCTTACAGTCTAATTGGTAGGTAGGGAGAACGTACAGAGACAGTAGGAGGGAGTTCTGGTAAGTGCGTCTGCAGGGGTCCAAGCTTTATGTATCATATGTCCAGTATTATCCACAGTGCTATTCATATGCTTGTTTAAGCAAGTGTGTTTTAAGGTGGGTCTTAAAGGTGGATAGAGAGGGTGCTAGTCGGGTATTGAGGGGAAAGGCATTCCAGAGGTGCGGGGCAGTCAGTGAAAAAGGTTTAAGGCGGGAGAGGGCTTTAGATACAAAGGTATGGTCTTGTGCCATTAACATCACTGAGTTTATTTTGTGGCTGTCAGGGCACAGATGGATATATATATATATATATATACACTTGTCTGACAAAATGTGTACTTTTCTATGAAAACACCATTGCATTTTACTCACATTCTTATAATATTTGTTTAGCTCTGGAGGCACCACATTTATACCATATTTATTTAAAGCTGCAGTTCAAGCTGTCGTTTAAAAAAAAATATATAGATGTAGCCAGGTCCCCCTCGCGCACTTGCCCCCTCCCTTGTCCCCCCCCCTCGCGCACTCGCCTCCTACTTCACCGTTGCGAGCGCGCGGTGTTGCTGTGCGGCCGGTTGCTAGGGAAGCGGGTCGGGCGGTTGCCGGGGACGCGAGCGGCGAGCAGGCCGGTTGCCGGGGACGCGATCGGGCCGTCGCTAAGGCCGCGATCGCGTTGCCACCGGTCCGGCGGCTAGCGGAGCAGGGCGCCGCCATGACAGTTAGCTCGCGCATGCGCAGGATGCCAGCTAGCGCGGGAGGCCCCTGATAGATCGCGCATGCGTGAGGATAGACGGCCAGCCCCCAGGGTGCATAGGGGCAGAGACACCTGATGCCAGGGAGCCAATAGGGCTGAGGGATTTGCCCGGGAAAGGAGATATACTTTTCGCGGGGTTTTGCAGTGACACAGGCAGTCAGGATCCGGACCAGCTAGGGGTAAGAGGTGGATGCAGGGGTCAGTGACCCTCTGCATTAGGCCAGCAGCCCCCAGGCCCCCAGTTAGGTCCTGAGCCACTTAATAGCTTGTGGAGTATAGGGACAGGCCCTAGATAGGGACACTGACCCATTTATTGGTAGCTTAGTCAGGGACACAGTGCTAAAGCCGTGCGGCCCTGCGAGGTGGGTTCTGGGCTCAGAACACTATCAAAGACCCTGGGACTAAGGTGATATAATCCGCGCTGGAATTCACCCAACGCGGTGTGGAGGACAACGTCGGATCGGGCGGAACTCCGGTGATATCGCGGTACCCGTGGCTGGAGCCCGGGCAGGTAACCTGCAACTCACGTGCACCAACCAGGCCTATCACCAGACATAGTGGCTGCGCAGTCACACATACATATGCAGACATTGGTATATGATTTTGGGAGTGCAAGACATTTGGGTGGGGGTTACTGGACACAGGGTGGGGTCACTCTGCGGGAGGTTAGCGTCCGCCGTGACGCCTAGAGTGGTTAGCGTCCGCCGTGGCGCATGTGTTGAGATGTAATGTGATAAGTTGCTGCATGTAGTAAAGTTAATAGTTATATAGAGCTGTCTGTGTGGTCATTGTGTATTGTCCTGCGAGGAACTACTTCCCCTCTGGTGGGAGCCATCGCAGGTGGAGGCGCTGCATCATTAGTATTGTAATACATTGCCCCAGGTTCCCTTAGCGGATGCTCAGCCTTCTGTGAGCCAACAGGTATTGCACCACGCACCCCTTGGTAACATTGCATGTTCCCTCCACGCACGCGGTATATGCGATTGGGTGGGGTGATATGACCGTTACATTTGGAGGCGCTGCTGAGATCTTAGACCTGGGGTGCCCTATTCAAAACCGAATCACCAAAAATCAGCATCATGGTAATTCCCTCACGTCAAGAGGTCCACGCGTGGGCCACCACCGTCCGTGAACCCCCTAGACATGTGGTTGCAGTAGGGAACGTCCCGGCGTTAGTACCTAAAACTGACATCCGGAACTCACTGAGCAAACTCTTAGGCGCAGATAGAATATGGTACCGTGGCAGGGTGTTCGACTCTACTTATCACTTGAGTGCACTACTATTCACCGTATGCCGGGACATAGGCCCTGAAGCGGCCCCGAATATTCTAATAGCCCCCGAGTGCCCACCAGAAGGATACCCCCTTATATACTCGGACTTGCCAGTAATACGGGAAATGTTCTCGCTCAGAGCCCCTCCTCAAGATCCTGACGAACCGTCCACCAGTACCTGGACGCCACTTACCCCCGTGTCCAGTACCCCAAACCGGGTTGACCGTCCCCAACCCAAAGTCTCCTTTACCCCAAGCGGCCTCCCGGACACCAGTAGTTGGGCTGACAGTCCTCCCTCTCCACCCGACACCGTACCCTGCGAGGTAAACTCTCGGCCTATCGGAGAGAGAGCAACGAACGAAGGTTCCATAATGGGGGTGACGCTACCCCAATTCGTAGAAGCCCTCACTGTGGCATCCCAGTCTCAAAGTTATAGGAAGCTTAAGGCCTTCTCTGGAGTATTTCCAATACCCCAGGGGGAAGAAGGAATAGACCTGTGGAGGGAGAATGCAGTAAAAGTAGTAGAGGAGTGGTCGTGCACTGACACTGTAAAGCGGCAGCGTATTATGGAATGCCTCAGACCCCCTGCGTCTACTATGTTGACCATCCACAGGGACCAACACCCAGAGTTGACAGCGTTGGAAATGGTGGCGTTCCTGTTGGAGGCGTACGGACTAGCAGAAGACGAAGGAGCGCTCTGGACGAAGTACTTCCGTCTTTATCAGAAGGAAGGAGAGGACCTGTCGGCTTTCATCCACCGCCTACAGCTGGTCCTCGGGGTCCTACTCAATCGTAAGCTGGTCTCCGCATCGGGGATGGATGAAGCTCTCCATAAACAGTATCTGCGGGGATCAAGCCCCACTCACCCCATAGCCAACATGCTCCGCAGCAAGATAATGGACGGGGGCCCCTACAAGTTCACCGAGTTGCTGCGGCAAGTGAAACTACAGGAGGCTCATGTTATGCTACACTCCACCGCTACACCTAAGAGCTCCTCTGCCTCCAAAGGAAAGGGCTCTACGGAAAAGAAGGACGAGTCTACTGCCTTGTCCAAAGGGTACAAACCACGACCCCCCGACCGACCACCTTCCCCATCCACGAGTCGCCCGGAAAGCCGCCCAGTGGTATGCTATAACTGCGGCAAGAAGGGCCACGTAATCCGTAATTGCCCAGAAAAGGAAGTTCACCCTGAGGAACACCCTTCCGATAGAGGAAAATCAGCCCGATCTATGGTCTGCAGTGTACCAATGGCAGAAGCTGACCTCGAACTCACTCATTCTGGAACTGGAACCCCGGATGCCCCTTCTGACGCCGACCCCAGTGATGACGCCCCATCCGGTGAAGCTTGCAGTCAAGTGGGCCCTGCGGCCATCGTGCCCGTGGTACTAGAAGGGATATACGCCTCGGCCCTATTGGACACAGGGTCACAAGTAACCATAATATATCGCAGGTTTTATGATCAGCACCTTCAACACTGCCCACTAAGGCCGGCCGAACATATGAAGGTTAGGGGGTTAAGTAATGAAGACTACCCCATCGATGGGATTGTAAAGGTCCAACTGGACATACTCCAACTGAACACCGGCAAGAAGCACCCCATGCAGGTAGCGGCCATGGTATGCCCGGAGCCCCAAGACCATTGCAAGTACCCAATCATCTTGGGAACCAATGCAGACATAGTGCAAGCTATAATCCGAGCCTACTTGAGAGAGACCAACGAGTTGCCGCTGGCCGATTCGCTCCTAGACCCCATCTTACGAGAAGAATGCCACCGGGTGTATGCATTGGAGCGTCATGGGGACCTCTACAATCGTCAACGAGGACTGACGACCATATTACCAGGGGGAGTGCAAAAGATGGCCGTCTGGTGTTGTTATCCCGACCGAGACCAGAACGACCAACTGTTCTCGTTGGAGAGTGAACCTGAAGAAGAAGAGGTTCAGCGAGGGTATAGAATACTACCCGAAGTGAGGGAATGGACGGCTAAGATCCCTATTCGAACCCACGTATATGTGCAGAATCTCTCCCCCTTTCCGATGGAGTTTGATGTCGACCAGAAGTTGGGATGCATATATCCGGTCAGCCCGGTGAGAGCCACACCTCAGGTGAAGGCGGCGGCCGCGCACGAGCGGATAGTCGATCTGGACTTCAACTTCGGCGAATCGACCCTGTCCACAGAGTGGAAAAAACGGTTGACCACCCAGCTGATGCAACGACGACATGTGTTCTCCACGAGCGAGATGGATGTGGGGTGCAGCCGCAGTGCCCAACATACCATTCGGATGAGTGATGCCACCCCGTTCCGGGAACGTTCTCGTCGCCTTGCCCCTCGGGATGTGGACGATGTGAGGAACGCCATCCAAGACATGGAAACCGCTGGGATTGTGACGGAATCACGAGGACCTTATGCGTCGCCCATAGTGGTGGTGCGGAAAAAGAACGGGTCCGTACGACTGTGTATCGACTATCGGACACTGAACAACCGCACGATCCCGGATCAATACAACCTTCCGCGCATTGAAGAGATCCTGAATGCGCTGAATGGGAGTCACTGGTTTAGCGTGCTGGACCTCCGATCAGGGTACTATCAGGTGCCCATGACGGCGGAAGACCAGGAGAAAACGGCTTTCGTCTGCCCCCTGGGATTCTATCAATTCACCCGTATGCCCCAAGGTATATGTGGGGCGCCTGCTACGTTCCAAAGGTTGATGGAAAAGACAATCGGGGACATGATTCCCCGGGAGTGCCTGGTGTACCTGGACGACATCATCGTCTTCGGAAGGACTCTGGAAGAGCACGAAGAGCGGTTGTTTAAGGTGATCGATCGTCTGGGAAACGAAGGGTTGAAATTGTCCCTAGACAAGTGCCGATTTTGCCATACCTCGGTGACCTACGTGGGGCACATCGTGTCCGCCAAAGGGATCGCCACCGACCCTGCCAAGGTAGAGGCCGTGGTGAACTGGCCTCGCCCAGAGAACGTCACAGAGCTGCGATCCTTCCTGGGGTTCTGTGGGTATTATCGCCGCTTCGTGGAAGGGTACTCGAGCAAGGCTAAACCCTTGAACAATCTGTTGAAGATATACCCTTCCGAGACCGGGAAGAAGGCTGTACCAGCCCGCCAACCGTTTGGTGACAAATGGACCTCTGAGTGTGAGCAGGCCTTCCTGAAGCTGAAGAAGTGTCTGACCGAAGCGCCTGTACTTGCTTATGCGGATCCCGAACAGCCTTACGTCCTGCATGTGGATGCTAGTCTAAATGGACTAGGCGCCGTCCTGCACCAGAAGCACCCGGAGGGCCTGCGGCCGGTAGCTTACATCAGCCGAAGCTTGACACCCAGTGAGCAGAGATACCCCGTCCACAAGTTGGAGTTTCTGGCTCTCAAGTGGGCGATCACCGAGAAGCTCCACGATTACTTGTACGGTGTCACCTTCGAGGTAAGGACGGATAACAACCCCCTCACGTACATCAATACGTCGGCCAAACTAGATGCAGCAGGCCACCGATGGCAGGCCGCCCTCAGTAACTACAGCTTCTCCTTGAAGTATAAGCCGGGGCCATTGAATATTGGGGCGGACGCCCTCTCCCGAAGACCAGGACTACTCGCTACCCCCGATGATGAGGAATGGGAAGAACTTCCCGGCCCCGGAGTGCGGGCTATGTGTAAAACTGCAGCCATAGTTAATGACCAAGTGGCCTTCTCCGAGTTACGAGTGATCGACTCTTTGGGATGC
The DNA here is from genome assembly GCF_040206685.1 of Ascaphus truei. Classification (NCBI taxonomy): domain Eukaryota; kingdom Metazoa; phylum Chordata; class Amphibia; order Anura; family Ascaphidae; genus Ascaphus; species Ascaphus truei. Next base: position 81,444,049 of record NC_134489.1, on the reverse strand, counting down.
CAGTCGCAGGCTGTCCCCGCCGCCTACTGCGACCCAAAAGGGATGCACCTCACGCACGACAAGGTGTTCCGGTGGAAAGATCTGGTAGACTACCAAATTCGAGATCCGGTCACTAGCATCATCCGGCACGCCGTTGAAAAAAGGAACCCAGCCCTTCTGAAACGTGCGCCCAATGACTTGGTGGCCTTACTCATGCGAGAATGGGACAAATTTGAAGTGGACAACTGCTTGCTCTATCGGGTGGTGCAATATCATAATCACCCGGATAGGAGACAACTAGTCCTACCCAAGAACTTACAATACCTGGTGTTGAAGTCCCTACACGATGAACACGGGCACCTAGGTGTAGAGAAGACTTTTGGGCTAGTCCGAGACCGGTTCTTCTGGCCCAAGATGAGGGAAGCGGTGGAACAACACTGCCGCCGTTGTTCCCGGTGCATTCAACGCAAGACGTTGCCTACCAGAGCAGCTCCCATGGCCCATCTTAAGAGTTCTGGTCCGATGGACTTGGTGTGTATGGACTTTTTATGTATCGAACCTGATAGCCGAGGCATCGGTAACGTGCTGGTCATCACGGACCATTACACCCGATATGCACAGGCCTTCCCCACAAAAGACCAGAAGGCTATCACGGTCGCGAAAGTTCTATGGGAAAAGTTCTTCGTGCATTACGGTCTTCCAAACCGACTTCACTCCGACCAAGGGCGAGATTTTGAGAGTACTCTGATCCGAGAATTACTTAAAATGCTGAACGTCGCCAAGTCCCGGACGACTCCGTACCACCCACGAAGGAGATGCTTTGCCTGAACGATTCAACAGGACCCTGTTGGACATGCTTGGAACTCTGAAGGGAACGCAGAAAGCAGAATGGAGTCGTCACGTAGAAACGTTGGTACACGCGTACAACTGTACTCGCCATGAGTCCACTGGGTTCTCCCCGTACTTCCTCATGTTTGGGCGGGAGGCAAGACTCCCCGTAGATGTGCGTCTTCGAGTCTCAACGGATGGGATACACAATGCTACCCATTTCCAGTATGTGCAAAGGCTAAAGGACAGTTTGCAGCAAGCTTACCAACAGGCTGAGAAGTCTACAGCTAAACTGAATGCTGGCAATAAGAGACGATACGACAATAAAGTCAAATATCGAGAGTTACGTCCCGGGGACGCTGTGTTACTTCGTAATTTGGGAGTCCCCGGAAAACATAAACTGGCAGACCGATGGAGAGATGGCGTATATGAGGTAGAGTCACAGATGCCCGGCCTCCCGGTCTATCGTATCAAAGACACAGACGGCCGGGTAAAGGTGTGGCATCGTAATCACCTTCTCCCTATTCCCCAAGTGGGAGGCGAAGAAGAAGAAATACAGGCCACACCGCTCAACGGTGAGTCCGATCTATCAGAGGTGGGTCAAGAGACTGTAAATAACGAGACCCACTCTGAAACTCCTGAAGACCCTATGGAGGGACCCTCTCAAAGGGACTATTCCACAGAAGGGGCATCTCCCGGAGGAGCTACGGGTAAAGGGCCCCGTAGGCCAACGCCTACTAAGGTGGCACCAACAGGCCAGCCTTTGGATCCACAGAGCCCGTGCTTTGTGCCTAACAGAGACTGTTCAGAGACATTTCTCCCCTCAAGGGACGAGGCTGAGCCTCAGGACTGTACTTATTACTCCCCAGAGGGAGTTGCTGAAGAACAACTCCGTAGGAGCCAAAGGGCCAGGTACCCTCCAACTCGGGTAACCTATGATCAAATGGGGGCACCCCAGTATGAGGCTCAGCAGTGGTCTCGGAGCAAAATCCAATCCGTGATTGTGATGCTCACAGAATTGTGTAACCTTGTTTAAAGTTGATGTGCTAAGTTGTATTCGTACCAGATGCATTTTTATTATATAACGGTTGTGTATAGTAGTAAGTTATGTGGTCCAAGCGGGGACGTTGGAGTTTCACCAGGGGGAGGATGTAGCCAGGTCCCCCTCGCGCACTTGCCCCCTCCCTTGTCCCCCCCCCTCGCGCACTCGCCTCCTCCTTCACCGTTGCGAGCGCGCGGTGTTGCTGTGCGGCCGGTTGCTAGGGAAGCGGGTCGGGCGGTTGCCGGGGACGCGAGCGGCGAGCAGGCCGGTTGCCGGGGACGCGATCGGGCCGTCGCTAAGGCCGCGATCGCGTTGCCACCGGTCCGGCGGCTAGCGGAGCAAGGCGCCGCCATGACAGTTAGCTCGCGCATGCGCAGGATGCCAGCTAGCGCGGGAGGCCCCTGATAGATCGCGCATGCGTGAGGATAGACGGCCAGCCCCCAGGGTGCATAGGGGCAGAGACACCTGATGCCAGGGAGCCAATAGGGCTGAGGGATTTGCCCGGGAAAGGAGATATACTTTTCGCGGGGTTTTGCAGTGACACAGGCAGTCAGGATCCGGACCAGCTAGGGGTAAGAGGTGGATGCAGGGGTCAGTGACCCTCTGCATTAGGCCAGCAGCCCCCAGGCCCCCAGTTAGGTCCTGAGCCACTTAATAGCTTGTGGAGTATAGGGACAGGCCCTAGATAGGGACACTGACCCATTTATTGGTAGCTTAGTCAGGGACACAGTGCTAAAGCCATGCGGCCCTGCGAGGTGGGTTCTGGGCTCAGAACACTATCAAAGACCCTGGGACTAAGGTGATATTATCCGCGCTGGAATTCACCCAACGCGGTGTGGAGGACAACGTCGGATCGGGCGGAACTCCGGTGATATCGCGGTACCCGTGGCTGGAGCCCGGGCAGGTAACCTGCAACTCCCGTGCACCAACCAGGCCTATCACCAGACATAGTGGCTGCGCAGTCACACATACATATGCAGACATTGGTATATGATTTTGGGAGTGCAAGACATTTGGGTGGGGGTTACTGGACACAGGGTGGGGTCACTCTGCGGGAGGTTAGCGTCCGCCGTGACGCCTAGAGGTGGTTAGCGTCCGCCGTGACGCCTAGAGGTGGTAGCGTCCGCCGTGACGCCTAGAGGTGGTAGCGTCCGCCGTGACGCCAAGAGTGGTTAGCGTCCGCCGTGGCGCATGTGTTGAGATGTAATGTGATAAGTTGCTGCATGTAGTAAAGTTAATAGTTATATAGAGCTGTCTGTGTGGTCATTGTGTATTGTCCTGCGAGGAACTACTTCCCCTCTGGTGGGAGCCATCGCAGGTGGAGGCGCTGCATCATTAGTATTGTAATACATTGCCCCAGGTTCCCTTAGCGGATGCTCAGCCTTCTGTGAGCCAACAGGTATTGCACCACGCACCCCTTGGTAACATTGCATGTTCCCTCCACGCATGCGGTATATGCGATTGGGTGGGGTGATATGACCGTTACATATATATATATTTTTTTTCCCATTCAATATGTGCATCAATACCATCTGCACACTGACAAGTGATTAGCTAAGCTGCCGATCGATCCGTTCTTCTGTAATCGACTGTAATAGATTGCATGCTCAGGGTTATTTAATTCAGTTCTTGCACAGCATTTTGGGCAATGTAGTTCCTAAAATATGATTGACTGGGCAGTTACTAGATACAATTGGTTCACTGCTAGAGAGGGCAGGGCTCAAGGGCCAGAGCCTATCAGAAGGGGAAGGGGGCTGTCACTTTGGAAATGCTTCCTACATTAGAAACATTAAAAATATCTTTAAACATTCTTTTTTTTTTTAATGCTACAAATATTTTCTCATAGTACAGAACTGATTTATTTAAAAAAAAACACACATGTAGGATATTGCTTGAACTGCTGCTTTAAATGTATGGCTATCTACTGTGTACAGAAAGTGAATGCAATGTATTTCCATTTATTTTCATACAAATGCCTTTTTTTTTCAAATATATAAATTACAACAAAATCATATTTACACCAATAGGAAAACTTAACTAGGACAACTTGATACTAGAGCTTAATTGCCATCTGTCAAAAAGGCAATAAAGACCACATAAGACAGCCAGAGCATCTTATCTGGCATGAACATATGTAAATGGTCAACAACCTGCTTAATGCTGATCGTTCTTGACCTTTTACACAAATGAACTTTGCAAAACCATTAAAAAAATATAAGTCAGTGGATTCAGTTAACAAGTTAAAGCTATCCGGGATTTGCCTCAGTGGTCTAGCGAGAGTGGCTTACGTTTTCTCTTTGATTGTCTTATGGTTAATAATTCACAGGGCTTCTCAAATGGTATTAGACAACATTCACTGAGAGCTGCAATCCCATCCTTAATGGAAACATTTTTAGAGAGGGAAATCAACATCCTTACGACACGGATTTATTTTGTTTATGTAATATTTTAATGCGGCCACAATACAGAGTAATTATGGGTTACAAAGCAGCGTTGAAATGGCAAAACTGCAAGGTGATGATTAACTATTTTTCTGCTGCAGAACAGCAAATAATTACTCATTAGTGTAATTTATGGTTTAAGAAGGTGGCTGTAGCACTCACTCTATAACAGGGGTATTCAATTCCCATCCTCAAGGGCTACCAACAGGTCAGGTTTTCAGAATAGTCCTGCTTCAGCACAGGTGGCTCAATCAGTTGCTGAGTCTTCGACTGAGTCACCTGTGCTGAGGCAGGGATATCTTGAAAACATGACCTGTTGGTGGCCCTGAGGACCGGAGTTGGCCACCACTGCTCTATTTGCCACTGTCATAAAAAAACATGGTTTGTGATTCACATGGTCCTTTTCTCTGATGGAATAGTCTACTAGTACTGATAACGCCATTACTCTTGAAGCGAATAAACCTGGTTCAAATCCCAATGTTAGCTACGTATTATGATTCAATGACTTATGTTCAGCACTGACGATGGTAAGGTGGATTCTTAGAGATCAGTGATAAGTTTCCGTCTATGAAGTGCTAAAATTCACCATTAAATTATTCTCACATCTGAAATTTGACATAATAAAAAGACAGCTGCTGACATTGAAAAGTTGTAGAAAACTAAACAATCATAAATGCTGATGACTTATTTGCGTAAACAAATGGCTCCTTTTATATTAATAAAAAAGTGCTAAATTGTAAGAATTATAGACCAATTTCTTTGATTAACATAGACGTCAATATTTATGCTAAATTGTTGGCCAATAGATTATGTCACATCCTACCTAACTAATACATCCAGATCAAGTTGGCTTCATTAAAAACAGGCAAGCAGCGGATAACACCCGACGAATCATTGATCTGTTAGATATAGCCAATAATGATAAAATACAAGTTATGATGTTAAGTTTAGATGCAGAAAAGACGTTTGATAGGATTGACTGGCCATATTTAGCGGCTATGCTTGGAGCATTTGGCTTTGGAAATAAACTAAATAAAGCAATCTTTTCGTTATATTCTAACCCTATAGCTAAAGTGGTTCATCAGGGTCATCCATCAGATACTCTTAAAATTAAACGCGGTGCGAGACATTGATGTCCACTGTCACCTCTCTTATTTGCTCTCTGTATTGAACCTTTAGCATCACAGATTCGGAGACACCCTGACATTTCAGAAATCAAAATTAAATCCCAAGAGCATAAGATAGCTTTATATGCAGATGATATCTTTCTGACTGTCTCTAAACCGCTAACGTCTTTGCAAAATCTATTTGACTTGTTAGGGAAATTCCATAGAATATCTGGTTATAAGATCAATCAGTCTAAATCTGAGGCACTAAATGTATCCCTTCCAAAAGAAATGGTAAAATTAATAGAGCTTAATTTCAATTTTAATTGGCAACGTTCTGAGATTAAATATCTAGGGGTACACATTACAAAGGATTTTAAAAGTCTATATAATGCAAATTATCCCTCACTCATTCGATCTTTGATAACGGGCATCAGAAAATGGAAGTCCTATAAAATCTCCTGGATAGGTAGGATACATAATATTAAAATGAATATTCTCCCACGTATTTTATACTTTTTCCAGACACTACCAGTGCCACTTAGACTGAAGGATATGCTCTTGCTTCAGTCTGAGATCTCTACATTTATATGGGAAGATAAGAAACCGAGAGTAAATAGAACAATTATGAATCAAGCTCCTCTAACAGGGGGGTTGGCAGTACCTTGTCTGTTGTCCTATTATAGAGCAGCCCAATTATGTCAAATTATGCAGTGGCAGGTCCATCCTGGATTGAAAAGATGGGTGGATCTAGAGCGAGAGGTTTGCTCCCCATTGGAGCTAAACCACATTATTTGGCTTCCAAAAATAGTCCTTAAGTCGACTAACACTCTACTATCCTCGATGACCAACTCTATTTCGGTTTGGGAGATTTCAAAATTTAGACATAATTTAACTAATAGACATTCATTAATGACTCCTCTTTGGGGTAATCCAGAGTTTGCTCCGGGTATATCTAAAAGCGGTTTTTCAATATGGAAACAATGTGGCATTAATAGATTTAGAGATCTGGAGGGAAATAAAAAAATTAAAACATTTGAAAAAATTAGATCAGACAAAGAGATACCCCATACGGAATTTTTTAGATACCTTCAGATCAGAGCATTCTATAATAAACATTCTCCCTTTCCCCCATTGACTACGTTTGAAAAGCTCTGTCGAAGAGAGACAAATACAAAGGACTTATATCGCAGATGTACTGTATAAAGAAGTGGTCGGTTCAAACTATACAGAAAATTATAAATTACCTTATATGGTTAAATGGGAAGCAGATCTGGGAGAAGAAGTGAGCGAAGAAGATTGGTTGGCTATTGTAACAGCAGCAGCTAAAAGTTCGATATGCACTACTTTAAAGGAGAATACATATAAAGTCCTTATGAGGTGGTTTCTCACTCCACAGAAATTAGCAAGGTTTTAGAAATATGCAATGTTTTATTTGATATGAAAAAATTCAATAAAAATTTGAAGTTGAAAAAAAAAAAAAAAAAGTGCATCACATTTCTAAAGGTTATTTATAAAAAGTATAAAAAACGGCTCAGCTCAAGAGGCATGCAAACAGAAAATAGGGATTCATTTAAAAATACTGTACATTGATTTACCTACTTCACTTACTGACTCAAAATGGTTTCTTCTGAGCAAATAACATAAATATTATCTGCTATCCAGTAAAAGCAACTGAAATAGAGGAGCCCACAATGGTTCTATGTTTCTGGAGTGGTATCTCTAAAAATGGGGTTTGTTCAGCAAATATCTGACATCACCTGGATGTGGGTGTCATATAGTAAAAGTATAAACTAAACTTCCCTTTATGGCAAATGAATGGCTCAGTGAGTAAAGAAACAGACTCTGTCAACTAATGGTACTGAGTTTGAATCATAGGAACTTGGTTCAGTTCCTGTTGTCGGCTCTTGGTGACCTTGGGAAAGTCACCCTACTGTATGTCCCTGTGTCTCAGACACCAAAAACATAGATTGCAAGCTCATCTAGGCAGGAACTGTGTCTGTAAATATTTCTGCATACTGTAATTGGGACGTGCTTTGTGTCCAATTGGGAGACAAGTGCTAAATGAAGTTAAAATTTTGTGCAGTTTTCACCATTATGACCTCTTCTGAAAGTTAGCTCCATGAGATGCTCTCACATGCAGATTACCAGCCTTATTTTTATTTATTTTTTTCATAGTGTTTTCTTATTTAAACTGGCTTAAATCACATGGAAACCCCTAATGTTTATTCTCACTTTCTCCACTCAAACAGGTAACATAGAGCAATTTCCATGCAGACTTCAGAAGATCATTAAAAAAAACAAAAAAAAGTCTTATTTTAAAGCAGCAATCCCAGCTGCTTAATTTTTTTTGCAGCATTGAAAAAGTGATATTTTCAGCTCAAGGGACTCACTGGTTCCAAAGATACTTACTAGTGTAGTTACCAGTATTCCTGCTCCCTCGGAGGAAAACAAAATGGTCACTAAATCTCACGAGTCCAGCAGACCAATAGGGAACCGTAACGTCATTGTTTGCAGCTTTCTAGGCGGGATTTCTGCTTTAACCTTCTGAAATAAGGTTATTTGTGTGCAACTGTTTGTAACGTTGCTGACTGCAAGACAGGATACGAACCCGCAGGGCAGAGGTAGGGAGTAGTACACCGACCTTGACCTGGGATCTGAGGCCTGGGATGCAGGGGTAGTCAAGTCCAGTTATGGGGTCGAGGCGGGCGGCAGGCAAAGGGTAATAAGGTCTGGTTCCAAGGTCGAGTCGGGAGGCAGGAAAGGGGTAGTCAGGTCCAGGCAGAGGTCAAGCACAAGCAGGTAATCACAGAAGCAAAAACAGAGCTCAAGCAGAACAAGGTACTTTGCACGAGCACTGACAACTGCATGGGCTCTGCCGATTCTTTGAAGGCATCATTAGGAGGAACCTCAAGAGGTGGGACAAACGGAACAGACCGAACCTCTGCTCCTGATGTGACTCACTCATCTGAAGATCGAGGGAAATGCAAAAGGTGATCAAGCCTTCTAGATCAGTGGGAATGTCCCTGTAAGGGTGTGCTTATAGTGCCGGCAACAGCAACGGAAACGCTGACGTCACGCAACGGTCGCTGGAAAAATCAAATTGACGTGACTTACAGCGTTCGCGACATTTACATTTGTTTTGAAACGACGTCGCATCGCTGTCGCTAGCACTATAAGCGCAGCTTTAGTCAATTCATCCTTCAGTCTATCCTCAATGCCTTGGCAGAAAGCAAACTTCAGGGCCCCCTTGTTCCAATCGGTCTTTGCTGCCAGAGTCCTAAGCTCAATCGCATATTGTCCCATGGTGCGGAAGCCTTGTTTAATCTGCAGGAGTGCAGATTTGGAATAAGCCGCATGACCGGGAGAATCAAAGATCGTCCAGAAGGTCTGCATGAAGGCGCCAGAGTCATCCAACAGGGGGAGCCTTTTTCATAAACAGGGGGGACGCCCAGGCTAACGCTTCATCCATGAGGAGGGAGAAGATGTACGCCAACTGAGAGCGGTGGGTAGAGAAGGATGATGGTTTCATATCAAACTGAACCTGACACTGGTTCAGGAATCCTCTACAAGCTGAGGGAAGACAATAGGAAAAAACCTGGCGCTTACCTTAAGCTTAATATATGAGGTGTGCTTACAATGTGGCAGTAAGTTAGACCACGGCTCTATGACAGATGCTTTGAGCCAGCATGGAGTTCCCCTCTGCTGCAACCCCAGGGAAGGGTTAATCCGGAACCCTTTTAAAGATATAGAGACATACAAGCAATGGGGGAGCGTGGAATTAGAAAAACATTTGACAATAAAAAACAATAAAATACAATAAAATTAATGTGGTTACAACAATATTGCTGGGGGTTGGTGAAAATATTAAATACACTTACACGGCCATGTGTAAGCAGACACGATGATGTGGTTTCTTTAAGCAATTCCAGTCACTCCCAACAACAGGTAATGGTGATTTAGAGGGTTTTGAAATAAATATATAAATATATCTGTACTCACACGGCCATGTGTGAGTCCTTGCAGGAAATTGGTAACTTTGGGGTTAAATTAACCCATCTGCATCTCCCCCCAGTGTAGACTCTTCTTTGTTTGCAACCAACGTGGGATTCTAACTCCAGTCTTGGGCATCAGATGGGGACTCTCCCCAGTGGTGGTAGTAGGGGGGGGAGTAGGTAGAGAAAGTGAGGCACGTTGTCAGTGGGGTTTAAAACACATTTATTAGTTTTAAAAGCAATTGGTACAACAAGACTCACATACATACATAGTGGTTGGACCCCTGGCCTCCTCGTGCAGTCCAGGATACAGTTTAAGCAGCCGTTATTGCCAATCACGCGTCCGTGATGCAGGAGGAAAAAAAACAAAACTTTTTCTCCTTATCTGCAATGGCTGCCTGGTTGATCCGGCTACGGGAGCCACGTTGGGCCAAATTCAGCAGGAACTTTAGAGCTACGCGTTTCGTCGAATCATCGACTTCCTCAGGCTCATATATATATATATGATATATGATATGATATAGATATGAGCCTGAGGAAGTCGATGATTCGACGAAACGCGTAGCTCTAAAGTTCCTGCTGAATTTGGCCCAACGTGGCTCCCGTAGCCGGATCAACCAGGCAGCCATTGCAGATAAGGAGAAAAAGTTTTTTTTTTTTTCCTCCTGCATCACGGACGCGTGATTGGCAATAACGGCTGCTTAAACTGTATCCTGGACTGCACGAGGAGGCCAGGGGTCCAACCACTATGTATGTATGTGAGTCTTGTTGTACCAATTGCTTTTAAAACTAATAAATGTGTTTTAAACCCCACTGACAACGTGCCTCACTTTCTCTACCTACTCCCCCCCCTACTACCACCACTGGGGAGAGTCCCCATCTGATGCCCAAGACTGGAGTTAGAATCCCACGTTGGTTGCAAACAAAGAAGAGTCTACACTGGGGGGAGATGCAGATGGGTTAATTTAACCCCAAAGTTACCAATTTCCTGCAAGGACTCACACATGGCCGTGTGAGTACAGATATATTTATATATTTATTTCAAAACCCTCTAAATCACCATTACCTGTTGTTGGGAGTGACTGGAATTGCTTAAAGAAACCACATCATCGTGTCTGCTTACACATGGCCGTGTAAGTGTATTTAATATTTTCACCAACCCCCAGCAATATTGTTGTAACCACATTAATTTTATTGTATTTTATTGTTTTTTATTGTCAAATGTTTTTCTAATCCCACGCTCCCCCATTGCTTGTATGTCCCCAAGCTGAGGGAAGGCTTCCATAGCAGCTGGGAGTAGGGATATAGTGTTCCTTTAAGATCACAGGTACTGGCATGATTTTACCACCAGAAGGCGAGGACGGAGACGGAGCTACCCTGGGACTGAGATCACTGCACATGGTTTGTAGCGTAGAGGGGATTGATCTTTGATTGGTCTTTGATCAATCTTAGCCAGGAGAGTGGTATGGGCTCCTAGGATCTGGGCCTGACGGGTCACGGTGTTCACTACCTCTGCAGGGTCCATTGCGTTGGCTCGTGCAATGTGTAACGTTGCTGACTGCAAAACAGGATACGAACCCGCAGGGCAGAGGTAGAGTGTACGAGTAGTACACAAACCTTCGCCTGGAATCTGAGGCCTGGTATGCAGGGGTAGTCAAGTCCAATTCCGGGGTCGAGGCGGGCAGTAGGCAAGGTGTAGTCAGGTTTAGTTCCAGGGTCGAGGCAGGCAAAGAGTAGTCAGGTCCGGTTCCGAGGTCGAGGTGGGTGGCAGGCAAGGGGCAGTCAGGTCCAGGCAGATGTCAAGCACAAGCAGGTAATCACAGAGGCAAAGACAGAGCTCAAGCAGAACAAGGTACAGAGTACTTTGCACGAGCACTGACAGGGAGCAAGTGCCTGCTATTTAAAGGCCAGAAACAGCTGCTGGAAATGAGGGTCAGAGAGAGGCGACTTCCTGTCAGGAAATGAGGAGCAGGATTTGTAGGAAGCAAGATGGCCATGGTAGCTTCAGTGAGGATGAGAGGTAACTTCCTGTCAGCAGCCATCTTAGGTATCCGGACAGATCACTTATACTGTTGTGATTAAGTAAGGCCTCGGTCCCAGTGATCGCAACCGCGCGCGCGACAGGTGCGCGGCGCGAACAAGAGAATTACCCACTATGGGGCGACACCAGTCAGTCCACGTGCGCGCATTCACAAAGAGGGTGGCGCAACCACATTTTGGAAAGTCAAGCTGAGTGAAGGCTGTGAAACCTTACAATTTCATGTTACACATTATTCTATTTCACTGGCTCCACCCATTACTTAAATAATAATCCCTTCAGAACAGGGCCCATAAATACCCTGACTGGAAGAGTTGAAGCCCTGAGGCGAAGCCAAGGTAACCCAGCCAGGGCATTATTGGCCAATAATGCCCTGTTCTGAGGGGATTATTATTACTATAGGCTAAATGCAGGCTTTTTTTTTTACATTTTTCCTAAAAAAGTAGTCATATTGATTTTTACAAACATGATATTCTACATTTTCTTGTGCTTTTATTGTACTTGTTTATTAAAATGAAATTGTAAATACACTCAAGCCCCTACACACACACACACACACACACACACACACACACACACACACACACACACACACACACACACACACACACACACACACACACACACACACACACACACACACACACACACACACACACACACACACACACTGCGGGCCCCCTCAATAGACAAAAACTCTGCAGCTCCCCCTCTATACAAACAAACACACTACAGGCCCACCTCTGTACACACAAACGCACAATGCAGCACCCCTTCTGTACACACAAACAGAATGCAGCCACCCGTCTGTACGCAGCCACACCTACCCACAAACATAAAGCAGACACACACACACAACACAGCAGACGCACACCCCCACAAACCACACATGCAGACACAAAAAACACACTGCAGACACACACACACTGCGGGCCCCCTCAACAGACAAAAACTCTGCAGCTCCCCCTCTATACAAACAAACACACTACAGGCCCACCTCTGTACACACAAACGCACAATGCAGCACCCCCTCTGTACACACAAACACAGAATGCAGCCACCTGTCTGTACGCAGCCACACCTACCCACAAACACAAAGCAGACACACACACACAACACAGCAGATGCACACCCCCACAAACCACACATGCAGACACAAAAAACACACTGCAGACACAGAGACACAGAGACACAGAGACACAGATACACACAGCTTTCTCCTCACTGTCTACTGTGTGGAGCTCTTTGCAGGCATGGTGGGGGAGGAGTCAGGGCCTTGCTGGTGTCTCCTGTCCAATCACCTCCCCTGTCTGAGAGCTGCTCAGTGTATACACTGGCGACACACTTTATTCGAGCTTGGCTAGTCCCACGAATTCGGGTATACCCGGGTGTATTGAGGTTTGTGACTGTTTTCTGCCCGAGTGCATTGAGTTATTTTCCAAGCAGGGATTGAAGCATTTTATTCCCGCTGGCTGCAATACTGCACAGTATATATATATATACTGCATTACAATTCATGAATTTATGCCATCTGGTAGACACGCGAAGCATTGCAGCCTATTAAATCCTAATCATTATCATTTAACAGATCAGCCGCCCATCAGCCAGGCATGAACCCAGGCTGGGAAGGCAAATGCAATGGGGCTTGTCAGAGGTGAGGAGTGGCGCATTCCAGGTATCTGCCAGGTACATACCGGGTATTTGCTCGAATAAAGTGTGTCGGTGCAGTATGAGAACTCAAAGCTGATTGGCTAAAAAACTTGGCACGATACTGTGACAGGGCTGCTTGCACTTTTGTGGAAGTTAAATGCATGTTTGCTTTCTGGCATCAAGTGCACCACTTTTCTTGGGGGGGGGGAAATCAAAGTATGTGAGACTAAATGTCATTTATTTTGCGGAGTAAAGACATGCATGGGATGCTTGTAAAAAGGTACTGTTTTTGGGGCTTGCTATAGAAAATTGTATGTTGTGTGAAGTGTATTATGTTTGCAAATTGTGTAAGTTTTGGGAGACAACTCCCCTGTGTGGTATACTTAATTTGGTTTGGCCCAAATTAACCAGTAATAAAAGGGAGGGAGTTTCTTTCCCTGGGGTCTCCTTATGCACTCCTTGTTGCTGCTTTGTGATATGAGGGTGTCTCTTTCTGCACTCCTTGTTGCTGCTATGTGATATGAGGTTGTCCCCTTCTGCACGCCTTGTTGCTGCTTTGTGATATGAGGAGGTCTGTGGAACTTCAGTGAAAGGATGCAAACTGTCTAATGCAGATATTGCTGGCTACTCTGTGGCTGGAGACATCACGCTGGGAAAACTGGTTGTTGTACACCTGAATGTGGAATTCCTAATAAAAAGAAGGTTCAGAGAACAGCAAAAGCCTCTTTCATTCTTCCCTGGGTCTGATGCTGCTGCTTCTTTAAACAAAGGCTGGGATGCAACCTTTCACAGGTACCAAAAATTCTGGGCCATTCCCCTATGGATAATGGATATATTTATCCTAAATGGATAATGCCTACAATTTTGACCAATCAGAGAGCAGGGATTTCAATAATGCCCGGAATTTGTAACACTTTAACATATAATGTATGCTATAGCATATCACATATGTTACACTGTCCTATTAAAACCTACAGTATGCACAATATTTTTTTTCTTTTTTACTTTAAGTATAAAACATTTGAACATAGCATGTAAGCATTGTCAGTTCATCACCAGTTTATCAATACTGTGCTCGCCTTTTATTTCATTACAGTACAATTACTGTATTTTTTCATATGCTTGGACCAGTGACTTGAATACATGCATTTATTCTTCTCTGCTAGACTCATTACTCCTTTGCCGAGTCCTTTCAATGTTCTTTGAATGACTCACTAAAATGTAAGTAATTAACCCTGGTATTTACTGCTCCCTTAAAGTGGCAATCAAAGCGCTTTAAAAAAAAAAATTTTTTACCCAGGATTGAAGCAGGGCATCTGTGGAGCTGAACCCCATTAATTTCATCTCTGGGGACCTCCTGTTTCAATAGATACAAACCTCAGACGAGGGTGTCGGTAGCTTGGCAAGGTTTAAAGGTCCTGGACCAATAGGACGCCGAACCTGATCAAGTCACGGCTTCCTATTGGCCCACAGGGCGCGGGAGCCTTGAAACTCCGCCATTACATGACCCCTGGTAGCTGAGTGGAGCAGCTACTGGCACCCCATATGGAGGTAAGCATCTCCGGAAGCAAGGGGTCCCCGGAGCTAAAATGAATAGGGTTCAGCTCCAGAGACCCCTTCCCTGCTTCAATCTTCTGTAATAAAATAAAAATACATGTTAAAAAAAATTGATTGCCGCTTTTAGGGAGCAGTGAATAGGAGGATTAATTACTTACATTTTAATGAGTGATTCAAAGAACATTGAAAGGACTCTGCAAAGGAGTAATGAGTTCAGGTGAGAAGAATAAATACATGTATTCGAGTCATTGGTCCAGCATACAAAAACATATCGTAATGGCACTATAGTTAAAGACAAGGAGAGCACAGTAATGATAAACTGGTGAGGAACTTATTGCTTACCCCCTGCTTTAATCCTGTGTAATTTTTTTTTTAAATAAATGTTAAAAAAAAAAAACAAACAAAAACGGTTTGATTGGTTCCTTAACTTATATTTAATTTTCTTTAACCTGATATAAATCTAATCACTTCCATATGACTAGTGACATTCCATTCCTCTGTTGTTATCTGCATCTGAGTTGTATGTATATCTTTATCTGAATAGCGCCACAGTAGCAAAACACGTGACAAAATAATATGATACACAATGCAAGCAAAAGCAAACATTAGGGAAAGGAGTCCCTGCCTCGAAGAGCTCACAGTCTTAATGAATTGCAAAATAATACCAAACCTTGACTAATCTTCTAAAAGTGTCGAAAAGGAGGTTTCTGTACTTACACGTGAGCAGAAGAAGTTAGGGTCGTGAGATGTTGTGAGAAGTTAGGTAACGGCAGTTTGCTAAATTCGCTGACATTTTTGCTAAAGTTGCAATTACTCAAAATGTTGCCATTTTGTCTGACGCTTTACAAAAATTGAGACATTTCAACATTTTAGAAAATATTTTTGTTAACTACGTTTCGAAAACTAAGGTCACATGTTGAATTCTAACATTACATATTTTAATCATACGATTGTTTAAAATACTAATAACATTTGTGAGACCTGGGCTCCTTGGATTCATTCCACCTACTCATAACTACTTACAGTATATATACAAATACATCTATGGCATATACAGTAAATTGTAGTTAAATTAAATTTAGTGGATTTGGATGCAGTTGGGAGAGAGAAGAGTGAGAAACATGCAGGTGGCGAGAGAGACAGATGCAGGTGGGGAGAAAGAGAGATGCAGGTGGGGAGAGAGATGCAGATGGGGAGAGAGAGAGAGAAGAGTGAGAAAGATGCAGATGAGGAGAGAGAGATGCAGATGGGGAGAGAGATGCAGATGGGGAGAGAGATGCAGATGGGGAGAGAGATGCAGATGGGGAGGGAGATAGATGCAGATGGGGAGAGAGATAGATGCAGATGGAAAGAGAGAGAAGAGTGAGAGACATGCTGGTGGGGGAGAAACTGGAGAGGAGTAAAAGACATGTAGGCCCTCCTGCCAAAATAATTGCCCACCCCTGACCTACAGTAGAGTATGAAGTTTAATTTCATTGCATAGTCAACATATCCAAGACATCTGTGTATAGATTGCTGGCACTATTTTATGACTCACTGTCAAGATCTCTTAAATCCCTGCAGTGTACTGTCAGCCTGCACGAGCATGACCCTTTTAACCTGATAAGCCAAAATGAAGAAACCCTACTGTCTTTATTAGCATATGGCCTTATCCAGAATGCAATCAAATTGCAGCACCCTATGGTAAGCATCTGTTCATTGGAATACAAATGAGCACATGAAGTGTGTCACTTCTAGTTTCACAGCATCTTGACAGTGGCCTCCTTAAGCCATTAGCATGACACATGACACAGTTTGCACATTTTATAAATTTTGGGTCTGGAACACGGTACTTGTATATCACATCCAGAATTGTAATAGAATGATCAGCAGAAGTCAGAAGTGTAATTGATTACTACAGAAGAATAGCTACCATCTCAGATTTCTTTTTGAAGAATTTAAGGGTGCATAAGGGACTTGAGTCTGGACTGCTCATACTATATTATATCCATTTTACACATTTATTTAGTTTCCAGCAACAGCTCTAATTCTGATGTATATGACTGCCATGTTTTTTATTCTCAGTAGTAATTTGTTTTATACTGTACCGTCATTATTTTATTTTTTTATTGCACAATGAGTTGATGCTTGTAGTGTGTACTGTATATACTTTATGCCCTGTCATGGTTTAAATGTAAATATGTGCATCATTTGTTCTTATAGCATTTATGGTGGACATTAATAGGTTACAGGTATCACAAAATGCCCAATCTGTGCTACTAAAATCCCTGTACATCAGGACTGAGCCATTGGCTCTACACGTTTCTTTACACTTGATTTCATTTTTTGGCTCTCAAGTACCGAAAATGAATATCTGAACAGTAATATAGGGGGCATACACATCAAGGGCATTCTGTGACAGCTGGCAGAAACAACAGTGCTTTGCATTAGTAGTGGGTATGAGGTCTATTTCTTGATGTGTATATAACTCAAAAGAGTTACTCACTGTTCTTTATAAAGTAATTTAATGGAGAAATGCTAAAAAAAAATAGACTATCTACATTCCCTATTAGAGCTTGCTATTGAGTCTATACATAGTGTATTATGTATACAGTGTTTTTAAACAGGGATTCCTAGGAACCCCTGGGTTCCCCGGGCATCCCTAAGGGGTTCCCTGCAATTTTTAGGTCATTTAAAAAATGGTACCAAATTCAAAATAATTTATAATGCATCGGATATCATATGCACTATTAGAGATGGTTGGGTTTCCTTAGAATTTCACAATATAATTATGGGGTTCCTCAATAAAAACAAAAAAACAAAAGAAAAAACACTCATGTAGTAGTTTGCATGTAAACTATACAAAGATTCCTTAAGATACAAATTGAAATGTTCATATGTATACTGTTTACATCAACACGTAGAAAATTGTAGTACAAGTAGTCTTTTATTTTACACAAATGTACTTCATGTTAAAGCAGCAATCCTGCTTTCCTTTTTGATTTTTTTTTTAGTTATACGATTGAATTAGGGGGTGTCCTGAGCTAAACTGTGTTCATTTCAGCTCAGGAGGCCCCTTGCATCCCAAGATTCTAACCTCTGTAGGGGGTGCCTGTGGCAGCTCTGGCTGGGCTATGTGATGCTATCAAAATGTGGGGTTTAAGTGGGCCAATAGGAAGCTGTGATGTCATCCTTTACGGCTTCCTATTGGCCCGTGTGACCAGAACATTTAAACCTATGGAGGTAAGTATCTCGGTAAGCATGGGGTCCCCGGAGCTGAAATCAAGGTGTGTCAGCTCCGGAGACCCCCTGCTTCCCACCTTTATCTGACAATTTAAAAACTAAAGTCATGTCATTTAATATATGACATGATGTGTGGAGGTGTGTTTGGATGATAATTCTATGCCTTTCAGATTACAACAGCACATGCCTTGAATCGCTTTCCTTTCGCATATTTGTAAACTTAGGTCATCAAATGTTAAGTTATTGTGCATAGGTTTTTGTGACATTCATGTAAGTAAACACACTGTAAGAAATTAAAATGAACGGAAAGAAGATGAAAATGATCCATGCACACAAATCTTAAGCAGAATTCATGTCTTTTGGATATTGCAAATCTATGGAATTAGATGGTTTACTATATTCATGTAAATTAATTTACTATATATAGATTTACAGAAGGGTAAGGTTAATAATTAAGGAGCAAATAGGGAAGAGAGAGTCCTTATAGATGCACTCAACCTCCACTGATAATGAAATAAATAAATTTTAATAATATCACATAGTAAACATAATAGTTAAAACCCATATAGCGCAAAGAAGAGGCAGTAAAACTCTAATGGGTTCATTAGGAAATAAACCCCCATAGAGTGCTGTAAGTTTATAGAGGATATAATCTGACCTTATACTGGCCAACTCCCAATTACTAAAAATAGTTGGGAGATCCAATGTTAAACTCTATGGTGAGGAGACCTGTATACTACAGTATCTCTGATACTAGCCGGAGTGTGCTTCATAATAAAATAAACATCGTTAATGCCCCATGCAGTGTGATAAATCATAAAATACAAGATACAATACAAACAATGTGTACATATAATTGCTATTGCAACCAACTAAAGCCTCTGATGTTGTGAGACTGGTAGTTGTCCCATGGAAATCCACGTGGCAATACTCTATCTGCAAGAGCCGTTTACCATGTGTTAATTGTGTTTTAAATTAAATTGATGTATGGCTACTGTGACAGATTGGAGCTTGTGATCTTATAAGGCTGGTGGTAACACAGAGAGTTCTACATCTCAATTTAATGTCTCCAATAGCCACATAAACAGTGATACCAGGTGTACATATATCAAATACAAGTGCCACCTACACCTCCTATAAGTGCTTAAATATAGGTGTATCTCAGTATCAACTTAAGTCTGAGCTGTGCTCTAGCTGGTGTTTTCTCTGTGGGCCCACATCTTGGTTTAACTCGCTGAGCTGTAAGTATATATTATATATGCTCCCACTGCCTATGTTGGACTGAAACCTGCGTTCCAGTGACTCTAATGACGTATTGATAACAACGTCATCATAGCCCTGGTTGGTTCATCCCTTTGTTTGAACAAAAAAGGAGTCAGAGGTATCAGAGATGTGCAAAAGTTTCACCTAAGTTTGCGAGGGAGAGAGAGGTGGGGGAGAGGGAGAGGAGGGAGAGCAGGGAGATGAACGAGAGAGAGGGAGAGAGAGAAGTTGGTCACATGTTCAAAAATTATTCAATCAAACTTGAATGCATAATAAGCAGGGCAATGGGCTTCAGTATGCAGAACTTAGACCGATTACTCCAGTTTACATGGGAGCCAAACAAATACCTCTATATGAAGAATGTGAAAGTGAATCAGACACCATATTCACAGCACATAACTGAAAAAAAAAGTCTTGAATAAATAAGCCCATTGGAAAACTGGAGTAGAGGTGACCGATGCATCCAATATAGAACAGTCCCATAGGTGCATATATAAAACCGCCTGGACCTCTGTACTGAGGTTGTGAGTAATTAGAATTCCCTAATAATGAGAGGGGACTAGTACATAGTGTGCAATGACACATGTGTTAGTACATAAGTTGTCCAATAGGCTAAAGATATAGAAAAATAAGCATAAACCCACAGGGGTTACTCACTGTTCAGCTTCACTATCCTCCAGTCTGGTCCAATTGCGGTAGCTTCATAAAGCGGCGTGCTAATCCACCAGCAAGGTAATAGAGCAAGGAAAAGGGCAAAAAAGGCAGCGCACTGCCAAAAACCAGGAGGAGGCTCACAAGTACTTTAAAAGGGTTTATTCCATAAGAGGATCAAACATATCCCCATAGAGCAACAAAAAAACACCACACTAACGCGTTTCGGGCCGTTTGCCCTTTCTCAAGGTGTATTACAAACATATCAATAACCTGCATCTAAATACAGGATTCAATCGCGCCATATTAGTGACATCACAAGTCACCAGCCAATCCGTATCTAGCTCCTTCGTGCACTGACTCTGATTGGTCACAATGTTTTGTGTCAATTGCTAAACTTTTGTGTTTATTGTTTATTTTGGTGTTTTTTTGTTGCTCTCTGTGGATATGTTGGATCCTCTTATGGAATAAACCCTTTTAAAGTACTTGTGAGCCTCCTCCTGGTTTTTGGCAGTGCGCTGCCTTTTTTGCCTTTTTCCTTGCTCCATTGTAAAACTGGACAATGTTTAATATGCTACAATACTGTATGCCCCATCCACTATACATTATCTGACCATTGCAAAACTGGCATAATACTAACAGGGGGGGGAGGAAGCTGGGACAACTCTCCCAGGCCCGGGGGCTGTGGGGGGCCCAGTCAGCACTGGAAGTTGGGCTCGGTTAGAGGTCAGGCTGAAGGTCCACGTCTGGCTACCAGGCCTCCATTAGCTGCCGAGCCCCAGCTCTCCCCAGCCAACCCCTTCTCCCCCACATGTGTACAGCAGTCAGCAGTCAGCACCCCCCCCGCCCCCCCCCCGGAGAGGAAACACTTGCTCACTGATCAGAGAGTTGCTCCACATGCTGGGCTGTGACAGTGACTTCAGGGTTAATGTTTGCACACACACCCTGGCAGTTACACAGAGATACCACGTTCATTAATGTGTTCGTAAGCCTGAGGAATCAAAACCTCAAGTGCGTGGGGGGTACTGAGAGTGATGAGACGGGGGTATGGAGTGTGAGGAGGGTGGGGAAGTGTGAGATGGGGGGTATGGAGTGTGAGGAGGGGGGTAAGGAGTGTGGGGGAATTTATAGGGTGACCATATTTGTCATGCATGCACAGTTGCGAGCGGCACGCGCCAACTGCACATTTTCGAACACTGAGCGCTGACTGCGCATGCGTGATGAGTGCTTGCCGGTCACAGAAAAGCACCAATTACACGTGCTGCTGGCAAGCGCAGATCACGCATGCGTATGAGTGGCCAATAAATGCCAATCGCGCCTTCACGGTCGGCAAGTACTGATTGCGCATGCGCGGCCGACACTGATAGAAACCCGGGACAGTGGCCCAAAAAGTCAGGACAGAGACCAAAAAACCAGGACAGTTCCAGCTGTACCAGGATGTTTAGTCACCCTAGGAATTTAATGTGTGGGGGCTTGTGTGTGAGGTGGGCGTCTAAGAGATGGAGAGTGAGAGGCGGGGGTTTAAGAGAGGAAGAGAGGTGGGGTGTAAGAGTGTGAGAGGGGAGAAATACACGGGGAGAGGGAGAAGATAAGAGATTGGAGTGTGAGAATTAGGGAGAGAAATAAGAGGGGGGTGAGAGCAAGGAGTGTATGAGGGTGTGGGGGGGGGTATGTAAGAGAAAGAAAAGGGCTCTCAAGGTCGCTGACACGGGGAGTGGGGGGGCTCCGTGAAAGCTGTCGGTAGCCCTGCTAACCCTTTTGCGTCACAAAATCAGATTTTATTTTCAATCTTTAGTTTAATTTCAAGTTACGGGTCTTACAATATACTGAAAACTGTTTGATGATTAATCATGTAATGAAATGCATTTACTGTGGTAACTATAAATAAAATAGCTATTAATACAGTTAAAAAAATATCTGAACTTCAGATTCAGAACACTTCAAGGTTCTTGCTTTTCATCATGATTTCTCTTTCAGAATATTCTCTATATTCTTTATAAAGCAACAATTTAATCACATCCGCACTTAAAGGTTACTATTATTATTTTATGATGTATTATTTATATGGAGCCCACAATTTATGCAACAGTGTACAAAAATATACAGACAAGGTACAATTATAAATAATTTTTATACTGGTTTACGAGCACCAAATAGTAATTTAGCTATGTGACCTAACCAAACACACAATTAGGTTATGATAGGTAAACCAACACTTTCAACTGTACCAAGCACAGAAGCATTAGTATACCAATGAGTGTATCTACAGTTTGTCTTCCACACATCCTCATCCCCAAGCCTGGTTTATCTACCCAATTGTCACATACAGTACCATACAGGGGTTAAGCTGCAAAGAATGACTGTCCCCAAGCTGTAAAAGGGGGAACAGGTTTTAAGATACACTTGATATATTTTTTTGCAGCAGTAATAACCCAGTGTTGCTGCTTTGATTCTTTGGTATAGTGAACCCTTCGATTGAAAACAATTTTACATAATACAAGATACATATACATCACATCTCGGAATAATGTTCTTGCCTAGTTTCTTACAAGAAGTTTGGTGATCAGGTTAAAATTGTAATAGACTTAATTATATGAGGCATTGGCTGCAAACTAATGGTCTGAGATCCATAACTACAGTAATTATTTTCTAACTTTTCCTGCAAATGTAATTTATATCATGACCTAAACATACTAATGGCAACCTAATAAATATCAATAAGTAAAAAACATCTCTCAAATATTAAGTTGTGTCAGATAACAAGAGCCAAAAGGCAGAGTTCATTTATGATTTGTTGATATTTCTATTCATGGTTACGGACGATGACGATTCACATTAATATGCTCCCCCATGGCTCATTTCTCCTGGTCTCTTTGTATCCGTGACATTGCAAGCTGCCGGGCACATACAAATGTTCCAACAGCTACCTAATTTATCTCTATACTAAGCACTTTGGATTAGCACAGGAACTGTAAAGATTCTGCAAAAACATGGCCTCTGACTCTGTATCCAGTGTAAATAAACAAGTATGATTTCAGTTAACACAAATCCAATGATCAAGCTAAGGCATAGCCTGATTGGGAAAGGGCAGACGAAGAATTCAGTGAGCCCACTGTTCTGTATTCACTGTGCTCCACTGCCTGGCGCCCCAGAGTGTAATGCTTGGGAGTTGCCTGCTGATACATTAAATTCTGCACCGCTTTTGCAAATGTTTAAGTGGTTGGATGGCACAGAAAGCAGGGCTGCAGAATTGACAGTGGCAGAGCGACTCCCAAACCTTGTATGCTGCAGCTCAGGGGGCTCCAACCTTTTCTCTAATGAGAGTTACTGTAATTCTGATCTGTACGTCAATATATATATATATATATATATATATATATATATATATATATATATATATATATATATATATATCAAAACAAAACAGAAATAATAAAGGAGCGCCTAATGCAACAACCTGCCTAACTGTGAATAAGTAGCCAACTGCGTTGATACAACCTATGGGGTGGCTAAAGTGAAATAATATAATTAAAAAACCCTATGTGATTCTAAGATAAAATGTGTAATAACTTTAATACAAAGTGTACATAACAAAATTGTTAAAAAATGCTTCTGGAAAAAAATTTTTTTTTTTTTTTTTTTTTTTTTTTATGTTGTAATACAAAAAATATCTAGAATAAAATAAAAAATATAAAAAATATGAAAAAATGAAAATAAAAACTTTTTTCCAAAAAACTTTTAAAAAACCTTAAAAGTCACAGAGTCCTGTTCCAAGTGAATGCATCCAGGTATAGGCAGCCCGTTTATAAGGGATCACAACTCCCTAGGAATACCTATGAAAGAAAAAAGAAAAGAAAACAGGCGCACACCTAGTGCATTAAAGTTTAACAATAATTTTATGGAACATTTAAAACCAGACAAATGCCCACTCACAAGTAAAGCGTTATTTGAAAGCAGTTATGAGATTGGCCCTCATAAGCCAGTGGTGCCGTTCGAGCCTGTAATGGTGTCCTCTCGTGCGCGGTCTCCTTCTACCGGAAGTGACGCTCACCCGGTCTGGTGTCCCGCACAAAACGGAAGTCCCTCCAGGAAACCGAGGCCTCTCCTGACTGCCTCTAGCTGCTGCACCACCAATCAAGCCAAACGATGTGTCCACTGATCTGCTTTGCTGAGCCTCCCACAAGCTGCGTTCCTCTCAGTCTGCTCTCAGTGGGACAAATGTCTGCTCTGCTCTAGCCACGCCACCAGACCGGGTGAGCGTCACTTCCGGTAGAAGGAGACCGCGCACGAGAGGACACCATTACAGGCTCGAACGGCACCACTGGCTTATGAGGGCCAATCTCATAACTGCTTTCAAATAACGCTTTACTTGTGAGTGGGCATTTGTCTGGTTTTAAATGTTCCATAAAATTATTGTTAAACTTTAATGCACTAGGTGTGCGCCTGTTTTCTTTTCTTTTTTCTTTCATATATATATATATATATATATATATATATATATATATATATATAGCAAAATGAAGAGGTGAATAGAGATAAAATATACAGATGCAGCCACCAATATTAGATCACTTGCCTGGGTAAAAACTAAGGTATCTCACAGTAAATGCCTTAACATTTCTGTGAGATTCCTAATGGCCCATTGGATTAACACAGCAGTGGTCCCTGCAGTCCCATTCAGTTTGAATGGGACTGCAGGGACCCCCCCACTATGTTAATCCGATGGGCCATTAGGAATCTCACAGAAATGTTGAGGCATGATGAGGCATTTACTGTGAGATTGCCCCAGATTTTCCAAGGCAAGTGATCTAATACTGGAGGCTGCATCTGTATATCTAGCAGTCCAGAAAACAAGGCACTCACATACCGTGTACAGTATGTGTAGATAGAGGTGGTCTAAAGAGTGCAGATCGTCCAGGTGTCAGCAAGGCAGCACATCTGATATGAGATAACAGGACTGACACTCCAAGATCCAAAGGTGAAATGTATTCTTCAAAAGGGGGATTAAATCGCACCTTTGGATCTTGGAGTGCTGTAATTGTTTGAGAGAAATGTCTCTAAATCCAGCAGTGTGCTGGTTAATTTCACACAGGCAATCAACAAAACTCCACCTGGCTGATTAGGACTTTTAGAAAAACCTGATGTGAGAAACAGGAGAGAGATTCCTTAGCTCACATTTGGGCTGACATAAGGAGAAAGAGGACTGCAGAGATTGCCTTAGCCCACAACTGGGCTAACCTGAGTAAAATATGATGTCTTGGTGCACACAAAAGGACTGTAAAACTGACAACAAGAGAAGGGGACAAGACCTCTAAACCTGGACACAGAGAGTGCCATAGCACACAAGGATGCTGACCCAGGAGAACAGAGCGGCCTTCCCCTACAGTTACAACAACAGATAAGAGACTTTCTTGTTGGACTGGTGTGTGTGTGTGTGTGTGTGTGTGTGTATATACATATATATATATTATATATACTATCACGGTCCTCTAGGTGCTGGAATAGGGCAGCTATAAGATTTTTTCAACACATAGAGTTAATCTCCCTAGGGAACTCAACAGCAGCTGCTGCATAATTAAGCCAGCTGAACAAGGAAGTGTTTTTAAAGTACACAGGAAGCTGACAGAGAGAGAATGCTGAGAGTCACAGAGTGACGATTGCTGTCCCAGAGAGGGGGACAGAGAAGTGCTCCCCAGCAAGTAAGGCTGGCACCGTTCCTGGACCCGCTGGATGGTGATTGCAGAGTCTGCTTGGACTGCCTGGTTTTGAATCCCAGAGGAAAGCAGGAAAGACCGTTCTGAAGCAGGGATGTCCTGCCCTTGACAGTGGATATACAGAGGAGAGTTTCTCTGAGCTCACGTGGGGCAGAGTTCCCGTAGGAAGAAAGGACGCAAAGGCCGCGCTGAAGCGGGGACTCTGTTCAAAGCCTGGACTTACAGAGAAGCAAACACCTTTATTATTGTGTGCAGAGACTGTATACATTGTTGCCTACGCCAGGGCATGTTTTAAGCTGAGAACCAGTATAGTTGGCCAGCTGTGGTTAGAAAGGGCTGAAGCAAGTTGTGTTATTTTCCCTAAAGGGAATAGGTATTTTATTTTATGATTTGTTTGACTTAAAGGGACGGTGGGCCTGTTATCATATGTTTTAATCCATGTAAATAAACCCCATATAAGAAATACAGTGTTTCCTGCCTTAAATTGGGACTTAAAAGAGACTGCAACGGGGTGTGGGCAGTGGGCATCACATCATATATATATGTTTAGGGTAGTAACCAGCTTAGCTACCCACCAGGTAAAGGAAATACACGTAGGCACATAAATATAATACTGATGGTTGATGTAATTCTAATGGTGGCCAAGTTTCCCACAGACACAGCAATGTTATATATAAAATTCACAATTTATTAAAATACAAAATAAAAAATAATAAATTGTACAAGAAAGAATCTTGTACATTTTATTTTAATAAATTGTGAATTTTATATATAACATTGCTGTGTCTGTGGGAAACTTGGCCACCATTAGAATTACATCAACCATCAGTTTTATATTTATGCGCCTAAGTGTATTTTCCTTTCACTAGTATATTATTTTTGGAGAAGTGAGAGTCCCCAATCTTCACTTGGGCAGCTAAATATATACTTAAATAATTACCATTATATTTAGGGTTTAAATATTTTAGTGCCTTGATTTTTTCTTCCTATAAAGGAACAGGCGCAATAAAGCCAAGATATAATTTCACCCAAATCGGTCTCCATTAAATTTATCTCTGCACACATCTCTTACAAGTGCATGTACTGTTTTCTCATCTTTCTCCCACTCTCTTTCTCTCCCTCTCCATCTCTCTGTCTCCTGTCTCTCCACACACACACGCACGCACACACACAATACTCCAGATACACACATAAAATACTCCCACATAACCCCCCCACATACACAATACCCCCCACACACATACAGACGGACAGACACATAAAATATCCCACAAAACCCTGTTGCACACACAACACCCCCCCACACACATATATAATAATCCCCACACACACAATAGCCCCAGAATCACCCAATACCCCCCCCAACACCCCCGCATACAAAAAATAATACACAAATCCACCTACACACAATATCTGCACCACACACACACACACACACACTTACTCCAGACACACACTGTACCCCAAGACACACAACACACACTTCCCTCATGGGGAGACCACCAGTTCCACGTAAATGTATATTTTGGGCCCAACTTCTGGGCGGGCCCTTCTTCCGGCATGGACGAGAGAAGAGAGAGGTCTGGCAGGGTAGAGGCAGAAGAGAGAGGCAGAAGAAAGAGTCCCATAGC
Source organism: Ascaphus truei (assembly GCF_040206685.1). Lineage (NCBI taxonomy): Eukaryota > Metazoa > Chordata > Amphibia > Anura > Ascaphidae > Ascaphus > Ascaphus truei. The sequence goes on along the minus strand of NC_134489.1, from coordinate 81,416,932 downwards.
AGCTGGGGCCTGGCAGCACCAAGCAGCTGGGCCCCCCACAGCCACCGGGCCTGGGACAGTGGCCCTTGTAGCACTGCTTTGGGGTGGCGGAGGCGAACCACTTACTGGCAGCCGGCGAACTAGCCAGTTGGATAGCCCTGCTGTAGCCTGTCTGCTTGCAGCTTCTTCCTGCTGCTGTCCAGAACAGGTAACTTCTAGTGCCCTACTGGTTTTACTAAATGTTCAATCTCTGGGCAAGGACTGTCTACACCCCTGTACAAATCCTGAAAGATTAGCTGCAGTAATTACATTGATCAGCTATGTTAAACCATCACAAACCAAGTAATTACAAATTTGGTTGGAGTGAACATCATAGAACACTGGGAGCAATTTAATTGTCTGCAGACAACAGCTTACATTACACAGCATAACATGACAGCAGTATGCTACAGTTATCCTAATCCTGGAAAATATTTACCATGTGCAACCTTTAATAAGATCAACCATAGAAGTGAAATAAAACCTAATTAACTGAGGTACTTTTCAACTAGGATCAGTGATCAATCTCTTACAGTGAACTTAATCCCCTAAAAAAGGGGACCCCTTGGAGTCTGTAGAGCTGAAAGTTCCCACTATTTTAGAAGATGATTCGAACATATAAATAAACAAGTAGAGAAAACAACAGGGCACTATAACGAAATCAGTATAATTCATAAGGAGCAATGCACTAGATATGGACTCAAAGGTGCGTTAATCAGATTCATACATTCAGAAAAATAGGCTTATTCAATTGTCAATGTTCTGACTCTTAAATGGGATTTGAGAAAGACCACATTAAGGGGCTAAAGCATTGCCCAAAAATATAATGACTTTTTATTGAAAGTGTTCTTGCTCTATATGTATCATACAAAAACTGTTTCTAACATTCTTTAGAAAAAATAGATTATTAAGCATGATGGGTGGGAGAAGGGTGATTAGAATAAAAAGGATTGCTTAAAACCTTTGGTTATGTATGAACCATTGTTGATACATTTTGTGGATTTATAAATAGTGGGTTTTGTGTGTACAGTCACTTGCCATTTTTTGTCAATTTTCTAGTGATTTAAAAAATACTATGCAGTAAAAGTGAAGCTACACTGGTGCACTACAGAATGCCAATTGTAAGCTTTTATTAATTCAAGGCCATTCACAATGGCCAAGGAATAGGCACAGTCTTCCCCTCATAAATAATAAGTATTTGAACATTAAAAAGCACAACCAGAAAGTGTTCAATATTTCTATATAGTGTAGAGAAGGTTATGGTGCAGGTGTTAAAGCAGCAATACTACATTCTCACTTTTTTTTCTTCTTTCTTTAGTTCTTATTTGTATACAGTATGTAAAGCATGTGACAATGTATAATTGTACATCCTTACCTAAACTGGCAATCGTTTTGTGCTCCTCATAAATCTGTAAAAGTCCTGATTGTGTGCCTAAGGAAATGGCCGCCTTCTAAGGCTAAGGCCCCACTGTACGCGCCCGAACGGCCGCCCTGGTTGCCAGCGGTGCATGCAAGTTACTGCACTGCGATTTGTGGTCTGCAGATAACTTTTTTCCGGCGCAGGGGGGCGTCAAACGAATCGGGGGGGTGTCAAATGGGTCGGGGGGGGTGTCAAACGGGTCGGGGGGCGGGCCAAAACACATAGCTGGGGCAGCCTGCAAAGCGGGCACCGGAGGGAGATGTGGGGGGGGGGGGGGGAGAGGGAGAGCCATACATGGGAGTGGGGGAGAGGGAGAGCTAAGCACGGCTGCCTAACTAACAGGCTTCCCTCCCAAGCAACTAAAGGATGATCAGTACATTAAAAAAATAAATGAACAGGGATTTAGGAGTTATACTGTATGGATGTGAAGAGGAAGAGAGAGACCTGGGATATATGGAAATTTAAGTCATTCAAATATATTTTGCATGTCCAAATTAGCATATTTCCTAGGCATGTCAGGTGTACTACTTTTTGTGCACAGGTGTCTGAGTCTCCATGTCTTGTGGAAAGTGACATGCTCTTCATCAACATGCTGGTATAGGGGCTGGTTCTATACAGTATGTGCCAAAGCGGCTGATTGGGCTGTTCTCTGCCAAAATTCCCCATTGAAGTTGGCACATACTTTATAGAATCAGTCCCATAGTAGTTTTGAAGGTACATGTACTGTATGTGCTTCCAATCACTAACATCCCTGGCACACAAATGCAGTGCAATAGTACTACATTTGTATTCAGCATTGAAAACCTTAATTTATAAAACGATGTATTATTGTAAACGATGCTTTATGTGGAGTCCATCAATAAATAGCTTTAATAGCAAATCCAAATATCTGAAATATTACTTGTTAATTGATTTGAATCAATGTTAAAAAATATGTTTTCTACAATAATTTATTGCATTAAAACTCGAAGGGAAGGATACACATACAGGAGTATAAGAAACAACACTTATTTATTTAATTTTTTTAATTCATTTAATTTCATGACGCATGCTGTTCGTCATGGAGTGGGGACATTCTGTTCCTCCTATACTTTCAATTATTATTATTTTTAATCTGCCAAAAATATTGTATTATGCTAACTGCCCGTTCTAGATTTTGTTACTAACATTATATGCACGCATAACTTTTAACACTTTTTTTTTTTTTAACTTTATATGATCCAACGGGAACTGAACGTTTTTACCCCAAGCACTGGGGATTCCACAGTCCTGAGATATTTCAGTTTTAAAACTCAATACGGCTGCCAGGGTCTGGCTAAAGGGAAGTGACAGAAAAGTGAGAAGGGGATTTTTAAAAGTAGCTCATACACATAACCCTATGATATCAGACTGCGTACAATTCCTGTGTGTTTTTTGGCCTAATAATGAGACAATGCTAATGTGGTTTTAAGAATATAATACAATACATTAATGTAAAACATAGCTCAGGAAACGTCGGAAACAAGTGACCTTTTTAACATTATTTCTAGGCTTCTGAAACAATTTTAAGCACTGAAGCATTGATGACAATTTAATTAATTGCAAATTTTCTTTGAACATACACTGCATGTCTAATTTTACGAAAATAGTTTTCTTTTGCTTGGAGAAAACGAGAAAAAAAAAATGTAAGTAGAGAATTTTGAGTGACACTAAAATATAGGCTACAGAATCAGCATTTGGCATGGTATAGTATTTCCACATACACCACATTGATCGAATCCTCTAGTTGTTTATAAGCAAATTGATTTAAAACAGGTCAGATGACCTGCAATGTATTTTTCAAAGCATAGGTTGACAGGCCAAAAATCTGAAGTCTATCGATCAATCATATCTTCAATAGTATGACCTTTGAAGCCCTGTGTAAAACATTATAACATGTACTTTTTTAGTGCTGAAGTTACTTATAACCGTCCATGCTGAAGAAAAGTTGGGCTATTTAGAATGAATATATTGTATAGGGGTACCAGCCGTGCTTGAGAAAACAGGATTTGGAAGAGTCTATGATCTGCAAACCTCAGTTGTTAAACAGAAAGTATCACTAACTATTATCAGCTGGTGGAATGGTACAGTAGTTAGTCTCCCAGAGAATACCGCTGGCTCACAGGTAGAAAACACCTGAGACTGTGACCAACAGGGCACCCAATCACATGCTCTCTCCTGGGAACAGTACATTTATCAGCAGCCTTAGATTACAATCCTTCCTCACACAAATGAGGAAAATTGTGATCATCAGATGTAATGCACATAATGCGTGCTAAAGAATGGGTAGTCACGTGTGGCCCACTGGCCACCATTTGCCAGCTCCCCCTGTTTATCTATGTAAATAACCATATACAGTATTATGCAAATTAAAATTATGCAGACACTACAAGTCTTGCACTAAACAATGTTAGAGAAGAAATGGAACAATTTGATTTCAAGTGCTAAACGTGTACTATATAGCTGAATGTCTTTGTTGTACATTTTAGGTGGAAATTTTTTTAAATAAGCAACAAGGGCAGATTTTCAAAGCTCTGTTATTGACTTAACAAAACGTTAACTTAATTTAACTTATCATTTATTGCTAATAGAGATTTTTTCAAAGCTCACTAACGCAATTAACCATAGCAGTCGTTAGTGTTAATGATATGCAAATATGTTCCACACATCAACACATATCCACAACAGGTCTTTACAGTTTACACGGGCCTTAATTCTGGGTTTCTTTAGGTCAAAATATATACCTGGTGTATATATCCTGCAACGCCAGGATGCAGACTTTTTGGGGACCTTGTCCAGGGTGCTGAGGTGGCCCACTTTGGCTTCCTATATTGCCTTAGCAATATAGGAGCAATATAGAAAGGAAGTACCCAGGACTAGGGCAAAAAATGTAGCCAAGACCTGTGCATTAACCCTTGTAAGCAATAGTCGCCATAAAGGCATACATTATGCATGCTTTCATGGTCCATTAAGGTATCCAAGGGTATACCAATACCCGAAATACCATACCACCCATTGTATATCATAGGTACAACTGCCCCATTAATCCCCCGTGGGTGGCCTAACCTCTCTCCCCAGGGCACGTACCCCCACCACCCCAAAAAAATCTAAACCCCCATGTTCATCACAGATTTGGGTTGCTGTACCATGTGATGCCATTACAGGTCTTAAGCAACAGTCCTGGTCCCCTGTCCAGAAGTTGGAGCAGAGGCCACATACGGTGGCTGAGGAAAGAAGACATACAATGTCAAGAGGAACAGATGAAGAAATTAGAAAAGGAGATTTAAGAAGAAATACTTACAGATGAAGACTCTTCAATCAATAAAGGATCGAGGGTGTCAGTTAAGATGAGGATCCCTCGTCACTGGCCACAGATGGTTACGGAATACAAATAGGCCACAGGGCTTGCATTTATTTGGTTGTTTGATTTTTCTTGGGGGGTTTTGTTTATTATTGCCACCGGGCTGGTTTGGTGATGTTTAATGTCTAGGCTAACAAACATACACAAATACAAAGTGGGGTACTTTTAATGCTAAACATATAACTATACATACAGTAGAGGCAACTCTTATTCGAACAAAAACCAGTGGCAATTCCCCAAAAAACCCAGGAAACACCCAGGTACATTCTGAATACATGCCTTAAACTTTCCTTAAACTAGCCCTAGCATTTCTGCATTGATTAATGGCCTATCAGATTAACAGCGGGGGTCCCTGGCAGAACCATTCAAACTGAATTGGACTGCCAGGGATCCCTGCTGTGTTAATCCTATGGGTCGTTAGTCAATGCAGAAATGCCTTAAACGTGCCTCAAACTAGCCCAGAACATACCCAGCACATACCCAGAATGTAACCCGGCTAGTTTACGGCAAATGTTAGAATAAACGTTGCCTCTACTGTATACATTAAAAAATTTCATAATAATACAATAGAGAAAACTATGAATAATAAACTTCCTATGATATTTCGTAATCTATGTGAGCATCCTAAAAGGAGACCACACCAACATTATAATAAAACATTTGAAACATGGCTGAATGGTTGCTAGGCAATGATATGATGTTCATGCTGTATCCAGGCAACAGCCAGGTATTTAAGGAAGATGCAAACTATCCTTGTCTATACCCCTGAGGAAGTAATGTGGACTGTGACAAAATGCATTAGGATACGTTGTAGTCATCACGTGACTAGGAGTCAGCGAGGTTTGGAGAGTCCTGCTGAGAAGTTATACAGTATGGATATATGTGGAAATATGAAACAATCCAAGCACTTTGTCATCCAAAGCCTGTATATTGGTTCTTAGACCCACGAGACCTCACACTCTGAAAGCATTGACAGGAAGATACCAACCTGGTTCCTGGTTTTGCTGTTAGATTTTCTCTCAATATGCTTGATTACTTTATATCCTTTAATCTGGTCTGTAACTGTTTCATACGCTCATAATATATATTTTCTTTAACTGTGTACGCAATGTCTCTGTATATAATGTATACCTTGTTCATTTATGTAACTGTACTTGTAACCATGTATTATTTGTTTTACTCTGTGCCCAGGACATACTTGAAAACGAAAGGTAACTCTCAATGTATTACTTCCTGGTAAAACATTTTATAAATAAAATAAATAAATATCCTTGTGAGTGGACATTACCTCAAGGTTTCTATCTGTATTATTAAATTATCTGTACTATTTTACGCTATGTGGCATGCGCTCTTGTTCTTTCTTTGTAGATCCTCTTTGGATGTGGTTCAATCCGTCAGAAGCTGCGGAATAACGCTACAGCAACCATCAATACTGAACACTTACTTTGTGGACATTTTCCAAGGACACATCTGTGGATCAGTTTCACTCATCATATCTTCTTATGCTTCATGTGATATCTACATTGCACATGAGTCACTTGCACTTTAAGAATTGATATTCCCTTTTTTTTTTTTTTAGATATACACCTTCTGTAATAATAATTTTTATATTAGAATAACTGCTTAGTATATATATATATATATATATATATATATATATATATATATATATATATAAAGATATATATATATATATATATATATATATATATATATATATATATATAAATATATATATATATATACAGGTAAACCCCGTTATAACGCACCTCGCTATACCGCGAATCGGTTATAACGCGGTTTTCCCGTGGCTCCCGTTTAAAAAAAAAAAAATTTTTTTTTTTGCACACACTGCACACACTGCACACACTGCACACACTGCACATTGCTCACACTGACACACTGCACACTGCACACACACTGCTCACACTGACACACACTGCACACTGCACACACACTGCTCACACTGACACACACTGCACAGACACTGCTCATTGCTCACACTGACACACACTGCACACACACTGCTCACACTGACACACACTGCACACTGCTCACACACACACACAGCAAGGTAACCCAACCTCTGTGGTGCCTCTTCAACATTAACCCCCTCACAGCCAGGGGAAAGGGTGTCCGAGCGTCCGGTGTGTCCCCCTCCCCTCTACGTTGGTGTTATGGCCCGGGGCGGGGGGTGGGACGTCATTGTGCTGTGGGGGGGTGGTGGGGCCCTGCGCTGCGGCTGAGTGGCAGGACGACCCTGCGCTACGGCGGGCCCTGTACTGCTGCGCGAGGGCCCTGTGCTGCGGCGGGGGGGGGGTTAGTGGTCTTCCGGAGACTGTGCTTACCTGTCTCCAAAGCAGCACATCCCGACAGCGATCACTTTAGGAAACTTATGCAGGCACCCCTCACGTTCGCCGTGCGCATGCGCCGTGCGGCTCGTGAGGTGTGGATGTTGCCTGCCAGTTCCCTCTGCTCCTTCTGAAGCGGGGACCGGAGGGGCATCCCCCCTCCCATCCCGCGGCCTGTCACGTGGTGACAGGGGGAAGCGGGGACCGGAGGGACATCCCCGCTCCATCTCCTGTCCCGCGGCCTGTCCCGCGGTGACAGGGGGAAGCGGGGACCAGAGGGACATCCCCGCTCCCATCTCCTGTCCCACGGGATGAATATGCGCTAAAGCGGCAGCCATTTTTTTTTTCCGCGACCCCGTTAGTAACGCGGTGGTCTCGGGGTGGACCCCGAGGACCGCGTTATAACGGGGTTTACCTATATATATATATATATATATATATATATATATATATAATGTAGATTCCTTACCAGGCAGACCAGGAGTCCAAGACCACGCAGCAAGAACCGAGACAGCACTCAGATTGATATCAAATATAAATGTATTGAAAAAAAAGGCACATACAACCGACGTTTCGGTCCTGAAACAGGACCTTTCTCAAGGGAGCACTCCCTTGAGAAAGGTCCTGTTTCAGGACCGAAACGTTGGGATTTTTTGGTGATTTGTCAACCACTGTGTGTGTGTGTGTGTATATATATATATATAGCCAGGTCTTCTTTTTGGCTACTAATCTGCCCTGCCTAACATGTAAATTCGGGTACAGCACATTCCACCCTCCCTTAGGTGAGTGGGATTAGTACCCTTCATCCCACCAGGGTGTGATGGGAGAGCAGAGGATGGGTGCTGGAGGCCGCAAGGCTCACTGTTAAATCCAGGGACAATCCAGCTGAAGGAACATAGTTAAATCAGTTTAAAAAAGCTGTATTCTTTGTGTTTGGATGAATAAAGTTCCAGTTCTTTTATATACTCCTGCCTGAGTGTGCAATCAATCAGAGGGGTGGAAGAAGAGAGTTCTCCTGCAGGGATTGCCTCCAGCACTTCTGGAGCCTGCAAGAGATGGAGGCGCTACACCACTGAGAAATGAACAACCATCACCCCAAAAGTCCTGTCTTCCCCACTAACACCAGCAGAAAATCTCAGAGCTTCAGTGAACCAGCAGTTAACCAGCACATGACACCCTGTAATAGTGTAATCCCCCAGAAGGTGGGGGAAAACCTGTTACACACATATATATATATATATATATATATATATATATATATATATATATATATATATATATATATATATTATTAGTCACATTCAGCTAGTAGGGCCAATGGCCAGTACTGAAAGGGATAGGTTGTTCAGGGGGTGGGGGTAGGGAGGGTGAGTGGGTTATGGGGGTAGTTACCCGGGGATGGAGGTTAGGCCAACCTGAGGGATTGATGGGGGGCGGTTAAACACTTCTATGCCATAGCGGTTTAGCCTATATGACATACATTGGGTAGTAACGCTGCGTTAACCATATGCTAATGAGGGCCCTAATGTACATTGTTTTAGCATAAAATTAGCTTTGTGGTTCTCTTTTGTGATATCCCTTTGAGAAAGTTAGCCGTGACTGACGAAACGCGTCAGGGAGCGTCGTGACGTCAGACGCAAAGACATTGGAGTCTACACTAAGCGCTGGAGCGTATTAATCCAGGCGCGAGTGCTACAGGCACCATACGGGACCTCTTTCTTGGACTATACATAGCACACCTGCCTTGTGAATTTGCTGGGACTGAGCTCCATTGCCAACGGAGCCTGGGACGGCCTCAAAAGTCTGCAGTTTGACCGGATGGTGTTACCAGCCCTGGGAATCTGCTGTGACGTTGCTCCTTTACCAACGGAGCCTGGGACTGCCCCAAGAGTCTACAGTTAAACCGGATGGTGGTGATTATATATATCACATATGCTTGATTTTAATTGCATTTTTGTAAGTGCGTTTTTTACCCCTTTCTCTCCCCCTTCCCCCTCATTAAAACTTTTATACGCTATGGGCGTGCGCTCTCTCTTCTCTTTTCCTCTATATATATATATATATATATATTATTAGTCACATTCAGCTAGTAGGGCCAATGGCCAGTACTGAAAGGGATAGGTTGTTCAGGGGGTGGGGGTAGGGAGGGTGAGTGGGTTATGGGGGTAGTTACCCGGGGATGGAGGTTAGGCCAACCTGAGGGATTGATGGGGGGCGGTTAAACACTTCTATGCCATAGCGGTTTAGCCTATATGACATACATTGGGTAGTAACGCTGCGTTAACCATATGCTAATGAGGGCCCTAATGTACATTGTTTTAGCATAAAATTAGCTTTGTGGTTCTCCGGTAAACTTAGGGAAAATAACGTCTCTTACCTATTTAGGTAACGTTATTTGCCCAAGCTCTGTGGATCAGCCCCATAAAGGGTTAATAATGGCTAATATAAAATGTAGATTGAACATTCAGTGTAATCGCAATTAGAATGTTTCAGTACCAATTAACTGAATAATGTATATTCTTCAATATAATGTGACTCCCATCACTGACTTTATTTTTTACTTTTGTTGGATTGTCATGTTGTTACAAATAATGGCATAACCAATACCAACCAGCAAATTGCAACTACAGGCTAGCAACACTAAGAAGGAGAAATAGGTGCTGATGCTTTCCTTTTCACAAAGGACGTTTGCAGTTGATAGATTCCTGTAAACCCTGTGTAGCCCTGGTAAGAAATAGGGCTATATATCTATCCTCCTACTGGTGTAAGTCCTGCTAAGGGCAGGCCGCCAGTAGTTATCATGGGTTTCCCCCGCTTCAAGCCCTGCCTTGATTGGTGGAGGTAGGCCCCCTGACTCTGTGTGGAAGGCAAGAGACACAGGGGAGGGGCCTGCTGACATCATGACGGGTGGGGCTGTCTAAAGTTAGTTGCCTGATCCTGTCAGTGGCAGTAGGTGTTAGAGTGAGTTCTGTCTTGGGAGTGAGAAGAGTGAGTTCTGTCTTGGGATCAGGAGGAATGAGTTCCAGGAGAGACAGGCCCTACATTTGGAGGAGCTCAGGCCAGCCTGAGTAGAGTTGATAGAACAGTGGTGGACCAATGCCCCTCACCCTGCCTAGACGGTGAGGGAGAGCAAGCCCCACCCTGAGTGTCTGCACCTTGGGGTGGTGGCGGGGAGCAGTGAAAGCCCCAGACAGCCCACCCTGAAGGGGTAAAGTTTGGAGGAGAAGGAGGAGGAGGAGGAAGAGACCATTGTATATGATCTGCTGCTGTTGCTGTGAGCTGTTGTACAATAAAGAGACTTGATACTTTTACAAAGAGACTGAGACTGAAATCTCTCACCCTATTGCGGGGGCTTCTCTGGAAGGATTTCACCCTACCCTTATAGGCCTTGCCAGAGATGGAGGCGCTGCACCTCTAAAGAATGAAGGCAAGAACCCCAGAAGCCTGTCCCTGTTGTCCCCCATACCATCGCGGGAGACTCAGGCCCTCCTGTTACCAGCAGGTATGCACCACCTACAGACATGTAGCCAGTCCTCATTACACCCTGGTGGTCCGATCTGCGACCGGGGGGGGGGGGAGGGAAAGATGGGTTACACCTGTTTTGTTCTTCTGGGTGATTGCTACTATCAACAACTGGCAGGAAGATAGTAGTTACTCAAATCTGGTTCATCAAGCATTAGTGGTTTCTGTTAAGGATTTGTAAATGTTAAATGGAATGCTGCTAGTAATTTCCATAATAATAATAATAATAATGCATGTAAAGAGGTCTGGAACCTGCTTTTACTGTACAATTATTTCCTTGAAAATAACACATATATGTATATGAAGATATCAGGGTGCATGACTTTAATTGCTAAAAGGAACCCTGTCTTCTAATAGTACAGTTTATGCTACTAAAAGTCCCATGGGAGGGGAACACTTTCCTTAAAAAATAAGCAATCCAGCTGCACAGAGAAATATTTTCAGTATTTTAAGACCACAAAAAAACGCTATCTGGAACCTTGACTAAATTCACTCTTTTGATTTGTTTTGAAAATTGATACAACACCACTAACGCTAAATGTTTTTGAGCATTATACTGTATATTTTGAGAAAATACTTAATTCATTTAACTCTTTAGGCGCTTTCACATGTTTCACTAAGTTCAGTTCACAGGACAACAAGAAATAATATACATTTAGTATGGGTACGTGCTTAAATGGAGTTTACCTTGACAGGGTCACTCGGCTTGAATAATATTTTTTTTATCAAAAGATGCAACTAAACGGTTCCTTTGTTATGAGACTTACAAGTACCTTCCCATTAGGTCCGAAAGGCCCGTGAGCGCAGCAAAAGCATATGGTGACAGAAATGTTTGCCGCCTCCAAATGTTGCCGTCTTAGGCCCGGGCCTAACTGGAAATCTGACACTGTGTATATATTATTCAATAAGGAACTTGTGCACCACAATTTTCCCTCATTATGCTAATGGGACCATGTTTCTGGCTTTCTGTTTTTTTATGGCACTGACTCACAGATAGCATTATGCTTCATTCATTTAACCCCTTAGGCACTTTCACATATTTCTCTAAGTTCAGTTCACAGGACAATAAGAAATAACATACATTTAGTATACAGTAGGTACCTGCTGAAATGGAGTTTACCTTGGGTTAACCGGCTTCAATTCTTTTCTGATCAAAATATGCAACTAAATGGCTCATTTGTTATTAGACTAAGGATCAAAATGTAGAATTTCACTAATAAATCGCAAGTCAGTTTGGGAGGAGTGCAGGATTTGTGTATTTGTTTTCCATAAACGTAAGGCGAAACCTTTTCCTAGCAGCATACTCCATCAAGGGAGGCAGGATTTATGAATTTGATTTCCATGTATGTGTAAATGGTTCCCCCATATTTTAGTGCAGGGCTGCCGACAGGGGGGGACAGCCGGGACAAGCATCTCACAACAGTGTGCGGCGGAAGCTGAGCGCGACTTCAGTGCAGTCCCAGCTTCCGGCACGCACCGGGGGGAGAGAGGCCTGGTCTGGCAGAGAGGGAAGTCTGGTGTGGGAGAGAGGGGCCCAGCAAAAGCTGGGGACAGCCGGGGCACCAGACCACTCCAAAGGTAAGGTGTGTGTGTCAATCATCTTTCATATATAATGTTTGGTCCTGCGTGGAACTGCCCTGTTAATGTAAATCTTTTAGGAGTGCTTCTGTGTGAAGAAGGGGGGGGGGGTTCTATTGTGTGATTTGGGGGGGTTGTATTTTTTGTGAGGGGGGTTGTATTTTGTGAGGGCTAGAGGGGTTGTATTTTGTGAGGGCTGGGGGTTGTATTTTGGGTGGGCTGGTGGGGTTGTATTTTAGTGTGTGGGGGGAAGTGTATGTGGGGGGGATTGAGGGAGATGCAGGTAATTAAGTGAAAGCGGATGGGGAAGAGTGTGAGGGGGTGGAAGATGGAGATGGGAGAGTGAGTGAAGAGGAGGGAAGAGTGAGAGCAGATGGGGGAAGAGAAATACATGGGGAGAGGAAGGGGCTCGAGAGGGGGGGGGGGATAGAAGAAATGTGAAAGGGGGGGAGATAAAGGAGGTGGCTTGCGAGGAGTTGTGAAAGGGGGAGGTCTTGTGAGGCCACCGACATGGGGGGGGAGAGGTGTCAGGGGCCTGGTCGAAATTCTAGTCCTAGGCCCTGGGAAATCTGTCTGCGGCCCTGTCTTAGTGGCTACGGGCCTTATTTAGGAGGCATTGTACTTTGTTTCAGAGAGAAACAAAGTAAGGCCCCGGTCACGCCGCTGTAACGCGCGCCCGCGATATTGGCGGCGCGTTCAGCCGATTCCCCGGTCTGCAGCTCACTGCAGGAGGAGAGACCGGGGGGGGGGCGTGGCAGGGGAGTGACAGGGGCGCGGCCATGACGTCACCCGGCAGGTTCGCCCTCATTGGCTGAACTGCCGGGGGGCGTGCCTAATCGCTCGACGCGAGTCCTGCTCTCAATTCTATTGAGAGCAGGAGCAGCTCTCGCCCGAGCGCTGCGGCCCCCCTCGCAGCGGGCCCGGCGCCATTGAGGGGAGGGCTCTCGTGCGTGCAGCGTCTGCCACAGCGGATGCTGTAGTAGGTAGCGGGGCCAAGGCCTAAGGAAAGTTCTACAGTATGAAGGTCATCTGAGCTAATGGAATGCCTGTTTGGATTTGAGATAATAAAGTTAAGTTGAGCAAAGTGTTCTAAATAAAAATGTATAAACAAGTTGGAGTTCAAAGAAGCTTTAGATATTGAATAATGGTACTGTCGCGGCCGAGTTTATTTTACCTTTGCCCGGTCTCGGCCGCGACAGTAACCGGGCGCGCGCCGGGGTGTCCCGTGCGCGCGCCGAAGCCTCGGAGGAGCGGTCCTCCGATCGGGGCTTCCCCCTCCCCTCTCCGGGTCCGCCGGGTCCCCGTGAACCCCCCACCACCGTCCCCCACATCGCGGGACACCAGGGTGCATGGGGCACAGGCACCCGATGAAGCGTGACCGCGCATCGGTGACGCGCGGCACAACGAGGGGATTTGGCTAGCAAGCCGGGAAATCTCCCGGCTTGCGGAACTAGCCAAGTAAAAATTAAACGTGCCGCCACTGTATCATCACATCATTGTTGCTTAGTAAGTTTATAGCTAGACTAGCATCTTTATCAAATCCTTGATGAGCCCACAGGTTACACGCCTCTGACAACTCCTATATAACCAAGGGCTATCTCAGACCTTGAGAGCTATCTCAGACCTTGAGAGCTGATGGAGAGGCTCAGTGAGTGAAGGTACTGGCACTGCAAGCAACTACAATGCTTTTGAAGCACAGCAACCTGGCTTAATTTCCAATGTCAGCTCCTTGTGAACTTGGGCAAATCACTTTATCTTCCCGTGCCTCAGGCACCAAAATTAGATTGCACGGGTGAAGGGGCAGGGACTTATTGTGCATGCAAAATTCTATACAGTGCTGTATAATAAAAAAAATATATTATTGAGGCACTTGGAACAAAGCCTGTTCATGTATAATGTACTATTAGCCAGCTTATTACTGCCTCTAATACCCTTTCAGTAAATTAATATCAGAAGTTGTACCGTGTGTGTGTGTGTGTGTGTGTGTGTGTGTGTGTGTGTGTGTGTGTGTGTGTGTGTGTGTGTGTGTGTGTGTGTGTGTGTGTGTGTGTGTATATAAATAATAGAATATTGTAGTCAATATCAATCGTTAGTCAATGGTACAAAACATTTTTGAAAGGAATGATGGATATACTGCAGCCCAAGAGAAACAAACAGCCTCTGTGGTTTACCCTTCTTCATATTTAATATAGTATTTTAACTGGTGCTAATGACAAAAGGAAGGTGCAGCCCCACGGAAAAAGCTATGTAAACCTGGTTATTAATGGCAGTTTTGATCTACAGTATATTATATAGTTCTGATCCAATGTACACTAAGGGTAATCGAGGGAACAGAATACCACTAAATAATTTCCTAAAATGTGTCACTATTTCTTAAATGGCACTTTTTTGACTGCTGTTCCCTTAGAAAGATTTGCCAAATGTGCACATTTCAACAATGTACTGTATGAAGCTCCAATTATCACAACTTTTCATTATAAATTCCTTGTTAATGTGTATCTTCTCATAAGAGGCAGAGCTACAGGTGGGATTACCTGGTGCAAATTACATTTCTAACATTGAATTTTTCACAATCTTCACTTTTTTATGAGTTTCCACCCGATTGTTTTTTTCCTTAGCAACAGCTGTAACTATAAGAACCTGTGTTGTCCTGTGTGAGTAGTAACGGCCATTTTCACCTCTCAAAAGGTACATTTTCAGGAACCGAGGTCTCCAGAATTCAACAACAGAATTATAAATGGGTAGGATTGCTACAAACAGTAGCAAGTCTAAAGCACCTGCTGACTGGAATGGTGCACTGGTGTCTGGACAATCAGGATTAGACCCCACACAACCGCTGTTGCAGGACAGCAGCTCTAGCAGTGTGAGCCAAACCAGCTGATTGCTAGCACCACTGTCGCAGCATCCTTTTGAGCTAAACTACTCACTGAGTGCTCATACCTGTACAAAGCACTTGACTCTCTTCAGGGATGGAGAAGCATAACTAATAAGCAGTCTTTTGCCATGAGACACGTTCTGGTATGGGATGGAAGCTTGCAGTCCATTTATTTGAATATGTTGTAATGTATTCCAGCACTGAAGGTGCCTTATGGCAGTACACTGCTTAGTAAATATGGCCCACTGTCTTTATAATATTAGAAGTACTAACTCAAGTTACGAGGTCACGTTGTTATATTACGTTCTCTCTGTATTTGCTTTATTTGCTGTGCTTCAACCTTTTTCACCTTGTTTTTACTGGTGTGTGTCAGAAAACCTGTGTTTTATTTAATCTCACCTGGCCTCAGTAACTCAAAGCTACATATTACTTTGTGCTTGAAATCCTTTCAAGGTTACAATCAAGAAAATAGATATCCCTTGGAGATATGCTAGTAGACAGTTACAGTGGTGCATAAGCTGGTTTACCTCACACTGCTAGAGCTGGTTCCTAGAAAAGTATTGGTTGTGGATTCAAGCCCTGTTGGGTCTGACACCAGTATAACATTCCAGTCACTAGTTACCTTAGACTCAATATAGTTCACATGACAATCCTTTTAGGAAATGTGAGATGGGACTCATTTAAATAAAATGTGTATATTCATTAGTATATCCCATAGGGTAATTCAAGTGTTCTTCTTTTTCAGCACAAGCATGTCTCCCTAATTTATTTGGAGGGAGGTTTGAGGGGCTATATATATATACACAACTGGAGATACTATTAAAATAGAACTCATCATTCTCTTCCTTGTCCCAATAATTTCATGACATAGCCACTATGCCTTGGGGTCCTGGCTTGATACTGTAGATCTCAGAACTTGATAGTTATGTCATGGGGCACCAAAGGTTTATATGAAGGCATCTAGACATACCTGTATTTATTGTAAACCACCTGAGTGTGCATGGTGTTGTGTACAGACTTATCACACACAGAGAAGGCATATCTGAAGCATTACAGCTCTACTGTACACTGGTTGCTTGAGAAGCAGTGCCTGGCTCTGTTTGCTCTACACTACATGTAGCCCCCTGCACCCCACCAGGAAGGGGGAATGACAGGGGGAGAGGATTGATGCCTGAGATTAAGGCATATAGAGTTACATTTTGGTGATAGTCATAGTGTGTGCATGCGTGTTATAAGAGTGAGGGGGAAGACTTATACTCCCTCTTTCCTGCTTCTGGTAATGAGGATCCCACCCTCTCACCCTTTGTTTAGTTTGTAAAAAAAATGAATACATTTTTAACGTTTTTATTTGTTATATTGTGGTAAGTTTACGTTTATAAAAAAAAGAAGTGATCAAAGGGATCTATGTTAAAGAATTCATATCACACATATAATATTTATATAAATAAAAGTTTTGGGTGGTTTTGTTTATTTGTCACAGCTGGCAGATCAGTGATCCAGTTAGAAATAAGGTCTGGAAGGTGTTGCTGGGCTGTTGGCCAGTCTGGTGATATCCTTCCGGTTTGGCTGGTGGTATTTACATATCTTCTGCTAAACTGGTACAGCTGGTGGATTTTGGGCTATATGATGTAGGTGGATTAATATCATGTGTGGGTGCAATCTGACGCTACTGGTATTTTGAGTATGTTTAATAAAAGCGGGGGACATTTTACCCCAACTTTTGAATCCCTGTCTTATTGGTTGAGGACTGGGTGGTTGAGGGACTGAGGGGCTAACTTGAGACTCCTGACTTCTTGGTTAATGAGCAGTGCCTTCCTCATTATACCAGGACATGCTCAAAGAGCTGCTGAGTTTAAACTACAGCTCAGAACTCTACTTAACCCTTACATTGCAGCTACTCAATTTATTTAAAAAATACTCTATAATTGTCATTATAGGATGGCATTTGTGAGGTCACAATTGCAAAGCGAACAGACCAGAATAGTTTCAAAACATCCTTAAACTGTGAGATTACTTTTCATTGAAAAAACTCATAACAGTGTTTAACATGTTTACATGTTGACATTGAATATCAAACAAGATTATTATATACTGTAGTCTTTTGGCTTAATATGTCCTAGTATATAGCTTTCCAAAACATACAGTATGTACAGTACTGTCAAATAGTTTCTGACTATTTTATGACACGGCTTATTTTCCAGAGCAGGCTTATGTTAAGTTACCTTTGCCAGATTCTTTAAGGAACATTTTTGGTGACTACAGTATTAATGCAGCCCAGTATTGATCAAAGTGAGAAAGAGTGGCCTAATCAGTTTTAAATCCATATATTTACCAAATCTTGCTTTGTCTGCTTCCATAAAAGCAATACTTTTTATTATTCTGTTGTATACCATAGATTATTATGGACTTATTATATCCACAATATCATTGGAAGGCTAAAGCTTGTATTTGTTGTGGGGGACAGTAGATTCTTCTTGACTATTTAACTACCCTGCTAAGCAATTTTAAAACATTCCAGCTAAGTTTCCCCCCCTTCCTATAAATTCTCAGTCATTTCTCAGCAATGTTGCTAGCCTAAGGCTAAGGTCCCGTTGCACGCGTCCGCACGGCTGGCTTGCTTGCCGGCGGCGCATGCAACTCGCTGTACCGCTATCTGCGGTCTACAGGATACTTTTCTCGGAGCGGGGGGGGGGGGGCGTGGCCAAACGGGTCGGGGGGGCGCGGCCATGACGTGAGGGGGCGCGGCCATGCCGTGACGGGGCGCGGCCATGACATAGGGGGGGCGGGGACCAAAACAAAGCAGGGCTCACAGCACTTGCCATTCGTTGAAGGGAGCCAGTCTATGATTGGCCCCTTCGCGTATCATGTGACGCGTTGCCGCAAGAGAACACCATTCTCTCGTGTCTCCTGCTGGCTGCCGCGTCACAGTATGTCGCAAGTTACAAGTGAGGAGGGACTGGGACCCGATCGTGAGTTCAAACCGGAATGGTAAGTTGAGCTCACACCGCCGCCCGCGCCAACGGGCGCAGCGGGTCCCAGCCCTTAGAATACACTCTCCTCCTCCTTCTCTGGCACTCTGATCATATTAGTATGCCCCTTTAGATAAGAACTGCTGAAAAGGAGATCCAACGCACTGCGGGTTTGCTGAATAGAAACATTTATTGTGCCACACAATGTTTCGACCGTGAAGGTCATTATTAAGTGACATGCCTGTCACTTGATAAAGACCTTCACGGTCGAAACGTTGTGTTGCACAATACATTTTTCTATTCAGCAAACTCACAGTGCGTTGGATCTCCTTTTCAGCAGTTCAGATCTGGATTACCGGGACAGGTACCCATTGAACCAGCAGCACCAGTAATATTGAATGTATTACAGTATTTAGTTGTGGTGTGCAGCATATAATTTCTGTTTACCTTTAGATAAGGAGCCTTAAAGTCACTACATGGGGTATGAGAAAGGCCCAAGCTACTATATCTAAATTAAAACACTGTTCTCAGCCCTGCTGTGTTACAGTACAGTTTAGAATTTAACAAAAGGTTTAACTTGACATATTTTTTCACCAAACAACTGTTTTACTTTATTGAATTACTGTGCTGTACTCCTAGTTTAGACATTTAAATAATACTAAACACATCAGTTTCTTGTCAATTTAGTTTTACATGTAAATTAAGCAAAGTGACCGGATATTCTCTCGTTTACATCTTAAAATCACTATTAAGATAACTTCTATTTTCTAGAAACTCAAGACATTTTCTTCTAACTACAGGGCCAGTAGCAAGAAATAGAATGAATATATACAGAAACATTCTTCCTGCATTTCGGAGAATAATATCACATTGCATTTTGTAACAACCCGAAGAATATGAATGCAATAGATTTGTAGAGCAGAGTAAGTAGAGCTTTGTTAAATATAAAACAGACATTTTAATCTGTGCAGTTAATGCCTTCATTTATACAGAGCTAGGTTATTATATAGGATTATGGGTACTTTGTGTTCTTATTTAATCTGTACTCCCTTGGTAGTGGCACAAACTAATAAATGGGATTTTACTCCATCCATGTGATTTGACAAATCCAACTATATCTAACGATATGAAACAATATTAAAGCTACAGGTAAAATAGTTATACATTATTTAATCTCCATACCGAGTAGCCAGCTAACAGAGGAAAATAGCCATGATGGAAATTATATAATTGAGATCACCCTTATGCTATAATGAACTAATTGACAGCGGCTGGTTTCTTTTACTTTTGAGAGCTCTCATTACTATATAGTAGCTCAATGTACTTTATAAAAGAATTCAACAATTAAGAAAGGCAGCTATAGAGAAAAATATACATCTGCTTTCTATCAGAAATTGTCAATGTCACGCACTGGTACAGAAAGAAGATTTCCTTTTTGTTTTGGTGCTTCTCATTGGAAACGCTTTAAAACATAAATATCAAAATAAAAGAAAGAAAGGAGTAAAAATCACACAAAAAAAACAATTGTACATTTGTTGTTGCATCAGTTGTTTCCCTAATTCAATATGTTTTGATGTTAATGTATCATTAGCTTTCAACTTAGTTCAATGAATTTCATACAATTAATAACATTGCTCTATTGAATATGAGTAAAAACCATCATTTGCAATATTTTCCAGCCCTCTCTAGCAGTGGACAATCAAGAAGTTTCATTTATTTGCAACGCATGTACCACTGGCAACAAAAGGTGTTGTGTGTCAAAATATTATAATATACTATATAGTCCTTAAATAAAACACAGCTGCAGCACAATCACATTTATTATTAATTTGTCATCAGATCAGGCACAAGGAATAGACTACATAATAATTGTAAATGAACAATTGTTCTTTTTAATAAATATTACCCTTGAATGTGGTTAATTCCAACATTTTAGTCCAGTGTTTGCGCAAGTGCTTAATTTTACACGCAGAAACAAAAAGAGATTTCCTCCGGCGCGTAGACTCAGTTGGTAATTTCAGACTTGGAAAAAACAGAAAACACTTTGCTGTGGGATATGGTAGACACAGATGTAGCCAAACTTACCTTCCCAAGAGCCACAGGGGAAAAAAAGCATTGTGCTGTGGCTCCAGAAAGGGTAGGAGCTTCCACGGGCAGCAGCGGGCAGCCACAGGAGGTCTGTGCTTTCTTATCACCCACCACACAGCATTAATGCTTCTTTATGGGGAATGCTGTGGTCGGGGTTCTTTTGTCAATTATTTCATAAATATTGTATTAGAGTGAGTCCCAATTTAGATAGCCTAGTCAACTGCACATGCAACCACCTAATTTGCACCATCACAACAATAATAATAATAATAGCATGTTCTTGTATAGTGCTGCTATTTTTACGTAGCGCTTTACAGAAACATTTTGCAGGCACAGGTCCCTGCCCCGTGGAGCTTACAATCTATGTTTTTTTGGTGCCTGAGGCACAGGGAGATAAGGTGACTTGCCCAAGGTCACAAGGAACCAACACTGGGAATTGAACCAGGTTTCCCTGCCTCAAACTCAGTGCCAGTCAGTGTCTTTACTCACGGAGCCACTCCTTCTCCCCATTACATACATAATCCCCCATGATTTTTATAGTTGGATTAGTCATAATACAGTAACTTTAGGAAGGAAGTATACACAATGAGGTTGATGTGTGATAAATGTGCATCTTAGTTCACATTTTAGGAGCTTCCTTTTACTATATGTCACAGGAGACCAGGTTATTTACACCTTTTTACTAGGATCATTCATTGAGCAAAACAAGGTAGAGAAATAAATTGTAATTTATTCGGCATTAATTCGCTCACACACAATGAAACACAAAGGTGCAGGGAACTCTATGGGAGAGTTTTACCCTGACCGGGACTTAGCCCTGAATCTCTGGAACCCAAATCTTGGTCCCCCCTGACCGCGAGTAACCCAAATCTCCTGGAACTCAAATTGGCATAAAATCCCAGCCGCAACCGCTATGTTAGTTTCTGAGATATTGGTCCCAAAATGCTGGCGGGGAAGCTTTTCAGGCTTGCAATCATAGCCGGTTTCTTTGCCTTTATAAACAGAGCGTCTTTGCAAGGTCCGCCCGCGCTCTTTCGGCTCTAACTCAAGGGGAACACACCATCTGATTGGCTCATGGCTTCTTATAGTGTTCTCTGCTTCATTCACAAAATAGCAGACTGGACAGCCAATCAGCACATGGGAACTTTCCCAAGCAGCCAATTGAAGCCGAGCCGGCTAGAAAATCTGGGTCAGCGGGAAATTCGAAACAGCTAAGGGGCAAGCGCAAGGCTGCCACATACCCCCCCCAGCCATCCCAATACTACCCACTGGGCAGGCTCCATTAGGTCTGGCAGAACAAGTGGCATCCCGGAGGATTGCCACTGACTCTGGACCTAGTACTCCACCTTTCCCCACTGACCAAATGCTGTTCACACCTCTGGGCATCCTCTGGCTGCTTTGAACTCCGATGTCCAGCAGACATACAATACATTAAAGTATATTTTAATACACTCTGAGTCTTGGGGTACAGGGAACAGAAAAGGAAAAATGTTGTCTCTTTATTTCTGCCTGCCTTATTTCCCCACACACTTCCCCTGTGACTCAGTTTGGACTCGCAGAGCCCCCCCAACCTTATATATGGTTAGGCACCCACAAACCCTACACTGGTTGTGGGTCACCTGGCACTAGTTGGGTTACCCCCCTTAACCTAGGGATTCCGTCAGCTACAGGAATACATATTTATCCCTGTGCCTCATTCTTCTTTCTGGGCTTTGCTGAAGCAGGGTACCCTAGTGCTTGAGTCATGCTTACATTTTCAAGGGGAAGTATTGCAGGGACAATGTGCCTACATGTATCCGAGCATCAGGCATGATTCCCGGGTACATTTATTAGGACCCGGTACCCCAACCTCCTAGGCACTCTCAAAACTCATACACTAGCAATCCCTGCTTGATGGCATGCCCGGAAAGGGAAAACACAAAAAATGGTTTTATTACACAAAGTAATATAATTATATAATATTACTGTGTCCAAGAGCTTACACACGGAGCAGGGGTAACCAAAACGGGCTTGACCTTTATTACAGAGCCTGTTAACCCTCTCCCGTCACACTACACACCAGAATGCACTGTCTAATCAATAAACAAATTGATAAAGCTATGGTAATGTACAGCCCCCCACCAAAAAAAAACAAAAAACACTATAGTGTGTTGTTTCCTATTGGATTTTGATTGGATGTCTTGAGATATATCTAATCATAATCCTATACAGTCCTACAGCGTTGCTTGTGACATGAAGTTATTTGGTTGATGTGCTCAGTTTGCCAATCTTCATATGAGTAATGCAGTTAATTGGCTGGAATTCGATCAACTCTAATAACGGTATTGCAGCACGATCCTGAGTTAACTGCTTTCTACTTGAATGGCTGTTATCGTTGGATCAGGATGCAATACCCCTTATTGTAGTCTATTGAATTTACCCCACTGATTCTTCTATTTACCAGGCTTCACAAGCATGAAAACCCTCACCAATTACAAAAACCTACAGTACATACAGTAATTTCCACACATTTGAAATCAATGGCAATCAGACAGAGACAATTGTCTATTTTTATATTCAATCCCTGATGAAGTCATCCTGATGACGAAACGCGTAGGGCGTGGCTGAGACGGAGGAGGCACTTTCCCACTGGACTCAGTGCACTGCGGATGCAGTATTGAGAGCGGCAAGCCAGACCAGAAGGAGCGGGCAGATCTCCACTATTCCTGGTGGTGCAGCAGCCAAAACGAAGTAGGCGAAGTCTGAGGCTCCCGGAGGGATTTCCTGTTGCGGGGCACACGCCGGGAGGACGTCACTTCCGGTGAAGGAGACTGCGCAACACGTGTGTAGGAGAAGACTCGATTGCTGTTCCAGACGCTACCGGAGGCTTATGAGGGCCAATCTCATAACTGCTTGTTATTTCCGTTTGATTTGTGAGTGGGCATTTGTATGTTTTTTAATGTTCCATAAAATCATTGTTTTACTTTAATGCACTAGGTGTGCGCCTGTTTTTTTCTCTTTTTCTCTCATATATATATATATATATACACAACCTTTGATTACCTTTATTGAAACTAATTACCTAAGCTGACGATTGATTCGTTCTCCCGTAATTGATCAGCAAGTTTCCTGGGTTCACGTAGTGGCTTCCTGTCAGTTTGAATCAATCCTTCAGTCAGCATAACTCAGCAGCTACAATGTATCCTGATATTACGAAGGCAACATTGTCTATTGTTACAGTTTGCAGCTCAAACTGCTGGGAACATTTGCAACACATTTTCATAAACTGGAAAGTGTTGCAAAAATCTTGTACTTCTTGGGAGGTGTGCTAACGCCTGCTATAGAAATCAAAGGAAGCTCGGTATATTAAAAAATGGCATTAAGAGTTGAGTACAATATTTTTTTTAAATGCAGTAAATATCTAATACTACAGAACTGATTTATTAAAAAAAAACACAAATGTAAGATACAGTATTGTTTGGATTGTTCTTTTAAAGCATACTGTAGTACAGGCGATTGAGCTGTCCAGGTGCTGCAGTAGCTCACAGCTATAGGATTCTGTCCGTAATAGCAAAGGTTTAAAACTCAGGCAGATATGTTAAAGGGCTAATTAGGTGTTAATTTGAGAAGTATTGAGAACCTGGCAAGTTGGTGGTTATTAAGGGCTGAGTTTTGGCGGCCCTGGTAAAAGTTGTCTCTTGTAATTTTGTACATAAAGATCTTCGTGCTAGAAAAAAGATCACAGCTTTGTTTTTAATCATGTTAATTACATTTTAACTAGTACAGCAGACTGATTAATTACATACTTTGCTGGCATTTTTGTGAAATAATTGTTGACATATTTAGATCTCCAGGGAACTGTAAAACCACATAGATTTCCAAATATTCCCCATAACATCTATTTTTTAAATCTGTTAGCTCGAGTGCATAATTGCTTGTGTCTTTCTCAGCTCCAAATGCTCGTTTGCCCATGCATGCTATCTTCTTGCTATTTTTAGTTGCATGTTCCTGTTATATTGCCTGTAACATTTTCTTTTAGAGGAGAAATAGACACCTTGATCTATTTTTTTACTGTACATAGGTGGAACCCCCATTAATTTCAGCTACGGGCAGCAACTGGTTCCCAAGATACTTATTAGGAAATAATTTGTGCTCAGGGCTGATGTCAGCCCTCAGAAATATCGGAGCTCAATGAGTGCATATGAGTGTATAAATTTGGTGACTGGAGATCCTAAACATAATGTATGTACACCAATAATGTCATAATCCCCCTCCTCACATCCACCGATGAATAGTTATAGTTGTAAAAAAATCAGAAAGGCAACTGGCTAATCCATATAGCACCAGTATCTTGCATGCGTGGTAATCACGGTTACCAGCTTGCGAATCCTGGGGGGTGGAGGAGCGGGGAAGCCATAACAGCGACGTAGCTCCAAGCTAGATGACAGCTGTTGAAGAGGGAGCTGGTGAATGCTGAAACTCTCTCCAGAAGGCTGACAGATGTCTGAGAGCCCCTCCGGTTTAAGGAACCGTCTGCGTCAGTTGTAGCCTTGTGTGGCTGACGTCGTAGTGACTGGAACCACCGAAGAATCAGCTGGATGATGCGTCGCTATGCCTCTGTGTAAACTCTCCATGCCGTCCGCAGGAAGCAGGAGATGAAAGGCAGATCAGGTGACCTCCAGCGCACCGTGCATCCATGCGCATGTTCAAGTAAGTGGATAGTCCCAAAGGGAGAACCGGAGCACAGCAAACCAAATGAACTGGTAGAAGCAGGATTCAAAAAATCAAAAAATAAAGTTTATTAACTTAAAAGCAAGTACATGGATAGTTTTGGCAGGTACTCTGACGCGTTTCACGCACAGGACGCTTGAAAAAAGGGGGGGGAGGGTGTGCTCGACAGGGGTGTATAGGGGATACCGTCACCAAGCTGTCACAGGCGAGCTCCATATCCCCGCCACTGTCTGAGTTCCGTAGCAGCCCCCACTCTCTCCCCCACAGTGGAGCTGCGGCCGGATTGTGTGTGTATGTGTCCCAGTCCAGCGCTGCCTCCTCCTGGTGGAAGCTGGCAAAACTGACGGCTTCTTCTGCCAGGACTTCCGTCTCCAATCAACTGCATTCACTCCACTAAAGAAGTTTCACTTCTCAAAGGATGGAGGGGATTAAAAAAAAAATGGAGCAGGAGGAACTGTCTTTTAGAATCAATTATGCTTCAATTCGTTATTGCTGGATGTATTTGCAGTACATGTATGTTAGCATTCAAGGGTTACGTGTACATTGTATTTTTATTGTGTGTCTTATTACTCATAACCAAATTTATGTTCAATGGAAGAAAATATTATTCACTGTTTTTCAGGTCAGTAAATTGTGTTTTGTATCTGCACTGACTGAATAAAATTCCTTTGAAAAATGTGGTTTAGAATGTAACCTCAAATTATCAATAATGTTCACATATTTTGTTACAATAGCTATTTGTACCTATAATTCTATACTCAATTCTGAGATTTACTTTATGTATTGGTACAGTATGTGTAATTTTAACAAATGACCAGTTTAAATACTGTATTTAAGAAAGACAATGAATGGGAATTGTTTCTCAGCCAATTCAGAATATGCTTTAATATTTGAAACAGTTAGAATAACAAGAAAAAAAGAATTAACATCTTCCACAATGAAAGTGTCTTTGATACATTTTACAAGCACATTTATTATATCCGGAAAGAAAGCCAGATGCAAGGGATGTTATGCATACCTATAGCACATTGATATGTATCCAGCAAGCTTCACGGAAGGAACCTGTGAAATCTTATCTACAATGCAGTAGAACCTGATATCAAAAGTGTGGGTCAGTCACATAATACAAATGTGTAAATCTGTCAATCAGGTTTTTTTTAACATTGATATCTGCAATCTCTTTTGGATTTGGTTATTGTGTTTTCCCAGTACACAAATGCTTTATCCATGCTTTGTACACTAGTCCGAGTGTTTATCTTCATTGATTTCTGTTTCCTGACACTTTGTCTCAAATAATCTCAGAGGTTCAGGTCTTGAAACGATTTTGTTGGTACCCAGCTTTATTCTGTTTGTCAAAGTGTATCTGTATTTGTTACTAACCTGAAAGCTAATTTGTCTTTACGCCATCTTTCTATAGCACCCTTTAGTGTATGTGGAAATGTTTCGGCTATAATTCAATTTTGCATCTGCAGACTATCTTTAAAATGTAACAAGCCTATCACTACCTATTCATAGTTTTCATATTCAAACTAATAGTGCAGTCCCTAAAGAAACTGAAAGTTAAAGATGCTACAATATCCATATTTGACTATGACTATCACATTTATAGCCAATAATGGCCCACATCCTTTTTAAAGATTATTTACAAAATATGTTCAGAATGCTAATTTTCTATTGCCTTTTACTTTCTTGCAACTAGATCTTACAGTATCTACACAAGTTAAATGTGTGCTCTGCTTCACAGATATCATAGTAATATTATAATAAGCAACATATTAATGTAACATTTAATGTAATGTTATACTTAGGTCCAAATCCATATAGTAATGCATATTTATAAACAGAAATGCAGGAGTCTACAACTTTGCTGTAGAAATAAGATTCCCAGGTAGCAAATAAAGAAAAGGACAAAAAAGGGAGGGGGCTTGAAGGATGGTAAGGAGGAAAATTGTATAGTGTAGTAAATTCTAACCCCCCCCTGCCCCCTCTCTTCCCCCTCACACACACTTTAAATAAAGAATAATCCAATGCAGTGAAGATTAATCCAATCCCAAACTGAACCAGATTCTTAGGCACTGTATTAATTAGTCGTGACCCTACCTGGTCTCTTTAAATCTTAATTATTTTTGTAAAAAAACTAGTCATTATACTGTACATATGTATGTAGAATTTAACTAAAAATAATGTAATAATACTTTTATTATGTTAAAAAAATAGGCTTTGCACTCACAATAATGAAATATTAAATAGCTTCAATGCCTTACAAGGGGCAAAGTGGTAAAGCAAAGCTCAATACTACACAGTTCAGCATCTGTCCACTTCACCAGCGTAATGTCCAAGCCACTCCTCCTTGATGACATTGATGATGTTGGCATCCGATGTTTTGCATGTCTCCCTACTGCTTCTCTGTGCTTTTCCTTTCATCCCTGCCACAGCATAGTCCTATGCATTTCATGGTTCTTTGCCACTTTCTGAGGACCACTGAGGAAGCGGCCAAGAGGCGTCAAATGCTTAGGGTGCATGCCAACGTCATTTATGTCATCAAGTGGTGTGGTTCAGACATGATGCGGGTGAAGTGGAGAAGTGCTGATCTGTGTCCAACAGTGTTAAGGCTGAGAGGAGTCAGCGTTCAGCAGAGCATAAGTGGTAAAAATGGGTATAGCAGGAGATTAGAGCTGAGATGTAAGAGGGGGTTAAAGTATGTAGAGTCTTCAATGAGAGAGTTTGATTGGGGAGCCATTGAAGGGATTTCAGGAGGAGAGGGGCAGACACAGACAGAAGATTGAGAACACTTGTAGCAGCATTTCGAATGGTTGTGAGTATGGAGTTGGTAGGTAGAAAGGTGCAGAGAGAAGAAGGTTGCAATAGTCAAGTCGGCACATAATGAGTGTATGCTTGAGTTTTAGTTGTGGATAGATAGAGGACAGGCTGATATTGGTAATGTTGCAGAGAAAAAATCAGCAAGCTTTAGCAATGGTAAGAATGTGAGCAGAGACGGAGATGTACTGTAGTAGTCAAATACTACACCTAGGCAGCATGCTTGAGGGACTAGGTGAATACTAGTGTTATGGACTGCAACAGAAAATGGGGCGATTGAGTTTGGTTTAGGTAGGAACTTACTATTATTTCAACCCCTCCTTTTTTTTCCTTTTCTACATGGGTGCCCTTGTGCCCTGGCACTGGGAGTTGGGAGTATTGTTCATAATTCACTGTTTCATGGAATTGTTGGGCATTCCTCCTATCAGGTTTTGCTGCATTTGGACTGCAAACTTACAATTTGTCTGTATCTAATATTTATATATATATCTATATATATCTATACATATATATATATATATATATATATATATATATATATATATATATTAGATACAGACAAATTGTAAGTTTGCAGTCCAAATGCAGCAAAACCTGATAGGAGGAATGCCCAACAATTCCATGAAACAGTGAATTATGAAGAATACTCCCAACTCCCAGTGCCAGGGCACAAGGGCACCCATGTAGAAAAGGAAAAAAAAGGAGGGGGGGAGGGTTGCCCGTGATTTATCCCCCTTCACAGCTGGCTGGCCCCCACGTACACAACTCCGTTCCCCTTCACAGCTCCGCCCCCCCCCTCTTCACAGCTCCGTCCCCCTCCCTCCTTCACATCTGCGGTCTCCCCTCCCTGCACCCCACATCACTCTCCACCCCTCCTGGCCCCCACATCAGTGTCCCCCGCCTTGCACATCACATCACTCTCCACCCCTTGCACCTCACATGACTCTCCCCCCCCTTGCACCTCACATTACTGCCCCCCCTGCATCACCCCCGGCCCCCACCACATCACCCCCCGGCCCCCACCACATCACCCCCCGGCCCCCACCACAGACTATCACACACCCACACACACACAGTGTCACACACACACACACACACAGACAGGAGTAAGAGGCAGTGTAACACACACACACACCGTGTAACACACACACACACACACACACACAGTGTAACACACACACACAGTGTAACACACACACACACACGTCACCTCTCCTTCCGTCCGCCGCCAGCTTACTCCGCGAGGGAGGAAGGGGGTCCTTCCGGGCGCCGCCATCTTAGGCGCCGCGTGTCCACTGCCTGTCGGAGCACCGGGGGGGGAGGTGAGTGGAGCACCGGGGGGGAGGTGAGCGGAGCACCGGGGGGAGGTGAGCGGAGCACCGGGGGGGAGAGCTGAGCGGAGCACCGGGGGGGAGCTGACACGGGGAGAGGAGGAGAGCGCGGGGGCGCACGGCGCGTGCATGAGAGCCGTGGGGGGTGTCCCGGGCGCTCGCTCTGCTCCCCCGCTGACTGTAGCGGCGCCAGGGGGGGGGTGAAAGCGGGGGAAACAGGGAGACACGGGGAGAGGAGGAGGTGCGCGCGGGTCACGATGACTTGGAGGGTGTGTGTGTGTGTGTGTGTGTGTCGTCACTCCGCCTTAGGCCAATGAGAGGTGCGGGGGCAGCCCAAGGGACCAATGAGATTTCCCCTAGGGACACAGGAAGATGCAGACAGGCATACAGTGCTTTCACTAATATATAATAAAATATCTATATATCTATCTATATATAGATAGATATATATCTATCTATACACACACACACCATATATATGCCATGCACATTTTAAGTTATGGTGGGTGGAAAAGGCTAAAAGAAACCTCCACTATATAGCATATAGCAAATAAAAAGATCACTTGTGAGCACATGCACATGTCTGAGACAGGTCTGCAACCCTGCCTTTCACCATTATCCCCTAGCATACAGTGCTTCCACTGCAGCAAGGGATTCTGGGAAATAACATGCAAATGAGCACCCCGTGTCACCTTTTGCCTGAAATCCATTTTTTACATGGAACACTTATAAGCTAATGCTCACAATTAACACAGCTTTTAAGCACATCATGGGAATCAGATGCAAAGCCAGAGAAAACACACACTATTATATATATATATGTGTGTGTGTGTGTGTGTGTGTGTGTGTGTGTGTGTGTGTGTGTGTGTGTGTGTGTGTGTGTGTGTGTGTGTGTGTGTGTGTGTGTGTGTGTTATATGTGATTCCTGAAAGCCTATAATGGTTTATATGTGATTCCTTTTTGTTTTCATTTTGTAGTATTATTTTTCTTTACACATTGGGGTATAGTTCTATTCAACTGGTCTTTTCAATAGCTCCCCTCCCCCCTTTTTGTTAAAACTTTAGTGTGAATCAAAGCAAAGACTTTAGAAATGTAAAGCTATTAATAACCCTGCTCAGTGTTGCGTTGATGACTTTCAGAGTCCTCTAAAAGGCAGCATAACTGATGATGATAGGGTTCTTTCAATGCTT
Source organism: Ascaphus truei (assembly GCF_040206685.1). Taxonomy (NCBI): domain Eukaryota; kingdom Metazoa; phylum Chordata; class Amphibia; order Anura; family Ascaphidae; genus Ascaphus; species Ascaphus truei. The sequence continues at coordinate 81,386,684 of NC_134489.1, read as the reverse complement.
TGAATTTTTAAAGCATCAAGATAGAAATTCAACACGACCTTATTATAATACATTTCATTATTCACAAATAAGGCTGGAAATGAGGGTATTCATTTTGTGAATTTAAATTTATGAGTTTGGTTATGATCATTTGATATTGTAATTTCTACCTTACATTGGGATGTCTTACTTCTTAAGTGTCTCTTAAATTCTTTCAATATCCATAACAACTGGCAGAACCTTGTATATGAATTGGTCTCATCTGGAAATATTGTTTTTTGTCTCAGGTTTAGATATCTTAAAGCGGCATTTCTGCTTGGGGGGTATTCTTTTTGCACTAAGTGTGCAGCAAGGGGTCTCCGGAGCTGAACCGTGTTGATTTTAGTTCTGGGGACCCCCTGCTTCCGAAGATACATAATTTGGTTGGGCACGCAATTTGGCCATTTAAATATCCTGTGCCCCGCGGCCCAATAGGAAGCCGCAACATCATCCCTTGTTGCATCCTATTGGTCTGCATGATGCGGGAGCTTTGAACCGGATTGAGATACTGTCATCACCTTTATAGAAGTATGTATCTCGGGGAGCAGGGGGTCCCCTGCAGCAGACATTACCGTGGTGCAGCTCCAGAGACCCCTTGCTTCCCATCTAGTGCAAAACAAAATCCATCTAGGGGGGAAATTATTTTTATGCTTGAAGGAAAACCCATTTCAAATCAAATGAAAATTAAGTGTGCCAATAAGCAGTATATAATGTCTGACACTCCATTAGGGCACACAAGTATGCAGGTCACCATACACATGAGATTGTGCAAGGGTGATGATTGCAGGTACTGCATATGAGTTTGTGATCTCTCTTCTCATATTCCTCCTCAAAATAAGAATACAAATTTGTTCTAGGGCCATAGTGTTAATTACCTTGTTAAAATCAAAGTGTTTATAAAAACAAAATGTACCTGGTACGTAAAAATGCAATCATAAGAAGAGAAGTATGAAGCTTCCTTATAAGGGCGTGAACCATGCGCAATTGGCCCTTTTTAGTCGTGAAAAAATCCACCGCTCAGCCAGGGTTCGCAGACAAATCACTAATGTGCATTAAAACGTAATTATGCCAGATCCGCGAGCGAGTTCTCTAAAATCACTAGATTTGCTTAATGCTGAGTCTAGAAATAGGGCACACACCATTTTGCACTCACTGCCTGGTGAGATTTTGCTCAAAGTGTACTCATTTTGCCACATTACTATCCCTTTGAAGCTTGGGAAAACGTTTTGCAGAGAATCAATTTTAAGGGGAAAAAGCAGAATATTCAGGAAATGCATTTTGGCCAGTTTCACACATTTCTAGTCACACCGAAGTACTGTATCTTCCTAGCACAGGCATTCATGCTGCAAAGGGCTCCCTGATGCATAGATGAAAAATAAATCATTTATCTTATGTTGTCATAACACAAGTAGTTTTGGCTTAATACAAGACCAGAGAAAGTCCAGAGATCACCCTCCCCCCCTCCTAATTTCCATCTTAATCCCTGATAGGAGCTGTCTGGTGTTAGCTGTTAATACAGTAAAACCAAATGCTTGTGATAGTCACCAGAGAACCATACAAGGGAAAAGCTTAGAAATCAGATTTAGACTGCATGGTTTAACAGGAGATACGTAGAAGATGGGCTAAATTATCTTTATTTGCTGTAAATTAGTTACAATTGAGTCCAGATTTACTAAATTCTGCTCAAATTTTGTGCACTCACAACCAACCAATTAAATCATAACATAACCTGTTCGTTTCTATCGTGCCTGATTTATTTTTGTTTTTCCCCCACAATTTTTTGTTCCAGTTTTCACCTTATTATAATTGTACTGTCATCAGCTGTTACCATAGGAACCTCAATTGTTTTATTGTGTGTCAATGACAAAGGTCATTTTAATTTCCCTGGGAGGCACATTTTCCGAAAATCATATCTGCAGAATGTCAGTACTGAATAAAAAAAAAAAGGATGTGAGAGCTAAAAAAAAAGCAGAACAGGGACTTTGCAAGAGTGAAAAGAAAGGATATATGTATATTGTTATGGCGAGTAGAGGAGATTGCTGATTTAATGCAGTAATCCTGAGTTTATTTTATTTTTTTAATTTTACCTGTTAAGAGGGTGCCCCAGAGGTCATTGGTGGCCCCCTATTGTCCGGGGATCCCTGTTCCACAGCAGCAAGTTTGGGGTCGAACCAGGGGTCCACCAAGCCAACTGGGGAAACAATATGGCCACTGTGGTCAGGGCTCGCATTGTCAGCCAATAGAAAATCTATGTCATCAATAGTGTTAGTGCAGAATAAGGTTTGCTATATATCAATCAAAACGTTATTTGATGCAGTACATGTTTCATTATATAGGTTAATAAAATAAAATATGTTATTTTCACAGTATGGCTACTACAAATAATAGAGTAATAATTTATTAACACACTTACACATAATTCTGTTTTAATTTAATTTTTATCAATCAGGTATTTAACATGACACAATGCTTCAAAATTAATTTCAAACAACAAATGATGTCATATGTATGAAGCCTTTATACATACAATGCAAATTTTACATAGATATACACTACATTTTCTCCCAAAAATGTTGACACAGAATTGTTTAGGTTTAGTGTCAAAACTGGCACACAAAAAATACCAATATCTCTGGAGCCGGTAGGTCTTTGGGGGAACACTGATCAACACCTAGAGAACCCCGGTTCAGGTAAGGTGAAAAAATATAATAATGAGTAGTCAGGATTGCTGGTTTAAGGCCCATTTAAGGACAATGAGGTGCACTAAGGATTAACACCATAAGTAAGGCTCATACTTACATGTCTTCTCTACCACTTTTGTTTTACGTATTTTGTTTCATCATTTTCAGAAAAAGGCAAGCTCTGAACAGTACACTGCACTGTATATCTTACAGTATATTAGGCTTTTGTTCTTGGTCAGTTGAGAGCCATGCATAATTGAGGAATGAATGCTTCACTGATTACAAAGATGCAGTGACCATGCTGTGTTATAATCTAATTATAGTACATTCACTCTAGCCATGAGTCATAGAATAAAGTATATGCCAAAATAACTTGTTTTTCTTATTTAAAAATGAACGAAATACCACTCTGTCGTAATAAGATCTTTAATCATTTAAACCTGAAGTTTAATTATTTCAAATCCTTTTTACTGTTTAATTGTAATTTTTTTGTTACAAAATATGGTCCTAAACATGAATTAAATAGTCACCAAGGATTGTATTAGAAGTCATAGCCGTCAAAAGAAACCCTCTTCTGTACATTTTTAAATAGGAAGATACAGATACCAGAAAAAAGCCTATCATGGGAGACCAGCCCTTTTAACACCGGGTTCACTATCACCAGAGGGGACAAAGAAGTTGAATAAATGGGGTTTATTCTGGCAAGCCAGCAGACAGAACAAAATACACAAATACAAGATACAATACCAACTGGGGGCCTGGGGAGTAGACTACAGTAGGTGCAGGGCCTACTTCAGGAAGGCTTACCCTGTCTGCTTCTCGTCCTGTATCTTAGAGTGCTATTCGTCCAATAGCAACTTTGAAAAACCCGCCAGTTGAATCACCGTCAAACTAAAGCTGACTTACATTTTAATCTGGTCTGTAACTGTTACATATGCCTATAACATATATTATCTTTTTAATTGCCCTTTATTTTTTTACATCATAGAGGCAACAGTTATCTGTATGTCATTACAAAATAATTCGCCATGTCTCACAAATTCAAATACTGTATGTCTTTTAAATAGGTAAGTACAGGAAGCACCAGCTGAATTTGACCTTGTCCTTGCTTACATTCCTGCGACTTATTACTAAACAGAATACGTTATTTGTGGTCCGTCATTCCAAATTGAGTAAGCCCACATTAACTTGAAGCAGAACAGATTTCTTTGTTCTTGAGGTGTCATTATCAGTCTAATTCTTAGTTGTCCCGTACAAAATAAGGGTTATGCATTTGCTTAAAGAGGGAAAGATGAGATTTCTCCTATGATATTTACTCCTATGTGGGGCAAGTTTGGGGTTAAACATTGCTCCAGATGTATCAAAGAAAAAAATCCTATTGCTGTCAATTGTATTTTTTGTTATACATATGGTACAGTTTATTCTTGATCCAGTACATATGTTTCTAGGAGTCATTCTTTCTGCAGCACCCAGAATATAGTCTGGCATTTGGGGTCATTTGTACTAAGCAGCGCAAATTAACCATACTGTTACTTGGTCTCTGAGAAAGGGACTATCCTGACATTTAGTTAATCTAATTTCTTGCTCATAGATTAACATCATCTTTGCTAAGAGCTAAACTTTATTTTTCTCTTTATGAGGATCAAATTTATTTTTATCAATTTGTTTGAAAACATCTATAACCTGCGTCCATAGGATCTCCAGATATCCACACACCCTGAATCTGTGGAACGGGAGCAGAGGAACCTCACATTTCTTAGCCTACACTTGAAATAAATACAAACTCATTCATGTGAAAACCTTTCAAACTATTGCAGCGAATAGTTGAGTAATATCAGGTTACTTACATATATTGAAGCTTGTATTATAGGACCATCCAGAGGAAAATGCTCATGCACGAGTATGTTCCCCCGTCAGGTAATTTAAGGTGGACCCCTCCTCAAAAGCTCATGATTAGCATTTTGTCTATGGAGTGCCTCATGCCGGGTCCCTTTAAGTTAGTTCCGTGATCACGGTTCTTTCTGCCGGAATTAGCTGTCCAAGAAACCTTGTGTCAACTCCTGTGTCACCTCCCAGGGCACAGTATCAAGATGGTAAAGTCTCAAAATGTGTTTGCATAATCACTGGATCCTTCTTTCTTAGGTTCTTTGATTGGGACCACATACTCTCAATAATGATGAATGGTGAATTGGAACTTGCCCCTACGAAAGGGGCCCACCTCCAATCCCTCCGTTTGGGAGTTATGTGGGTCACTGATGTTTGCTCAGGCTCGCATTGAAAATAAATGATTGTTTCTTTTGTTCTTCGAATGCCATAAGATACTTGTGTGAAAATACAGTCCCCCGCACAGGTTTCTTGCAGTCCCAATATATTTATTCTTGAGGCATTATTTTCAATCCCAAACGTCAGTTAGTACAGGAATAAGATGTCACAAGTTATAGACGGAGAGCCGTGTGTTTGGTTCGCTGTTTCTTTCTGCTCTGAGGTAATTTTCCTCAAGCATAGCTCTTTCTAGCTATACACTAACCTTTTAATTTTAGGCTTGTTTATATGGAGAGAAAAAGCATCAAGTACTGTATATATTCATTGCTGAAGGTCGTTTATCTGCTGTCAGTGTTCCGAATCTTCACTATCTAACTTCGGTATACTCCTACAAACACCAAGAACATATGTTTCATTTTGCACTGTGTGAATCCTTGTCTCTGCATTTTCACAGGGCATGCAAAATTAACCCTTTAAATGGCTTCTTCAGTGAAGCTGACCTTTGAACCCCAAAAATGTATCTACAGTACTACAGTAGGTACCGCAACTGGCTTTTTAAATTACTAATTTGGCGCATGGAAGCTCGTTTTAAGTTGTACCTGTGTGTGCTAAGATGAAATGTCTCAATCTGCACCAGCAGCATCAAAAATGTTATTTCATTTTTTGGGTGCACTGACATGGACTGTGCTAGGCATACAGATGTAATTGGTATGTTCTAAAAATAATGTGCACCCCAAAAAAAGTAGGAAGTGTGTCAAAATCATACGTCAAGTTTAACTTGGCATAATACCTAAGATGTCTGTTAATAGGGTTAGTGCAGAATAAGGTTTGCTATATCTGAATCAAAACATTATTTGATGCAGTACATGTTTCATTGTATAGGTTAACAAAATAACATTTATTATTTTCACAGTATGGCTACTACAAATAATATTACATTAATAATTTATTAACATACTTACACACAAAATACACATAAATCTGTTTTAATTTGTATCAATCAGGTATTTAACTTGACACAATGCATCAAAATTAATTTCAAACAAATTATGTCATATGTATGAAGCCTTTATACATACAATGCAAATTTTACATAGATATCCACTACATTTTATCACAAAAATGTTGACACAGAATTGTATTAAATATGATTTCAGTACATACTGTAGGCCCATCTGCCTCTACTAATCAGCTGCTCTTTGTAGGATATTAAGCCCAGCAAGATAATTGGTGCTTGCTACTATTTTCTATTGACATCCTTTGATTCTCTAGACACACCTCCCTTTTTTATTCAAGTGACAGGAAGGAAGACAGGCCATTCTTCACTGAACACCTAGTTTCCCCAGGAGAAAAATATAATATATCGTGCTATTTGGATAAAGGAATACTTGCATTTAATTTATTTTCTTTGAATGTTCATAAAATCCATTCACTAGCTGCATATAATAATAAATAACATTTTGACGTTTTGCAGTACTTTCCGACAAAGCAAACCACAAAACTATAAATAAGTCGCTGACACACTTTCCATCTCTCTTAAATTGTAAGTACTGTAATAAGTTAGGGACAAATGGAGTAGACATATTTTTTAATGGAGTTCGTATATTTTCTGCTGGGTAGCTTAAAAGTGATTAAATGAATATTGTTGAAGAGCATTTTCTACAAGTATTGCAACCTCTCAATGTAAAAAAAAATGAGAAGAGATTTGGTTGCAAGTTTTGCATGTGTTGTATTTGTATTATTTAAAGCACCAACATGAAATATTTTTGCTAGTGGTTGTATTACTACGGTATAGAAGACCTCAAAACACAGAAGGTGTAAAGTTGGTCAATTAAAAAAAAATGTAGCTTAAAAAAAAGCTTATTTTCTTCATCACCAATATAGCTACTAGACCATTCAGGCTTGGTCGTCATACTTTCTATAAATCAAATACAGATATACTGGATGATGCTTAAAAGGAATAGACTTTGAAACGTGTGAACTTGAAAATTACAGTACATTTGACTAAAGATGGGCCCATTTTGGGTGGCGGATTTGGATCCGCCACGGATCATCCGGTTCCTTTGGTCCATGGATCAATCTCAAAAAGGGTGATTCACAATTTTCCAGAATTTTTTTTTTATCACTGACAATCCTATCCACGAATTCCGCATTCTGCTTGTGGATTTTCAGAATACAATCTGTAAATTCAGCAAGCCGCGAATCCGATTCTTAAAATCCACCAGTAGATTGGATTAGTAAAATCCACCAGCCGATTGCGGAATCCACCAATTGGATTGGTGAAATACACTAGTGGATTGTATCCAATGGCGGTTTTTGATTAATCCGCATGGCTTGGAACAGGCAAAATCCGCCTATGGTTTTACACCACAGAGAGGATTTTGAATGGAAAACTTGGGAAATTCCGCTAAACTGATTTTGACAGTTTCGCCCATCTCTACATTTGACCTTACATAAGAATAAAATCTGTGGGCTGATAAATCTTTTTTGGGATCGGACAGTGTAACGTTGCTGACTGCAAACAGGATACGGACCCGCAGGGCAGAGGTAGGGAGTAATACACCGACCTTGGCCTGGGATCATAGGCCTGGGATGCAAAGGTAATCAGGTACGTTCCGGGGTCGAGGCAGGCGGCAGACAAAGGGTAGTCAGGTCTGGTTCCGAGGCAGGCGGCAGACAGCAGGCGGCAGACAGCAGGCGGCAGGCAAGGGGTAGTCAGAATCAGTTCCAAGGTCAAGACAGGCAGCAGGCAAAACAAAGGCAAAGGAGAGCTCAGACAGGTCAAGGTAACCAGTACCTTGCACGAGCAAAGATTAGTAGCAACTGCCTGGCTTTTAATGGCCAGAGGCAGCTGCTGGCAATGACAATCAAAGAGAGGCTGATTTCCTGTCAGGGGAGTAAGGGCAGGATTTGCCAGGAAGCAAGATGGTCGTGGTGGCTTCAGACCAGATGATATCACTTCCTGTCAGCATTCATCCTGAATGTTCAGACAGATCCCTTATAGACAGTTCTTTTGGTCCTTGGATTTCAGCAGATCAGTCTCAAAAATGGCGATTCGCCTTTTGCAGATTTTTTTTTTTTTTTTAAATTAGATTGTGTGGTATATTAGTGCATCACCACAGTAGGCTCCAATAATATAACTTCCCTATATATGAATCCAAAATCCAGGAACAATGTGGATAGATACGAATGAACCTCCCAGGGTGAAAAACAGGGACTTGGTGGTGCCCACACGGCTATCCCAAAACTTCGTCTCCAATAAACATAAATTCACCCCTGGGGTAACAATACAGAACAGTCCAGCAAAGGAAGGTAGGAAATGATGGGCTATGCCCTTTACCTTCCTGATGTGGTTCCAGGTAAGAGGATACTTCGGCGTGCAGCCCTCAGAAGGGAAATCCAAAGAAGCAGAAGAGAAGAGGAGCACAGCTCACAGCGTTAGCAAACGCAGGAAAATAAGGGCAACTCCAAACAGGGGTAAAATATACATTAGCCTTTAATGTCAGTTAGGCAAGGTGAGAAAGTCCTAAGGGATGAAACGCATTGGTGCGTGGTACTGTTTTTCTGCCTAACTGGCCATTAAAGGCTAATGTATATTTTACCCCTGTTTGAAGTTGTCCTTATTTTCCTGCGTTTGCTAACTGCTTTTTTGTTTTGTTTTTTAACACTGACAATCCATCCTCAGATTTTGCAATCCGCACACCGAATATTCAATCTGTGGATAGAATTCTTAAAACACGTCAGCGGGTTTGTGGAATGCGTGGCTGGATTGTTAAAATCCGCCTGCAAATTGTACTGTATCTAATTGTCTGTTTTGAATTAATCCACATGGATTGAAACTGTAACAAGCTATTGGCGGATTTTACATGAAGGAGCAGATTTTGAATGGCAAATTCGAAAAAATACGGGAAACAGATTTGGACTGGTTCGTCCATTTCTAATCCCCACCATCTATGAGTAAAAACCATATGAAGTACCTTCTGGGTGCTTGATTAAGGTGACTAGTAAGGTTCATATTCTATATCCACTGAAGTAGCGGTTTGGGTCGTTTGGTGCCAGAAATCCCCATTGACTTTAATGAGGATTTTCAGCCAGAGACAACACGAACTGCTGATTCAATGGATATAGAATTACACCCGAAGTCCTCTATATTAAGGTTCCCTAACTATGCAAATATGTAAGAAGCTAAATGGAATATACTTGGAGCATAACAACTTATCCATATGGTACATGCACCACTAAGTGCCACAACTACTTCTTAACTCTTTCACTGTCATAATGAATTTTCTGGCATGTAGAAAGTTAAAAGCAACAATCCTGTTTTTTGTTTTTCAATTTCAGTTCCGTGGCCCCACTGCTTCCCGAGATATCTCCGTAAGGGGTGCTGGTAGCAGCTCTGGCTGGGCTGTGTGCAGCTAACAAAATGGTGACTTAAATGTCCCGCATCACGTGAGCCAATAGGAAGCCATGACGTCACCCCTTGTGGCTTCCTATTGGTCTGCGTGACCACGACCTTTAAACCTGCGGAGCTACTACTTGCACTCTCTTTGGTGGTAAGTATCTCAGGAAGCAGGGGGTCCCAGAGCTGAAATTAATGGGGCTCAGCTCCGGAGACCCACTGCTTCCCACCTATTGATGAACCCCACATGTTTTGCTGCTTTAAATAGCTGCTGCACAACATTGTGACATATTTCTATCTTATTGTTGTAAAATGTGATACATTTATGTTCCAGAAACCTTTTTTGTTAATTATTTTTTTTGTTGAACATGTTTACCTTACTATGATTTATGACACCATTTATTTTCACAATTTCATTAAACGCGGCTGGTCAAAGATTTGCCAAATAATAGTTTAATAGTCATAATGAACTCTAGTACTTGGAGATCTCAATACCATCATTTCAGTCTACTGTAGGTCAACATTTATGAGTGAAGTGAGCATTCAGGTGCAGATTCACGAAGAGCCGTTAGCCTCTTTAACGTTACATTAACCTAATTTAATAGGCATTAATCATAGCGCAGTAGTCACTAAAGCCAAATATTGTTACGTTAACCAAGATTTTTACGCCCATTACTCGTGGCTACTATCACACACCCACAGTAACGCCTGCCAATGACTGCGATCTACTGCACATATTCCCTCACCTGCTGTCTCTGTAAATTACTCATCATACTATTTAGATTGTAAGCTCTCCAAGCCAGGGATTTTCTTTCCTAGTGTCTGATCTTGTTTGTTGCACTAATTGTACTATAATTCCCCATGCTGTATTGTCTCTCTTGTAAAGTACTAAGTACAGCTGTAGGCGCTATATAAATAAAGATTTACATACATACTATTAAACAATAGCATTATGTTTAACTGCCGTTAGTCTTAATCAGACATTAATTAGGCTAAATATATGTATAATGTTATCTATATAGCAGTGCTGTAGAATTACAAATCAGGGAACACAAGTTGAAACAATGGGAATAAAAGTATACAGTTAAAAGCAACATAAAGCAAAGGGAGACCCTGCCTAAAAAAGAATCCTTGTTTTTTTGCATAGTGCATTATAAGGTATTACCAAGCAATGCCTTACCACCTTTTTGGAATGTAATGGGTAGGTAATGTAGTGTTATGTATATATTAACTCCTTTGTTGCCCATTACTAGCTGCCCACATGGTCTACAAAACTGTCAATTAATAAAAAATACGATAAAAGTTATTTTTATGAGCTATTTTATGAGTTATTTTTACTGTTCACTCCCCTCAAAGTCCTATTTCAGGGTCTGGATGGGAGTAGCACGAAGAGTATAGTAATGCCATGTCATTTGAAGATATCCAGAAAAAACAGGACATTAAAGCAACACTTTGTTCCTTTTTTAATGTAGCATCATATTATTTGCCCTAATTTAATGGTGAGTACTGAATCTATCCTTAAGAATGATTGAAACATCTTAAAATAGTGTGTTGCTTAAGATGCATGTCTTGCATGTCAACTCACCGCTGCTAGATCAGGGATGGACAACTCCAGTCATCAAGGGCCCACCAACAGGTCAGGTTTTCAGGATATCCCTGCTTCAGTACAGGTGACTCAATCACTGGCTCACTCTTTGACCACCTGTGCTGAAGAAGGGATATCCTGAAAACCTGGCCTGTTGGTAGCCCTTGACAACTGGAGTTGGCCACCCCTGTGCTAGATAGACATAACTTAACTTCATGGACATTTAAACTGTATGACTTGAATGGCAACACACATAGATTAGCAACAGGAAATCTGTAAATCCATCTAGCCATCTTCCTGAGTCTAGCCAGCAACTTGATGTGAGAGAAAAAGTCTTCCAAAACCATAATTTTAAGGCAACAGGTAAACAAGAAATTGGGTATTTTCAGAAATTTCCATTTTCGCGGCCTGTTTTTTGAGCGTTGCTATCACGGTATTCAGAAAGCCTCGATTACCTGTGATGGCAAAATTCCAAAAACGTGTGAGTAGCTGGCGACGTGATGATCGCGTCTCTCAAAATGCCTCACCAGGTGATTTGGATGGCATAGAGAGCCGCCTCTCCATGCGCATATCTCGCCAGTGATCAAAAGTTTTTATTATAAATTGTAATACTAGTGTAGTTGAACAGGAGGTCTTTGGAGCAGAACCCCGTTGATTTCCGATCTGGGGACTCCTTGCTTCCCGAGATACAGGCCCCGTTTTGGGGTGCCAGTATCCCCTATGCATTTTATTCCCACGTGACACAAGATACTTAAATGCATAGGAGATACCGGCACCCCATAACGGGCCTGTATCTCGGGAAGCAGGGGGTCCCCGGTCCTCAAATCAACGCGGTTCTGCTCCGGAGACCGCCTACACTAGTATTAAAATGTATATTAAAACAGCTTCATTACCTTAGTGCCCAATCGCTAAGGCAATGAGGGGGTTAAACCTCAATAGCTTGTTTCTTGGGGTAGATGGGGTGGATGAAGGGAGTAGTAGAACCAGGGTGGGTGCTTAGGCCTGTCTGGAAGGTTGCGGGAGGAGTTAGCTCTTCGCTACCATAGCGGTGGGTAATGAAGGAGTTAACCAACCCCGCTACCCCCCGGAAGGCATTAAAATCCATCCTTTGGGTTACTACCCCCTGCACCCAATCCCTCTACCCCCAAGAAACCTAGTCTTATGTTTTGTAGTCTTATGTTTTGGAATAACATAATTATAATTCTTTTGCTGTTTTAGTCATAGATTAATGTAATTGATATGTAGTTGAGGCTTTTTAGTTCTTTTATTATTGTGGTGTTTAGGTGCTGGTGTATTTGATTATTGTGTATTTTTGGCCTTAATTATTTTATTAGGTTGACCATTGACTGATTAGTGGCTTATCATGTCCATATTATATGGGTATGATATACCACTGTGCCAATCAATGGGCACAGGGTAGGTATATTGGGGCTGGGGTGGGTGGTTAGGCCTCTCAAGTGGGCAACAGGGTACGGGGGTTAACCCCTTAATTACTATAGCGGTGATAAACCGCTCCGGTGATTAAGGGGTCACTGGCCTTTGGATTGTATTTTTTCTTGTATTCTTGCTCGCATCGGAGGACAAGGACCTGGATTATGCTGACGAGGATGCCCTTCATGATGGCAGGGTTAAGTTGAACGTTTTATTTACTTTAGTTCTGCTAGTTGGCTAATGTTTGATTTTATAATGGACAAATGCACTATTATCTATATTTGGATAATAGTAATTTTGCCCATTACTGTACTGTATGTTTTTGTTTTGGGGGTGGGGGGGTTGTTGGGGGTAGAGGACAGAGGAGGTGGGTAGTAGGGTTGTTGCGTTTTAAAATATTTATTGTGGGTAGCGAGGACGGGTGAAGGTGCTATTAACCTCAAATGAAATAAAGGGGTTAACTCCACCGACAACTCCCCCGCAAGGCCAAAACAATCACCAAGGGCCAAATACCACATTCACCCACCCCACTACCCACAACAAACATGGCACTAGTAGTTAACCCTTTCATTGCCTTAGCGGTTAGCCGCTAAGGTATTGAAGTTGCCTTTAAGTGCATTTTAATTGCATGGGATTCATGCCGGGGGTCTCCGGTGCTGGTATTAATGGGTATCAGCTCCGGAGACCCCCGGCATCAATCGGTTGCCGGAAAAATGCATTTTTTTGTAAGCTCTCGCGCTGCCTCTCAGCTGCTTCTCACCAGTCTCACACCAACATTTCTTGGCGTGAAGATTTTGGGAGAAACTCGCCATTCTAGAGCCCAGATTAGCCTCGATAAGCTAATCGAGGCTACTAGAATTGCACGAGTTTCAGAACCTGCCAATAAGTGGTTTATCGCCGCTCAACCGGCGAACTTTGTTTGACGGCTGAAAATGTGGGTGATTTATGCCTTTATCGCCCACTTATCGAGGCTTACTGAATAGCAGTAGGCATTTTGGCCGATAAGGCTTGATAAGTGGCTTATCGAGGCTTATAGAATTGGCCTGGTGGAATTTTCAAATGGAAAGCGGGTGGATTGTGATAGAAGTGACTTGGAGAAGTATATTCTGAAATATAAAACCCAATCTAAATTGCCAACCTTATTGTCAGTATTATTTACTCTGTGCCCATCTGATTTAACGTTCCCCAACTTTTGTCTAAACTTCTACCTTTTATTGTAATTGTTCTACAGCAATGCAGCTTTTAATCAACACTTCTAGTCACGATTTGCCTCGTAGGACCAAATGTAATATGCTTCAATTTGCAGAAGGTCAAATATCCGAGACATAATTTTGATTATGTATTGCACACTGCATATCCTGATGATCTTGCTATCCAATATAGCATTATGCCGCTCTTTTTCCACAACATGGTTACAAAGCAATGCTATGTCGTGAAGCGCATTATGGCTGACGCAGTTTAATGGGTCGTAAAATGCCCTACATATTAAATATATATGTGCGGTGGCATTTTGTGGAAATGTAGAAATTATAGCTAACCCTAATATTTTCTTTTTTTTGGGGTCACTTAATTAATTCTACTTATAGAACATTATCAAATGTTATCACTGTCACTGGATATTATGCCATAGGGCAGGGCTGTCAAACACACGTCCTGAGGGCCACGTGGCCAACGAAACCTTGCAATGTGATTCGGAGATAGGTTGTTTGGCCCGGAGGGAGGTTGTCTGGCGGGAGGGAGAGTGGGAGAGAGGTTGTCTGGCAGGAGGGAGAGTGGGAGGGAGAGTGGGAGGGAGAGTGGGAGGGAGAGTGGGAGGGAGAGTGGGAGGGAGAGAGGGAGGGAGGGAGGGAGGGAGGGAGAGTGGGAGGGAGAGTGGGAGGGAGGGAGAGTGGGAGGGAGAGTGGGAGGGAGGGAGAGTGGGAGGGAGAGTGGGAGGGAGGGAGGGAGAGTGGGAGGGAGGGAGGGAGAGTGGGAGGGAGGGAGGGAGAGTGGGAGGGAGGGAGGGAGAGTGGGAGGGAGGGAGAGTGGGAGGGAGGGAGAGTGGGAGGAGGGAGAGTGGGAGGGAGGAGGAGAGTGGGAGGGAGGGAGGGAGGGAGAGTGGGAGGGAGGGAGGGAGAGAGGGAGAGTGGGAGGGAGGGAGAGTGGGAGGGAGGGAGGGAGAGTGGGTGGGAGGGAGGGAGAGTGGGTGGGAGGGAGGGAGAGTGGGTGGGAGGGAGGGAGAGATGGGTGGGAGGGAGGGAGGGAGAGTGGGTGGGAGGGAGGGAGGGAGAGTGGGTGGGAGGGAGGGAGAGTGGGTGGGAGGGAGAGTGGGAGGGAGGGAGGGAGGGAGAGTGGGAGGGAGGGAGGGAGAGTGGGAGGGAGGGAGGGAGAGTGGGAGGGAGGGAGGGAGAGTGGGAGGGAGGAGGGAGAGTGGGAGGGAGGGAGGGAGAGTGGGAGGGAGGGAGGGAGAGTGAGAGGGAGGGAGGGAGAGTGGGTGGGAGGGAGGGAGAGTGGGTGGGAGGGAGGGAGGAGAGTGGGTGGGAGGGAGGGAGAGTGGGTGGGAGGGAGGGAGGGAGAGTGGGAGGGAGGGAGGGAGAGTGGGAGGGAGGAGAGTGGGAGGGAGGGAGAGTGGGAGGGACGGAGAGTGGGAGGGACGGAGAGAGGGAGGGAGGGAGAGTGGGAGGGAGGGAGAGTGGGAGGGAGGGAGGGAGGGAGAGTGGGAGGGAGGGAGGGAGAGTGGGAGGGAGGGAGGGAGAGTGGGAGGGAGGGAGAGTGGGAGGGAGGGAGGGAGAGTGGGAGGGAGGGAGGGTGGGAGGAGAGTGTGAGGGAGGGAGAGTGGGAGGGAGGGGGAGTGGGAGGGAGGGAGGGAGAGTGAGTGGGAGGGAGAGTGGGGGGAGGGAGAGTGGGAGGGAGGGAGAGTGGGAGGGAGGGAGGGAGAGTGGGAGGGAGGGAGAGTGGGAGGGAGAGTGTGAGGGAGGGAGAGTGGGAAGGAGGGAGGGAGAGTGGGAGGGAGGGAGAGTGGGAGGGAGGGAGGGAGAGTGAGTGGGAGGGAGAGTGGGAGGGAGGGAGGGAGAGTGGGAGGGAGAGAGGGAGGGAGGGAGAGTGGGAGGGAGGGAGAGTGGGAGAGTGGGATGGAGGGAGAGTGGGATGGAGGGAGAGTGGGAGGGAGGGAGAGTGGGTGGGAGGGAGGGAGAGTGGGAGGGAGGGAGAGTGGGAGGGAGGGAGGGAGAGTGGTGGGAGAGTGGGTGGGAGGGAGGGAGAGTGGGAGGGAGGGAGAGTGTGGAGGGAGGGAGGGAGAGTGGCGGGAGGGAGAGGAGGGAGGGAGGGAGAGTGGGAGGGAGGAGGGAGAGTGGAGGGAGGGAGGGAGGGAGAGTGGGAGGGAGGGAGAGTGGGAGGGAGGGAGAGTGGGAGGGGAGGGAGGGAGACGTGCGGAGGGAGGGAGAGTGGGAGGGAGGGAGAGTGGGAGGGCAGGGAGGGAGAGTGGGAGGGAGGGAGAGTGGGAGGGAGGGAGGGAGAGTGGGAGGGAGGGAGAGTGGGAGGGAGAGTGGGAGGGAGGGAGGGAGGGAGAGTGGGAGGGAGGGAGAGTGGGAGGGAGGAGAGTGGGAAGGAGGGAGGGAGAGTGGGAGGGAGGGAGGGAGAGGGAGGGAGGGAGCGTGGGAGGGAGGGATGGAGAGTGGGAGGGAGAGTGTGAGGGAGGGAGAGTGGGAGGGAGGGAGGAGAGAGGGAGGGAGAGTGGGAGGGAGGGCGGGAGAGTGGGAGGGAGGGAGAGTGGGAGGGAGGAGCGTGGGAGGGAGGGAGAGTGGGAGGGAGGGAGGGAGGGACAGTGGAGGGAGAGTGGAGGGAGGGAGAGTGAGTGGGAGGGAGGGGAGAGTGGGAGGGAGGGAGAGTGGAGGGAGGGAGGGAGAGGGGAGGGAGGAGGGAGGGAGGGAGAGTGGGAGGGAGGGAGAGTGGGAGGGGAGGGAGAGTGGGAGGGAGGGAGAGTGGGAGGAGAGTGGGAGGGAGGGAGAGTGGGAGGGAGGGAGAGGGAGGGAGGGAGGAGAGTGGGAGGGAGAGGGAGGAGAGGGAGGAGGGAGAGTGGGAGAGTGGAGGGAGGGAGAGTGGGAGGGAGGGAGAGTGGGAGGGAGAGAGGGAGGGAGGGAGAGTGGGAGGGAGCGAGGGAGGGAGGGAGGGAGCGTGGGAGGGAGATAGGGAGGGAGGGAGAGTGGGAGGGAGAGGAGGGAGGGAGGAGTGGGAGGGAGGGAGGGAGAGTGGGAGGGAGGGAGGAGTGGGAGGGAGGGAGGGAGAGTGGGAGGAAGGGAGGAGAGTGGGAGGGAGGGAGGGAGAGTGGGTGGGAGGAGAGTGGGTGGGAGGGAGGGAGGGAGAGTGGGTGGGAGGGAGGGAGGGAGAGTGGGAGGAGGGAGGGAGAGTGGGAGGGAGGCAGGGAGGGAGAGTGGGTGGGAGGAGGGAGAGTGGGAGGGAGGGAGGGAGAGTGGAGGGAGGGAGAGTGGGAGGGAGGGAGGGAGAGTGGGAGGGAGGGAGGGAGAGTGGGAGGGAGGAGGGAGGGAGAGTGGGAGGGAGGGAGAGTGGGAGGGAGGGAGGGAGAGTGGGAGGGAGGGAGAGTGGGAGGGAGGGAGGGAGAGTGGGGAGGGAGGGAGGGAGAGTGGGAGGGAGGGAGGGAGAGTGGGAGGGGAGGGGGAGGGAGAGTGGGAGGGAGGGAGAGTGGAGGGAGGGAGAGTGGGAGGGAGGGAGGGAGAGTGGGAGGGAGGGAGGGAGAGTGTGAGGGAGGGAGAGTGGGAGGGAGGGAGGGAGAGAGGGAGGGAGGGAGCGTGGGAGGAGGGAGAGTGGGAGGGAGGGAGGGAGAGTGGGAGGGAGGGAGGGAGAGTGGGAGGGAGGGGAGAGTGGGAGGGAGGAGGGAGAGTGAGTGGAGGGAGAGTGGGAGGGAGGGAGGGAGGGAGAGTGGGAGGGAGGGAGGGAGAGTGGGAGGGAGGGAGAGTGGGAGGGAGGGAGAGTGGGAGGGAGGGAGGGAGGGAGGAGAGTGGGAGGAGGGAAGGAGGGAGAGTGGGAGGGAGGGAGAGTGGGAGGGAGAGTGGGAGGGAGGGAGAGTGGGAGGGAGAGTGGGAGGGAGGGAGGGAGAGTGGGAGGGAGGGAGGGAGAGTGGGAGGGAGAGAGGGAGGGAGGGAGAGTGGGAGGGAGAGAGGGAGGGAGGAGAGTGGGAGGGAGATAGGGAGGGAGGGTGGGAGGGAGAGAGGGAGGGAGGGAGAGTGGGAGGGAGGTAGAGAGGGAGGGAGAGAGGGAGGGAGGGAGGGAGAGAGGGAGGGAAACGAGGGAGGGAGGGAGGGAGGGAGAGAGGGAGGGAGAGAGGGAGGGAGAGAGGGAGGGAGAGAGGGAGGGAGAGAGGGAGGGAGAGAGGGAGGGAGGGAGAGAGGGAGGGAGAAAGGGAGAGTGGGAGGGAGTGAGAGAGGGAGGGAGAGAGGGAGAGAGGGAGGGAGAGAGGGAGAGAGGGAGGGAGAGAGGGAGAGGAGGGAGGGAGAGGGGGAGGGAGAGAGGGAGGGAGGGAGAGTGGGAGGGAGTGAGAGAGGGAGGGAGAGAGGGAGAGAGGGAGGGAGAGAGGGAGAGAGGGAGAGAGGGAGGGAGAGGGGGAGGGAGAGAGGGAGGGAGGGAGAGTGGGAGGGAGATAGGGAGGGAGGGAGGGAGGAGGGAGAGAGTGGGAGGGAGGGCGAGTGGGAGGGAGGGAGGGAGAGTGGGAGGGAGGGAGAGTGGGAGGGAGAGTGGGAGGGAGGGAGGGAGGGAGAGTGGGAGGGAGGGAGAGTGGGAGGGAGGAGCGTGGGAAGGAGGGAGGGAGAGTGGGAGGGAGGGAGGGAGAGTGGGAGGGAGGGAGAGTGGGAGGGAGGGATGGAGAGTGGGAGGGAGAGTGTGAGGGAGGGAGAGTGGGAGGGAGGGAGGGAGAGAGGGAGGGAGAGTGGGAGGGAGGGAGGGAGAGTGGGAGGGAGGGAGAGTGGGAGGGAGGGAGAGTGGGAGGGAGGGAGAGTGGGAGGGAGGGAGGGACAGTGGGAGGGAGAGTGGGAGGGAGGGAGAGTGAGTGGGAGGGAGAGTGGGAGGGAGGGAGAGTGGGAGGGAGGGAGGGAGTGTGGGAGGGAGGGCAGAGTGGGAGGGAGGGAGGGAGAGTGGGAGGGAGGGAGAGTGGGAGGGAGGGAGGGAGAGTGGGAGGGAGGGAGAGTGGGAGGGAGAGTGGGAGGGAGAGAGGGAGGGAGAGTGGAAGGGAGGGAGAGTGGGAGAGTGGGAGGGAGGGAGAGTGGGAGGGAGGGAGAGTGGGAGGGAGAGAGGGAGGGAGGGAGAGTGGGAGGCGAGAGAGGAGGGAGGGAGGGAGCGTGGGAGGGAGATAGGGAGGGAGGGAGAGTGGGAGGAGAGAGGGAGGGAGGGAGAGTGGGAGGGAGGGAGAGTGGGAGGGAGGGAGAGTGGGAGGGAGGGAGAGTGGGAGGGAGGGAGGGAGAGTGGGAGGGAGGGAGGGAGAGTGGGAGGGTGGGAGAGTGGGATGGAGGGAGGGAGAGTGGGAGGAAGGGAGGGAGGTGGGAGGGAGGGAGGGAGAGTGGGTGGGAGGGAGAGTGGGTGGGAGGGAGGGAGGGAGAGTGGGTGGGAGGGAGGGAGGGAGGGAGAGTGGGAGGGAGGAGGGAGAGTGGGAGGGAGGCAGGGAGGGAGAGTGGGTGGGAGGGAGGGAGAGTGGGAGGGAGGGAGAGTGGGAGGGAGGGAGGGAGAGTGGGAGGGAGGGAGGGAGCGTGGGAGGGAGGAGGGAGGGAGAGTGGGAGGGAGGGAGAGTCGGGAGGGAGGGAGGGAGAGTGGGAGGGAGGGAGAGTGGGAGGGAGGGAGGGAGCGTGGGAGGGAGGGAGGGAGAGTGGGAGGGAGGGAGGGAGGGAGAGTGGGAGGGAGGGAGGGAGGGAGGGAGAGTGGGAGGGAGGGAGAGTGGGAGGGAGGGAGAGTGGGAGGGAGGGAGAGTGGGAGGGAGGGAGGGAGAGTGGGAGGGAGGGAGGGAGAGTGTGAGGGAGGGAGAGTGGGAGGGAGGGAGGGAGAGAGGGAGGGAGGGAGAGTGGGAGGGAGGGAGAGTGGGAGGGAGGGAGGAAGAGTGGGAGGGAGGGAGGGAGGGAGAGTGGGAGGGAGGGAGAGTGGGAGGGAGGGAGGGAGGGAGAGTGAGTGGGAGGGAGAGTGGGAGGGAGGGAGGGAGAGTGGGAGGGAGGGAGGGAGAGTGGGAGGGAGGGAGAGTGGGAGGGAGGGAGAGTGGGAGGGAGGGAGGGAGGGAGAGTGGGAGGGAGGGAAGGAGGGAGAGTGGGAGGGAGGGAGAGTGGGAGGGAGAGTGGGAGGGAGGGAGAGTGGGAGGGAGAGTGGGAGGGAGGGAGGGAGAGTGGGAGGGAGGGAGAGTGGGAGGGAGAGAGGGAGGGAGGGAGAGTGGGAGGGAGCAGAGGGAGGGAGGGAGAGTGGGAGGGAGATCGGGAGGGAGGGTGGGACGGGAGAGAGGGAGGGAGGGAGAGTGGGAGGGAGGTAGAGAGGGAGGAGAGTGGGAGGGAGGGAGGGAGGGAGGGAGAGAGGGAGGAAGAGGGAGGGAGGGAGGGAGGGAGGGAGAGAGGGAGGGAGAGAGGGAGGGAGCGAGAGGAGGGAGAGCGAGGAGAGAGAGGGCGGGAGAGAGGGAGGGAGGGAGAGAGGGAGGGAGAAAGGGAGAGTGGGAGGGAGTGAGAGAGGGAGGGAGAGAGGGAGAGAGGGAGGGAGGGAGAGAGGGAGGGAGAGAGGGAGAGAGGGAGGGAGAGGGGGAGGGAGAGAGGGAGGGAGTGAGAGAGGGAGGGAAGAGAGGGAGAGAGGGAGGGAGAGAGGGAGAGAGGGAGGGAGAGAGGGAGAGAGGGAGAGAGGGAGGGAGAGGGGGAGGGAGAGAGGGAGGGAGGAGGGAGAGTGGGAGGGAGATAGTGAGGGAGGGAGAGAGGGAGGGAGAGAGGGAGGGAGAGAGGGAGGAGAGAGGGAGGGAGAGAGGGAGGGAGGGAGAAAGGGAGAGTGGGAGGGAGTGAGAGAGGGAGGGAGAGCGGGAGAGAGGGAGGAGAGAGAGGGAGAGAGGGCGGGAGGGAGAGAGGGAGGGAGAGAGGGAGGGAGAGAGGGAGGGAGAGAGGGAGGGAGGGAGAAAGGGAGAGTGGGAGGGCAGTGAGAGAGGGAGGGAGGGAGAGAGGGAGGGAGGGCGAGAGGGAGGGAGGGAGGTTGTCTGGCGGGAGGGAGCGTGGGAGGGAGGTTGTCTGGCAGAGGGAGTGGGAAGGAGGTCGTCTGGCCAGGAGGGAGTGTTGGAAGGAGTTTGTTTGGCCAAGGAGGGAGAGTGGGAGGGTTATTTTTTTGGCTGTTCCTTCAGGAAGGAGGTATGTTTGGGGGCATAGAGGGGATGGGGAAGAAAGAGACAGAGGAGATGGGGTGGGGAGAGATAAAATGGGTAGACATTGAGATGGCATGGGGTATTGGAAGGGGTTGCGGAGAGTGGATGGGTAGAGGATCAGGGATAGAGAAAGGGGACGGGGGAGCGAGAGAGAGGGGATCAGGGGAGAGAAAGAGAGAGGATGGGGGGTGGGGAGGGGAGAGAGGTACTAGTGACGTTTACATATGTTTAATAAGCGACGCACAATTTAAATAAAAGGTGTATGCGTAGGTTATACAGTAGTGACTGTTTATTTGAATTGTTCCTTCCACCGCTTTCATGGTGCGGCTCGAATCTTACTTTCGGATTTGAGAATTGGCCCCAAAGCTATTCTGAGTTTGATGTGCTTTCCATAAACTGGAGCATAGTTTGAAGTGAATAGTAACTATGGCATTTAGAACAATGTTCCATGTGAGTGCTACACCTGAATTTAAAAAGCTTCTTATGCCCTAATTTGCTTTTCCCTGTGAAATAACATGACGTAACATGAAATCTATAACATAAGACATTTGGCTTTTTGAGCTAAGTTAGAGTAAGCTACTATTTAAATTCCTAACATTTTAGATTAAATATAATGTTGTACAGTTTGTATGGCTTTTTTAATAAGACTGAATGCACCTCTTCACTACTAATAATGTTTATAATATCTATTGCAATTGTGACTTTTTACTACATTGACTTAAATTGATAACATGAGAACAATACATGTAGAGTATTTTGTTTTAAACAACAGAAAACAATCAGCGAATGTTAAAACAGCAATATGGGTTAACTTTTTCTTAATATTTATTTTTTATTACAGGTTTGAAGCAGGAGGTCTACGGAGCTGAACCCTGTTCATTTCAGTACCTCTTTCAGAGATACTTACCTCAATAGGGGATGCTGGTCTCTCTGCAGAGTTTTAAGGTCCATGTCACGCAGTCCAATAGGAAGCTGGGTACGTATTGTGCGTACATAAAACAAAATTTAAAAAGCATTTCAGGGTTATTGTTACCAAGCACCAACGGACGCCTGTGATGGTCTCGTGGCTTCTCCTTCTCACTCCAACAACCTCGCTGTAGGGCCTGGAAAATCCTCCACTCCAAACGCTGGTGTTTTGGCCTCTCGCCTTAGGGAAAGGCTAGTGCAGCTTCAGCAGTCCAGAAAAAGACCTCCGCTTATATGCGTTGTGCCGTCACTGCATAAATCTCGTGTATAACGGAGCAGCGGAGTACACGCGGTTTGGTCTGGTCCTGGTCGAGAGCTTCTTCCGGGTCTGTGACGTCACAAGATCGCGAGACTTCGTCGCAAGTCTGCAGGACACCGGATCAGTTTTCTGGGAGTGCTGGGATGTAGAGGGTTCGCAAATGTCATCAATCCTACGCGTTTCGAAACCACAGAGGGTCTCTTTCCCTGATGAAGAGACCCTCTGTGGTTTCGAAACGCGTAGGATTGATGACATTTGCGAACCCTCTACATCCCAGCACTCCCAGAAACTGATCCGGTGTCCTGCAGACTTGCGACGAAGTCTCGCGATCTTGTGACGTCACAGACCCGGAAGAAGCTCTCGACCAGGACGCAAAACCGCGTGTACTCCGCTGCTCCGTTATACACGAGATTTATGCAGTGACGGCACAACGCATATAAGCGGAGGTCTTTTTCTGGACTGCTGAAGCTGCACTAGCCTTTCCCTAAGGCGAGAGGCCAAAACACCAGCGTTTGGAGTGGAGATTTTCCAGGCCCTACATCGAGGTTGTTGGAGTGAGAAGGAGAGAGCCACGAGACCATCACAGGCGTCCGTTGGTGCTTGGGTAACAATAACCCTGAAATGCTTGTTTAAATTTTGTTTTATGTACGCACAATACTTACCTTCTTATTTTGGTTACTAAAGATATCATTTAATGCACTATGAGCGTTGTGCGCTGTGTTTCTTGTTTTTTTGTGTGCATTTAGGGGGGACCAGAGCCATCCCTGGTGTCACAGCTGCAGACGCTCCATAAATATTCATACTATACACAAGGTCACCTATTTAATTGTATCACATTCATCACGTTATTTATATATTGTTGTTGCGCACTTTTCTTTTGTTCACCTATTTCAATAGGAAGCTGCACTGAATAACGTCACGGCTTCCTATTGACCTGCGTGACGTGGGACATTTAAACGTCACCATTAGAATAGACACAGTTTCTCTGCTTGCAGAGATACCAGCACCATTACAGAGGTAAGTATCTCTGGAAGCACGGGGTCCACAGAGCTGAAATTAACAGGGTTCAGCTCCGGAGACCCTCTGCTTCAGAATCATAATAAAAAAATATATATAATTTTTAATGTTAACCAATATTGCTGTTTTAAAGTCCCAAAGTGATATTGAAATAAGGCAGAAAAATGTATGGAATCTACATGCATAGAACATTTCATAAATCCCCTGTGAATTTTTCCATATTCCTTTATTTAGCACAAGTGCCAAGTGTAGGAAAGCTTTTAACAAGTTTCATAGTCAGGTGAGATTTGTAACCACAAAAGATTTGACAATAATTGAATTGTATGAGTTGAAGCCACATCATTTTGAATGGGTATGGTAATTTGTTCACTGCAAAATTAATGATTGTTTTTGTTACATGCTGCTTCATCAGCAATACAGTGTATAATAAAATGTTTAGTGAAACACAGTTTAAAAATAACACAGTATATGCAGGGGTTTAGTTAATAATGTCTCGCATCTGCAAACTGAAGGCAACTGTATTACAAATAAAGCACCACATTTATTAAAGAGAAAAATACTATTGCTTTTAATAGGAAAATGTTTGACAAATCTTGTGATTTTTTTTACAACACTTTAGCAGTCAGGAGACTTTGAAGAAGTAGCTGTTAACTTATGGAAGTAATTCACTTCATTTCTGAGATTCAAATCAACCCAGGAAATTAAAATATAGCTTATGCTGTCATGGCAGGTTTATGCTGGATGGCCTACTTATGTGATGATCAACAATTCTTCAGGCTTCTCAATGGGATATCATGTTAGGATGGATTGGGGACCTGGTTTTGTTGGATCTCTGAGCATCAGCTCCACACACCAAAGCATAATTCCACCGATGAATAATTTACTGGTGTTAACTGCTGTTGTTAAACCCAGTTATCTGGCTTGTACTACCGGGATCATCACACCTGTCTGACAAAAGTGACAGCATGAGATGAATATTGATGCATCACAGCTTTTTCTCTACTAAATCACTTCTGGGACCACAGCCAAGCTCTATATGTGAAAGATCCATATATGTTTACTGCTCCATTAACTTCAAGAATACAAACTATTGGAAATGAATTCTATTTTTCTGTAGGCAGGTTGGGAGAAGCAATTCCTTCTTGTACGATATGACAAGTTTATGGCTGGGGACAGAAATCCTGAACCTTTTTGCAACCCATCAGAGACAATCAAATTCCAAAATGACCTCCACCAAGACACCTACAGATCACACGTCTTACATATAAATTAAACAATATCAACAGAAGGCTTATTTATAAAAGATTCTTACTTTCAAAATTGGGCAATACTTGTACAGAATGGTATAAGATTTACAGTATCAAACCAAAAACTTCAGTTTCATGCAGTAGGATTTTTTTCTTTGTTAAATCTGATAGTATTCTGTTCTTACACCAGTGTTGAAGCCAAGAGATTTTAATATGTAGTCAATCAGATATGTCAATTAATTCTACATAAATGCAGCGTATCAAACAGTTTCTATATTGTAATAATGGATTAGGTGCCCATTCACATACAAACATAGTGGTCAAACTGCAATGTAAAGTATTGTTGTGAAAATTTGTAGCTGAACATTTTATTAGCAAATTTGCAATATTTGCTAAACGTTTACAAAATCTGAGTGAGGATAATTTGCACATCCATAATCAACACATTGTTGGTTAAGTTGTACGTAAGAATTGTGTGGAAAGGTGTACTGTGAGACTGTTTCTGGAGCCACAATCACAGATGAACCAATTGACACTGTTCCCCTGGATACCCTGGATCCCTCAACATACCCAGGCGTAACTGCTATTAATATCAATCATGTCACAGAATCTCCCCCTGGTTGACAAAATCAGTGAAATAGTAATAAATGGAACTCCCTCAGGAGTTTTTTAACACCCATTATTTTATATGTTATATTACAATTAAAATTGTTTTTATACTATTTTTATCATATCAGTACACTTGAATTTTTTGAGCTCTGAGCTTTTCTGCATTAGACATATATGACTACGTTACTACTGTATATAGTGGGATTGAGTGCTGTTATACAGGGGACTGGTCTACCGGCCCCTCCTGGGTCTGTTGCTCTCCAGTTTCTTTCTATTCGCTATTGGTTATTTTCCCCTAAGCACCTTTTATCCCACCTAACTTTGCTTTAGATACTTGAGGAGTGCTGGTGCCATATTTGTTGTTTTGAATTATAAATAGGTCACCTGTGCCCCACAAAGAGCACACCTGAGAGACCTGGGAGATATGCTAATAGGAGTCATTAAAATATACTTTGTATATCCTATTACCATATCTCCCTGGTGTGCTCCTTTTTGAGCACAGGTACTGTATCTCTCCAAATGTTGTTTCAAGGCTGGTTTGAGGGGATATATACAGCACTTGGAACAGGTGCTCTCCCTCACTCACTCTCATGCCACTAGTGAGTAAAACAAGTTTAATGTGAGTCATATTAAGTTAACACAAGGCAGTGTCAATTGAAGATGGCGTTCTAATAATATCAGTAATGGCTGTTGTTTTGGCATATAATTAGCTTTGTGGATTGTATTAATTTAGGGAAAATAACGTTCGTTACTGATTTTGATAACATGACGTTATAAGCCCTGACATAACGGTGTATGTGGGTTGTGGTATTTTTTTGGCATTAGCTGTGACAGGGCTGCTTGTACTATTGTGTAAGTTAAATGCATGTTTGCTTTTTGGCATCAAGAACCCCACCTTTCTTTCTTTTTCTGTTTTGCTTTTTGCTGGGCCCAGCGATCTTTTTTTTGTTTCCTTTACCTGAAACTTTACTAACCTTTAATGTGGTGTCCTGAGATCAGTCAGTATAATGCAGGTATAGTTAATGTTAAACACAGTTTGATGTTACACAGCCATGGGCAGTCTCTGTTAAAAAGGAAAAGGGTGTTTCCTTCCTGCATACCATCCAGGGTAGATTATACCATGGTATGTGGGGGAAATTAATGTAAGTGATACTGAATGTCATTTATTTTGCAGAGTAAAGACATGCATGGGATGTTTGTGAAAGGTACTGTGTTTTGGGGGCTTGCTATAGAAAATTGTATGTTGTGTGAAGTGTATTATGTTTGCTAATTGTGTAAGTTTTGGGAGACAACTCTACTGTGTGGTTTACTTTATTTGGTTTTGTCCTAATTAACCAGTAATAAAAGGGAGGGGGTTTATTTCCCGGGGGTCTCTTTCTGCACTCCTTGTTGCTGCTAGGTGATATGAGGTTGTCTCTTTCTGCCCTCCTTGTTGCTGCTATGTGATATGAGGATGTCTGTGAAACTTCAGTGAAAGGATGCAAACTTTCTAATGCAGATATTGCTGGCTACTCTGTGGCTGGAGACATCACGCTGGGGGATCTGGTTGTTGTACACCTGAATGTGGAATACCTAATAAAAAGAAGGTTCAGGGAACAGCAAAAGCCTCTTTCATTCTTCCCAGGGTCTGATGCTGTTGCTTCTTTAAATAAAAAGGCTGGGACTCAACCTTTCACATTTGCCCATTTCTGAAAATCTCAGGACATGATGACTAGCACCAAAATGGCAAAATTAGCGGAATTTAGTCATGTGGGTGCCGGTTCTGATATTTTTAGTGGCCGTGGTAAAAATTGTTTTTATTTTTATTGGTACCAAGTTGATAATTTGCACCGCCATAACAATAACTTTTTTTTTTTTTTTGCCACATTTTTGGGTAGATTGGAGTTTGGTGACTCCAGGCCATTGAGTTGTACCACACCGTGCGGAAGTCCCATTAGGCCCGGGCAAAAGGTGGCAAAACTTGGGGGTGGCAGAATGTGGGGAACCATGCGTGATTGGCGCTTGCTGCCGGCGCATGTGCAATCGGTGTTTACCGTCGGGGTGATTGGCACTTACAACCACTCAAGCGTGATTGGCCCTTGATGAACGTGCATATGTGGCCGGCAATATGACGTCACACGGTGTCATGTTGCCATGGCAATGGGACGGCGCGGTGCTGGAGGAGGAGTGCGGCACCTGCAATGTACCTAAGAGCGGCCTTTTTTTTTTTTTTAAATCTGACACTGGTACCACATCTGTATATAAGATGACTTGATGTCCTGTAACTTGGCACTAGATCATGTACCAGAAATTCAGACTGGATTGTTAAATATGTTACAATGTTACATTTTACTTTCAAATCAAGCATTAGTGCATTTTCTTCTAATTTTATCACAGATTACAGGCGCCAGCTGGAGCCAATGTTTGACATTTGATTTGGGATTTATTTATCTTTACTGCAAAGAGAAACAATGACAAATGTCTTAATCTGAGCTAAAAGTGAAGATGAATGGCTTTAAAGAAAATATTGTTAAAGATGTATCATCACAATAACCATTTGAATATAAAGTAAGGAGTGAGAAAAGCCTATTTCAATATATTATCATGATGCATGTAGCATTGAAAGTCACGACATCTTAAAGCATGTTCAAATTGTTTGTTTGTGCTCTTTCAAGGGAAAGGGTTATGTTAGAGTATATAGAGATAATGTGAATATCTGCACATTTCTTACTGAAGCTACAGTATACAGTATGAACAATTAACCAAGCAAAAATCGACCAGTAATATTTTACAGTGGAATTGCAGGATCCATTGCGATTAACATTTTTTCTACTTATTGATTCACCTGCCAAGTGTATTAAAGCAATTTAATGTTAACAACAAAAATGGCAAATTTTTACTGTGTGACTTTTCAGCTTCCTAATATCTACATTTTCTTCTACTTAAATAATTTATTACCAGTAAACATTACTGATAACCCCACATATTTAAATGGAGTATTTGAAAAGAAGTTAAAGACTAAGCCCATATTAAAGAGGCAGTGCTATCCTATAAGACACCCTCCAGCACGGTAGTACCAAACGTGTGCTGCTTGGGCCAATATTTACTCGCCCGGGGGTTAAATCCACTCGCCCGGGGCGAGTAAATGTATAGGTTTGTCGAACACTGTATATATATATATATATATATATATATATATATATATATATATATATATATA
This sequence comes from Ascaphus truei, assembly GCF_040206685.1. Taxonomy (NCBI): domain Eukaryota; kingdom Metazoa; phylum Chordata; class Amphibia; order Anura; family Ascaphidae; genus Ascaphus; species Ascaphus truei. The sequence continues at coordinate 81,358,658 of NC_134489.1, read as the reverse complement.
TATATATATATATATATATATATATATATATATATATATATATATATATACACATACACACTTTTTTATATATATTTCCAGTTATGGTATTGGAACTACCATTTATTATTGATTGATTTTTGCTCAGACTGTTCAGAAGTGTCCTTTATTTGTTCTGTTTTGACTACACAAAATGATCAGAGTTTCTTTGCATTTAGAATGAGGCCTCAGGTTGTACGTACTTGTATATCTATATCATGTAGCCCCCTCTGGAGACAACTAACTAATGTAAGGGGTTTACAGCCTTATTGGCTTATCTGGATGGGATCACTCTGGTATTGCCCTTCACCATGTCAAGTGATATAGAATTTCACCATATGGAGATAGAAGGGTATATTTAGCTCCACCCAATATTTTCTAGAAGCTGGTTCCTTAGAGTTCAGGCAGAGGGCCTCACGGTGAGTCCTAAAAATATGTTTAAGTGTATAGATATTATAGATATGTATTTAAAGAGTATCCTGCCCCTGTTTATTGTTTTCAGTTAAGGAATGTGTCCTATTTAGTTACCATAAAAAAAAAACACAATTGTGTTTAAAAGTGACAACAATAGTTAGTGTAAAAAGTGTAGAATTACTCAACATAGAGTATAAATAAGAAAAAATCTTTAAATAAAGATCTCTCTCTAAATAAGTGCACCTGTACTGAAGACAAATAGAACACAGATGTGTTACTAATGTGATATTAAGATGAATTATATCCTGTGATAATACAATCTGAATACATACATAAAACTTCAATATAAATGGGAGTCTGCTGCTTGTCGAAGTGGATGGTTCAACACCACATAGATGAACATAAAAAAGAAAAAAAGACACAGCGCACAACTCTATTAGTGTAAGATAGCAATTATAATACAACAACAATTTTTGGTAATAAATGCACGTACAGAAATATCAGTTAAAAGTGCAGGGCATGTTTAGGGTACATGTACCCGCTCATGGATACAGATGACTTGCTCCATGGACAACCGCCGCGATCATCAACCTCCGGTCTGGATGGAAATATCCTTGCATCCAGGAGCTTCAATAGTCCAGAGGATCCTTCGCTCAATAAAAAAGTCCACAGTAAAGTACCAGATTATGACACATGACTGGAACAAATAATTCCCGCACTGACGGCTCTAGGGCTCACTTTGCCCAAACTGTAAGCCTTTAGCTTTGGTGCCTCAAAGCGGAGCCACTGACGTCACTGGGGTATGCCGCAATTAAGCAATGACCAGTACTAGATCAGTGGGTATACTGCGGGCAACCGATTTAAGCTTCTGTACAGTGATAACGGGAACAAAGTCTCATAGCAGATACATAACACTAATTCTATGCGTTTCGTAGATTCACATATACTTCATCAGGGATCACTGATTAAACACCCAATCCAATATGCATGAACAAGGTATGCAGTACACAGTAATGGGATACTGATCCCAGAAAGCAGAGTGAATTCCCAACAGGGGCCCGCTTGAGATGGAGCACTATTTAAGCTATGCATAAAATTGCCAATCTAACCAATACTAAGAGACACAAGTATAAGTACAGTACCTTCTCAGTATAGGAGTTAAAGCTGCCAGGGGAAGAAGCACAGAGTAACGTTATGATTTGCGACCAGTTAATATGTCTAACGTGAACTATGTCATTGGATGGCGAACCTTATAAACGGATGTGAATAAACCTTTTTTAATAAAAGTTCCTGTGCCCATCCTTATTCTATCTGCATATCCACACCCAGTCTGCACAGAACCAGCACCCTGGAGAGTTATGAGAGACTCAGCATTCTCATTCATTCTCATTCTCTCTCTCTCTCTCTCTCTCTCTCTCTCTCTCTCTCTCTCTCAATGGTGTGGGTGGGTGTGGAAATGTGAGAGCTTGTAGCACAACTAAAAGTGTGTTTGGATACTTAGTGGTCCCTATTGGTGTATAGGGATGGAAAAACAAGGAGTATTAGTATGTGTGAGAGACAGCTGTGTGTGCATACATATAGCACAGTGTGTACAGACATGGCCTTTGGCGCTCATGGGACGAGAGTTCACTAGTGTCAGTAATGACTCATAAAATTTCGATCTCTGTTTAGGCCACTGCTAAGAATGAGCCTGCATCGCCACAGCATCACACGCGGTACAAGAGACAGTCCTGTTGGCGAACATTTCTCTGACTCTGGCCAGAAGATGAACGATCTGAGGGTTGCCATACTCAAAGGTAATCTTAAAACCCAGAAAGAGAGATGGTTGCATGAATACAAATTTATGCAACTGTTCGGGACACTTAGCAGAAAGAACAGCACAGAAAACATTCCAAGAGACACTGTTTTTAAGTATACCTTTTGCTTCATTCATTGTAACATCGCCGGAAGAAGAGATCAGTGTATCTCGAAAGCTTGCACAAATAAAAGCATTTCGTTAGCCACAGAACGGTATCATCTATTTATTTTTTGATTATATATATATATATATATATATATATATATATATATATATATACAGTATATGTAATAATAATGCCAGAAGTTATTCAGTATTTTAATAATTTATCACACCACAGGTTAATTTGAAGTACAAGTGTACTTTAAAAGTACAAGGATTGTTTTTTTTATTGAGATCAAGTCCTGACTTGCTTGTCTGTATTTTTCTAGATATGAGGTTATCTAAGGTGAACGCCTATTTTCTCAATGTGATGGTTGAAATATGGCATCACAACTCCTTCTGACAGCAGAAGAAAGACCTTTTTAATGCATCTTGAAACGCATTCTTTAAGGGGTCTGTAAATACCGGAGGGTAGGGCCAGGATGATATTCCACAGAATGGTTTCAATGTACTAAATATGAAACATTATGGGTCTAACGATTCAAAAGAATTGCAGATGAATCTTTGTAACATTTGTGATCAGACAAATTGAATAATGTTAAACAATTCAGGATTGTTCCAATGCAAAAGTCAGGTATCCATTTGTCACTCAAACTTAGCATAAAACACATCAATTTTCATATCCACGCGTGTACTGTAACACAACAGTGAATGTGGCATCTTTCCAGATATTATAGAAATAAAGATATGGGACATTTTCTATATGCAGGCATCTTTTAATTCAAAAGAAAAATGTATTTCCCTCTAGCCATAAAAGTGTCATTAGACATAAGCACAGAAGGTGGCTATATTGTTTTGAATTAAAGGAAATGTAGGATATAAACCATGCATTTGGGTATATGAAGTTATAAATTCAACATAGAGGGTGTGTTGTCTACAGTATGACACACATGGATTTCCATATTTCCAACTTCCAGGCTCTCTGAAGTAAATCTGATGATGTTATAATCTAAGTACGTAATCTATTTGACTCCTTTTTATTTTAAAAAAAACTGTCTACATATACAGTACCAGTATTGTATTGTATGTCTTTGTAATCATCATTTATGTAACCTAAGCACTGACAACTATTTTCTCATTTGTGTTATGACTTGCTGAAGGCATCTGTTGTAATAGTACTCTGGCGCTATCCTTTTTGTCAATTAAGTATTTGATGTCTCACAATATTGATTTTTGTTGCATGAACACATCTTCTTTATGTCATCCCTGTCCAATGGTTAAAGCTCCCCATTAATTGTTTTTCATTGAACATTTAAGAAATATATCAGTGGGCACGTCTACAGTAGCAATGTAAGATTAATATTTTCAGAACACATCCACATTCTTTCTCCTCCAATATTACTTGCTTTCAATGTTTCCTATTCAGTACAGCTAGAAAATACGATTATTTTCCATTTAATTTTGTTGAAATTAGACACCACGTTAAGAGACAGCTGGACACTGTTTGCTGATTTCCAACTGATTGTTTCAACAGTAAAATAAATGTAAGAAACCCAGGAATGCATTTGCATGCCTCTCACATGCCTCTGAGTACTATTACAACAGATTTACCAAGAACTGTTTCACACCTTTATCACGTCATCCAAATGCAGGCAAGGATTGTGGGTAATGATATGCAAATGAACACTATGATATGAAGCTTAAAAGTGACATATCAGAGTCATAGTGTACAGTCTAATCACTGTGGCAATAGGGAAAAACATGTTTGGAGGATGTATTGGAGATATATTGCAGATGCATGTATGGATTTTAAATCTTTAATGTACCTTGTAGTGTGAAGGATTTCTGGCACCTACTTTGCCCATCATCATAACTTAAGTGGGCCTGGAGTTCAAAAGTACAAACTACAAATATTAAATAATGTTGGGATACATTAAGTGTAAATACATGGCAATGGGTTAATGGAAAAAGCAAAGTCAACATTGTTATTTTGAGTCATTAAAATAAGGTAATTGTCTTGCAATGACCATTATGAAAAATGTAAACATTATCAATTGTTCAAGAAACCCCTTTTAACTGTGCATTAATCTATGAAAAAACAAAAAATTATTTTACATGATAGATGACACTGGTTCCTATTTTAGATGTCACAATAAAACACAACAAGCCACTTTTGCATATAACCATCTATAACTCAATTGCTTTCCCATTAGATGCTCAGTGCCGTCCCAAAAGCATCTTTAAAAGAGGTCTGACACATACATTTTCTCTAAAAACAAAACCAATGCGATGAGTCAAGCTGACAGCAGGATACAATGCGAAGAATAGATTTCTCTCTAGCTTTTGTCTTTGGGAAAAAAATGATTTGGTTTCCAAGAGGAATCGCAGCAGATTCTTTACTAGCAAAACCATTCCTTTTCCAGCTGCTGGAAAATTAAGTTTGTTTTGGAACTTGGTGCATCCCAGCGGGTAATATGGCTTAACACATTCTGGCTGCATAAGCAAAGTACTTTTAAATGGCATCAACCAATCACAAACTACATTTCCAGGGATTCTCATTAAAACTGAAAAAATATATACTTACTATTCATTACATCCCACCACAATCTCTAATATGCTTTTAGAAGAATTCCTTTTTTTAGGTTACCTATTTCATAGAGAAAATTTGGCTATGGAGCGTCTATTAAGACGTATTGAAAAGTTCTGGATGGCTAAGCACAGTAAAGGTTCATTCCCATTCCCCTTATTAGTTCTACGCAGAATTACCTAAGAGATTCACAAAGGTGCAGCAGTTTCCTCTTTAAACTCTTTATTGTTCAGTGTAGTGTGTTTCGGTAATAAACTTTACCAAGTTTAGAATTATAGCCATTTCTAAGTACAAGGATGCATAGTCTCTTATCAGATCTGTATTTGATTCCTATACACAGTGTCAATACTGTTGATTATATTATCTGAGTTGCCTTTGCAGAATTATAGGAAGTGTGCAATTCGCACTAAATAGTTTAGAACTTAATCCAATAATGTAAAAAAGGGCAACAAAATGACATTTAGGAAATGTCATCAGTATTGGAACCTCATTAGAACAGAGTCTCGGGATCTGATTTGCCAACATTTCTTTTAAATTATGGACAGGCAAAATTAACAAAACAAACATCAATCTGACAGACAGTAGAAGCAATCCATATCATATGGTTCCTAGTTTTTATCTTCCTAAAATTTTAAGTGTAGGCATGGTCTTAATGTATGTAGTGTTGTTGTGTTACATGGTATGTAGTGTTGCTGTTTAGAAACAGGGATTTATTTATTAAATAACCGTACATTATCTGCATCAAATAGGAGTGCTTTTTCCATTTCAATTTTCAGTTTTTTAATGAAAGTATCCCCCACATTTGCAAACCCAGATTTCATAGGTAATGCTTTAAAAAACGAAATCCATTAACTACCCTACAGCACCACACTAGACTATTCTACTCTTCCACTTGGTTAAGACTTCCTCCATAAACTTAAGGTTAGTAGTCTATGCAATACAGTCAAATAATTCTTCTGATGTTTGCCAAATAGTGCTACCATGGACTTCTAGTGTAAATCATTATTGACTAGCACTCTTCTTACTTGCCAAAACGGTATATCAGACACTCCATTTTCTCCCCCAGGTGCAATCTCTACTTAGTGCAGTGCCCTGCAATAAGCTACTTTCAGGTACTCACAATGGAAAGATTCAAAGTAGCAGTACAACAGGAGTGGTGTCCAAATATGCACAAACCTCGCAGTTTATTCAATCATATGCAGAGTGAACGAGCAAGTACACTTGCTATTTCTACTTACTACACTTTAAAGGTGATAATCCTTTGAGGTGCAAGATGCCCAGATGCCACATTAGTATAAATCATGAAATAAATATTTCAGGTTAATAGTGTCTCCATAATACTCAGGTCAATATCTCTTTGGTTACACTTATTCTGGAAGTAGACCTCCATTCCATTTGTGTGAGATAATTGAGATTAAACACATCTACAGTACACTGTTACAGTGTTAGGCAGCAGTATCGAGGTGGAGGGAGGATCCCAATGGCTTTCGCAGGCAGGTAGTCGGATAGTCAGACAGGTGGGGTGCAAGTTTAGTCAAACAGGTTGGGATCAGGGGAGTCGGCAGGCAGAAGAGTAGTCAGAAAATCCAGGGTCAGGGCTTCCGGCAGGCAGAAAATGTAGTCAGGCAAACCGGAGTCAGGGCAGGCAGAAATCAGGAACGTATATAATAGGCAAATATTCAGGCACCAGGCAGGTTAGATAGATAACTTAGGGAAACTAGACTTAAGGGCACATTGATCTAGGACAGAAAACAGGAACTATCTGGTTTAAATAGCAAGTTAGAGGGTGTCAATTAGGCTGATCCAGAACAGCTGTGTGCAGTGCCAGCAGTAGAAGCAGCCGCAGCCACAGCACTAGCAGCACTAGCAGCACTAGCAGCACTAGCAGCACTAGCAGCAACAACAGTAGCAGCACTACCAGCACTAGCAGTAGCAGCAGCAGTAGCTTGCAGCTCACAGCTTATTAACTATTCAGGTACTGATCTGGCTCATTGACAGAGCTGCAGCAAAAGTCGCAGACTTGAGTACTGCCAGGCCCTAACATAGTTCTTTGGATTCTGCTTTTTGAAACAAAATAGCTTATATGGTAGAATCTCCATGCTTGAATGAATTTCCACCATTTTACTTTAAAGACAATCAATCGCAAGCTATTAGATCGTATGGCTTATTCTATATACACCGAAGTGGCCAATTTGTCTGAAAACTGCCCGTTCGGCTGCTTTGATGAAGATAGAAAAGTATAACCCTGAATACTATCTGCACTTAAATCATAATTTGCATGCTGTCATATACTGTGCTATTGCAAATGTTCTGATAGTTATTTTTTAAGCATTTTTGCATGATTACAAAATGTTTGTCTTATTAAGAATTTGTTGTATACATTTGCCACGCTCAATAGCTCTCCTTTTTGACACATATACATATACTGTATATTTTGTTGGGGCTCAGGGGTTCCTAAAAAGAGCTTGCTTGGGTTCTGTGTGTTGTTTGTTAACTTATTTTCGGCTGTCTCAGCTGTTGGCGGTTAGTGGCCCCTCCTTCCCAGGTTTTAAGCTCACCCCTCCCCATTTCCCAAGTCAGCAGGTCCTTTTCATTCTACTGGACATAGATTCAATGTTGATCTTTCTCCCTCCTAATAGAGGTAAATGAGAATTTTAATCCTAATAGAAGTATATTAGTATTTTATCTGGTAGTGTTAGGCCTTGCGAACTGGGTCTGCCTTGTCGTGGCTCGCAGGCTTACAATGCTTTGGCCAAAGGGTTAAACTAAAGTACCCCTTTTCAAGAGAATATATAAGTATTTTCCTGTGTATTTTTGTCATATTGAATGCAGCATTGGGCTTCTCTGTCGCTTAAGAATTCTAAGTAAGGAAGTACTGTATAATAACTCCTACTTAAGAAATCAAAGCAGAACATGAAGGCCCATATTTGCCAAGTGATGATATGCCATAAGAAATCTCTGGAAGCACCTTGTGGTCCCACTCCCCAATGAGAAATAAATACGGCCTATAATGTATATTTTAAAGAAAAAAGCAACAACAATTTGCTTTGTTCCGCAGTTAAATGTGTATATCAATAGGTTCTAAGTGACTAGTGTAAAAGTAGAACATGCACTGTAATAACCATTTTTTTTCTTTTATACATAGAATTTAACAGATAACATCGATTATTTGATGTAAATGTTGATAGAATTATTACTTCTTTTTTACTTCAATGTGCAGATTAAGAACTCTGGGATCTGCACGAGGCTCCGTTAGGATATTTAACCTAATGTTAACCTAAATTAGTTAGATTAATAACGCCTTTAACCTAATGTTAACCCAGTGTTATGTCTTAAATGACTTATAGGTTTTTTTCCCGCCCATTGCAGCTAATGATATGCAAAAGAGGTATTCCCACTAGCATCACATACTCACTAAAGGCCATTCAGGGAATTAACGTTAGGTTATTTACATACCTGAAGTTGACATTGTTCCTATGCAGACCCTGAAATATAGGTTACATTTAGGTAAGATCTGTTTAACACCAAGTTATTTCAAGTTAACGCAATGTGGTGCTAATGCTAATTTAATTAAACGCTAGGATAATTCAACCTAAACTAATGAGATATATGCCCATTGTTTTTGCATATAATTAGTTTAGTGGATTTGAGTTGAACTGAGGAAAATAATGTCTGCTGCAACCTGATCTCCGGGGACCCCCTGGCAAAACTGACTTTGGCTTTCTATTGGCTGAAGGAACAAGCCCTGACCCTGTGGCCATTTGGTGTCCTTTCCATGTGGACATAGCCCTTCATCACTTGTGAATCAAGTTTTTCCTGAATGTTGGGGGACCACGCAGAACCCCTTATTTACAGTATTGCTCCACTGCTTATTTATTTCTTGGGAATTTTATTATTGTATTGTGAGTTTCAATAAATAGTGTAATGCTATTGCAGAAAATGATTTTCAGTCTGCTATTTTGATAAAACATCTAAATAAAGTGTAAGATCTGTGTTTCCTTTTTAAAAAGTTTACTTTTTAGAGCTTCTTACAAATCAAAAGAAATAAAACTCATCAACTTTATAGTCGACAACAATAAAAAATGTGCTGTTATCCACAGCATTTCATAGGAACTTAGGAGCATATGCTTCTTTCTGTTGCTTTCCAAAAATTAACTAAGTGACCACAGCTGTTTAGTGGTGGAATCCCATTGGATTTTAGAACAGCTTGTATTGTTGACTTTTTGGTAACAAACACGACAGAGAAATGTTTTCAAAGCTAACATCTCTAGTGTTTAATTGAGACTAGCTGAGTTTATATTGCAAAGATTCAAGTTTGATGCGACAGTGCAAAATAATTATTTATAATGTCAGACATATTTGGGAACATTGGGTGTTAAATATGTAATACATGTAGCTCTGCTCCCCCCCCCCCCTCTCTCTGGGAGATTTACTCTTGCTACAGGTTTGTGTGGTGCTAGATACCTGTTTGATTCAGGAGAGGATGAGCTTCCGCGATGTTGTGGGGAAACAGGACAGGCTTTAGGCGGCTTCAGTCAGTAGTTCTTCTCATGATGCTGCTCCTCCAGTCACACTAGGCCCCAGAGTTCTGGAGACAGTCCCTTCTGTGACAGTCCTCTGAATATACCCCTCCCCAATAGACTGTAGACTTAGGCAGGGGTATATAAAATGGGATCCTTTATTGGTGCAGCCACTGCCGTTCTTGTTACAGCGGATGCATGATGTTAATAGCAGGATCCAGGTCTTAAGATGACCCTAGGCCGCACTGGTAGGCAGGAGGCCCGGCCAGGTGCCTTAACTCTTCCCCAGCCCATAACGGGCTGAAGGTATAGGTCTCTACCCCCTGAAGGGTGAACCTGGACTGACAAACTTTATATGCTTCCTCCCTAAGGCACAGAAGGGTGAGGGCACTAGGTCTGCACCATTATTGGCTGTACACAGACCCAGCTCCACCTCCACATCCTGTCACTCAGAAAGGCTGCAGGAAAAAGGGAACACCCAAGATGACAGTCTGTTATAGCCTGCATCTATCAGGGCTTAAATAACAGGGGGGCAGTAGAATAGCCAAACCTACCATGGCTACACACACCATAGTTACTAAGCAGTTGTCTTCCATAAGGCACCTCCCGGTACTGAAAGACACCTTACAGCCCATTAACTTGTATAGGCTGTAAGGTTACCCAGCACCATAATGTGTCTTATACAATACTGTAGTTGAAGACTGCTTAGAAAATATGGCCCAAAACACCTCATGCTGTATTTTACTAATGAATAGCAAAAAAAAAGAAACAGTCTGCTCAGAACTAAAGTTACTCAGAATAGATTAAGTACTGTAGTGATAAATGAACTCAAATCCCCAGGTGAGGGAGTGCATAACAATAGGTAAATAACTAATATACTGCAAAAAAACAAACACAAATATACCTATTACATGGTACTGTTGCGGCTGCGTTTATTCTAAAACTTACCCGGAATTGTTCGGGACTGTTTGCTTTTACAGCCGAACTTGGCCGCGCGCCAGCCGCATCTCCGTTCAGCGCTAATGGCGCTAAACAATAAAAGCGCCTGCGGTGCCGAAACTAAAAAAAAAATGCCCGCGGTTTAAAAATTCCCGCGGTGGCGGCCGATTTAGAGTAAAGGCAGCCGCCACTGTATGCACTCGGAAAACCAATAAACTAATGTATGTACATGAATGATTGACAGATATACAGATGAGTAATTACAGACCTAAAAATTTACTTTTAATGCATTGCTAATACTGTACACTTAAAGATAACACCTAAAAAAAAATATATAAGTTGCCTGTGGCTAGTTTAAACGCACAGGCGCTAACGGTAAGGGGGTGCGATTTGTAGCCAGAGAAGCAGTACTGCGTAGACTAGCTATAATGCTGAGGTAAAGTGGCTCCTACTGATCAGAGGATATGTGTACAGTAGATAATCACAGTACTAGTAGTGATCTGTCTGTAGGAAATTAAATGAAAGGTGAAAGGTATTCAAAACGTAATCATATTGATAAACGTTACTCCTTGATAAAGTACTGTGTACGAAACGCGTAGAAGAGCTGTGTACCTCCTTTTTTAAAGAATTTTCCAATAAAACTTTCTGACCGGAGAAACAGGATCTCCTATGTCTGTCCCCTATACCTCCGGATTTCTCTCTACAAGCAGCTAGGAGCCCGCGCTGTGCCGACACCAGTGAGAATGTGCGCCGCTCTTAATGACTCGACTACAGCTGACCAGCATCACTAAGCCCTCCGCTTGTATTTTACTTATGCATGAGATTTGTGCTGTTAATTAGTTTTCTTTGTTATATCCAGGGGAATATGTATCAAGTGCCCAGGGTCGCTTTCTACATTAGGCTGACTAGGCACAGTGCCTAGGGCCTACGAACCTTTTAGGGACTACAATATTTCACAAAAAATGCCTAAACAAAAAAAAAATCACAAAATAAGAGAAAACAGCAAATTTTAATTTAAAATGCCTTCGAAGTATCGATACCTTTAAATATCGAAACAAAAGTATCTATGCCAAATATCGCTAGTATCGAAAGAAACAAGCAAACGATGAAATTAGAATAAAAATGAGTAAAAATATCAGACACACAGCCCTCTAGAAATAAAAGTGCCTGCGTGCGCGCACAAGGCGCGATGCGCGACCACCTTGGCCAAAAGTTAAGATTTTTGTCTTTTAGTGTGGCGGCCGAGCATTGGCCATGTCATGGCGGAGGTTCAGCCAATGGGGGTGAACCAGCCACGTGATTTCATGGCCAAGCCCCTGTCACCCTTCCCCCACCCCGTCCCCCCCATTGTATCTCCTGCTCTTCAACCGTAGACCACAGGTCACGGTTCAAATGGGTGCACGTACCGCAAGACACTCTGGCGCACTTGCAGCTGTGACCACTGGGGCCGTAGCCTAAGTCCCTTTGCTCCAATGTTGCTCCGCTTGCCTCTGTGCACATTTTGGGTATTGGTTAGAGGAGGAAATGGAGTTGTTTGTAGAGATGTGTAAATGTCTTCAAATTAGCTTAGTTCTTGAGATGTTCACCAGAAGTTTGCCCCGTTTTTGAAACTTGCCGTATATAAAGGGCCACGTGAGCTTTCACTTTTAAGGCTTGCCGTTGTAGAAAAGTTTTTCATTAAAAACAATAGCACATTTCGACTGGTTCCCAAACTTGAGCATAAAGTTCCCACATCTATAATTGCTTGCAAAAAAAAGTGTGATACTGTACAAAGGTCAACAAAGTGTAGCACTGCTATACACATCCCTTGGATCAGTGTGTCCACAATGCACAACTTCTTTTCACTCCTGTATTGTTCTCAGCATTGCCAGATATTTTAACTCATATTTGTAAACTCCACACCTATGCTGTTGGCAGCTGCCAGGTGAAGTAGCAGAAGAACATATTGTCAGTGTAAGTTAAGAATAGTCTAAGGCTGTCTAGAGAACATTCATAAGTCATGTACTGATTGACATGGATTTTACTGCAGCATTCTGACAATTCTCTGAGGACTGTTACCATGGTGCTTAGGCCTCTGCAGAATGGGAGGCCAAGACTGAGTACAAAATAGAAATACATGGAAAGGTATTAATAAAAAATTAAAAAAAAGGTACATGTACTGCATAGAAAAAGAATAAAGTAAATGATTGAAGGACAATAGCTCATCATGTAACAGTTTAAATGTTTTTTTTTTTTAATCTGGACACCTTAGAATGTCATGTAATCAAAGCAAATGACCTACATTATTTTTTATCAGAGGAAGGTGTTATAGCAAGGCTGTATTTTAATTGTTGACGTTACTAGGCATTCTTCATTAAGATGTGATAATGCTAATTGCAGTGACATCTCGGTAAGACTCGTATTATCTTATTGGCAGTTTTTACATAATCTCACCATGACTGGCAGTTTTTGCAGCCTATTGAATAAGGCCCAATGACTGCAAGCTGTGTTATATAAATATATATATATAAATTATATTTACATATAAAATGTTTTACTAATACTGTACATAGAGTTGCCTCTCGTTTTCAAATATGTTCTGGGCACATGAGCATATATGACAATACGATTACATTAAACATAACATGAGTTATGATGACAACACGATTACATTAAATGAACAGAGGTTATACATTCAATTTACAGACCTGTCATGGAAAGTTAGAGATATGATTATGGGTATATGTAACATTTACATTCAAGCAGGGCATCCGGCAGGGGGGAACAGCCGCAACAAGTGTTCCGGGCCCCCCAATGGCTGCGGATGGCCGGCGGCCGGACAAAGAAGTTGGGCCTGAACTCTCAAGGCCGTCAGGCTCTTCCCAAGCTGCGGTCTCCCTACTCACTAACTGCCGGGCTCTCTGATGTTGGCACGTGCGCGACGTCGGCGCGGGCCGGGACATCTGATGTCGGCCCGCACTGGAAGTAAACTGGGATACGTTTCCGACGCGCCAGCATGAGGGAGGCCCAGCACGCTGACATCAGATGCTCGGCGTGGGACAGAGTGAAGGAAAAGCCTGCAGCTTGGGGAGAGCCAGGGCTCGGCGGCCAGTGAGCCCGGCCAGGGGCCTGACAGCAGTGACCAGCAGCAATGTAAGGGTTTATATGTAGTGGGGGGGTTTTTTTGTTGTATTGTTTTCTTTTATATGTATGTTTTTTTAATATGTATATTTTTTTTAAATATGTATTTGGACGGGGTTATACGTATTGGGTTTTGCTTACTGCTGCGGCCAGCTTTATTGCTGCATTTGCCCGTCTTGTCCCGCGGCTGTTTTCGGGCTGGCGCCGAACTTGGCCGCGTGCCAGCCGCATCTTCCCTGCATCTTCCCCTCCCCTCGCGACCCCCTGGCTGCGCTCCACAACAGCACAACGTGCCCAATGCTCGCTCGCACGTATGCTCGCATACCCCCTTACCTCGCCTACTCCTTCGGGGATGCCTTGCGTCTTCGGGGATGCCTGGCGCGCGTGACCAGCGCCCGGCTGAAAGGCAAAACAGCTGCGTCTGCCCGCACATTGCGGTGGCGGCCCCATAAGAATAAAAGCGGCCGCCAGTGTATATGTATTGTTTTTTTTATATATGTTGGAGGGGGTTTTATATATTGATTTTTGTTATATGGATTGGTTTTTTTTTATATGGATTTGGGGGTTCTATATATGGATTTTTGGGGAGTTTATATGGATTTTATTAAATATGTATTTAGGGGCGTTGGCGGTTTGTATATATTTGCGGTGGTGAGGATTTTTTGTATGTGTTTAGAGGGGTGGGATATTTTGGTATGTATTTTGTGGGGGGGTTGTGTGATGGGGGAGGGAATGAGTGTGAGAAGGAGGGATTGAAAGAGTGGGGTAATTGACGGGGGGAGAGTGAGAGGAGCTAGGGAGGGAGTTAGAGTGAGATTCAGGGGACAGAAATACATGTGAGGCGGGGGGCAAGGATTGAGTGAGAGTGGGGTAATTGATGGAGGGGGTGAGAGGGAGAGGAGATGGAGGGGAGAAAAAAACATGGGAAGAGGGAGGGATATAGAGGGGGCTCACGAGGTGTGAAATGAGGGGGGGTGGCTCGCAAGACCACCGACACGGGGGGGCGGTCCTCTCTAGCCCTGGGCCCTGGGAAATCTGTCTGTGGCCCTGCAGACAAGATTAAAATTGTGCTAGGAGAGGTAGAACAGATGAAACCTTTCTCATGCTTTCACGGATGGTAGGTATATCAAATCTGTTCTTTTTGCTTCTACTGTGTAGGAGAACTCCAAGGCTCCTCTGGGCGTATTGATTTGTAGATCTCCAGAAACAAAAAAGATACAGAGTGCACCAGAGATCAATATAAAGGTATGTATTACAAGCATATAAAAAGTATTTCAATTCTTACAATTAAGTTTGTAAAACCGAATGACCAGCTAATCGCCAGGTGGAGATAATGCACTGCTAAGCTATATAAGTCATACTATACTATAGATTAATCATAATCAAGGAGTTGACATTTACATGACACCTGGGATGAAGACATCAATTCTTAAACCAATCACGAAGAATGGTTGACAGCTAGAAAAATAATGTTACGTTTATTTAAATCCGCATCTCTATCACAATCTTTTTCCTTACATTAACACATGGAAACCTGGCTGGTTTACAGATGTAGCAGCCGTTCTTGCTCCCGCTGGCGCGTTGCAGCGGGACACATACGCGCCTGCAGAAACAGATGCCATTATAATGACCATAGCCAGACGCAAAAAAGGGCAGGGCTACCGCACCATTGCAGCTGCTGGCGGGTGCCACTGGTGGCAGTAAATCCAACTTCATCTGTACTTTATACAAGTACTGCTCCTGGAATAAATGAAAGGTTAAGCTAACACATCTCATTTTTGTTGCCCGAGAATCGAGATTTTCAGGAATTCCATTTGGGAAAAAATATTGTATTCCATCAAATTAAACTTGCTGATAAAAATAGTGTATATCATTTTAAGGTCAGCTATCCTCCAGATACACCAAATCATCTTAAAAATCTTTTTAAATATTTGTTTACTCATCACTGTTAAAGCCATAATATTTCATTAGAAATACATTTCTTCATGATTGGTTAAAACCTGATGGGACTTCATTCTAGGCATATATGCTTTCTGCAAAGATCGTCAAAAATAAAAAAATGGTACAATATTTAAATGTAAAAATACCTGGTCACCCCCTAATTTAATGCATTGATTATAATTACTGTATATAATGTATACATTATATACTTATGTCACTGGCGTCAGATTACAGGCAATCATAATATATATCTTACAGTTTATTTTGCAGTTTTACGTGCTAATATTTTACTTTGCTTTGTTATACAAAATGAAATATTATTGTTTTGCATCTTTACTAAAATAACTGGATTTTTCTAGTTGTACTTTAATTGTACAATTCCTAAAAGTTAATTAAAAAATTAAGAAATAAAAGTACATGAATAATAAGACACATTTTATGTACCTGGCCTGGGTAAAAAAAATCATTTTAAACCAATGCAATTCAAGGTCAGCCTAAAATATTTACATATAATAAATATACTGTACAACGTGCAAGAACACTGATATTGGATAATTTGGGAGGGATACTAAACGCACAATTAACAATCAACATGGAGATAATTTAGGTAAAGCTTTAGCATGTGTATTGATTCATTACATAGCACATGCTGTCGTTATTTTTTTTTAATTCTGATGGTTGTATTGTCATTTTTTGCACATACTGTACTGTTAACACACTAGCATACATTGTAACTGCTATATTGTATATTTCGCATGTACAGTGCTCTGTCGGTTCTGAGTGTGACTGCGTAGAGTTCTATTCATCTGTTGTGATGGCACTTATAAAATGGGTTCAGTGAGACACACAGCTGGTGATATGATGGTGATCCAGTGCTAGTGCTTGCAGAAAGGATGGGAATCCATTTAATCAGCAGTATGTGAAGAAGGTGAGTGGTCTGCATATACAACAAGGGATTACTGGAGTCAGAGGGATATTTTAAAGATTTTAATAAAGGGAAAAGCACAAAACATGTTCACGTGATTAACGGGTCTCCATAAAACATTGTGCTTTTCTCTGTCATTAAAATCTTCAAAATATCTTTGTGACTCCAGTAATCCTCTGTTGTGTGTGGCAGACCATCCACATTCTTCATAATTTGTTGTTGTATAAGACATTGAAGCTTGTGATCCCCTGACTTAGTCATATAGAATTAGCCTGGGCATATCTGTGTAATGTTTATTGCTCCCATTTCCAATACAACAATGAAAGAAAGCATGGTACAGTATTTGTGTTTATCATATAAATTGTCCCAGGTTTTAAATTGATATCATCAGTTATCATTAGCAGTGTATTGGCAGAAATGGTAGTTGTTGATATAAAAAAAGGAAAGAAACTGTACTAAATAAAAAGTTGTAAATGAATAGATTGCAATGAATTACATAAGGAGGTCCTTGCTAGTTAGAGCCACAAACCAAGGGAGAACTATAAATACATCTAAAAAGTGAAGTATGCTAAAGTACATTAAGTTAGATATATTATTGTAGCCCTGTGAAGATTTGCACACTGTCAGAGTAGTTTGTTTCTTAATTAACCAGGAAATCAGAATAATTTGTTCTAGAAAGATTGGCAATAATTGGAGTTTATTTTCAGACTCTGTCTTTTTCTAAGATTAGAGCTTTCCAGTTGTTTCAGAAGGGTTGTTTGAATCAGACAGTTGGAAAAAAGATGTGCAAACTAAAAGACAATTTATATACAATGGTGCTCCTTTGTACTGCTCAGAAAAAACAGTTTCTAGAGACAGCGTGCATGAAGTAAATGTGAAAATGTAAGCACAATAGACTGCAACCAAAAATAAGTGCAATGGTGGTACAGTAAGTGAATAAAGCACTCACATACATATCTGTAGATGGATGTCTATGAAAACACCCCCTCTCTTTAAAAAATTATAAGGAGAGAACATAGCATAATACAGTTTTTAATGGACATACAGGCAAAGGATGGGAGGGAAAGGGTACACTCACTTTCTCCCAATCTTTTGGAGCATTGAGTGCTGTAAGGGCACACTCACACCACTCTGGATCACTCTAATCTTCCAAACAACTTGTCTTTAGATGGAGTTGCAGTCTATTGCGCTTAATTTTTCACGTTTGTTTGAATCAGGAAATCAATAATACAAAGGCTGTTAAATATCCTTAAACGTAGAGCATCAATACTGTGAAAAGGAATATGATTTTCTGGATAATTACACCTGTCTCATGTCTCTACCAATTAAGCAAATAACAATCCTAGAGTTATCTGAGCATATGCTAAGGTTATTTGCTACAATCATCTACATTTTCAAAACTTTTCCCTTGGTTGTGTAACAAAAATAGCTTTTACCTAATAAGAAATAAGATATAAGATGAAGGAAATTATGTATAAAACATATTTACAGAATGAAGCCAGGTACAAATGTACTGTAGCAGACATTATTGCACATGTTAGTACTCAGATAATTAGAAAAATTGCACAATTAGTTAGCAAAATCATGCAATGTGGCGCATTACCGATCCATTTTGAAATTGCAGTAACCAATAGCAAATTACACAATAATGCGTTGGACCTCACGCAATAATGCCCATTACATGTTTACAAAACTTTACCATTAAGGTAACAAATTTGCAATAAGGGACACATTTGTTAAAAGCTAAAGGCTATATGAAAATACATTAAATATGTAGAGAAGTCAATAAGTGTTTATTCAGAATGGAAAGTTTATTATGACAGATACTTCTTCATGGATTCTGTACTGTATTTACAGCCTCTTCTTCTTGTGGTACTGTATACACAGCCTCAAACTATAGAGGTTAACATTGCGAGTTGCGACAATGTAACCAACTTCTAATGTACTAAACCAGGGGGCTGCAGCCCCCGGGAGCTCAGTGGATGCATCCAGTGCTGTCTAGAGGCAGCAACGCTGTGATTCACCTCTCCTCTGAGCCTGGAACAGAGAATAGAGAGGCTAATAGCAGCTTCCATGTCTCCAGATGGCATGGGGCATACTTGCTGCACGGTTAACATGCTTTGTGTGTGGGTGAGGGTGGTACGTGCAAGCAATAAAGGGTGAGTGAGGTCTAATAAACAGGGGTGCCCTGAAATTTAAAAAATCCTCCTGTGTCCTTGTTCTCTCCTGTATTGATTACAGCAACATTATTTTTTATGACCTATCTGCCTCACACTCATTTCGAATCCATTAAAAATGCTGCAGCCGAAATAATCTCCTGCTCTTCTAGATTCATATTTTCTTCTGACATCCTAAACTCTCTCTGCTGGCTTCCTATCAATTTTGGAATACAGTACAATAAAAAATTATGCTGATTTCTTTTAAGGCTCTACACTCCTCTCCACCTCCCAATATCTCAACTCTGATCTTTTGTTACACCCCTATGTGCCTCTTAAGGCTGTTCTTTAGTTTGTGCGCTTGCTACGCTGGGCGCGCACGGCAGTTATAGTTGGCTGTGGTTAATCAGCCTATCTATAATAGGGCCGTACGCTCGTACGGCAGTGAGAGTGGAACTGGCTGACAGGGGGGAAGATTGGGAAAATAAAGTTTTTTGCGCCGCTACTGCCGCTGTAATGTATGTATGTGTGTGTGTATGTGTGTATGGTGTTTAGAAAGGTTTAATAAAGTAAAATAAATAAAATACATCCATTCATGCTGGGGTAAAATCACATTTACATACGCAAGTACATATACATATTTATATATACATACATATACACACATACACACAAACATATATACACTCATACACATACACACATACACACATACATACATACAGTTACCCAGCGACACACACACAAACACACAGTACCTTCCAAGACTGTCTCTCACAGCATACACACAAAAATCGTGCGTCACGTGCACCCGCGTTCGCACAGGCATGCACGCACGCACGCACTATATTACGGGCCTTATACTCAATATCAAAACTCATCTTTGCACCTTTTCTTCTACCACTCAATATTCATCAAGCAACCTCACCTTCTACATTCAAAACCCCTGCTGAAAATGTACCTCTTAAAAGAAGCAGCGTATTGATTTTTCTACGTCTCTACTACAAACTCCAGGTGCCCTTGACCTCCCTGACTGCACTTTTAATAATGCACTTATACTCCTACAGTGTCCATAAGCCTCCCAACATACCAGTTAGAATGTAAGCTCTTTGGGACTGTCCCCATCTGCCCTATGTTGTAATTTGACTATTGCACTTATCCCCATTATATGTACTTTATTTCATTTTCATTTGAATTTTGTAAAGTACTGCGTACAATATTGGTGCTACAGTATATAAATAAAATGATACATACAGTACAGCAGCTTATTTGGTTAGTAGCTTTCCCATAGAAACACAACTTGGTTGTGTGTAACATCAAAGTGTAACATTTAAGTGTGTGGCAGAGTTAATCTTCGATAATGATAAAAGAGCTTACAGTTCTGGGCGCAGGTACAGATAAATAATCAGTCCCAAATAAAAAACAGTCCTGTGGAGACGATGTGGGGAAGGAGGGGATAATGACCCCTTGAAATCGCCAATATATGGGGGAGGTGACCCCTTGGAATCGCAGTTGGGGTGATGTTTAATCCTCCATGTCGATCCACACTGGATAAAGAAAAAAGACACACACCATTGCGCAGCACAATAATGGTCTTGGGAAACCCTCTGCCGCTGCTGGCTACTTACAATATAGAGGTAGTCAGCATGCGTTGAAAGGTATCTTTATACAGGATGGTCTCTCTTGATGCGGTGGCTGTCTCTCCACTTCATATATCTCTGCCGATCTAAGGGGAGAAAGAAGAGACAAACAAGAACACACAATGTGCAGCACTATAGGCCGAGAGAGCCCCCACCAGATGCCAACTACTTACAAAAAATAAGTCAGTGATCCCTGATTGGTATCTTTGCATCTGGTTGCAGGGAGTCCAAGCTGGGGGATATCAGTAGTCCCTGGAATAAATCTTGCCACCATTTCCTCTGGGGGATATTTCACCAATGACAGCCAGTAGGCTATAACTTTGTGGTGAACAGTAAAGGGAAACCATGTGCGGTACCAACAATACAATTTATTAAAACACTATTAAAAAACCCTAAGTGATGGATCACTGACTTCTTATTTTTTGTAAGTAGTTGGCATCTGGTGGGGGCTCTCTCGGCCTATAGTGCTACACATTGTGTGTTCTTGTTTGTCCCTTCTTTCTCCCCTGAGATCGGCAGAGATATATGAAGGGGAGAGACAGCCACCTCATCAAGAGAGACCATCCTGTATAAAGATACCTTTCAACGCATGCTGACTACCTCTATATTGTAAGTAGCCAGCAGCGGCAGAGGGTTTCCCAAGACCATTATTGTGCTGCGCAATGGTGTGTGTCTTTTTTCTTTATCCAGTGTGGATCGACATGGAGGATTGAACATCACCCCAACTGCGATTCCAAGGGGTCACCTCCCCCATATATTGGCGTTTTCAAGGGGTCATTATCCCCTCCTTCCCCACATCGTCTCCACAGGACTGTTTTTCATTTGGGACTGATTATTTATCTGTACCTGCGCCCAGGACGGTAAGCTCTTTTATCATTATTTACTATGTATAGATCCTATTGGAAGGATTTGTTTCTGTCCTTAGGCTGCCATCTTTCCACATTTGTCACTTATCTGAGGGAGAGATTCACTGTGTTCATCTAGTTATTATTTTTTGGCTCTAGATGTCAATTTAGATAGGGATAGTTAGCACTGGTGTCATAGCACATTTGCTTCTTAGCCTCACTATAGATATAGTTTAGTCACAATATTGTTATTAATAGTCAAGCGCTCATATGTGTGTATATTCCACTTAGTTCATAAGAGTTAATCTTGGAGTTGAAATTGGAGGTGAAGATTGGAGGAAGATAGGGACTCTGAACAACAACTTTACAACTGAGAGAACTTTACTTTCTAAAAGCTGTGATTATTTGTACTCTTACTATCCTCCAATAACTGGGAAGTCTCTCCTCCTGTATCTCACTATGCCCTCCTTATTGCATTTTCTGTTTACTGTTTCCTCACTCCTTGGTGAATGTCCCTGTTCTCTCCAACTTCCCCACTCCACCATTATTTATACACCTCTCTCCCAACAACCCTCAATAAAAAAACACAAACACAAATCCTCTATTCATACCCTCTATCTACTCCTTCCTGCTGCTGGGGATGTCTCCTAATCCTGAAGCCAGACATACACACATGATCTCACCCACGGCTCCCTGCTATCTCTTCCCCTGTAAATGGTGTTAACCTTTTCATTTAACACTGACTAACCTTAAAACTTGCCCCACAAATCAAGCATCCCAATAGCCTGCACTCATGGCTACTGTCCCACAGTCACTTATACCACCCATTGTTGCCAAGCACACCCATCTACAGCACTTATTCCCTCACCTGCTGTCTCTGTAAGTTTCCCCTCAAACCTCTTAGATTGTAAGCTCTTCGGGACAGGGATTTCCTTTCCCATTGTCTGATTTTTGCTGCACTTATTGTATTTTTAAAATTCCCTGTACTGTATTCTTTGTGAAGCGCTGAGTACACTTTAGGCGCTATATAAATAAAGACGTACAATACAATACGACTTACATTTGCTTACACTATTAGTAGACAAACTCTGTTAATGACACAGAATAAAATACAGTAGTAACCAACAATGTAGTACTGATGCTCTGGAAGTAAATAAGTCCTTCGAGTCAGGAACACTCTTAAGCAGACAAGTACCCTGTTAGCTGCAGACTGGATTTAAGCAATTATATTTCGTAATACTGTACATTGCTGACGTGTGAACCTCTGGCTTTACAGTATGTTAGGTTTCATTTCATAGCTTAAGTTGGGTGCACCTCATATTTTACTTGGGTGTTTTGCAGGCTGTGGATTGTCAGGATCCTGGTTAACCTTTAACTTCTGGCTACATTTCCTGTTGTGTGAAATGTTCCCCTCATGATTATGTGTCTGTTATCCTGTGTTGGCTACTAAATTCTCTGTGTTTAGTAGAAAGGATCATTTTCACTTGCTTTGTAGGTGTAATAGACATGAGCTTGTCATCTGATTTATGCAGTGCTGCCATTGTTCCATGTAAACTTCTGCTTCATGATAATTCTAGTTACTGGTAGAACTATTTAAGTGAGCTGCTCTTCAGGCATCTACTTTCCACAGCAAATTATGTTGGTCTCATGGTTATGACAAAGTTCTCAGTTGACTCAAAAAGACTTTCCCTGATTTTCCAGAAGATCTCTCCTGTTACAGATTGTTTCGCCTTTTGGTGTTCAACTTCTTCTCAGGTTCGTTCCTATGTTGGCAAATCTTAGTATGAAGAGCCACCAAGACTCTCTTTCCCTTCAGGCTGAGTGTGGCTATTGACTAAATCTGTGGTTTTCAACCTGTTTTTGGTTATGGAACCCTATAATTATATTCTAAAGTTCTGAGGAACCCCAACCCTCTCTTACCCTTTCCATCTGTCTTTACCCCTGTAACAGGGACATATCCCTGTTTAAATAAATCAGCCTCAGAGCTCTGAGAATCAACCAGATTGATTGTTAATTGCAGACACTCAATTAACTAGTCTTCACCTGGACTAATGAGAGCTCTGTAAAAAGCCTCATGTGAGACACAGGATAGAGATTCCTTAGCTCACATTTGGGCTGACATAAGGAGACGTTGGACTGCAGAGATTTTCCTCAGCACACAAGGTGCTGCAATGAGGAGAGAGTCTTGAAGCACACAAGACTGTGTGCTGACAGCAAGACACAAGGGGACAAGAACTCTTCAAAACCTGGACACAGACATTTCCATAGCACACAAGGGTGCTGAGCCAGGAGAGTAGAGAGTTCTTCACCTACAGCTATAACAACAGAAACAGATAAGAGACTTACTTGTTGGACTGTTGTATGTATGTATGTATGTCTATATATATATATATATATATATATATATATATATATATATATATATATATATATATATACACGTGCGTGTGTGTGTGTGTCTTTCTGTCAACACACAGTATTGTGTGCTTCAAGACTCTCTCCTCATTGCACCACCTCATGTGCTGAGGAAAATCTCTGCAGTCCAACTTCTTCTTATGTCAGCCCAAATGTATAAATACATATGTAACGGTGTTTCTGGCCCGGCCTGACCCACCCAATCTCACATTGGCCCCTGTGGTCTAACCGGACCCCATTACAGTGTGGATATGTCATATGGTGCACCTGCTGGCTACAGGACTCCTGAGTCTCCCGCATGATGGTGTGTGGGGAGAACCCGTCAGACAGGCAGCTGAGGTAGTGTGCTGAGTCTCACCTAGTTCCAGTGCAGCGCCTCCACCTCACCAGGGTCCCTGCGTCCGCATGGGGATGATCCTGGCGAGGAACTCCTCCGTGGTGCTCCTCTCTGTACACTCATTCTTGATAGACACACGAGAGGGTTTCTGGCTGAACTCATCTTTATTGACACGGCAGGGCAACTGCCCTCCACAAGGAGTATCTTCAGCCGCTCATCTCGCCAGTGCTCCCTTTCAGTTAGGTATGTCACCCAGATCAGGGATTCACTATTCCCGCAGGAATCACTGTCCTGTGCCAGGTCCCTGGACACAGCCTCCCATGGAGTTACTATAACATAACTGACACTCTGATAGAACTTTAACTCCTTCCTCAGCTCTGACAAGAGCTTTCCAGCAACACTCACAGAACTCAGAACTAACCAGCAACTAGAACTCCTCCCAGACTTGAACTAACTTTAGAACACAGTGCTGTGCCTTATGTAAGCTTCTGAGGCTGACACATCTCTGACATCACTAACCATGGAGTCAGAGCATGTGACCAGTCCCAGCCATACACAGAGCACCCCACCAGGGTGTGAGGGGAAACCTCCATAATTACTGCTGGCATGCCCACACTTACCAGGCCTTACTGCCAACAGGAGAGATGACTGTAGGCATTTTACATGACCGCTACATTCTCCCCCTGGTGAATCCCATCGTCCACGCTGGGACCTAAATTTGTATACCTCTTTCCAGGAAACACTGTAACGGAAAACATAATTAACATCACACAAATTTCCTCATAATACAGTACATATGAATACAGTCATCCGCCAAGCCCGCCCCGACCAGCAGCCACGACCCCGCGTAATGTCTCAGTACCCCCTTAATAATAGTGATCTGGGTCAGGTTTCCTCACTTCCCGGTTACCCATATCCAGGACCGTAACATAATAATGCCTAGGTGATCCTCTCTCTGGCACATAGGTCACCCTATGTTTGTGAACATTTCTCCCTATGCTCCACACTCGCATCAGGGTGTCTATTCTTTCTTCCGCCTTTTTACCTACAATGTCGCTCCCCCTATTGGTTAAGTACAGCTCTATAGTTTCTTGGAGCCACGTTTCCCTATTGTCCTCAATTTCATCCATCAGGGGCTCCGGAACATAGGGATACTCCAACCCATGGGATTTTTTATATTTGGCTATTATAGCCCTCTCTGCCCTACTGACCCTGGTCAGATCAGCATTACCTGCCCTCCCAGGTAACACCCATGATAGGGGCTCATCAAGATCTACTGGATCTGACAGTGTGTCGGGACCCATGGGCGCTATGTCTCTACGCTCCAGCTGGAACCACCTCTCCTGTAATTCCCTGTCCCTCTGCTCGGGTGTAAACTCTCCCTCTCTCCACCAGAAATCTACCACGTCCTCCCGCCGGATGAGGAACCGAGTACGGTCCATCCATGCGGAGTACCCCTCAAATAGTGGAGCCCACCACCTGGTCTCCTTAAAGGGATTAGGCCCTGGTTCCCGGTCGTCATCAAACGAAAATACCCCTGACGACCTTGTGGATCGCGGTTTGGACCACCTTGAGGACCCCGGAGCCTTTACTGCCGGTTGGGGTGCCGTATCCGCCACCCTCAATTCTCCTCCTCCCCGTGAATCACCTTCCGTAGCTCCACTGAGCTGCCTCTCCCCAGTCCGTTTTTCCTCCCCCCCCAAAGGTATGTCCACAAGTTCCAAGCTGGGCGGTGAACCCGGTGACCGTGTGATAGGGGTAGGGGCATTAGCTAGGGCATGGGGTTGGGTATAGGGGCACGGGGCGGGACCCCACGGGGTTACGACCCGCTCCTGGCTGTCCGTAGACTGGTCCAAGGATGATGTCTCACCCTCCTCAGTCCTGACACCGTCTCTCCATTTTCTGGGCAATACGAGCGGTCGGGGGCCTTCCCCCAATCGCCGAAGCGTCGCTGCTTCCCCTTCCTGGGTTCCGCCGTCGCCACCGGAAGTGACGTCCTCCCCGGAACCGGAAGCGTCGCCATCTCGCGTTGGACCCCCATGCGGGATCTCTTCTTCCACGACGACATCCGGTTGCTCCGCCGTCGCCACCGGAAGTGATGCCGTCCCTCCACGTGCGCGTTGGGCCTGGCGCGGCCCTTCCAGCGCTTCGCCGTCTGTTGTGACCAGGTAAGAGATAGGGCTTTTTGGCTTACCCATCCGCAGGGGTGTAGGCGTCTCTCTCCCATCTCCGCCAGGTCCTGGGATGGCGGGACTCCGTCGGTCGGATCGCCGATCTGCGGGGGACGTCCGGTCACTCACCCCACGGGGCGTCGTTCTCCCCGTCTGTCTTTTCCGCTCCGTTCTTGCTACCGCCAGCTCACGGAGGTCCTCATCAGAGTAGTCCCCTCGCCCCGACCTAGGGGTCGCGGGGCGTGGTGAAAGTCTCTTTGCCCCTGTCGCGGGGTTTAATCCAGCCGCCTCAATGGCCAGTGACCCAGCCGACTTGACCGGCTCCAGTCCCCTGTCTCCGGGACTCGCGCGGTTGATCCACAGCGCGCCCGGGGACTCAGCAGAGCGCCGTGTCACATCCACCGGGGGGTCAGCAGGCTGTATTGGGACGAATGTGGGCATAGGCCACAGATACAAAGTCCCGCAATGAGGGCAACGTGCCATCGTATTCACAGTACCTCCGGGCAGCCCGCATTGTAGGCAGAGCCCGACCACCGTCTCTGTATTGGCCACCCTCACCACCAGCACCCCGCCGGGCACTGAGTAGGGCTGGGTGGAGACCATAGTGCCCACAGTGGAGGAGCAGGCCATTCTTGGTACAGGAGTCACTTCCTGTACAGGTCTCTCCTTCTCTGTGGTTCCTCGCAACTGACTGGTGGAAGTTGCTGGATCCGCCACTCCCTGCTTCGGCTCCTCCCTTCTCTGACAGAGTTGGAACCCGCCCCCAGGGGTTGCAATAATGGGCGGGTCCCACAGGGGAATATCATGCCCCTTAATTAAGGCCGCACCTCTCTCAGTCCTGGTGGGCGCGGTCTGCGTTTTCGCGCCAGTCTCCTCCCCAGAGCTGGAGTCCTTTCCCGCGGCTAGTTCCCGCCTTCTCCTTGCAGCAGCTTTTTGCACAAGGTACCTTTGCTTGCAAATCACCTCCACGGCCGGAACTACTTTTTGTAGTGGCGCCGTCTGGATATCAGTCCCTGGGCCCAGTGGGTGCATTCCCACAGGCCATAGTTGAAAGTCACTCCCCCTGGTAGAAATCAGGGGAGGGTCCCATAAACTCAACGGTTGACTCAGCACAGGGGCTGAATTAGTCACTGTCCATTCCGGCGCAGCCATAGCTTTCGCGCCATGCCCCCCTTCAGGGCGGGGCTCTGCTGTTCGCGCCATTCCCGGCCAGCTCTGTGCAAGTCCTGCAGCAGCCATTTTTTCTGTAACTGTCCCATGCGGTTTCCCTAGCAAGCGGGAACCGCCATTTTGGTTGACTTTTGAGCCCAAAAAGTCCATCTGTTTGCTCTCCTCACGGGGTTCTCCCCCAATTATAACAATTTCTTCACACTCTTCAAGGGTGGCCCCTCGCTGTCCCATACAGGATAAAAACGGGGCAGCCATAGCCTTCGCTCCGCTCCAGAGCAGCCTGGTCAATGACAACTCGGCGACAGTCTGCTCTTCAGTGGGTTGCACGCCACGGGTGCCCTCCCCATCAGCCTCTGTCCGCCATTTTACGTTCTCCGCGCCACGCGGCTCCTCCACTCTCTCATAACAGTTGTTGTACATGAGGCTCCACTCTGCGGGGCAGCCACCACACCGGTACAATAAAGATTAGCTCAGATGCACCACCACATGTGTACCTTATCTAGGTGTGACCCAGTGTTGCACTACCTCAGGCTAGGCTCACTCTCTCAGTGTCTGCTGTGACTCCTTCCTCCCAGTCTGTGCTCCCTACGGTGAGTGTCTGGAATGGCTAGGTACTCTGGCTGGCTCTGCCATGCAGTACTTGGGGCGTCTACCTGTCTTGGTCAGCCTAGCGCAGACCCTCTCCAGGACTCCTGACCAAGTTAACAGGCTGTCCCTTCTGGCATCCTACCAACTAGTACTGCCTCAAGGTGACTCGGTCAGCTATAGCCCGCTCCAGACCCCTCACTCCCTTCAGGCCCCTAGGTTGTCCCTGCGAACTGACAATATCCCGTCAGCCCCCTGACCACCCCTAGGTCCGTCCCTACGCAGCACAAAGTGGCAGCAGACACTCTCCCTGTTTCCAAGTGACCTAGCTAAAAGCCTGTCCTGTTGACGGATCTGATCTCAGCAGCTCGCCTCCAAATGTAACGGTGTTTCTGGCCCGGCCTGACCCACCCAATCTCACATTGGCCCCTGTGGTCTAACCGGACCCCATTACAGTGTGGATATGTCATATGGTGCACCTGCTGGCTACAGGACTCCTGAGTCTCCCGCATGATGGTGTGTGGGGAGAACCCGTCAGACAGGCAGCTGAGGTAGTGTGCTGAGTCTCACCTAGTTCCAGTGCAGCGCCTCCACCTCACCAGGGTCCCTGCGTCCGCATGGGGATGATCCTGGCGAGGAACTCCTCCGTGGTGCTCCTCTCTGTACACTCATTCTTGATAGACACACGAGAGGGTTTCTGGCTGAACTCATCTTTATTGACACGGCAGGGCAACTGCCCTCCACAAGGAGTATCTTCAGCCGCTCATCTCGCCAGTGCTCCCTTTCAGTTAGGTATGTCACCCAGATCAGGGATTCACTATTCCCGCAGGAATCACTGTCCTGTGCCAGGTCCCTGGACACAGCCTCCCATGGAGTTACTATAACATAACTGACACTCTGATAGAACTTTAACTCCTTCCTCAGCTCTGACAAGAGCTTTCCAGCAATACTCACAGAACTCAGAACTAACCAGCAACTAGAACTCCTCCCAGACTTGAACTAACTTTAGAACACAGTGCTGTGCCTTATGTAAGCTTCTGAGGCTGACACATCTCTGACATCACTAACCATGGAGTCAGAGCATGTGACCAGTCCCAGCCATACACAGAGCACCCCACCAGGGTGTGAGGGGAAACCTCCATAATTACTGCTGGCATGCCCACACTTACCAGGCCTTACTGCCAACAGGAGAGATGACTGTAGGCATTTTACATGACCGCTACACATATATACAGTGGTGTGAAAAATAAAGTACACCCTCTTTGAATTCTATGGTTTTACATATCAGGACATAATAACAATCATCTGTTCTTTAGCAGGTCTTAAAATTAGGTAAATACAACCTCGGATGAACTTTTACCCTGCCCCCTCTCTCTTCCACTCTCTCTTCCCCCTTACACTGGCATCCTCTTTCTTTCCCCGTTACACTCCACCCCTTAAACTCCACATTCTCACTCTCCTCCACCTCTCCCCTTCCCTCTCTTGCTCACTCTCCTGCCATCTTCTCTCACTCAATGCCTGCTGACACATAGACACACAGACACCTCCCTCTCCCCCCAAGAATCTTACCATGGGGCGAGGAGGCCTCCGGTACTGCACCAGTCAAGCACACGTAAGTTGGATAATAGTCCGAGCTCTCCCATGCTGTCGGCCACAGAAGCCTTTAGGGATGTCCGCTGAACCCGAATCACTTCTCTACATGCTGGGTGTCCGCAGACAGGTCATCTCTCTTCAGCAGCAACCACCACACTTCTCCTTGTTGCCTTCTTGTAAACACTAGTTTTTCTAAGAACCAATAAGACTGCAGTCTCTCTTCCTTAATCAATCACAAAACAGATGATACAACATAACATATGGATTTAGGTTCTAGGCTTTTTCTATTTAATTCAAGAATGACAAATAGATATTCAGTCATGTAAGGAAGAGATGGTCTCTTTTAGCAAACCTATGGAAAATGCATATAACCACAGAAAGATAAATCTAATAAATATGGTGCTTTTACTGATTTGCCTATAATATTTTTATTCAGAGAGTATTCTCCTTGAGACATATAAAAAGCTTTAGTTTCTTTAATAAGGGAAGCTTGTTACTAAAAGGTGATAAACTTGGAGACTTGTCAATAAAATATACAAAGGTATGGTTTAGCGAACCTGTTTCTGACTCATGTAGGAGCAGTGTCAGACTGGGGTATCAACAAAGGCCCATAGGGGGAAACAGATGTTCTCTAAAGGGCATTATTGGACAAAGGAGTTATCATGAGTTACAATGGTGGCACAGATTTATATAATTACATAAACAGAACGACATAATAAATAAGGAGAAACCAGAGCGACAGAAAAGGTAACAAGGGCCCTGCTCATGAGAACTTACAATTCAGAGGATTCCACCAATTAACATGACATAACGTACCCAATAATGCATTAAATAATCTGCAAGTTATTTCTTTAACCACTGTTTTCAATAGGGCAGCTTTTAAGTAACGCACCAGCATTAACACAATGCATCACACTAAGGGGATCGGTATCGTCTGCTACATCTGTATATACTTACAGATGCAAAAAAAAAAAACTGAGTAAGATAGTCACCTACATACACTGATAGACACAGTAAACTGACTCCTTGTGGCTGCACTTAGACAGATACCCAAGGGAGATCCGGCCAGGCACCCACGTTTACAGAATATTTTGTCAATCTTTTGATCATTCCGGGAAAGTTTGCCAGTGCCAGTCTAGATCTCGAGGCCCCACCTAGAATTTATTACTCAGAGGTAAGCATTGGCTGTATCACAGACTCAAAATCCACCATCTCGTTCTCTCTCCCACCCGCACGCCACTCTTGCTCTCCCCTTTGTCCCTTATACTCTTCTTCCAATGTCACTTACTCTATCTCCCCTCCCATTTAGAGCTCACGCCTTCACATCATACATATATAATAGTTTGAATTTCAGGGGAAAAAAATATTTCCATATTTCTTTTATAAACCAAAAACAAAAATGAATTGAGTTCTGGCAAAACAAAGCACAATATATATTTTGGAATCAAAACCAAAACACTAGTGAAAGTGCCTATCGTTACAAAGTGGACCAGTCCAGTGCTAACTTTTGTTTTCCTTTGGAATTTGTTTGTGAAAAAATACAGAAAGAAAAAAGTAGCCAACTATCTGAAAGGTACAAAGGTTTTTGTCATTGATTAATTCTGTTGAATGGTTTCCAAGTTTTGTAAAACAGTTGTTTGTGGTAACCTGAAGCCGCTCTGTGACAGTCGCAGACTTTTGCTGAATCATTTGTTTTCTGAAATATTTAAAGACGTAGCCATTATTGCTCCCGTTAACATGCTATGCGTCAAAGCTGGTGCGTCATTTTAAAGCGACATCTGTCCAGATGCCATTAAAAAAAATATTGACATGCAATATGATGCACCAGCAAGGGTCATTTGGTGCTTTAAATTTTTTTATATATATAAAGACCTGCCTAAGACATGCAGATGAGCATACAGTTATATTTGCATATATATATATATATGTATATATATATATATATATATATATATATATATATATATATATATATATATATATATATATATATATATATATTAAGAACATTGATGTGTCAACAGGGGCAAACTGCTGGCTACATCTGTATTTACTGATAGTTATGGGGTTTAGAAATATATAGGTACAAACGTTCTCTTGATCTGTAACCTGAAATGTTTCCCACTTTCTAACAAAATTATATATTTAAAGGAGTTAGATCTGGAAGAAACAATTTCCCATTCTTATATGTATAGATTCTCTGGAATCCATTAAACAAAAACCCTTTTGTTTCCTTCTAAGTCCCTGATGTAAGAGGCTACAATGATATAGTGGATATCTGCAAGTTACAGAGTACTATTGCATACATGACTCTATGGCAGGGGTGTGCAAATTTTTCAGTCTGCGCCCCATTGCCTGTTCTCCCCCCCCCGTTTGCGCACTCCTCCTTACCTTGTCTTCGGCGTCAAATGACATCACGTGACCCCACAGCGTCATTTCATGCTGCGTTGCCATGGCGACGCGCCGTCGAAGACAATGTAAGAGAAGTAGGAGATGCCTCACGTGATCCCCTGGCATTTAATTTAAATGCTATGTGGGAGATTGCATGGCCTCTGCAACTGCCGCACCCCTCTGGAAAATCTTGCCCCCCCCACCCCCCAGTTTGCGCACCCCTGCTCTACGGTATGGCTGCACATGCATTTCTAAACAGTGTACTTAAGATGACATCTCATCTATTTCAAATCAGTTTGATCAAATCATCTCCTAAATAATTTGTCTGTTATGTCGAGCACAAATATGCTTGTATGGAAGCAGACCAAAATAACATTGTACAGAATATAAAGGTTTTCTTACCCATTTTAGCATTCTTACTGGGACATTAACACTTGCCTCACTATTTTTCAACCCCTTCACTGCCAAATGAGTCTGCAATGTATTATAAAACAAATGTGTGGCAGATCCCTGTGGTAGCAAAGTGGTTACCCAGGCATTCAACTTTTCTCATGCTTTTACAACCTCTATCGGTATTGGACTTTTCCCCATCCTCCCATTCACCTTATATGGGATGGAGCATTTTTAGCCCTTCATTGCCAGAGGGCTTTGCAAGGCATGATGCATTGCACATCTCTCCCACACTGAAGAAGTTTTAGGTTTGGGAAAATTTTTACATTTGAGGCAATTTGTTCTATTTCTCCTCTGGCATTTTTTTTATTTTTTTTTATTTCTGTATCCTTAGCCAGCAAATTCAATCTGAGGTGGAATCTTGTCAATATACTGGAAGTGCAAAGTACAGCAAATCCAATAGCCCACAATATTAAGCGCTTAAGGCAAAATACCAAAATAAACTCAATATGACATTACAATAACTCCGGGATTAAAAGCCTTTGATCTATTGAGCCTGTCATTTCTACCACAACATGCTAATTATCCCAACTTGTTTTAAAGTAAAAAAAATTGCCATCTCTCACTTTAAATGATTACACTGTTGTTGTCCTGGAACCTCACTGTATGTTTAGTTTCTCTGTTCTGAGGCAGCCATTGCTGCTCAGTGTAAGCTGCAACATTGTTGCTACAAATGTTGCCTTTCGCCCATAGTTTTTGCCAGTTGCCTTGGCAACCTCCCAATGCTCAAAACGCTGAAATGGTTTGCCCATACTGCCCTGCCATGTTTCAGTATTTAGTAGTGATGTACCAAGTACCCGGAATTACCCGGTACCCAGCGGATTTTCAGCTACCCGGAAATTACCCGGACCCGGCAACTGAGAAGTGGGCCCGGCGCCGGGTAATACCCGGTGCCGTGTAATGTCAGGGTAGCTGAAAAATACATCATTACTTACCTGCTGTCAGCGATGATAGGCGAGGAAGACCCGTGAGGAAGCCCGCGGTGACATCTAGGCAGGTCAGCAGAGGTCCTGTGGCGCTGGCAGCATCAGCAGTGTGTGTTCAGCCGGCGTGGGAACTGCAGGAGTCCATAGCAGTGTGAGCTGGGGAACCATGTGACCGGAGCAGGAGCAGTAGCGTTCCTATTGGAAAGCTGGCTGTCCAATAGGAACGCTTCTGCTCCTGCTCCGGTCACATGGTCCCCTAGCTCACACTGCTATGGAGTCCTGCAGCTCCCGCACGGGCTGAACACACACTGCTAATGCTGCCACCGCTACAGGACCTCTGATGACCTGCCTAGATGTTGCCACCATCTTCCTTCACCCCCAGGTAAGTGTCAACCGGGTAACCGGGTACCCGGCCGGGTAGATCATTTGATTTTGGCGGGGTACCCGTTACCCATTTTTTTTTTAAAAGTAGGACCCGGTTCAACATTAGTATTTAGTATACTCCTCTGTCTATATCCTTTTTGTAAAGACTAGCACACTTCCTTTTGGATCCAGTAGTCTGAGTATGCACCTCTTACTGCCTCTCCCATACAAGGCATTATTTATTTACCTTCCCCCCACAAGTGCCATCCCTGAAGTTATTTTTATGTTCCTGTACTTTTGCCAATAAAGCGGCAAAAGATAGAAGACTGTGTGTATTTAAAGGGGATGAGTTAACCTGCCTGGCCCTACCTCTTTGTTACAAGGGGCTGGGAGGGATGGGGGGGGGGGGGGCAGAAAAGTCTTCTACCATGTAGCTTTCCTGCCTGAATGTATTCATGTGGTATAATTTCATATACAGTACATGTATTTCACTTGCAAACTAGCCATTAGCAAGAGGTAATGGTCCATTCTTAGCAGTGCTATAACATAAGACACTTTCAGGCACAGGAGGAGATTGAATAGGCAATAAGGTGTCTTATGAATAGTATATAGTAAATATATGCCTATAACAAATTAGGGGCTTATTCTATAACTTAAATAGAAATAGCTTTGTTAGTCCAGTCACGATAATGCAGAGTAAATGAGTACGTCAGTATTAGTTGATACCTTTTTTATTTGGACTAACAATTGATACTATAAGACAAGCTTTCGAGATTTCTCCTCTCTTCCTCAGGTCAGCGATACTGATTTACAAAGATTCAATGAGATTGACATAGATGTAAAAAAAAAAGTAAAACAAGATAGCCATCTATGGCAGATGATGCAGAGAAGGAATAAACAGACGGGGCAATAAATGGATGAAAGGGACAGTGAGACACAGGACCATCCATCCGTCAGTAGTGTGCAGGGGGGGTGGGGATGCAGGGGGAGAGAGGGGGGTAATTGTCACATTGAAAGAGAGGCAGGGAGAAACATTACAAAAAAGTATGGTAGTGGGTTAAAACCACATATCAGCATTAAGATGTGATGTACCGAGTACCCGGAATTACCCGGTACCCAGCGGGATTTTGTCTTAAAGTGTATTATCATTTTGAGTTTAAATGTTTTTTCCATTCTTGAGTGCTTTTAAAACCTGCCATTGAAGATGTGATGTTTAAGTCATTTATGAAATGATCTGGCTGTGACAAGTGGTATATCAACGAAGCGAAGGGAAGCAGGCACATGGTCTTATGCATACAAATTTATTGTGCCAAAAGATCCAAAGTTTCGGCAGTATACAGCTGCCTTTTTCAAGGAGAGGACCCGCTCCTTGAAAAAGGCAGCTGTATACTGCCGAAACGTTGGATCTTTTGGCACAATAAATTTATATGCATAAGACCGTGTGCCTGCTTCCCTTTCCTTCGTTGATATACCTTGGGAGGTCTGGACCCAGTGCACCGGCAGTTAAGTACCCCCCTCCAGCACCATATGATTGAGTGTGTGTACTCCTCTCTATTGTGACAAGTGGTGTCCCACTGGAGTGCAGTATCTTCCTTCTTCCTGGTGTGTTATTGTGTCTGTGTAGGTTCATTTTGGTTTGAAGTTGTTTGCTGTTTTCACCAATGTAGCATCCTTGGTCACATTTGCTGCATTGAATCATATACCTATATACCACATTCCTGGATGTGCAGCAGAATGTTCCTTTGACATTGAATGTTCTATGTTTGTGACTGGCTGTGGGATCCTGGCATATATGTTTATGAAGTTTGTAGCGTGTGTTGCTGCATGGTCTTGTGCCATTAATAGCATCCTTCAGTTCGTTATGAAGTTTTCTATTGACTAATTTCTCTCTGAGGTTTGGCGGATGCCAGAATGCAAGGTTTGGAAGTTTGGGGAAGATGTCTTTTAATGTTACATCCTCTGTTAGAATGGGATGCAGATCTGTGATTTTTTTTTTGCATTCCCTCTAGGCAGGGTTGTAAGTAGCCACTAGTGGTATGTGTGTGTGTTTTTTTTTTCCTTCTTATATCAGAGTAGATATTCTCGTGGGGCTTTTAGTGCAGATGTGATTATTTTCGCAATAGTCTTTGGCTTGTATCCCTTCTGTCTGAATGATTCAGTCAGGGTTATGTGGTGTGTGTTTCTGTCTTTAGTGTCAGAGCATACAGTATGTGGTGATATCTTATAGTCTGGCTGTGTATGATGGCTTGTTTTGTATGAGTGGGATGGAAGCTGGAGTTATGGAGGTAACTACATCTGTCTGTGGGTTTCTTGTATACCGACACGTAGTTTGCCATTCTTCAGTGTTACTTTGTTATCTAGAAAGTTCATCAGTTTGCTGAATAATCTATTTTGAGCTTAATTGATGGATGGAAGGAATTCAATGACTCATAAAATTGTTTAAGATTTTCTTCACGCTCTGTCCATATTATAAACAGATCATCAATGTATCTGTAATCTTTGTAAGGTTTTTGGAGGCATGTGGTTAGGAATCTATGTTCAAGATTGGCCATAAAAAAATTGGCATATTGTGGTGCCATCCTGGTGCCCACTGCAGTTCCCATTAGTTGTAGGTCCCATTAGTTTCCTTACTGAAGCTGAAGTAGTGAGGATGTATTCTATCAGTTTGCTAATTACTTCAGTGCTCTTTCTGATTCTGGGAGAGATGTTGCAAGGAATTGCAAGTATGCCTCAGTGTCATCCTTGTCAAGAATGTTACTGTATACGGATTCTACATCCATGGCAACTAGTAGTGTGTTAGATGGTAGTTGCTTGAAGTTGTTACATTTAATGAAAAAAATCTGTGGTATCTTGTATGAAGCTGTTGGTGTTTGTGACTACTGGTTTTAGGATATTGTCCACTAGGCCTGATATTTGTTCAGTGAGTGTATTCTTACTTGTTATAATTGGTCTGCCAGGGTTTCCTGGTTTGTGGATTTTGGGAAGCATATAGAAGATACCAACTCCTAGGTTCTTAGGTATTAGTAGATCCAATTCTGGTTGCAGGTGGTTAGGGAATTATTTGATGAGATTCTTGAGTTCTTTTGTATATTCCTGGGTTGGATCACAGGTCAGTTTCTTGTAGCAGATGTTTGTGAAATGTCTGTTGCTTTCTTCTATGTATTTATTTGTATCCATAAACACCACTGCACCTCCTTTATCAGCTGGTTTTATGGTGATGTTGTGGCTGGTTCGCAGTTCCTTGATTGCAGATCTCTCAATGGGGGAAAGGTTGTACATTATCTTTTTCTGCTGTGCTGATGCTAGTGAGGAAACTCCAAATACAGTACATACAGTTAGGTCCGGAAATAATTGGACACTGATAAAAATTTTGTTATTTTGGCTGTGTACCAAAATAAATTTGTTAGACTGCACTTTAACCCCATATTCATTATTTAACTATCAGCTTTAATTTGAGGGTATTCACATCCAAATTGGAGGAAGGGTTTAGGAATTAATCTCTCTAATATGTAGCCCCCTCTTTTTCAAGGGACCAAAAGTAATTGGACAATTGACTCAAAAGCTGTTTCATGGACAGGTGTGGGCAATTCCTTCGTTATTTCATCATCAACTAAGCAGGTAAAAGGTCTGGAGTTGATTCCAGGTGTGACATTTGCATTTGGAAGCTGTTGCTGTGAACCCACAACATGCGGTCAAAAGAACTCTCAGTGCAAGTGAAACAGGGCATCCTTAGGCTGCAAAAAAAAGGAAATCCATCAGAGAGATAGCAGAAACATTAGGAGTGGCCAAATCAACAGTTTGGTACATTGTGAGAGAAAAAGAACGCACTGGTGAGCTCTGGCAACACAAAAAGGACTGGACATCCATGGAAGACAACACGGGTGGATGATCATAGGATTCTTCCATGGTAAAGAAAAACCCCTTCACAACATCCAGCCAAGTGAAGAACACTCTCCAGGAGGTAGGCATATCATTATCCAAGTCTACCATAAAGAGAAGACTTCACGACAGCAAATACAGAGGGTTCACCACAGGGTGCAAACCATTCATAAGCCTCAAGAATAGAAAGGCCAGATTAGAATTTGCTAAACAATATCTAAAAAAGCCAGCCCAGTTCTGGAACAGCATTCTTTGGACAGATGAAACCAAGATCAACCTGTACCAGAATGATGGGAAGAAAAAAGTATGGAGAAGGCTTGGAACGGCTCATGATCCGAAGCATACCAAAGCATCTGTAAAACATGGTGGAAGCAGTGTGATGGCATGGGCATGAATGGCTTACAATGGCACTGGGTCACTAGTGTTTATTGATGATGTGACAGAAGACAGAAGCAGCCGGATGAATTCTGAAGTGTATAGGGATATATTGTCTGCTCAGATTCAGCCAAATTCAGGGAAGTTGATTGGATGGCGCTTCACTTTACAGGTGAACAATGACCCAAAACATACTGCGAAAGCAACCCAGAAGTTTTTTAAGGCAAAAAAGTGGAATATTCTGCAATGGCCGAGTCAATCACCTGATCTCAACCCGATCGAGCATGCATTTCACTTGCTGAAGACAAAACTTAAGGCAGAAAGACCCACAAACAAACAACAACTGAAGACAGCTGCAGTAAAGGCCTGGCAAAGCATCACAAAGGAGGAAACCCAGCGTTTGGTGATGTCCATGCGTTCCAGACTTCAAGCAGTCATTGCCTGCAAAGGATTCTCGACAAAGTATTAAAAATGAACATTGTATTTATGATTGTGTTAATTTGTCCAATTACATTTGAGCCCCTGAAATAAGGGGACTGTGTATGAAAATGGTTGCAATTCCTAAACGTTTCATACGATATTTTTGTTCAACCCCTTGAATTAAAGATGAAAGTCTGCACTTCTATTGCATCTTGGTTGTTTCATTTCAAATCCATTGTGGTGGCGTACAGAGCCCAAATTATAAAAATTGTGTCAGTGTCCAATTATTTCCGGACCTAACTGTACATATAAACATCCCCATCCCCCAAATAAATATATATAACCCCCCTCAACCATCCCCAGATACATACAAAATAAATAAAAAAGAAAAACATAAAATAGGAAGATACATAAAAAAAAAAAGATAAATAAAGATATATAAAAAGATACATAAAAAAGAAAACAAAATAAAAATACAGACTTATTTACCTTGGGGATGGTGTCAGGCCTCTGCTGCCCTCCCAACTTCTTTGCCGGGCTGCCGGTCCTCTCGTTGCCACCAGATGCAGCTCTCTCCCATCTTTGGGCCTCCCTCATTGACTGACCCACGCCGAGCTTCTGATGTCAGCGTGCACCAGAAGCTGAGCCCAGCTCCGGCGCACGCCAACGTCAGAGAGGCCTGGTGTGCACCGTTATTAGAAGCTTTGGTTGGGACAGTCAGTGGTGGAGGCCCGCACCTGGGGGAAAGCCGGGCCCGGCAGCAACGAGAGTACCGGCAACCGGGCAAAGAAGTTGGGCCCAGACAGAGTTTGGGCCCAACAGCCTTTTCTGGCCGCCACGTCCCAAGCAGGTACTTGTCTCAGCACTCCCCCCGTCGGCCGCCCTAAAAAATCCTTTTCCCCCCTCCTCCAAGGTAGGAAGCAAGCAAGCATTTTTGTAATCGAATATTAAGTACCAAATTTGTACATGTGGATTTTTAGGTCACAATAGTTGCAACATCTGCCGTTTCAAAAATCATTACCATTTTCACCGGTAGATGTCAGGACCGACGCCATTTTATGTTAGTCCTCTATGGCATCCCTACTACACGACCAATGCATGGCTTTGCGTAAACCCCACATTTCGTGCTTAATCTCATTTTGGTATATTTTTGGGCGACGCGAGCCATAGAAAGGTTAGAATCCCTATACTAAGAAATTGTTAACAAATTGTTAGTTTCAATTTTTTTTTCAAAATTCAGTATTTTGTCTTTACAAAACTTTTGCCTAATCTTCAATACTGCAAATATTTTGAAAGCAAATATAAGTATTATACTATTTTATTAGTAACTTAAAAAAACGCAATGCTAATAATACCAAATATGTATGCATTCTGTACACATTTTTGGTAAAACAGAAAGGAAACAGTTTTTATTGAAATTGTAAAAAAAAAAAAAAAAACCTATTTCAATCTCAGCATACATGGAAGTTTTATGTCAAATAGAAAAATACAATTTTTAATTTTATGGTTTAGTATTGTTTTTATTATAAATTACATATGGGGGGCACCGTAATCTTTTCAGTGTAGGGCAGTGGCGTAGCTAGACATTTGCGGGCCACCCAGGCAAAAAAAAATTCAGGGCCCTATTATGAGTGCAGCAAAGAGGAAGAAGAAAAACGGAGCACCATCCACAGTAAAAAAATGATCCAGAGGGGGCTCACATAAAATAAAAATGACTTTAATGGATCATACTGGGGACCCCTAAGGAGGCAACAGCAACACACAACGCTTTTAGCGCATATAGCACTTCATCATGGTGTAAAGAATGCAGTAACATCAGTATTTTTAAATGTGTTCTGGCGCGCGCATGACTCCAGACGCTACAACACACCCCTATCGCGTTCCTCCGCAAGCTACCACGAGCGCGGGTTCCTATTGGCTAAGTAGATGTTCTCGGCCAGGTAAAATTATTAATTTTGCCCGGGTACCCCCGTTAACTTAGGACCTGGTACAATGACATACTAATAAGGATTGTAAATGAAATCCATCTCATTCACATTAAGCACTCCCAACATTTTACCTTTGAGCCTCCTTGGGGTAAATCGCTCCTATGCTATACAACAACCCCCACCCACCCCCCTTATCTGCATATTTTATGATCAGTTGTTTATTATCCTTCAAGGTTTTTAATGCTTTTTCCTCACCTTTAGTCAAATTGCTAACCTGCTTTCGGAGACACGTTGAACTGATAGCCTCTGGCTAAGAGAGAGAAAGATCTCACTCGACAAGCTTTTCAGATGTAGCTATAGATCTGCCTTTGACAAAGGTGGGTTAAAAGGTAGATTTCCTTTTAAACTCTGACCCAGTCTATCAAGGGATCAATGGGAGAATGCTGATCATCTAATAGCTCATTGAGGTCCTAGAGTTCACAGAGTTCCTTAAATGAAAACTCATTGTTATTATTACAAGAATTAGCTAAACTTGCAACCTGAACATTTACATTGGAATCAGAAGAAGTATAACTCCAGTAGGCACATTAATAGAAGAATCATTAGACCTTGACTGATCTATTGAGTCAGGACTTTTTTGGAAGAATTTATGAAGGGCAAGTTTACGTATGAATTTGTGTCGTTCCTCAATGGTATCAAGCAATCTAAAGATTTGAAGCTTTTGCTGATTTTGAAGATTCAGTATGACTGTCCTGTTTACTGCAAAATGAAACTGAATGGCCTGATGTCCCGCCATCAGAAAAATCAGATACCCCATTATGAGTGAACATATTGCTTAGATTCAGGCGTTTCCATCAGACTCCCCCATGTTGGATGCTCTGCGAGCCCTCCACCCCTCTTTTACACCTCCTCACTCTCCTCATGTATTTCTCTGCCCCCTTTTACACCCCCCTCTCTCACTACCCCCTTTTTCCTCTCACACTCTCCCCCCCTCCTCGCTATCATTCAGTAACCCACCCCCTTCCACACTCAATCCAGCTCCCTCAATCCTCCCTTCCTCATATTCATTACAATTTCCCCCTCCATCCCTTGGCCACACACACAATTCCCCCCCCCCCCCCCCCACACACACACACATACAATTCCCCCTCTACAGTACAGTACCACTCCCCCTCCGAATACACAAATTAGAATTAACCACCTACACGCACACTACAATAACTTCCCTCCCCCCCCCCCACACAAAGTGGTTGAAAAACACTGGTGTACAGTATACAGCACAGTAACTTCTTTTAATACAGTTAACTATTGACAACTGTGTAAAGAATGACAAACTATTTTTGAAATGCTATGATAAAAAGATTATAACGTGCTACCTCTATTGCAAGCACCAAGGCACACTGCCAGGCACACGGCCCACTGCCAGGCACACAGTACACTGCCAGGCACTGAATCACAAATAGCACACTGACAGGCCCTGATGTCATGGAGGGCAGGGGCGGGCAGAGCTCTGCAGCTCTCTGCCTCAGTTCTGCCACCAGCCTCTGCTGCCTGCTCTCTCTGAAACCCTCCCACCCCCTGCTGCTCACAGCTCCTGATCAAGCTTTGATGTTGTGCTGTGAGCACAAATCCACCCCAGGAGTGGGGATGCTGGCAAGTTGCTGTTAAGGAGCCGTAGGAGGAAGGGGGGCCTGCCTTCTGTGGTTGTCAGCTAGATGGCTGGGTGAAATGTCCTGGCTCCCCCCCCCCCCTGTCATCAGCCCTGAGTGGGCCCCCCAAGAGCACGGACCCCAGCCTGCCCAGGCTATAGCTACACCCCTAGTTTAGGGCCTCTAAAGGTCTTAACTGACCATGTTAAAACCAATCCACACAGCTAATTATATGCAAAAACAACAGCCATTAGTTATCTCATTAGATAAGGCTTAACACCATGTTAAGTTAGCATTGCCTTGGGAGAGGGTTAGGCTAAGGCCCCGCTCCCAGAGTCAGCGCACCCGCACTGCAGACAGGTGGGGCGCTGACATACACAGACCGCGATATGCGGTCTGTAGGGAGCAGGAGCCGGAGCGGGAGGTGGGCGGGAGTGGGAGGCTTGACAGGGAGGGGGGGCGTGGCTTGAGCGGAGGGACCCGCTACTCTCCCCCCCCTCCCTCCACGGGCTCTGGCTGGAGCTGCTGATGGTAAGCAACACACACACACTCATACACACACACACACACACGCAGGCACTCATATACACACACGCGCACACACACAGGCACACACATACACACACACAGGCAGGCACTCACGCACTCAGACACACACACATACACACAGACACGCACTCACGCTGCTTTCACTCCACACTCCTCCCCGCTCCCCGAAGCCTCTCCTCCTCCCGAAGCCTCCCCTCCTCATTGGCTCACAGCCACACCACGTGACGCGTCAACACTAGGGATCACCATTCTCTTGTGTCCCATAGCAGCTGACGCGCCACAGCGTGTAGTAAGCTGTGCAGCCAGGAGGGACCGGGACCGGCTCCGCAGGATTCCCCTGCTGGTGGGGAACTCGCGTGTAGCCGCCCGCGCCACCGAGCGCAACGGGACCAAGGCCTTAGGAGGGAGACAGGGGAGAGGGGGGGGGGCAGTATAAGAAAGCAGCTTTGTTCTATACAAGTTAATTTGTTTTCCAGTCAAATTAAAAAATATTACTGTTGATCGAACAATCAAAGAATGATGTAGATAAAAGTCAGAACAATTGTCTCCTGCTGTGTAAAATTGAGGGGACATTAGTTATCTAGATTTTTAATTTAAAGAAAGGACCATAATCACTTAATACAAGGTAAATTAGTTTTATTTGATATATATATATATATATTTATATAATCATAGCTAATTATACAGTTTCTTATATTGTTTGAATTAGATAGTAAGTTACCAAAATATCCAAAATGTAACCACTACTGCGGTATTTAAAGCCAGTAGTGAGTGTGCATATAATTAGATTATGGTCAATGTATGGGTGTTACTAAATATAGCGAATGGATGAGTCACTTTTAGAAATAAACAGGCAAATGCATTCAACTATCAGTGCCAATTAGAGGCTACCATACCAGTGACTCAATGAGCTTTAACATGGCAACAGCTCTATACAATAGTATTATGCTTCATGTTTCTTATTTGCAACATACTGTCATGGTTTTTCATACATACAGTATGGTACTGTACTGTATATGCCATTTTTCATTCTGCTATTTAAAAAGTTGGGTATAAATCACTTGCTGCTCAACTTGTCTGGAAGCACCTTTCGGAGATGAAATACAGAATTATTCAAAGATTTCAACAATCACATATTGAAATGCATTTAATCAAATGAATGTTAAAGCAATTGCAAATGTATTACTAAGACAAACTTTAACGATTTGCATGTCTTTTGGAAAAAGGAATATATTTACTTGGTTATTTTAAGAGATAAATATAACATCAGAGTCTATAATAAACATGTTTGTTAGAATGGATAGTGATTTTTTTATCAGATAGAAATAACATCTGGAAAGCATATGCACAAATATGTTCCTTTGCAGAATATATAAATATCCAAAAATTAATTATTTCTTGCCTTTAATATTTAAATATTTGGAGCTTTGTGCCAATTTTGATATGAAAATATATATTATTCACCATTAGCAAGTTTTTCCTTCATATAAATATAGCATGTTGCTAGTAGCTATAAAAATGAGATGAGTGACATAAAATATATAGTTTCCTGCCAAATTGAAATACATGACTAGTAACGCAGCACAGACAAAAAATAGTATGCTATTTTCATATTGAGTCATAAGCTGAAAATAATGCATTTATAAGATTTAATGCATGCATAGACAAAAATGTATGCTCCTCTAAGTCTGCTATACAGAACACAGATGTAGCAGGCTTCATTGTCCCCTCATTATGCATTATGGTGGGATATGATATGGTATTCTGCAACACCACTGCTATTAAATCCTATGAAAACTGTGCTATTCTGCGCCATAACAGGATATGTTCTGTTATCTGGCAGAAAAATGTCACTTGGTACACATGTATGTATGTATGTATGTATGTATACAAAAACCTGGTAAAGACGAGATATAGATACCAAAGTAATTTGAAAGGTGTGTCTACCCACGTGAATAATTAAGAGTTAATAGTGATGAAAGTGATCTTTAAATCTATTAGACAAATTAATGTGACATATACAGTATAATCAATAATCCCATATATAGTGAAGGGAAAAAGTATATTAGTCACAATATAATGTTAGGTGATTGGCAAAATCTCAACCTCTGGTGGGAATTGTTTGGGATTCCCTTTTGATATGCAGACATGTCCAAGGTCCAGAGGGAGCGTTTATGTCAGAAACACCCCAAAAAAAGAGAAGGAAAAAACATAGTGCACAACTGTGTGGAATTCTGGAGGGGTTGGGGACTCCTAACAAAACTGACCAGTTCAGCGAAACGCGTTGAGACGCTACGCTAGGAGGTTGTGCCGGGAGCACTTGCCCACCCACCGCACCATTCTATCTTCCAGAACCTACGAACTAGATGTGACGTCTATCCGGCCGGAAATAACGCCGGACGCCAAGCCGGGGGATCTATCAGCTACCAGAAAATACCTCAGAGACTAGGATCGGCGCAAATTTTACCCTACATTTTACGACCTCATGTGTCCAACACTCATTGTGTGTCTGTACTATATGTACACAATATGAGTACATATTTATTGCATCTTTCTTGATAGATAAAAATTGTCAGATTGGTCTGCACAATCGTTTTCTTCTCCTTTTTTTCACTGAGACCATACTCCAACTTCACATCTATTCTAAAAACTTGAATATTGCATTCTCTGCCT
The DNA here is from genome assembly GCF_040206685.1 of Ascaphus truei. Lineage (NCBI taxonomy): Eukaryota > Metazoa > Chordata > Amphibia > Anura > Ascaphidae > Ascaphus > Ascaphus truei. The sequence goes on along the minus strand of NC_134489.1, from coordinate 81,313,779 downwards.
ACTTAATACATACACACTGTAAGTAGGCTGTCTGAAGGAGCCAAGACCCCACCCCTCCAGAACTTTCATAAAGGCGGAGGTATGGCCAGTTATTGTCCAGGTTTGGCCACTTAATCACTCCTCCACATTTATACTACAGTTATGCTGCTGGCTTCCTCCAGAGACAAGACAATTGTTGATAAAATCTCTGTATGGAAGATCAGCATCATTTAAGGGCTATGAGGCAGGAAAGGAAAATTTCCGGGTGCCTACATTTCAATGTCTGGTACGTACGATTTGCCCTCTCTGGTGGTTAATTGTGCCAGGGTCACTGGTCATGTGACGCAGGGCCGCTGAGGTGAGAATAAAAAGGAAGAGGTGCGTGTCCAGGTGCTTACGCAGTGCTTCAGTGGGAAAACAAAAAGCAGGTGGGCAGAGGATTGAAAGAGGTTCCATTCACAGGGTTTAGCAGTGAGAGAGAGTCAGAGCATGAGAGAGAGAGTCAGTGCGTGAGAGAGAAAGCCCCAAACTAAGTAGAGCGGCGGCGTGACTTCATACCGAGGGTCACTTCTGAAGGGTTGTTAAGAGTTAATGGGGGTTGGATGTTAGGCAGGATGTGAGGTGTTAGGCCTCGTTTATAGCTGCAGCATTAGTGTGAGCGCGCGCACGCCACCGCATGACGGCGCACGCCACCGCATGACGTCACTCATGCGAAACCTGCTGCAGGCATCGGGGAGGTGACAGGGAGGCGTGGCCATGACATCACATGAGCGATTCGCCGTCTTGTCTGAACCGTTCACGTGACGTGGCCGTCGTGCGGCAAGAACAATTTCAAATGTCTATTCAAAATTTGTGCACTTGGATGCGTCAGTCAAGCACACTATGTGTGCGCTCAATGGATAACATTAATTTGTTTTGGCGGTGCATGGCATCGCGTGCATGCGCGCCGCCACTATAATTGCAACCTAAGGCTGCGTCTATACTCACACAGACGGAGCGGAACGCAGGGTATGCAGCGGGCGCGATTTGGGGGCGTGGCAATAAAAATTTGGAGGCGTGGCAATGACGTTCCGGTGCGGACGTCACTTCCCTACCTCATATCCCAATCCACGGGCTTTTTTTCAGATTCAGCATCTGAAGAACTGTGCAGACAAGTTCACTTTCCCCCGGTATGGAAATTAACTTTAATTTTGAGCGTGTTGTGTATGTTGTTTGTGTTGTTTGTGTTGTGTGTGTTTACCACCGGCATACAAAAAAAATGGCGTCACTTTGAAAATGTCATTTCAATTTGATTGGAGGAGACAGGTCACGTGATCATGCCATCGCGCAAAAAATCACTTGGCTCTGTCTCCTTCAATTTCGCGCCTTTGCCAGCTCTGTCTGACGTGCGCGCTGGCGCCATCTATAGGCATCCTCAAAGAGGGCCATAGATGTGAAGGCGCAGCGTGCGCGCGGCTCCGCTCCGTCTGCTATAGTATAGACGCAGCCTTAGGCTTGTCGGGAGCGAGAGGGAGGTAGGGGATCCAGGCTATGTATATATTGTGACTCTTATTTTGTTCTCGTCTGTAAGCAATGTGTGCAGAGGTATGCAATGGAGAACGTTTTAAAGGTGAAATTAAAATAAGGCTTTATTGCCTTTTCCTTTAAAAAATACAAAAAACAATAAACATCTATACTTGTGTAAGGGCTAACTTACTGCCCCAGTCCCTATCTGCAAGGCAGGGGGGGGGAATCCCCTTACCCACTTATCACCCCAAAGTCTCAGCTTAACGCAGGTGGCCCTTCAGGTCAGTGGTGTCTGGGTAGGTCTCTGCTTGAGGGTCCAGGCATAGAGGTCTGGTCCCCTTTTGTCTTGCTCTCAGAACACAGCTCTCCTTTTACTTATGTCGGCTTCCTTCTGAGCTAAGGAATCTCTTTCCTGTTTCTCAGATCAGGCTTTTTCTAAAAATTCTAATAAGCCAGGTGGAGTCTGGTTGGTTGCCTGTGTGCAATTAACCAGCGCACCCTCAAACCAGCGTTTCCCTCAAACAGTGATAAGTCCCTGTTACATGTTTGGCTAGCTTCCCTGTTTTAAAAAATATATATTTTTGTCCACCCGTGCTATAAGTGTTCCTCATTCCCACTGTACTGTAGATATTCACTACTCAGAGGTACAATATGTAACATAGGATAGCTGGTGTTTTACCAAGTCTTCCTGCTGCAAAAAACAGTGCAATCCTGGTGCTAAAACATAAATATAAATAAAGGTACTGTGATTTTGTTTCTTCTTTGCTTCATTTGTTGCTGCTTTAATTTTTACCTATTAGCACATTGGTTTTGCAACAGGGAGATTTTTTATAAAAGGTGTATCCTGTATAGGGGGTATGAAAAGTATTATTGTATTCACTGGTATATTAAGATGTTTAACATTTAAGATGCAAAGCGGCAAACACTTAGTCAAATATACACATGATGTGCAACATATTTTAAGAAGTCTTCCCATGTTACAATAAAATAAATATCTAAGAAAATTACACTCATGGCCTACAAAATAGTTCCATATAACATAATGTCAGTAAAATGTTGGTGTAAAGTGTTAAACAGTATGTTTAAGTATTGTATATAGAGATATGAGCATTTGGAAATAACAGATTGTCTGGTACACACTGTATTTTTAGCAATGCCGCAAAGGCAAACAGCCAAACATAAGGGACTGTTGAAGATGCCAATGCCTGGTGCACTACAAGTTTCCTATTTTGATATAGTTAGCACTGTCAATAAAATCAAAACATACTGTACACAGAAATTGTGCTTACTGAGCACTGTAAATAAAATGTCTTTTTGAGAACTTTATAATGCCCCTAACAAAATCCCACGTTAACCTCAAGTAATAAAAAAAAAAATGAAAGTAATCCAGTAATGGAAGTCAAAGAAAATAAATCATATACATTGACACATTTCTGGAGTGCCTGAAAGACATTTACTTTATTGGTTGAAACTACTTTAATATAGAGAAAAACAACTCAACCTACAGCAATTTCTCATACCTCATACAGCGCCATGTAATGTCATGGCACCTTGCCGCCCAGTCAAATGGCAAGATTGCAGACATGGTCCAGAAAGTGGGGCACTCACGGTACTTTGAAAAAACTGCCACAGGTGCGCAGCAACAGGGGGGCCGGGCAACAACTCAGACGACAGATAATCTAAGTTACGAAGAGAAGTCGCACTAATGTGGTCTTTCGCAAAAAAAAGGTTTATTGTGCCGAACCTTCTTTTTTTTTTTTTTTTGTGAAAGATACCTGGAGTGCCACTTCTTCTCTTCGTAACTAAGATTGCGGACATGGACATGAAGATGAGAACGTTCAAATCATGGTTATGGATTGAGCAGGTTGCACAGCAAGAATTAGGTCGAGGCTCAGTAAAGAAAGAAATCTATTGAAGGTCAGATGTTTCTTCCCTTGGTTGACGGGCGCAGTGTAAGCTGATTGTAGAGTATAAGTGTACTGTTTCTAAACTGCTCATTGCATTACCCAGCATTATATGTCAAATACAGCAAATACAGTATTTACAGTAAGACCCAATATTTACAGAGGCATCTCTTTACAAAACCAAAAGTAGAAATGCAACTCTGTTCTAAACTGTAATTAAATGATTATAGTAAAATGCATGAAAGTAAACAATAGGAGCAAGTGTTTGCACAAAAATTGAATGGCATTTTGATTAGTTCAATTAATCTGGTTGTGTGTATGTATATGTATATAGATATAGGAAAGAGAAAGCGCACCCTCCTTGTGAAATATTGTATGGACAATTTATTAAAAAAAGTTAAAATCTGCAATCATTGCACTCACAAACATAGATAGGTAACAAGCATGTATGAGTGTTTATCTCTAAATTGCAATAAATAACTAAAAAAAACCTAAACCTCAGCGCTACAACCAATGTGATATAAAATATATACAGGCATACCCCGCATTAACGTACGCAATGGGACCGGAGCATGTATGTAAAGCGAAAATGTACTTAAAGTGAAGCACTACCTTTTCCCCACTTATATATGCATGTATTGTACTGCAATCATCATATACGTGCATAACTGATGTAAATAACGCATTTGTAACAGTCTCTATAGTCTCCCCACTTGCGCACAGCTTCAGTACAGGTAGGGAGCTGGTATTGCTGTTAAGGACGTGCTGACAGGCGCATGCGTGACCTGCCGTTTGCCTATTGGGCGATATGTACTTACTCGCGAGTGTACTTAAAGTGAGTGTACTTAAAGCGGGGTATGCCTGTAAGTGATTGTGAATATGCTTAAATAACTATAACCAAACTCTGTGTGTGAATGGTAGAGCTGGCAGGGATCCCTCCAGGCAAATTATCTCACAAATTTGCAAACAAAGTACAATGATTAGAAATTATGAGAATCCCGGCGCTGCAGCAATGATTTACCCCAGTCCATAGAAATGTCCATAGGGCTCTACAGTCCTCTTATGGGTTGATGCAGAAAAGAAACAGGGATAACTGCTGCTTGCTGACGCCTTGGTGTTCCATAAGAATAAATCTTGATGTGTTCAGTTGAGAGAATCTGTTCTTTTTGCCTGCGTTTTCTCCTTGACTTCACGAATCCCACATGTTGTCAACACTTTTTAAGCCTCTTCAATTGGTTCCCCACGGTGTAGGCTCCATGTGTCCCCCGTGTGTCCCCAAGGAGAGAATAAGGATGGGAGAGATAGTGCAGACTGCCGCAGGGCAGAGGTTATGAAGTCATACACTGACCTTGGCCTGGGATCTGAGGCCTCAGAGACAGGGATAGTCAAGACCAATTCTAGGGTCGCGGCAGACAGGGATGGTCAGGTCTGGATCCGAGGTCGCGGCAGGCAAAGAGTAGTCAGTTTCAGTTCCAAGGTCAAAGCAGAGCTCAGACAGGACAAGTTAACAAGTACTTTGCATGACCTCGGATCCAGACCTGACCATCCCTGTCTGCCGTGACCCTAGAATTGGTCTTGACTACCCCTGCCTCTGAGGCCTCAGATCCCAGGCCAAGATCGGTGTACAACCTCCTACCTCTGCCCTGCGGCAGTCTGCACTATCTCTCCCATTGTCATTCCCTCCTTGGGGACACACGGGGGACGCATGGAGCCTACACCGTGGGGAACCAATTGAAGAGGCTTAAAAAGTGGTGATAACACGTGGGATTCGTGAAGTCAAGGAGAAAACGCAGGCAAAAAGAACAGATTCTCTCAACTGAACACATCAAGATTTATTCTTGAGGAACACCAAGGCGTCAGCCAGCAGCAGTTATCCCTGTTTCTTTTCTGCGTCAACCCATAAGAGGACTGTAGAACCCTATGGACATTTCTATGGACTGGGGTAAATCATTGCTGTTCTGCCGGGATTCTCATCATTTATGAGTGTTTATACTCAAACTCCGTCCAGCTCTCCAGGTTCACACGGCCCCCCATGTGCCCTGACTATTCGCCGAGGGAATGGACGTCCTCGTTACAACTGAAACCGGAAGTATAGTTGGTGTCCTGAGAAAAGCATCCTCCAGCAACCGGCAGCACTGGTGTGAGATTCTCCCTCAACTGGAGTATTTACGTGGAGGTCATACTTACATTTTAAGTTATGGTGGGTGAAAAAGGCAACAAAAAACTCCACCGTTAGCTTATAGTCAATAAAGAATATCACTTGTGAGCAAATTCACATGTCTTAGACAGGTCTGCAACCCTGCCTTTCAACCATTATCACCCAACATACAGTGCTCCCACTGCAGTCAGGGATTCTGGGAAATAACATGCAAATGAGCACACAGTGTGTCACCTTTTTGCCTGGAAATCCATTCACATGTAGCCCATTTAGGCAAATGCATCGCTGTTCACACAGCTTTTAAGCACAGCATAGGACTAGCAAAGCAAGTCAAACCACTCACACATGTTTCAACCTTGATGGGTATCATCATTGTGAGGTTGGCTGATTCTTGCTTTGCAATATTTCTAGGCTGGGTAGGTTTACCATATACATTTTAAGTTGTGGTGTGTGAAAAAGGCAACAAAAAACCTCCACCACCAATAAAGAATATCACTTGTGAGCACATTCACATGTCTTAGACAGGTCTGTACCCCTGTCTTTCAGCCATTATCACCTAGCATACAGTGCTCCCATTGCAGCAAGGGATTCTGGGAAATTACAAGCAAATGAGCACACAATGTGTAATCTTTTGTCAGGAATATTCATACACACATACATACATAATTCCACTGGAACATGAAACACAATTAAAAAAACAATGAATGTCAGCAGGCTCTAGTAATCATTAAAGAAGGGAGAGTTGATCTTGTACAAAGTATTACAAGAACAGAAAATGCAGAGAGAGAAGTGACTGCTTGTGCACCAATTAAAATAGGACATGAAACTGTCACTTTTACTGTAGATTATGCATTGGAGGAAATAACATTTAAAATATATAAAATGTGTGCAGTATCTTGGAGGGCTCCTATTCCTAAACTCGGCATTTAGCATTTAGAGCAGGTACCATGTAATATAGACAATCAATATGTACATGCACTACTTATACTGTATGTCAAGCCAAGACATTTCTGATATCAGAATTGCAAAAGATCCATCAGAAGCAGACAGTGATTGCGGGCTATTTATTAAACTGCAATAGAGCCGATCATCGCACTATCAAATAAAATCTCCCATTGACATATATTGGTAGTTTCAGTGAGGTAGTGCTGCGATCGTCACTATCACAGTTTAATTAACCCCACTGATGAAGTTTTTTTTAGCACAATGTTTACTGTACATGTTGCATAATGTCTGTAAGAAGTCAGACACACTCGAAATTAAATAAGAAATGAGGCAGGATACTGTAGAACAGGTGTTCTCGACTCCAGTCCTCAGGTCAGGTTTTTGGGATATTCCAGCTTCGGCACAGGTGGCTCAATCAGTCCCTGCTTCAGTACAGCTGGCTCAATCAAAGGCACAGTCAAAGACCGAGCCTCGGATTGAGCCACATGTGCTGCTGCTGGGCTATCCTGAATTTTATTTATTTATAAAATATTTTACCAGGAAGTAATACATTGAGAGTTACCTCTCATTTTCAAGTATGTCCTGGGCACAGAGTAAAACAAATAATACATGGTTACAAGTACAGTTACATAAATGAACAAGGTATACATTATATACAAGACATTGCGTGCACAGTTAAAGAAAAAATATATTATGAGCGTATGAAACAGTTACAGACCAGATTAAAGTGTGAGACCAGCCTTAGATTTGAAAGAACTTAAGCTGGTGGTGGATATGAGAGTCTCTGGTAGTCTCTGAATACCTGACCTGTTGGGGGTTTGAGGACTGGAGTTGAGCACTCCTGTCGTAGAAAATAAAAATAATGCTTTTGTTTGAATTTGGCCTCAAACGAAGAAAATAATGCCATAGGCATTCACCACTAATCATGGGAAATATTCTCTGCAAGAATTGGAAGACATTAAGGATCCATAATTATACTATTTACTGATGAGTAACATACAGGTAGTCCTCGCTATCCAACATTTCACTTTATAACAAATGGCATATCCAATGCAACCCTAAGGGCCATTTTTCAACGCCGGAATGCATTATCCAACGCTCACCGCCATTGATTAACATGGGACTCGCCTTACAAAGTTTTCACTATCCAACGCTACTTCCAGAACGGATTCCGTCTGATAACTGAGGACAGCCTGTATAATATGCAACTTAATGTAAATGTATGCAGTTGTTAGATCCTTTAACGTGGAAGTACAAAAAGTCACAGATTACACTTAGAAATCCTTTAAGCATCAAATGTAATCAGTATGATGAGAAATAATTTTCAAAATGCGCTGCTCAAAATAGCAATAAAAACATTTTGTCACCATAGAGATACCTCAATGTCTTGTAAAAATGAAATTCTAGAAGAAAATAAAAAAAAATAGTGAGTTACCAACATGAGTTGAAAGCAGTAGAATACTGCATTTTATGAGGTTCCCATACATCCATGTATCCTATGTAGAGATGGGTGCATTGTTTTTGGAGGATATGAATCCGTAGCGGATCAGACGATTCCTTTTGTCCGTGGATTTCAGAGGATCAATCTCAAAAAGGGCAATTTGCATTTTGCTAATTTTTTATTATTATTACCAATACACTGTGTGGATTCTGCAAGCCCGTGGACGGATATAGCAATCCGTTGGCGGATTCAAAGAATCTACACCTGGATTGTTGAATCCGTGGATTAGATTCTACAAAATCTGTCCACGGATTGTATCCAATGGCGTTTTCTTGTTTTGTTGAATCTGTGTGGATTAAAACCAACCAAATTCTTTTGCAGATTTTACACCGCAATACGGATTTTGGGGGGAAAATGCAAAAAAATCTGGTAAACGGATTTGGGTGGATTCGCCCATCTCTAATCCAATGATACTTTGTCATTATTTAATACTATTCATATTCTACAAACTGGACTTTCTTGATGCACATTGAAACAAGAGAGAATTTCACAACGGCCTGAAGCCTAATAAGATGAGCCCAGGTTAGGGTTTGTGCTGATCATGGACAGGTTCAATGGAATAACAGAGTTTCTATTGGGCACAGCAACAAAATAGCAAATGTAGGTCTTTATTTATATAGCGCCATTAATGTACATAGCGCGTCGCAGCAGTAATACACGTGACAATTATATAAATAACAAACAGTATAATTAACAGATCATGGGAATAAGTGCTTCAGACATAAAAGTAACATTGTAGAAAAGGAGTCCCTGCTCTGAAGAGCTTACAATCTAATTGGTGGGGAGAACGTACAAAGACAGTAGGAAGGCATTCTGGTAAGTCCGTCTGCAGGGGGCCAAGATTTATGTATTGTGTATAGCATTAGCTACGGTGCTACTCATATGCTTCTTTACGCAAGTGTATCTTAAAGTGGGTCTGCAAATTTCATTGAAAAAGTAAGCTACATACGTTTCATAGAAAAGAAGAACATAAAAACAGGCTTTGCAAGCAAAAGATTAATAATGTTTTAGAAAACCACGTTGACAGTTGTTGGTTCCCGATATGTGGGCTTAAAGATAATCATTCTGATTATCTGTACTATCCCTATCACTTTTGTTACTGATGATTGTGTCATTCATGTTGTGGCTGCAGAGGTCCCATGATACAGTTTATATTGAGCTAACTGTTCACTTTGTGCAAATGTGTTGTCTGACAAAGTTATAAAACTTTCTAGTAAAAGTTGCTGTAATCATTTAAAAAAAATGTGATCATATTAAGCCCATTGTTTAACATTGATTGAATATTAAAAATATTGAATAAATAGCTTGTGCTAAAGATGTGTGTATTTATCCCGGTATGTAATTAACAACCCCCAAATATTCTATCAAATTCTACTAGTTGATTTACAAGACGTCAAAATACATGCTTTTCTTTTATTTATGTGAATATATGCAATATTGTCAATTTTGTCAGAAATTTCCAGCAACTCTCTGCTCATAAAGTAACACAAAATAACCGTAACATTTGTACACACATATATATTTTTTAAAGTAAAAGAAAAGGCTTTCTTCCTTCAATGTAAATGCTTAAAAATTGAGCCGATATGTACTAAGCGGTCTTCTGCCATAAGACGTCTTCCATGGAACCCATTGACTTGAAGGGGCTGTAAGGTGTCTTCCAGTACAGCTTAGTAAATATTAAATATGTTCTTATACTGTACTTACGTATTTCCACTTGAACACTCCTATTTGTAGCACCTGTTTATGTACTTCCATTAATTTGTGCTGATATTTGTGTAATCTTGTACTACTGTATATGCAAAATGGACGTAAACCATTCAATTTATATGGTATTTGGTGCTTGACATGTTTTTACTACTTTAGCCATTGATTATATTTTATGATTGTACATTACTTTTTAGTTTTATGGCTCCCCATACTAATATAGCTTGGGTTTAATCCAACATACAGTACATTGCAGCAACAAGATCATTTAGGTATAATTTTTATTCTACTGGTACAGGTTGTTACACAATAAGAGGAATTAAATACATAATTTCACTCTACTGTAGAAACCTGTTACCTTATATGAACCAAGAAAACCCTAATCAAAGATGATTTTGCCATTCAGAATCTTTTTTTATGATCTTGCAGTCTAATATCACCTTAGAAAAATGTTGTTTCTCATTTTTCTGCACTGGAAACTCAAACTAATTTGCAACATCAATTGCAAGTAAATTCTAAATTCTTCAGTATTGTTATATTTTAAAAGTCCACTAAAGCTTCATTGACATAAAATACATTTTGGACCTTGTACAAAGGTACAGGAAATGTATAACTATTGCAGCAAATAATACAACAATTAGGTTACTCAAACATTAACAGCAGGAGCTTGGAACATTTGCTATTAATTCTGTCTCTATATGAAGATAAATAATTCTAACTAACAACAAATACAGTAAACCTGCAATGTATCTGTGTAGAGCAAAATGTCTGTGGTTTTTTAATGTGTTATTTTTTTAGCCAAAAATCACAATTCAGCTCAAATTTGCTGATATTTTCAATCAATTTCACAAAAACAACAGGCATTAAAAGTCAGTGTTCAGGAACAGAGTGGTTAGCAAGGAGTTCCTGCCCGCCAGGCCAATTTTTAGTTTGATCTGTTCTCATATATTGAGATGGGCAGCACAGTTGTTTGGCCTCTTCCCTAGACAGGGTTGGAAGATTTCAGCCTACCAAGTATCGGAAGAGTGTAGTACAATAATGTTGATCTGGCCGTCATATATACAGTATATTATTACATAATATACCATATACATAAATATATATATATTATTTCTGTCATATAGTTTGGAGTAGAATTCTTGGAATTCTTTGACTACCTGGGAAGGGTTGAATGCTATAATTCCATATTTTGTCTGGATCGAGTGGATTTTGTATATGGGTTGTTGTTTCGCAGTTTGTGCTAGAATGGAATCTGGTATATTCGCCTTTTCATAGAAAGTTATTTTATTCCATATCATTGCCTTCTCCACAACCTCTGAAAGGCAGACATTTTGATACCCTCTGCAAGTGAGGGGACAGCCTTATGGGTCACCTCCAGTCTCTGAACCTCTGACCTCGAGAACACAGCTCTAGCAAGTCTCTGCTTTTTCCTGGTAGGAGCTATGCTAATTAAGCGACGTGAATGAAACACTGTCTCTTTTAATTTGTAAATAACTTGCAATCTCCACATTATTCTCTCATGCTATTTCTGGTATCCTCAGGAAGGACTTGTTCAACCTCCCGAAGCAATACAGGGAGTTGGGGGGCACTCGTGAGTGTTTTTGGAGTGTGTACTCTATTGTAGCATTCAGGGTCAGGTTAAAGTCCCCCCTAGGATCAGTTGGCCTCTTGTAATCTTACTTAGTACATTGAAAAATGTGTTGATAAAATCTGATTTGTTTTCATTCGGGACATAGATATTGGCAAAAATTATTTCAGCCCTAAGAGGGAACCAGTGACAATTAAGTATCATCTGTTTTTGTCTGTTTATACCCTATCTGTAACAAAGGGTTACAACTCCTGTTTTGTTATCGGGACTGTGAGGAAAAGTTTGTCAACAAATCTACTTTTATCTGAGTGTTTGAAGTGTGTCTCCTGGAGGAAGAGGACGTGTACAGCCAACGTGTTGTAGTCTGTTTTTGCTAAACACCATTTTGGGGGGCTATTGAGGCCCTTGGTGTTATGTGAGATTACTTCAAGTGACATGTTGATGTGGTGTGGTACCTGAAACCTGAGCAATTCCCCGGACACCCATCACAGGCTGTGGGGTAATCTGTAAAACTTGTGGGAAGGAAAAGAGAAGGGGAACACTGTGGGAGGTCCTGAGGAGCATATGAAAGAGAACATTGGGTGGAAGTCTAGGCTGGGGACAAAGTCCAGGGATGTACACCCTTGAACGGCAGTGGGAAAGGGGATAGCAGTAGCAAGAACCTGAGATGCTGGTAGCAGCATAGCGAGGTCCATACCTTAGAGGGGTAGGGAATTAAGAGCTGGGAGAATTGGTGAATGGAACCTTGAGAAATATAACATTAAGTAATCATTTTTGCACAGTAAGATTAATAATGAAGAAAATATTAATTTGTAACACTTAAGATTGAACCAAACACACCACCTTTAAACCTAGTAATCAAACAGCATGGTTACCATACAGATGCAGCGGCCGTTATTTTAAGGCATCACAGCTCCGTTTTCGTGTGCGCTGCTTTACTCCAGTGGCATGAACACGGCCAATCGCCCCAGGCACGCGCGTTTATCACGGTTGCTTTGTTTGAATTTTATGGATTGTGTGCAATTATATGCAATTAAATTAATGAATTGTAATGTGTACAGTACTGTGCTACTGTGTCAATTTCAGGTGTTTAAAAGCCACAGCACTAAAATGCCATTTTATGCACTGGCGTCTTAAGGCGGTACAGTTGGAAGTAATCCCGCGCCATCACATGGGTATTCCGCGGTACAATTCCCCGTGATTTCGCAAAATTATGGCTGCTGCATCTGTATTTAACATTTTTTTCGGTGGCGAGTGTGATCCAGGCCATCCGGCCTTAACGTCCTGGGTGTGGTAAAGGAAGCACAAAACCAATGACCCATTCAAGGCCAGGTATTAAACTAGCCATGTTGTAAAATCTATACAGTGACTTCAGAATTGGCCTGCACACCTGACACAATAAGGATGCAGTGTGTATAAAATTCGCAGAAACAGATAATCAGCACTGTCGGTACACATTTATCTGTTGGTTATTAAAGAATAAATTGCAGTATAAATGGCAGTGCACACACAGTTAGCCATGCAGTGTCTCACTATGCTTTAAGAGCATTAGATAGGCCACCATCCAATTTATGTGTGTTAGCAAGCAGACATCTGCCATATTGTATTTCTTTCATAGTTAACAGACAGATCTTTTAAATAGGTTTTTTTTAAATACTGCATAGTGTCACATATATAATTTGCAGCCTCCCAAATGTGTCACAAAGAGAATGACAATGCAGTGCTAGACTTATTTATAGTCTCCTAAGAGTTCCTCAAAAATCATTTAAAAATAATTGCTACATTTTTGGTACTAAAGGGCATACATCCCTAGTGTAGTAACATTTGACAGGCTAAACCCTCTGTTACCTATAAATGCCACTGCCCTTAAAGCATACCCTTCCCTATAGCAAACCTTTCCTACCCTTCCCTATAGCAAACATATCAAACCACTATTCTACCCTCCTCCTTCAAACCACCCTCTTCCTTCAACCATCCACCCCCAGGATGAGTACGCAAAATAATCCAGGCCCTATTCAAATCACAGGAATAGGCCAGATCCAAGTTATCCACATTCCACTCCTGCTTCAGTACAGTTAACTCTCTTACTAAGGGGCTTATGCAGAGAGGTACAGTAGAGGCAACGTTTATTCTAACATTTGCCGTAAACTAGCCGGGTTACATTCTGGGTATGTGCTGGGTATGTGCTGGGTATGTGCTGGGTATGTTCTGGGCTAGTTTGAGGCACGTTTAAGGCATTTCTGCATTGACTAACGACCCATAGGATTAACACAGCAGGGATCCCTGGCAGTCCAATTCAGTTTGAATGGGACTGCCAGGGACCCCCGCTGTTAATCTGATAGGCCATTAATCAATGCAGAAATGCTGGGGCTAGTTTAAGGAAAGTTTAAGGCATGTATTCAGAATGTACCTGGGTGTTTCCTGGGTTTTTTGGGGAATTGCCACTGGTTTTTGTTCGAATAAGAGTTGCCTCTACTGTACCTTACAGAAAGGCTGAAATTCACCGCAGGATTGGCAATAAATTTGGTCCTATGCAGAGTACTCCGTTGGCGCGGTGTGCTTTAAATTGCTATTTAGGCGAGTTTCACTTGGCGTGAAACTCGCCATGTAGTGGCGCGCTGTATTTGCCCACAATACAGCCAACTTTTGTTGGCGGGCAAAATTTCCTCTGAACTCGCCATTTAGTAGCTCCGATTGGCGCGTACATGCGCATCGGAGCTACTGGAATCTTGCGTGTTTCAACATTGGCGAAATCACGCTTCTCGCCACACGTCTGGCGAATTTGAATTGCCCGCCATGGTCTCGCCAGGACAAGCTTCTCGCCAAAAGATGGCGCTATTTCCTTTCTCTATGCTCTCTGCATAAGCCCCTAAGTTGCAATAGATGGCATCATTTATTTTATCCTTTTTTTTTTTTAAATGCACCACAAAACATTGTAGAACCATTTGATTCAGAAAGGTGAAAGAGGAGATTTAAGTAAACTAAAACTCAAACAAAAATATAAAATACAATGTATCTTCAGCAAAATGATTCTTTATACATGTGATTGTAATATATTTGCTAAATATTCCAACAGTAATGTAGACAGTGAAGGGCAGGTTGGAACTGAAAATTAACTTGGCAATCATGCACAACTTTACTTTCATTACAGTTTTGTAAAATGTATCAAAACCTGAGAAAGATGCAACGGGTTGTGAAGCCATATTTCCCTTGCTTGGTGCGTTCCATGCACCTTTTTAGCATATTGAATTAGTGCCATGGTGTTACTCTACAGTACTTCGTTTAACCCATTTTATGAGAGAATATATATACTGTACTTGAAATCCAGTTTTCTGATGGGAAATAACATGCAAGTTATTTGTATCCATATGTCCAAACAAATGCAATACGAGTAATTATAAACTACATTTACTATATAAATAACTTTGATGTCTAAAGTACACAAATAGCATACCTGTACTTTTTACAGAACTGTTACTAAGGGAAACAAGACATTTCATTTTTTCTTCTTTAATTCAAATGTAAAACAAATATTTGTTCTCCAGTTTGTATTAGCCATGTTGGAGCTTCCTTTAATCAATTCTATTGTAGCTTGGTATACAGGCAAACATGGTCACTGGCAAAATCCACTAATAAAATCTTTGAGTTGATAAAGACATACTGTCTGGAACAGGAGAGAAGGTAATAATATTTCAGATAGGTTGGAAAGGTGTCTCTAAATGGAGCACTATTAATCATATAAGGACTACCATACAGTAGTGTTAATGCATTTTACACATCAACAATAGCCAGTAAACATCAACAATAGCCAGTAATACCTTTATAAGTTCTGCTTCATTTAACAAGTGGCAGAATGATATAGTGAGGCAGGTCATAAATCCTTTCAATATATTTTAACAGAGATCCCACTATAAATGTAAAAATATATTATTTGGTGCATTTTTTATATCTTAAGTATCTTACCATATTGTGGTTACCCCAATAACAATGCTATGACTCTTTAAATATTTTGAATACACTTGGCTATTAAGAGAAGAATGGAATGGTAAATCAATTTGTTTCTGTGAGGTTTAAAGCAGATCTAAACTAGGAAAACAATAGGGTTATTTGTTTTCTTGTTTAGCTTTACTGCAACCAGCAAACGGTGAAGATCTTCACATTCCTAAGTTTGTACTATTCTCTATTCCTCTCTTTTACCCATTGTTGCTCATTTTCAACATTTTCCTACGATGCGGGTTTGCATCTGTTTGAACATGAAAATAAGAGAAAGAAATGGTAATGCTGCACACCAAAAAAAAAGAAAAAGATACTTGCAGTAACGGTGCTCCTGGTTCAGGGAAACCTGTCTATGTAATCCTATTCTCAATGAAAGTAGATTATCCAAGGCACTGCGGATTTTCCTAAGAATTTACTGTGTCAGAACAGCACGACGTTTCAACCTTCAGTGAGGTCTTTTTCAAGTGACTGAAAGTCACTTGAAAAAGTCCTCACTGAAGGTTGAAACGTCGTGCTGTTCTGAACATGAAAATAGACACTGTTAGCATCATCTCGATTTTCCTTTACTGCAACATATGTCTCTTCCCATTTATATTTTTACTTCCATCATGTGTTGTGTTCAAAATGACATTGGCTGCATACAGTATATGTGTTGTGACATAGTCCCAGGATAGTGGGCAACTTTCTGCCTGATTTATAGAAGAAAGAGCAGACATAGTGTGGGTGTGATTTGACGCACCGATTCACGGTCACTAAGGCTGGTGAATAGGAAATCCATACCAGACTTTACAATGTTCTGGTTTGCCTCACCTGCTCTCCTAATTGAGGAATATATTGCAGTTAGGTTTGCTGCTTCACTCTCTCTCTTAGAGCCTGGAGGCTGGGAGGAAACTGCTGCTCCCGAGGATCCAGTTCGGGGTAGACGGCTCCCTCACGTATTGCAGCACCGGAGAATCTATTGGGACGCTGTCCCCATCTGACAGTTAAGGATTCAATGTCATATTTGTGTGTTATTTAAAGTTGGTAACTGGCTTAACCAGACAACATTACAGATAGGGATATGCATGCGAGTTAGACTCCTGACAGGAGTAGATGTTTCTTTTTATGATTACTTCTGTTTCTTAAAGTGACAGTGTTTAAAATGTATATCCTGTGTATCCTATTCAAGTTTAAAATGTTTTGTGTCACTAATGGAAAAATAAACCGCTGAGGGCTGAGTGCCCCTTGTGTGTATACACGTGTTTGTCCCCTTTTATACAAATTAAACCCTCGAAGACTGTGTTTGGAAGAGCTTGGGCAAACGGCAGCACTACATAAACGGAGTCGTTTGCCACAGTGTGCACTATATATATATTTATATATATATACAGAAATTTGGCTGGATGCCTGAAGTTCTCGGTCAGAATTTCATCTGTGTATCCAGCTCAAGCACGAATACACCTCAGAGGGGGGACAAAGAGCGATGGTGCAAAAAGTATTAACAGGGATTTTATAGACACATGCTGTACAAATGCGCACTTACAATGCCACAGACAAAAAATCACATGGGTTTAGAAGTTTATACTCTATTTCAGAGCGCCAAAGAGCTCAATGCTGCCCGACCCGCACAGCGTCACTCATGACCAGTGTCGACTCACAGAGTGACGTCACTTATGTAACCCACAATGTGATGTCACTTACAGTACACACAGCTCTTATTCTGGGAGAATTGTGTGACAGCGTAGTAGTTGGCAGCAGCGGTCTTGGTCTCAACTCAACGCATTTCGCTTGAACAACTTCATCAGGAGTATCATAATGAGAGGTACTACAGGGTGTGATCTAATATACCTAAAATCTAGGGGCAGTTAGCACTACTGCTATGCATAAATATAAAGGAAAAAGTGGTGCAAGCAGGTATAAGGGTCTCCCTAAAACCTTTCACAGATGGTAGCAATGAGAAGAATGAACCTCAATGTTTGGCACTACTAGCCCAGTAGACACGCGTGCATCATGCGGAGGCATCCACATTAACCCTTGATGTACCGGAGTCCTGAGTATAAAGCGGAAAGCGGAAAGCGGAAAGCTGTAGCGAATGAAGCCCATAAGCAATCACATAGGTATAGGGAAAAGCTGACCACGGCGATAAGTTTTCCTTTTTCCTCTTCCACAGATGCAAAAGTAAGAGTACCCACAGCAGTTTAAAAGCAGCTATAACACCAATAGATGTCAAACAGAAAGCAATTTAATGAGGAGAGAAATCTAATTAAGCAGAACATGCTAACAGGGTATTGTCAGAAGGCATTCACCCAAACATATACTCCCCCAGAGAGGGGTATACCCAAAAGAACTGGGAAAAGGGACAAGCAACACACTAATCTACATACTACAAAACATGTAAACAACACAATAAAGTGCAAAATGTGCTACACAGTGCCAAAAGGCAAAATCACAAAAAAGAAAAGAAAACACATTCCAAGGTAAAGGGAGGTGGCTACGTCTCGGGCACTTAGACCTTCTCGGACCGTTCCCACAAAAACATGATATTTCCCTTCAAGAGGCAAAAATAATAATGGATGGGTACCTTTTGAATTAAATCTTCTGCTGTGCCTCAAGAGGAAAGTTGTCGACCAATGTATTGTGAAACTTGGACCATACATGCGTAGACAACTTGAAGTATGGAGAGATGTATACCGGGTATTACCCATAGACAGGAAAAGAAAACAAACAAAAGTATGTGACATTACCACAAGGGTGAAGAAATTAAACTGGCAGTGAGCCAGATCTACATGACAACCAAACATAAGATTTGAGGATGATATTAAGAAATGTGTTAGAGCAAAATGAAGGAGAGGCTTGACACCACAGTACCTGGAAGATCATTGGAAAGACCTTCGTGAAAAGGGCTTAAGATAATGATGATATATATTTGTGTATATCCTGTGTATCCTATTCAAGTATAATGAGCATGGACTCACAGATCTTGTATTGTTCCCTTAGAGATTAAGAAGTATGATCTCCGATGAATACATCTGTGTGTTTTGAATCACAAAACATTTTAAAATCAATCGCAGCACTTTTATTTCAACCACAATTACAGTCACTGCAGTAGATCAAAAATACTATGTTCATACTACTGCTTCATGGTCAAGTATTTTATGGTCAAATAATGTATTCTACAGAGTTTTATGATTCCTTTATCTGCTTTAGGAAATGTAATGTAATGTTAATATAAATAATTTAAAAATGCATACAACTTGAGATAAAAGAGAATAAAAAAACTAACTTCAAGAGTATTTTAGAAAGCTTGGAACATTACTGATGGACATGGTCACATTTTTTAGGTTACCCTTTGGCCTTGTCCCAAATACCTTTTCAGTAATGCTCCTCACATTGACAAACATATTTTTAAAAAAAAGTATTAAGGTATCTGGGAAACATATCCCTGGATAGATTCAGATGAAGCAGAAATAGTGTGATTCCTTTGAGAAAAGTCACATGAGTAATACCACCAGGGGATGCCGCCTCAAGTCAAATGTAATGCGTGCATTGATGTACAAAGGATATCACAAACAACAATTTCCAAAACAGTCTCTTGGTTTGTGTCAGTGAATCTTTATTTCGTTGCATTAAAGCTGCTGTTCAGTCAATATCCTGCATGTGTGTTTTTTTAATAAATCAGTTCTGTAGTAAGAAAAAATACTTTTAGCATTTTCTGTTTTTAAAAAAACAACTTTGAAAGGCCAATTTTCTTGTATTCTATTTTAACAACCATTTACTAAGGCACAGCCCCTTCATGTCCTGTCACAAGCCCTGGCACACCCCTTTGTCAGCCCTGCCCTCCCTCTAGCACATGTCAGTGCAGGAGTGCTCATGAATATTCATGAGCTTCCACTGAGTGACAGAAGCAGAGGAAAAACATATCCCATATCTAAAGATTTCGCCAATCAATACATGGAGAACAAATTGACTGGCAGCTATACAGTTCTTTAGGTAATTAGAGATTGCCCACATGAAACTATTGAATTAAAAAAAAAAAAAAGACTGAACTGCAGCGTTAAATTGCAGTCGGAATGTTTCATAGCCAAATAAGACCGCTTTCAATGATTTTCTCTGAAAGGAAGAGTTAAAGTAAGCTAAAAAATATTGTAGGGTTCCCAAAGTGGTTTTGAGATGAAATTGTATAGAAGCATTCTGAAAATCTTCATGTGAATATGACAATATTACTAATGAAGTGACTTTGCATGTGCTAAACTTTTAAGAATACTTCCTGCAGACCCTTTAGTTAGAGCTGTTCAGTTCTACTTGGTGTTTAGCTCTGCATTAACATGCTTTACATTGTTGAATTTATGAATGCTATTGTATAAATAGAATGATAACTGGCACAAATGACAAAGACAGAGCTATTACCTGAAAACATTTATGTATACAGGAATAAACTGGGAAAAAAACAGGTGTTTAGTTCCACTTGAATAAGCATTATATTTTAAATGTAGGGTGTTGTGCACAAACATGGTAATTAGCATATAAATGTTAATGCCGTTTGCAAAAAATGGAACCATTATAAAAGAAGCATGCATTGTATAATGATCTGAATTATTTCTATCTACTTGTAATTCCCAAAACGTCTACGCATTTCGTACAATGTACTTCGTCAGGACCTCGTAAGTACGAGGTATGTTGTACGAAACACTTAGAGGTCACGAGGGGCTGCTGCGGAGTGTCCACGTGCTGAGAGGTGTACCGGTGAAGGCTGGAGAACGCGACCAACGGAGCATCGATCTGGACCCGTTTTTCATCCACTCCTTCTGGTCTCAATCTCCAGATCTCCCGGCTATACCTCAGCAGCCTTTTAGCTAGATTGTAAGTTAAAATGTTGTTTTATATTGTTTGATTGTTGTAACTGTTGTTATCCAAATTTGTGGAATATTTTATGATAGAAATGTATATTGCCTTTACTTAGTGTGCCCTCTCCGTTTTTTCTTTGTATCTTGTTGTGTGAGCCTTGTATGGGAGCTCACACATTTTAGGAGATTGAGTTCTCCTTACGGACGGCAGCAAAAATATAGAATCACTGCTTTGAGGGCAGCACAAGCGCGTATTTCAATCAAAGTAAAACTTCTTTGGTGGCATCTACAACATTTTTCTAATGGGAAAAAAACAGCTTCATGGTTACTAAAATGGGTAACGGAAATTGGCCTCGTGCATGAGATTCCTCATGCTCGCACAAACTGCCTTACTGAAATAGCTAAGGGCCGCGCTCATGCGCAGCACCCACCGGCTCGGAGCGCATGCGCAGGACCAGCAGCAACCCTGCCACACTTGGGAGATGGAGACATCACACTCTCACAGGGACATACTGTACACACACAGGGTCACACACAGGGTCACACACAGACACAGACACAGACAGACAGAAACACACAAAAACACACACAAGGAATGTACAGTTACTATAAAAATAGAAGTGAAAATAGCTAAAACAGGGTGTGTGTGCCGAGCACGCATTATGTTGTAGGTGCCGGCAAAGAAGCGCATTCTGGTTTCCTCTTGCATTTATTTTTTAGCTTCCTTAAATGTTTATATACATTTTTTTAACCCAGTCCGTATAAAGCAGGGGCGCTCCACTCCAATCCTCAAATCCCCCTAACAGGTAAGGTTTTCAGGATATCTCAGCTTCAGCACAGGTGGCTCAATCAGTCGAAGCTTCAGCACAGGTGGCCCAATCATTGACTGAGCCTCTGATTGAGCCACCAGTGCTGAGGCTGGGGCAGGGGCCTTGAGTACTGGAGTTGAGCACCCCGGTATTTAGGACCCGACTAAATAAAACTGGAAATCGAAGGCTTTGCTACTTATTAGTCATCATGGCCTTGATTCCTTAAATGACGTTAAGTTTTAATTCATAGCACACACATTAAAAAAAATAATTATGTACAGTAATGTGTGTTTTCCCCCCCACAAATATCGCTTTATTCACTAACATTTCTATTTTTATTAAATCTGCGTGATCATAAAAAAAATTAGTATATAAATTGGCATTACACACTACAAAAAAGAATGTGGTACATTTATCTCCAGTTATAATCTTTGTTGCGGGGTATATAATATTTTTTTTTGTTTTAGAAAACACTATGGCACAAAATAATTAAATCCTTTTCATGCCTGAGGCTACAATACATTGCAAAGTAATATTTTCAGGCACCAAAGGCTTAACATACAATATACTGTAAGTGCCCTACAAATAAAACACAAACAGTGTAACATCCATACGTAAAAATATTGAGCCTTTAGCAGCCCAAGTGCCCTGATGGGTATTGGCTGATCATGACCAGTTGGCCAATTGTGCTACTAAGGGCTTAATATATGAAATATGATCTGCAATGTTAATATTATATTTTTTTCATCACCTACTTTAGGTTGGCTAGTCTTACCATGCCTATGTATATGGTGACCATTATATACAAAGGTGAGATTGGCTTAACGCCAGCCTGTGGTAGGTGACTAAAATTGGCAAGATTTGTGGGCAGTATACCGATATCTCCAGGTATCAGACTTTAGTGAAAAGCATGAGAATACGTAGCTGTTAATTACTCATTTGCACAGTCATTTACATTTGCCATTAAATTCAACTGCTATCACATTGGTAAACTATTTAATTTCTGTGGTATTTTATGCAGTAATTCATTGATAAATTATCGGATAAAAATAACAATTTTTTTTATATTAACACAAATGTCATGCAATATAGAAGTTTGGTGAATTTGGCACTGCAGATACAGAACACAGTAGCCAACGTTATTGCACCTATTATCGTGCGGTAAGGCACTAAAGTGGAGTGGAAATCGCACAATTTTGCAACTGGCGGCTCCATTGAATAGCATTGTAACTCCAAAGATAATGTGTTAAAACTCAACGCAAGTGGAAATGCGTTATTGTAACTGGTGCAACAACTTTGGCTACACCTGTATGTTGCTTACTTTGAAGAAATATCCCACAGTTACTAAAGGGATTCATAGACCAGTTGATGAATTAAAAAAACATGTTGGTGAAGGGCAGTAAACTTTTTATACAGATGGGAGATTAGTGATAGCTCATCTGCATGACTCGTCAAGTAATACACATTATTATTATTATTATTATTATTATTATTGCACAGATTTCCTTGCTTTTGTTCACTGATGTTTTAAACATCAATGTGTAGTTTGTAAGCCCCTTGGGGCCTTCTTATTGTTTCACTTTATCTTAACATATATGTACCATTATTATACAATGTTATTGTCAACGTTCCTACAGTGTACTGTGCGGTGAAATATGTTGGTACCGTACAAATAAAAGATAATAATATTAATACATTTCTGCATTGATTTTATGCAGTGAAAATAGTCCTGTTTTTTTCGAACCTCTTGTGCATGGCAAAAATACTCCAGAATACATAAGACTTTTTGCTTTTGTTAGGGGTTATTTTGCTCATACAAATATAGCAGGTTTTATTTCTCCCTCTGGTGGGATATATTGTGAAATTCTGTGTCAACATTGCCATTGATACAATGGAAACCTTATGAAATTCTGCATTATTCTGGGATATCTTCATATCAAGATTGCAAATATACAGGTATGGAGGGAGAAACATGGATACTGTAGTTAAGAAAACAGTATATAGTGCTCTTCTACAGACACTATTACCCTTTTTAATTTAGTGTTTTCAAATAATTTCTTAGGTTAAAGCTATGCAACGTAGTTATGATGTATCCAACTATGAATGTAAGTATGTACTGCACTTCAAGCACGAGTCTATGCCAGTGTGGACTGCTGCAATTCTAATTGTCTCTAATAGTGCTTACTACAAAACTTACCCACACTAATACTAGTCAAACACCAGCCAAATATGTTTAAAGTTTGGGTTTTCTCTGAAATACATTTACAAAAGAGAACCACTATAATTTAAAAGCCTGCACTGTCTCATTCCTGTTAAGATTTCTAAGTATAAAAATGAATGCGTCTTTAATTAATTTAAAGTCTTTAGTTCTTACTGCACTTTACCAGATCAACTGTCTGTCACTGCATGCTTCACTATACCAAATTGTTTGAATATCTCACTGTTATCACATCATAAACTCTATGCTGAACTGTTTAAGATGTAGCTAATCTTTCCCTAGCAGACCTTCCACTTATAATACTGAACATGTTTCTTTTCATGCCTTTAAATGTTTTTAAATCAGTAAAAAATATAGTGTACAATGGACTGTGACAAACGTGTTTTAATGTGTATTATAAAATCACATGTATCTTAGAAGACTCATATTGGGTAGAGTAATTAACTGAATTCCATGTACAACATAATTGAAACAATAATACCATTCAGTCCAGTGCTCACATGGCATAGCAAAAGTAAATATCAAAATGACAATTTATAGGCTTTAAAAAAACAGGTGCTAGGCTTTTTGCATTTTTAACTTTTTTGCTTTATTATTATTTTGCGTTTTAAAGACATTTTCACAAAAGTTTGCATTGCTTGAAATCTTGCATTTTTTTGTCCCCAATTTGCCAAATTCGGCAGTATAGGGCCACATCACATTGCAAATTGACTTTTAATGCTCGCTGGACTTCTTTTTGTCAAACCTGTCATTTCCGCAAACTTTTGCAGACAAACAAAAAGACAAATTTTGCCCATTTAGCGAACTTCTACTTCGGAGAAACCCTATGACAGTGCCGTTTTACAGGTCTTTCCAACATTTGTCAATCATGTGTTTTTTTTTTCTTTTTTAAATTAGATCATTTCTATATCTTTAAACAGCATATCTGTCAGAGGTCCTCCCCACATACTTTCAATCCTTCACCCACATTCACCCCTATTCCGGTAATTTGTAAATAATTTGAAACAAGTACTGTAGTTTGAAATTATTTCCCTGTTTCCAAAGAAGTGACACATATTTGTAAATGTATTACAGTATTTTTTCCACAGTAAGTTTTGTCAAAGATCTGTCAAGAAGAGGGAATGTCTATGTAACCCTCCTTGACCAGGTCTAAAAGAGGTCACATCAGATTAACGACAGTATACACAATGGCAGTGCTCAGTCACTCAGGCCTTTGTAGGATGCTGGGTATGTGCAGCTGGGCGTCGATGAAGGGATATGAAAAAGATGAGTGCCAGGAACTTTTATGAAACAAAAAGGTGCTTTATTGACAAATGGTGCATTTGGACAGAACACTGGTAAACAATAGTATTCTGGACCATCTCCTGGTATTCTCACTTCTATTAAGGGGAGGTGCACAACTTGAAGGCCCATCATAAAGTATAGAGGGGACCGCTTGCAGGAAGGATATGATGCAGTTAGAACCCACTGGATGTGCGGGCTCTATATGAATACGGACTGCAGTGTCGGCAACTCAGTGAGAACAATGGCCGTCAGGCTGCGGTAGGGACAACCTTATGAGCCTGGGACAAGTGACATCCCTCTACCACAACTTAAGGTACCCGTTCCTTTAACAGACACTACCTTAGAGGGGCACGTTACTAACTGAAAACAACAAAGGGCGACAGGACATATCTTAATACATGACTATACACAAACCTATTTACAGGACTCACAGTAAGCACCCCAATCAGAACTTAGAAGAACCTGCTTTTAGAACATATGGGGCAGCTATATATACCCTTACATTGTCATCATACACCACAAGGTGATGATTAGAATTATAATACTGGAACTCAGTTTAATGGCTGAGTTTTTGTACTGATACTTCACTGATATAGTTTATTAAAAGACAAGGATTGCATATACCTGTAATAAATGACACAAGTGCATGTTGGTATTCGGTGTTTTTTTTTTGCCTCATCGATGGTTGATCTGATTACAAGTAAAACACTTTGGTCCAGATGCATGCACAACATGCAGCTTATTAACCAAACTTAATGTTACTTTAATCCGAACGCCTATGCACTAAAGAGAATAACATTATGATAACATACAGTTAACCATTGAAGTAAAGTATCAAAGCGTTTCTATGGACATTAGGCTTGATATTATGCAAATCAGATGCAAACGAACTGTTAAGCTAATATCGCAGATGCACTAAACACTGTTATTGTTAGCGAATAGAAACAATGTTACGATGAATTGGTCACACCTAAACTTGCCATTATTTCCAGCCAGGCTATGATTATCCTAACATTATTTCATAGGACTCCTTATAAAGACAAATACAAGTTAAAGCTAAAGGAAAATGTTGTACCCTAATACAGGGTGTGCAAACCTTTTCCCCTACACCCCTCTGCCAGATCTCCCCCCTGCTCGGGTCCCCTCCTTACCTTGTCTCTGGTGTCATGATGTCATGTTGCCATGGCCCCCCAGTCCTAATATATTCTTTTGGTCTGGCACTTAACACTTTGTATTAAAATAGTTCTAAGTGTCAAGCCAAGATATATATTATAAATACTATAACATTAATAAACACATGCGTTATACGTTAGTGCGCTGGTTGTTACATTTTTCCTCATGCGCATTGTATTGTTTAACACATCTGCAGTATTAATGAACCTGTGTTTTAGTCAGGGGAAACCTGATTTAATTCCCGATACCAGCTCTTTGTTACCTTGGGCAAGTCACTTTATCTCCCTGTATATCAGACACCAAAAACACAGATTGAAAGCTCATCTGGGCAGGAACAATGTTTGTAACAATTCTCTATGTGCTGTATACCGTACACTATACTGTAATTGTGAAGCACTTTGAGTCCCATTGGGAGAAAACTAGTACATGAAATAAAGTTATTATTTAAGTTATTATTAATGCATTTCTCATTACGATACTGCTTTTGGTGACGGATGCTGTTTTTGCATATAATTGCTTTAGTGGATACCTGTTAAACAGTTAACCTGACATTATTTGCCCTGATTTAACGGAACTTAGTGTATCTGGCCCTTTGTACCCGATTTCCCCTATTTGATAGCATATGTCAATTAGTTCATGAAGCCTGAAGGCACAAAAAGCCCTATGCAAAAGAGCTCGGCTGTAACATCCATCTATTAGTGGCAATCCATCACTATCCCTAATTTGTCCCATTGCACTAATGAGCAAGTGCAAGAGAGAGAGAGAGAGTGATTATAGACAACATCAAGGGAATATAGGGGAGTTATAAATAATATAATAATGGCATAATGTATGTTAAACTTTCAATGAACCATACTCATTTTTCTTTCTTTTATTTTATCAGAATCATTAGGGTCTTTGCAGTGGAACTAATCTATTTTTACATTTGGGAACCCCAGGTCCTGAGATATTCACCTTTTTAGTTGCCAGTGTTTTTACTCCCATTAGGGAAATCAATATTGGCCTTAGTCCCGCAAGCTAACAGGAGACCGCAAGGTTATCGGGACATGATGTGGTGTCTTCATATTGGACATCTGCCATGTTTGAATTTACAGGAAGAATACAGGAAACTAAAATGATAAATATCCCAGAACCCAGGGGGGTCCCCAGAGCTACAAATAGAACCTCGCCCCCGTTCTGCAAAAGAGAACACCTCTCCCCCGGTTCTACACTGGAGGACACCTCATCCTGGTTCTGCACGGGAGGACACCTCATCCTGGTTCTGCACGGGAGGACAGCTCACCCCTGGTTCTGCACTGGAGGACACCTCACCCCCCAGTTTTGTGGTTCAGCACCGTAGGACACCTCAACCCCGGTTCGGCACCGTAGGACACCTCACCCTGGTTTCGCACGGGAGGACACCTCACCTCCGGTTCTGTACCGAAAGGCACCTCACTCTCGGTTCTGCACCGGAGGACACTACAACCCCGGTTCTGCACTCCCCTGATGCATACTGTTTTTTAAACATATTTACATATTCGCATCTTTCAAATCATATTGCGCAAATAATGAACATTTAAAAAAATGTTTTATACAGTACTTCAAATTCTAACATATTACTAAAGAGAGTTAAGATCAGAATTTGTCTAATATTCTGTGAACTGCAAATTAGCTAATGTATTTAATATTAATGTTGGTACCTGCAGTGCAAAGAGTAAGAGGTTGGTCTCAAATGTAATGCTCTGTTAAATGTTATTGAGACATTGGTTAGGCATTTGAAATTATTTCTGTCTGTACAATTTTAACATTCCAGTTTTATTATAAATAATGAAAGAAAACCCAGTTATTAAGTAATTAGGAAACTAGAAGATCTTGACAAGAGAAGCTGTGTGCAGTGACTTTGAGCTATTTTACTGTAAAGTTTTCAAAAAGTATTTCTACAAATGTATCCCATCCCCATGTTATATATGGAAACGAAATAGAAATATGTATATACACAGGCGGCACACTTTATTTGAGTACGGCTCATTCCGCAAGCCGGGATATGTCCCGGCTTGCGAGCCGCACTCGCTCAGCGTGCCGCGCATCACCGATGCGCGGTCACGTGTCATCGGGTGCCTGTGCCGCCTGTATGCGTGCCCAGGGCTCCCCGAGGGAGCCCTGGTGTCGCGCGGATGTGAGGACGGCGGCGGGACGTTCCGGCGGACCCGGTGAGGAGAGGGGGAAGCCCCGATCGGCGGGCCTCTCCTCCGAGGCTTCGGTGCGCGCCCGGCACCCTCCGGCGCGCGCCAGGTTACTGCTGCGGCCGAGAACGGGCAAATGCTCGAATAAACTCGGCCGCAGCAGTATATATATATATATTTAGTGGTATGAAATCAATAGGAGTACTGTATAAGACGAATCATTCAATTTTGAAGGAGTAAATGAGCAAAAATTAAAGGACTGGTCATCAGCGACGTGGAATCTATTGGAAATAATGAGAGGATGAAATGGGCACTACATGAGAAAGTAGGGAGGTTGTTGTAAGTCTCCAAGTCTACTTAACAATTATAGGTGAAGTGGTGTAAGCGGTCACTGCAACAGGAACTCTGCCAAAGGAGATAAATAAATAAAATCAGCTTTATTGAACTTAAATGCTGCGCATCACAGAGAGCACCTCTGACGCGTTTCGTTCCGTTGTGGAACTTTATCAAAGTTCAATAAAGCTGATTTTATTTATTTATATCCTTTGGCTGAGTTCCTGTTGCAGTGACCACTTACACCACTTCACCTACTATTACATTTTTGCTGGAGCACGCAGGCAACTACTTGCTGACTGGGGAGCCGTGTCTCCCGCACAGCGTGAGCGCCCGGGGCCGCCCCCTAGGGTTACCAAGGAGCGCTGGAGCGCACACCACGCTGTAACCGTCCCAGCACAACAACCTTTCCTGGCGATGACGTCATCCACAAGCGCGGCGCTTGTTCATCTGGGACCGACAGGATTACACGGGCAGTGAAGACACCAGGTCGGGTAAGGGCAGCAGGGGGTAGTATCCGTGAGTACACGAGAGGGGCATCCGTTGGCTGCTTCTTTTACTGTCTCTATCTATCTCCTGCCCACTAGCCCCCAACCCAGGTATTTAGTCTGTTTCCCGTTTTCTTTATGACATTTACCCTATATTGCTTTAGTGTCAGCAGAGTTGCCATTTTATCATTGTATTGGTCAGACACTGCCTATATACAAACACCCAGTCGTGTGTGTGGTTGTTGAGCACCAGACATTGTGGGGTTTATTCCCCTTGCTATACATACTTAACAATTATGAATGAACACTGCTCCTGGTACCTTACAAAAAACAAACAACAACAAAAACATGTTTACTTACAATACAGTAGTGTTGGCATAGTGTTACTGCAAAATTATACCAGTACCAATATATCTCAATGTATCACTGCTAAGGAAATATTTTATTTAATTATTTTTATGAAAAGTATATATTTGTAGCATGTTGAGAAATAGTGGTCATCCAATATGCAGGATACTATTTGATGTAAATTAAACAAATATATGTTATAGAAGCATGAAGCACAGTTAATTATTGCATGAGACTGTATGCTTTAGTTTTTCAGGGGTAAAAGATAAAGTATTTGGCATGTTCAATAATAAAAACAGGTAGGGCATTTTCCTTTCCGCATTCAGCCACATCTAGTAAGCCAAGCAATTTATACACTATGCCTAAAGGCATTAAGTTAAAGCTGACAGTGAAGGAAATATTAACAGTGTTTTCTTCTAGCGGTAAAAGCTATCCTCACCAAGGTAATGATAATTTCATTTGAAATGATGTGTAGAATGTATAACATATTGTATATCCAATTATACATTTGAAAACCCGTCAATAATACTATTTTGTGCTACTTCAGTTGGGTCACTTAAGTGGAAATTGAGGTGTTGGGAATTTCAAGTGGATTATATGTGCTAGACAAATTGTGTGAAATACAAATCGGTGCTCTGAATGGGCAATAAGAGCTAGTAAATTACACAACTTGCTACAGTTTAAATACCATTCAGACCTAATATGTTCAGTTGCACACAAGAAGCTGCAGCATGGGCTGGTGTACATTAAATGTGCATTTAAAGGGTTAATTTGTCTCCTGTTTTATAGTAAGGGTATAAAGATAATGTGGCTGCACTAAATAATATGCAAATCATAAACCATGTATAGATTAGTTTAACACAAACAATAGAGGGCGATGGTAAGCAAATTGCATCATTTTCATCTTGCATCAATGTATGAAGGTCATTGCTTTAAGATTTAGGAAAACGTCACAATGATTATAACAAGATATATCAAACTCTGCTTCTCTGCACATCACTTTTTAATCTTATATGAGTGTCAGATTTAAACTTCTCTGGATAACAAGCAACATCACATCTAGGACTCTTTCTTATATTTGAGGCAGAACATATAATGTGTAGTGGACAAATGTTTCAGTGTTTGGGACTCAAGGCATTACCAAATATTGCTCTGAGTTGTAGGCAAGTCCAGCATGCATATGGATAAGGTTCACTATTTAAACAGCTACAGTATTTAACCTGAGTTAAATTGAATTTATAAATAGGAAGTTGTGCATATTACTTTTACAGTTTATTTGTATATACACACTAACCTACACGGATTTGTCCCTTGCGTATTGCATATTTCACAAATATGATTCTGAAATAGCTCTGATGCAAATAGAACATACAATGCATTGCTATGGTTACTTGGTCAATAATCTGTCCATTTGTTCCTAAATATTCCTGTACTGGTTATTGCTATATCATAATATGAATACATTCTGCCTTTCAAAGTGTGTAAATACTAATTCTACATTTCTGTTGATCTATTTATACAATTGCAAATGCTTTTTGTATTCAAATGTGAGAGATATATTTCATACTTTCTTAACCCATTAAAGCACAACGGCAAATAAAGAACATACTGTACCCTAAGCAAACATCCTGCTCTACTGTAATACCTAAAATATTGCATTTAGATTTATGCTCTAATGTGATATGTTCAAAATTGTAATGAAAATGTTAAAAACAAAGACAACATCTGAAATTGTAGCCTCATAATGTTGAGAAATGTACTACGTGTACTGTATATATATATAAATATACCAGGTGAAGAAGAATGGCAAAATTTGTGTTGACCTTAAAGAAGCAGGAGGCAGAAGAATCTCAATGCACAACAGAATCTCTGAGCTTTCCACTTTCACAGGTCTCGGTGCAAAAGTAATGTGACAAACTCGTGTCCATTAGGAGTTAGTTGTGATAAACATGATAAAAAGTGAATTCATGTTAATCTTTTAAAGACATCGAGGGTGTAAACAAGGTACAGAACTAAAGTATGTTTCAGGAACAGTGGAATGCTAGAACAAGGAGTTCGGATGCTAAAACGTGTATTAGAAAGTATGGTACTTCTTCACTGAAGGGGTAGCGGGTTGCACCTCTCAAAAAAGGAGGGTAACACGGTAAAGGAATTAAAAACTTATTGATTAGACGCGCTGACATCCTGAATATAGAAAAAGCCACTGATCATATAGGATCGGATGTTTTATTGCAGGTAGAAAAATGAACAGGCTAAATGGACAATGCTGACAATTTCTAAATTGCTATACTTCCATGGTAAAGATTGTTTTTATTTTCCCCATTTCCTTTGTCTGCTTAGCAATTATAGATGTACTGTACAGTAACCCATGACATTGGTTACAGTGATAAAAAAAACACATCACAATATGACTCAGAATATCACAGGTTCTCCATTAGATTAAGTGATAATACTCTACGGTAAAATGCACTATCTATCTAATCTATCTATCTACTTAAGTTATGGTGGGTAAAAAAAAAGTGACAAAAACCCTCCACAGTAAAGCATATAGCAAATGGAAATATTACTGTGTGCTCATTTGCATGTCTTAGACAGGTCTACAACCCTGCCTTTCACCATTCCCAGAATCCTTGCTCGAGTGGAAGCACTGTGTGCTGGGTGATAATGGTGAAAGACAGGGTTGCAGACCTGTCAAAGACCTGCAAATGAGCACACAGTAATATTTCCATTTGCTATATATCACAGCAGAACTGATAATGACATGGGGTACAGCTTAAGTAGATATGACTAGATGGCTTGAATTGCCTTCAGTGCTACTACTCCACAGCCTTGAAGATAAAAACAACCTCTCTGTAGATCAGGTTTAAGCTTTGTGTCATAAACAAATAATTAGAATCATAAAATAACAGAACTTTCTCCTGCATTGATTATGAATATCTGTTGGCTTGCTATCAGTGTATTATAGTCAGTTTAAGTAAAAGAATTACAGTTAGAAACACTTACATACAGTAGGTAAGTTGTTTTAAGGCACTTCAGTAAGAATAAACTGGGTCAGATTGTCCACCGGTATAGTCTCAATCCTCCTGATAGACTGCCGGGTGTTTCCTGTCGTTCTCTATCCACCTCCTCTCGATCGCCGGCGTGATCCAGCTTCCGCGTCACGTGACTCATGGCTTGTGACGTCAGCGTACGCGTCGTCAATCGGGGGGTTGGGCTTCAATCGAGGGGTGAGTGTCGGCTGAAGCCCAACCCCCCGATTGACGACGCGTATGCTGAAGTCACGAGCCATGAGTCACATGATGTGGAAGCGGGATCACGCCGGCGATCGAGAGGAGGAGGACAGAGAACGACAGGGAACACCCGGCAGTCTATTAGGAGGATTGAGACTATACTGGTGGACACTGTGACCCAGTTTATTCTTACTGAAGTGCCTTAAAACAACTTACCTATGTAAGTGTTTCTAACTGTAATTCTTTTACTTAAACTGACTATATTACTCTAAGGGTTTTGCGCTTTTTGTTTTTATTTCTATAGTTTCCTCCGGACCTGAGGGTTGGATCCGGTTCTAAGAAACTGCATACCGATGTAGAGATTGTATTGGACTCCAAGATTATTATGTACATTGGATCACTTACTTATACAGTGTATTGCATTTATTTGTTAATACTTTCATTCATTTTTTTAAGTTATTTGAATTTACATATCAATCATATGTAGGCAAGAGCGCCAGCTGAACTATTAATACATATAATCCATATTTTACAGGGATCTCTTCCCTTGATATTTTTATTTTAAAATATTCATATATTTGTTTGAGATCTATCAGCACTCTTCCAATACATTTTTTTTATCAGTGTACTAGGCAGATTAAATATGGAAATGCTTAAAAACAATATTTCATAAAAAAACGTTTTCTAGGAATAAAAACAGTTTTACATTTGGTGCTTCAAGCAAGGGTGCAATTGTGGTAATATTTTTTTTAATTAAAGATTTGTTTAACAGATTCCCATCTGGCTTTGACATATTTAATTAGAAATAGATATGGCGTGTGATGCCAAGCATTGTTTTTCCTGTACTAAATTAATGTTTTATGATTTGTTAGTTGAGATTTTTTTTTTAAACATTTGTGCATTTTTATGAAAGAATTTAATGTTTGACATTCACCAGCCAAGGAGATCTCACAAAAATGCTAAGCTTCTCAAAACAATTGGCATCAAGTCTTATTTAGTGCTTTATCTTCAGCCAAAAAATTACCAACTACTGCACTTGAATATCTCTTGGTTTGCAGAGACCACAGGAGAGATTCACCAAGCTGCCATAATGGATATAAGAGCTAAATATACGTTAACGCCTATTGACCAATTATATGAGTTTCATGAATCACATCCTTTTAAGTTTGCCGTATAGCCATATCCGCACACTGGAGATTCAAGTCCAATTCAGTTGCTGGGAAGTAACTTGTAGGGCACATTATCTCGCCTCACAGTTTTGCACTAACGTTTCTACGCATTGTACAATTGTTGTGAAAGTAGGAAAATGCGGGCAAATAAACCCTGTGCTTGGCTTTGTTAGATACTCTAACACCATAAAATGGGCAAAATATTTTGCAAATGTGTATCTTCCTGGGGACAAAAATGTCAAGTTATTCATTATTTGTATTTATGCGCATCTCTAGTTTAGAGTCCAGTTTAAAATGTTAGTACTGTACATAATTTCTCATGATCACTACTAAACTCTCCAGCAGAAAAAAAGGAAAAGTATGCACTATATGCACAAATTCGCTTCATAAAATAATGTTCTAATAGTGGTACTAGAAGTAAACACCTGATTTGTTGATGTACTAAAAGGGGGGGAAATCTACATAGAAGATTTTACAGCCATTCATGAATGGAATTGAACTGTCCTCCAGCAAGAAGGAAAAGGTGTCTGATCTTCTTTAAGAGCTTCCAGTTGCAAAATCTGGAGAGAAAAAACTGTGAAAACAGAAAGCACCATATTCATTAAAGTAAAAAAAAAAAACAACTATTGTTTTTAATGGGAGCTTTTATTTATACAACATCCATTCCCCTGGCTACGAATGGTGTCACATCAGATGAGTCCATAAATACATCATTGCCCACTCTCTCAGCCATATAGATGGTGTGTGGGTAAGTGCTGGTTGGATGTGAATGAAAGTGCAGTATAAAGTATACATAGGCGCAATGTACTTTTATAAAAGAAAATGGTATTTATTGAACAGCCGCTCAACACAGTTCACATCGTATATTGTTAGTCAGAGAATTTTATGCCACTTCAGACCAGGCTATTTTTTTGATGCAAAGATAAAAAATGAAATGAGGAATACATAATCCGTTGTGTCAAGCTTTGTTAAGTGATTAGTCAACTAGGTTTCTCATTGAGATCTCTCGAGGAAAGTACTGCTCCAGGCGAGCATTATGTCTGCGTTTGAGTAAAATATTTTTGTATTGTATTGTTAAAAATTGCTATCTTTATATACATAATTTTACAAATTATTTATTTGTAACCCTTATCGAGATAAAATAGATATTAAAAACACAATGTATTCTGTCTAAGAACTTCCACACAACCCAACCTAGGGCCTCATGCTACAAGCAGCGATAAGCCCCTTATTGGCAAAAAAGCCTACAGCGATTCAGAAGCCCCAATAAGCTGGCAATAAGAGCAAAAATTGCTAAGTTTTTTTGCCAGAAAAAAATCTCGCCAAACGCGCAGCGATAAGCCACTTATCATCACTTATCGCCAGCTTCTCGCTCGATTCTAGTAGCCTCGACCAGCGTATCGAGGCTGATCACTGCTGTAGAATGCAGATTTCCTCTCCAAATCATCCCGCCACAAAAAGTTGGCAAGAAGGTGGGGAGAAGCTGCCGAGAAGCAGCGAGATGGCATTTAGAAAAAAATGCATTTTTCCTGCATCGGATTGATGCGGGAGACTCCGGAGCTGATACCCATTAATATCAGCACTGGAGACCCCCGGCATGAATCAGATGCATGAAAAATGCATTTACAGGCAACATAATTACCTTAACGGCTAACCGCTAAGGCAATGAAGGGGTTACTAGTATAACGTGTGATGTCAGACGTCCAGACTAGCGAGGACGTGAGGACACGACTGAGCTGAGACTACAGGGGACAGACTCAGTTACATCAGACGTCCACGGGAGGCGGGACGGTGAGCTGGTGTGGCGTACGGCCTCTTCTTTACACTATTGCAGTGTTATGTGCCCATTTTAATTTGTTTTATTTTTAAAGATAAACATTGTTATACTTAGTTGATCTGCGCTATGTAGTTCTTTCTCATCTCTCCACTGGGGAAGTTTTCTCTGAGTACTGAGAATACTGCTGAGCTGAACCATACCTGTTTGGGAGAGAATGCCACACATACACACTGCCTTTGATTATCTTACAGCTTCTAAAAGAGCCAAGATTACAGCTAATATTAGCTTATTGGTGTATTACCCCTGAACTTAGATTGTCTATGTGTTTTTTGTTTCTCTTATATGCTCCCCCTGGATTTTGTGAATGAAGGGGTTAACCAGCAGTGCCATGCTTATTGTGGGTAGCGAGGGTGGGTGAAAGTGGATTTTGACCTTTGATGGGTGTTTAGGCCTTGCTAAGGTAATGAAGGGGTTAACCCCTCCAGCTACCCACATGGTAGGCCTAAACACCCATCCTTGGTGCTAATACCCCTTCACCCACCACCGCTACACACAATACAAAAAAATACACACAACAGCAATATTAGCCACCTCCTAGGCCACCAAAAACCATTACAATATTTAATAAACAACAATACACAACCCATCCCCTGTGCCTCCACATAAAACCATTATTTTTTTACACACAGGATTAATACCACAGGCCGGCGGGGATATCCGGGTTGTTCCCACGGGTGTCAACAGGCCCCACAGGGCACCCAGGGGGGTTCCCATGGGTGTCTGGGGGCCCTCGGGTGGTCCCCGCTAGGCTCCGTGGGCCTCCAGGTAGTCCCTGCAGGTGTCTGGGGGTCCCCAGGTCATCCCCACAAGTGTCTGGGGGCCCTCTGTGGTTTCCTCTGGTGTCTGGGGGCCCTCAGTTGGTCCCCGCAGGTGTCGGGGGTCCTCAGGTGGTCCCCGTGGTCGTCCGGGGTTCCACGGGTGGTTCCTGTGGGTCCCCGCTGGCCTGTGGTACCATTCCTGTATTTAAAAAAATAAATAAAACATGGCCTACATTTCAATAAATACACCTCCCCCCCACCCCCCCACAGCAAACACATACAGTACAGTAATGTGCAAAATAACTATTATCCAGATATGGATAATACAAGAAATACTAATACAAAAGCATGAATGCCAAAAATACACAATAATAAAACAGATATAACAAGCACCTAAACACCCAGAAACAAACATTAAAACCACTAGCCAACCAAGCAATTAACTAAATAAAACCACTAGCCAATCAATTAAAGAAATAAAACTACTAAGCATTCAATAAAATAATTAAAACCACTAGGCAATCAATTAATCATACCACTAGCCAAAAAATACATTTAATACCTTAAAGCAGTAACCAACACAATAATTAATTCATACAACCACTAGGCAACACATTAATTATAACCAGTAGCCACCAAAATACATCATTAAATAAAATCGCTAACCAATCTGTAAAAAGAAATAAACAAGCCATCACAATTCAAATGAATTTAATCTGAACAAAAAATAAATAGAAAATAAAACAGTCAATAGAATAAATGCATTTACTGTACCAAAAAATATATTGGCTCCCACTGCATTCATCTGTACCATAAACAGGCACAGATTAATACATTAGCATTCAATAGGCAATGAAAAACATAAAAAATCCTATCAAAAAACCTATAAAAAGAAAACTACATACATTCAATATTTACCTTACCTTTAGAAGCGTTGGCCCTCCGAATCCTGGGGAATCAGCAAGCTCTCGTACCGTGACGTCACAAAACACAATCCAACGGCATCCACCGTGAAGATAAAGGACAGGTAACAAAATTCTTCTGTTTTCTTCCATCATCTTCTTCTTCATCTGTGATTATTTCTTGTTTTTCTTTTTCTGTCTTTATCTTCATCTGTTAATCCAATAACCCCATGTTAAATCCACGATGTCGGCCCGATGGCTTCTGTGACGTCAAAGGTCATATTTAAGGCTGTGACGTCTCATTTGGGTGGCAAATCCCACGCTATCTAATTGGCTGTGAAAACCATGTGCCCTTTTTTTTTTTTATGTGACGTCATGAAAAGGACTGAAGCCAGCCAATCAAAATGGCTGTGCTTCATTTCCCTTTAACATGATGTCATAAAATCAAACGTGGCTGCCGTCACATGGTCAACCACAACCAATCAGATTGGGGATGTAGTTCTCACAATCTGATTGGCTGAACTACCATGTGACTGTGGCCTTGTGGGTTTGGTGACATCATGTTAAAAGGGAATGAAGCACAGCCATTCTGATTGGCTGGCTTCAGTCCCTTTCATGACGTCACATAAAAAAAAAAGGGTACTGTATATGGTTTTCACAGCCAATCAGATGGCATGGGAACCATTTGCCACCCAGATGTGACGTCACAGGCCATATTTAAGACAATGACGTCTCATTTGAGCTCAGGAAGCCGTTGGGTCAACAACGAGGATTTAACATGGGGTTATTGGATTAACAGATGAAGCAAACGACAGAAAAAGAAAAACA
The DNA here is from genome assembly GCF_040206685.1 of Ascaphus truei. Lineage (NCBI taxonomy): Eukaryota > Metazoa > Chordata > Amphibia > Anura > Ascaphidae > Ascaphus > Ascaphus truei. Next base: position 81,276,136 of record NC_134489.1, on the reverse strand, counting down.
AGAAATAATCACAGATGAAGAAAGAAGAAGATGATGAAAGATTACAGAAAGATTACAGAAAGAATAATTTTGTTACCTGTCCTTGATCGTCATGGTGGATGGCGTTGTATTGTGTTTCGTGACATCATGGTACGAGAACTTGCTGATTCCCTAAGATTTGGAGGGCCAACACTTCTAAAGATACTGTAAGAGAAATATTGAATGTATGTACTTTTATTTTTACAGGTTTTTTGATTGGATTTTTATTTTTTTATGTTTTTCATTGCCCATTGACTGCTAATGTATTATTCTGTGCCTGTTTATGGTACAGATGAATACAATGGGAGCCAATGCATTTTTTGACAAATGCATTTCTTCTATTGACTATTTTATTTCCTACATCTTTTTATTGTTTAGATTAAATTCATTTGAATTGTCATGGCTTGTTTTTTTCTTTTTACAGATTGGTTAACGATTTTATTTAACGATGTATTTTGGTGGCTACTGGTTTTAATTAATGTGTTGCCTAGTGGTTGTACGAATTAATTGTTGTGTTGGTTACTGCTTTTGGGTATTAAATTTATTTTTTTGGCTAGCAGTATGATTTATGTAATTGATTGCATAGTGGTTTTAATTATTTTATTGAATGCCGAGTGGTTTTATTTAGTTAATTGCTTGGTTGGCTAGTGCTTTTAATTTTTGTTTCTGGGTGTTTAGGTGCTTGTTGTATCTGTTTTACTCTTGTGTATTTTTGACCTTCATGCTTTTGTGTGACCATTGACTGCTATAGTAGCTTATCATGGCCATATTATATTGCTATGATGTACTACTTTGCCACTCAATGTGTACAGAGTGGGTATAGTAGGTCAGGGGTGGGTGGTTAGGCCACACGGGTGGGTAGTGGGACAGGGTGGGTTAACCCCTTAATTATTATAGCAGTTATTAACCACTTAGGGATTAAGAGGGTTAGGGGCCATTAGATTTTATTTTTTTATGTATTTTTCCTGGCATTGGAGGCATGGCCCTGCAGTATACTGACGAAGACTCCCTTCATGTTGGCAGGGGTAAGTAGAACAGTTTTTATTTACTTTATTTATGCTGGCTAGCTAATGTTGTGTTTAATAATGGGCAAATAATCTATTTTTCATATCTGGATAATAGTTATTTTGCACATTACTGTACTGTATGTGTTTGGTGGGGGGGAGGTGTATCTATTGAAATGTAGGCAATGTTTTTTTTTTTTTCAATACAGGAATGGTATTGCAGGCCAGCAGTGTACCACCTGAAGACCACCCGAAGACACACGGACACCCACAGAGACCACCTGAGGACCACCGGACACCCACAGGGACCACCTATGGGGCCTCTGGGCACCTGCAGGGACCACCCAAGGACCCGCAGACACACGTGGGAACCACCCGAGGGCCCCCAGACACCAATGGGAACCACCCAAGGGCCCCCAGACACCCATGGGAACCCCCTAGGATGCCCTGTGGGGCCTGTAGACACCCACGGGGACCACCCGGGGACCTCTGCCAGCCTGTGGTATTAATCCTGTGTGTAAAAAAAATAAATAATGGTTTTATGTGGGGGCACAGGGGGTGGGTTGTTTATTGGTTTTTACAACATATTTTAATTAAAATGTTATTACTAGTGTAGATGAGCAGGTGTCCCCGGAGCAGAACCTTGTTGATTTGAGGTCCGGGGACCCCCTGCTTCCCGAGATACAGGCCCCATTATAGGGTGCCGGTATCTCCTATGCATGTAAATGTCTTGCGTCACGTGACCGGAACATTTAAATACATAGGAGATACCGGCACCCCATATCGGGGCTTGTATCTCAGGAAGCAAGGGGTCGCCAGACATGAAAACAACACGGTTCTGCCCCGGAGACCCCTTGCTCATCTATACCAGTAATAACATTTTAATTAAAATATTTTTATTTGGGGCGAGATTTGTGCAGAGAGAGAGACGGCTCTCTCTCTCTCTCTCTGCAGCAGAATCAACTTGCCGGGTGAGCCCTTTTTGGAGGGCAGATCATCCTGGCGCCGGCTACTTGTCATTTGTTGAAATGTTGCTATCACTGGTATTCTGGGTTTTCTGCATACCGTGATAGCAGCGTTGTCAAAAATGGGGATTTTAAAACCCTGGCGATTTTTCCTATCGGACTTTACTGCATGAGGCCCGTAATCTTATATTAACCTAATGAATGTGATGGGTTGGTTCCATTGCAATGGACTGTAATTTAAAAAAATATTCAGTAATGTACAAATTAAAAAAAAATTACATTACATATTTATTATCAGCTAGGCACCACAATTAAACACATTAATCAACAATATTTACTGTATACACATACTATGGTTTCAGAATGCATTTTAAACGTAAACGTAGGCAGCGTGATTGCCATATTTTTTAATCCTGGTTATTTTTCTTAAGGTCAAATTGAACACAAAACATTGAACTAATATCATCTAAGTGTCATCCTCTGTCATTGATAATGATCCTAATAAAATAATTGTAGTAATAATAATAATAATAATAATGATGATGAAAATAGTTGCCTAAGGGCAAATCTTTATTGTCAGCTTGCATTTAGTCATCACTTTCTCTTCTGTGAGTTTCTGTCAGCCTAATGGCTCTATAGAATTGATAACTGGTTTTAGTAATGCTGATTGTGACGCTCTTATGCTATAAGCATTTGGACTACACTGAAAACAGTTTAAATATGAAAAATATCAACACAGGCACAGGGAGATGTACAGGGGAAACAGGAAGGATTAGGAAAGGCAGTAACAAAAACATTTGGGAAATGAGTACAAATGATCGTAGTTCTGGAAATAAAACCCCAGAGCCAATTGCAATAATCACAAGGGAAGACTTGGATATTGTGACTATTACTTGGACATCGTACAATGAAACTCGGGACTGGGACATAGCTATACCAGGTTGCATTGTATTTAGAAAGGACAGATTAGGATGGAAGGGAGGAGGAGCTGCCCTTTATGTAAAGGTCATCCACAGACCACCTGTACAAGTGGATAAATTGGATAGGTGGACATCACAAAGATGACAATTAAAGGAGAGGTAATCATTATGGGAGACTTCAATCTGCCAGGTGTGGACTATTGCAGGCAGAAGCAAGGATTACTTGCAAGGGGCATCTCTCAAGCAATTGGATACAGAGCCAACTCACAATAAAGCAATCCTGAACATACCAAAGGGGAAAGAGTATCGCATGTACTTGTGGTTGAGGACTTAGGTTCCAGTGATCATCAATCAGGCGGGTTTAATATAAAGACATGGGCTAAATCTTACCACACAAAAACTGAGGTTTTAGATTTTAGGAGGACTGACTTTTTAGATATGGGAAATTATGTAAGGGATTGTTTGGCAGGATTGATGTATTTGAGTGAATTTCAAGAGCAATGGGAAAAACTAAAAGATGCAATACTAAAATACATTTGTGTCAGGCAGGTAAGTAAAAATACAAGAAAAAGAAAGCCGATATGGTTTTCAAAGGAGGCGGCAGGTATTGTACAGTAAAAGCTAAAAAGACAGCTATTAAGAAATATAAGCAGACTCAGAGGGAGCATGATAGAGATTTATATCAGGCAGAAGGAGGCTAAGCAAATAATCAGATGTTCAAAGGCCTAAGCAGAAGAGAAATAGACCAGTCAGTAAAGAAGAGCGACACAATCTTTTTAGTTGTATAAAGGAATAGTAAGACCAAATTCAGAAGGAAATAGCCTTGCTGAAAGTGGAATAGGTATAGCAGACCACCATAATATTTATTTTTGATCAGTATTCACAGCTGAAGGAGGTGAACCACAGCGGGTTAAGATCAATATAAATGGACCGGAGTTGGACATACGTCCAATTACATAGGATAATGTACTACTGGAAATTTCAAAACTGAAAGTGGTCAAATGTGGGCCAGATCGGATACATCCAAGGATATTAAAAGAGCATAGGGATGTGCTGCCAACACAATTAACAAATATATAACAGGTGTACTTCCAGATGACTGGAGAAGAGCAAGCATAGTCCCACATCACAAAAGTGGAAGTAGGGAAGAGGCACGTAACTACAGATCGGTGAGCCTGGTGTCAATAAACATTGCTGAAAGATAGAATGCTGACTATCTAAAGTCCAACAACCCACAAGATTCCAGACAGCATGGGTTTTGTGTGGGAGATCCGTGAGAATATTAAGGAGCCACGCATCAGCATAACAGACCGGGAAGAATCCACGGAAGAACTATCTGTTTGCAATCCACTTTGGGTTGTCATCCTTGGCGCCATACAAATCTATTTTGTTATCATACCCATTCTGGTTGTGGAGACAATCAGCTAGACGGAGAGGGAGGGAGAAGGAGTGGCTCAGTGAGTAAAGACACTGACTGACACTGAGATTGCTGCAGGGGAGCCTGGTTCAATTCCCGGTGTCGGCTCCTTGTGACCTTGGGCAAGTCACTTTATCTCCTTGTGCCTCAGGCACCAAAAACATAGATTGTAAGCTCCACGGGGCAGGGACCTGTGCCTGCAAAAATGTCTCTGTAAAGCGCTGCGTACAATTAGCAGCGCTATACAAGAACATGCTATTATTATTATTAGACTGGTTAGGCAGCCTACCAGACTTCAAGGACTATTGGAATTGCATCATTATGTCATTCATAAATGTATATTATTAGCGCTTTTTTTCACTTATTTTCCACTATATTGCAGTAAGGTCTTTGATACTGTCCTAGAAACAAGTTACAATGCTTGGAATTGGACTCTAGGGTGATAGAATGGATAAAAAGTTGGTTGAAGGATAGGTGACCAGTGTAGTGCCTCAGGGATGTGCACTGGGACCAATTTAATGCCAAAAGGCATGGCTTCAAATGACTTTGCCATGGCGTAGCGTGACATCACATGACCCACGACGTCATTTGATGCCGCGTTGCCATGGCAACGCATCGCTGAAGACCCGACAGCCGGTAAGTAAGTGAGGTTACAGAGGCCTCATGCCTCCCCCGGCATTAAATTAAATGCCTGGGGGAAGAGCTCGGGGCCTCTGTAACAGCCCATGCCCCCCCCTGTAAAGTCTCTCGCCCCCCCCATCGGGTGCGCTCCTCAGTTTGCACACCCCTGGCTTACAGGGTAGAAGGGAGAGAGATATGATAGAAACTTTCAAATATATAAAGGTATTCAACAAACTACAGAAGGGAATCATATTCCAAATAAAGAGGAGTGCTAGGGCAAGAAGTAATTATCTGAAGCTGAAGGATGGCAGGCTAATGGGTAAATGTATGTGAATTGACTGAGTAACCGTGTTTATTTAATGTAACAATATTTTGTTATAGCTTTATGCCCAGGAGATTCTTGAAAATGAGAGGTAACGCTCAATGTATTACTTCCTGGTAAAACATTTTATAAATAAATTATGTCAGGCAGTACAGTAATTCTTCACAGAAAGGGAGGTACATTTGTGGAATAGCCTCACAACAGACGTAGGGGCTAATACAGTAAGGAAATTCCAACATGCTTGGGGTAGATTACGCTATCCTAAATACCAAAGCAAGCCATGGATCAAATAGGGTTTGAGGTTATACAGCAAATAGGAAAATGGGCAAACACACAGACCAAGCTATCTTAAAGATCTGATTAAATATGCATTTCGATGTCAAAAACATTATATCTTTATTACCCTTACAAATGTTAGGTGGCTAGCCAGAAAACAATTATATAATAAATAATCTATTTGAAAGCAGAATTGTCCATGGAATAGCTTCCAAAAGGGGCATGCACAAAACTGATAATACGCTATGTGTACAAAAGGAAGCATTTTCAAGTTTGCTATCAAAATGGCCAGTTCATGCAAAACGCCGGACATAATCAGTCACTTATTCTTTGACACCTGTAAAATTGTAATCAATTTCAATGAGATGTGACTCAAAGTTTCATGCATCCTTATGTTTATCCTGTTTATACATCAAGAGAAAAACAAACGTGAATAGCTCTACAGCTTGTACATCTCTGCAGTCCAAAGTAAATAATCTTTTGCAACTAGCAGTCTGTATTTTCTTTACAGATATTCTTGTACCAATCATTTCTTACAAAACATCACTTTTTTCAATGATATATATATATATATATATATATATATATATATATATATACATGTAGAGGTATCAGTACCGTGTTAGCCGAGCTTCAATAATCAAAAAATAAATAGATGATACCGTTCTGTGGCTAACGAAATGCTTTTATTTGTGCGAGCTTTCGAGATATACTGATCTCTTCTTCCGGCGATGTTACAATGAATGAAGCTTCATTCATTGTAACATCGCCGGAAGAAGAGATCAGTGTATCTCGAAAGCTCGCACAAATAAAAGCATTTCGTTAGCCACAGAACGGTATCATCTATTTATTTTTTGATTATATATATATATATATCTTATACTATATTAGTGAAAGCACTGTATGTTTGCCTGCCTGCCTGCATGCATGCATGCCTGCCTGCTGGATGTCCGGTGTCCCTAGCGGCAATCTCATTGGTCCCTTGGCCCGCCCGCCCCCGCACACCTCTCATTGGCCTCACACACTCACACCACCCCCTTGGCCCGCCCCCCACACCTCTCATTGGCCTGAGGCGGAGTGACGGGCCAAAGGTCCAAAAAAATAAATAACACACACACACACACACACACACACACACACACACACACACACACACACACACACACACACCTCTCTCCCCTCTCCAAATCACCTTTTCCCCCTCCCCAGTGGCATCACCTCTTCCCCCTCACCAGCGGCATCACCTCTTCCCCCTCCCCAGCGGCATCACCTCTTCCCCCTCCCCAGCGGCATCACCTCTTCCCCCTCCCCAGCGGCATCACCTCTTCCCCCTCCCCAGCGGCATCACCTCTTCCCCCTCCCCAGCGGCATCACCTCTTCCCCCTCCCCAGCGGCATCACCTCTTCCCCCTCCCCAGCGGCATCACCTCTTCCCCCTCCCCAGCGGCATCACCTCTCCCCGCTCCAAATCACCTCTCCCCGCTCCAAATCACCTCTCCCCCCTCCCCGCTCCAAATCACCTCGCTTCCCGCAGCTGCCACGCGGCGCGTAAGATGGCGGACCCCCTTCCTCCCTCGCGGCGCCGAGTCAGACGGTGGCGGCGCACGGAAGTACAGGTAGGTGTCGCTCCCCACCTCCGGCGCCAAACGGAACTGAGAAAGGGCGCATCAACTGAGGTGTGTGTGTGTGTGTGTGTGTGTGTGTGTGTGTGTGTGTGTGTGTGTGTCACTGTCCACTGCCCCCCCCTCCTATCCACTGCCCCCCCCTCCTATCCACTGCCCCCCCCTCCTGTCCACTGCCCCCCCTCCTGTCCACTGCGTCCCCCCTCCTGTCCACTGCGTCCCCCCTCCTGTCCCCCCTCCTGTCCACTGCCCCCCCCTCCTGTCCACTGCCCCCCCCTCCTGTCCACTGCCCCCCCCTCCTGTCCACTGCCCCCCCTCCTGTCCACTGCCCCCCCCTCCTGTCCACTGCCCCCCCTCCTGTCCACTGCCCCCCCTCCTGTCCACTGCCCCCCCTCCTGTCCACTGCCCCCCCTCCTGTCCACTGCCCCCCCCTCCTGTCCACTGCCCCCCCCCTCCTGTCCACTGCCCCCCCCCTCCTGTCCACTGCCCCCCCCTCCTGTCCACTGCCCCCCCCTCCTGTCCACTGCCCCCCCCCTCCTGTCCACTGCCCCCCCCTCCTGTCCACTGCCCCCCCCCCCTCCTGTCCACTGCCCCCCCCCTCCTGTCCACTGCCCCCCCCCCTCCTGTCCACTGCCCCCCCCTCCTGTCCACTGCAGGAAATGCAGGGGGAGGAATCCATGCCTTTGAGGCGCCCCCCCCTCCCTTTGACGCCCCCCCCCTCCCTTTGACGCCCCCCCCCTCCCTTTGACGCCCCCCCCCCCTTTGACGCCCCCCCCTCCCTTTGACGCCCCCCCCTCCCTTTGACGCCCCCCCCTCTCCCTTTGACGCCCCCCCCTCTCCCTTTGACCCCCCCCCCTCCCTTTGACGCCCCCCCCCCTCCCTTTGACGCCCCCCCCCTCCCTTTGACGCCCCCCCCCCTCCCTTTGACGCCCCCCCCCTCCCTTTGACGCCCCCCCCTCCCTTTGACGCCCCCCCCCTCCCTTTGACGCCCCCCCCTCCCTTTGACGCCCCCCCCTCCCTTTGACGTCCCCCCCTCCCTTTGACGCCCCCCCCTCCCTTTGACGCCCCCCCCTGCCTTTGACGCCCCGCGCGCACACACTGACTGACTGCCGCACGCACGCACACACTGACTGACGCGCACACAAAGCCTGACTGACGCACGCACACACTGACTGAGGCACACACTGACTGTGTGTGCGTCAGTCAGTCTGTGTGTGTTTGTGTTTCTGCCTCAGACTCACTGGCGCGCGAGCAAACACACAGTGACTGACGCACACACGCTACATGAAGCTGTAAAGGAGGGAGGGAGGGGGGGGACTGGATTGATGTGAATGGGGGACAAACAGAGAGAGGGGGGAGGAGAGAGAGGAACGGGAACATTACATCCCGGGCAACGCCGGGTCTCTCAGCTAGTATATATATATATATATATATATATATATATATATATATATATAATATATATATATATATATATATACACACAAGACCAGCGTTTACATGTATATCAATAACCAATGATGCCTATCAAGATACAGAAAGCATTTTTGTTGGATTTGTTTATTGCAGATTAAAGTAAACTATATTATAAAAAATAGTGAAGATATCGGCCTTACCATCTTTATGATGATAGGTGACCACGACTTTCCTTTCTTCTGAACCTAGAAGTGCTTGAGCAATCTGAGCAATGTCATGTCTCTTAGTCTCCGGCCCATGCAGGAAGTCACAAGTGCATGGTTTCTGCATGACATCTGGTCGTGAGAATCCAGTCATCTCACAGAAGCCATCATTGCAGTAAATAATAGCACAATTTTGAACTCTGGCATTAGCAATGATGAAGTTTTTATCTGTAACAGGAAGGCATAACACAATATTTAATACATAAGCAAGCTTGTTATCCACTAAATGTAGTGTATGTTTTCGTACTTAGTGTGAGTTCTGAAATGTCAGTGTATTAAATAGACATTCGCAGTACAATTGAGCTGATTAAACTAATTAGATCCCCTGTCTGCATGAATTTTGCAGTGTCGTTTGTGAGGTAGAAGATTTTAAGTTGTTTCGTTGAGAAAAGAACTGTAACTAAACATTTGTATGCTTAGGTTTTCATGTGAGACAAATAGCCCAATGACATCTGTAAGATACTAGAAGAATGTACAGTGTATGTATATTGGACATAGAATAAAGTGTATCAATGTATCATCAAATATTTGTTTTATAGTCCATCAAAATCATTATATTCTACCTTAGCTCATATTCTAGCTCACTTCCTTTGATATGTATAGTATTGTAAGTAATGTTTGCAAAATCAGTCCTGTTTGTGATAAATGTAAATTTGTGTGTAGTAATTTTAAATTATAGGTATTGTGTTCCAAATGAGAAGGGAATAAAAACTCAGGGACTTCAAGAGACAGTCCCATCTTGGACCAAAAAAGAAATATTTTTTTAATAGGTTAAAAGTAGATGACTACCCTTTACAAAAAAATAAGTACTTTAACACATTAATGTTTCCATGATTGCTTGATGTTTATGTAGACAAAATCTATGAAATCTTTCAGCTGAAGAACTGTGAGTTACTGATTATACAACAGCTCAGGCTGTTATCATGTGTTACCAGAACTGTGTTATCTTGGTTGATTTTGCATGTGAATCTTCCTCTATAGAGGTTTGCATACTGTAGCTCTCTTTCCCTTGTATTGTTCTCAACAATGGTACATTTATTAATAACAATAAAGAATATTGGGCATTTACACTGGAAAGGGGTTGCAAACTTTTACTGCAGGCCATACTGTAGCTGCCTAGTTTGTATGTCAACGTAAATGTTTTTGGTGAAGGAGTCTGCCTTTGTTGCTTTTTCAAAATGCTACTCAATATTATAATATAGGTACAAATTGTAGGTGGTTTTATGTTGCTGATTTTGAAAAGTATATTGCATTCTTTCAAAGCAGGGATCATGAGCTCATGCCATATTATGTCGAATGTCTGTATGACAGAAGCACTTAAATCCTGCATATTCAATAAGTCTATTTCAGTGTTTACTGTATCTTATAGTGTTCCTGTTTTATGCACTTCATACATCAACATCTTCTAAATGTATTATATATGGGTAACTCTGTGTGTATTTAGAATGTAAATATGTATGCAATAATAATAATACATCTACTTAGGAGTCGTTTATTCCTTAGAACAATGTGCCATCTTTCAAATCATAGCCACATTTTGTGATTGCTTTTACATATGCATCACAAATCATGAAAAGCTGTCAGTTGTTAAGCATGTCTGAACTATTCATATAATCATAACTCTGCAACATGATTTATGGAATTGAATACTGTATGTAAGAGAAACCATTGACATGTTACACAGATCTTTCACTTACACAAATGCTGCTTCTAAATTAGTGCAACTAATGACAAAACTCATGTTAACCACTTTAACGTTAATTAACAAAAAAGTTCCTAAACATTTTGATGGATAAGCTAGAAAAACATTGCACAGTGCTGTAGGCAAAACAATTTTAGTTCCTAAACTCCGAGCTATATATTTTTTTTTAGATCTTTCCAGATTTTTTGTTGTTGTTGTAGATTACTTAGATAAGGTATTTAGGTCATGAGTTACTACTATTACCAAAAATATGATTTTCAATTGATGCACTTATCACCATTTTGCACTATAATTTCCCTTACTATGGTTTATATGCTATATCTGTAGTATAGTATGAGCTACATACATGCAGTAGTTCACTATATTGATAAAAAAAAATACACAGCTGTATAATTATACACACATTTTATATAAGGAAAAATAGCATTACGTGAAAATGTAAGCACATTAAAGTAACTGACCCTACAATCTTCAATGCACAGTAGTCTAAAATTAAATAATATAGGAACTAATTTTGCAAGGCTTCCAATTAGCAGCAGAATTCTCATATGTTTAGTAAAAGGCACCAATACGTTTTTTGTTCTTGTCATTTGCATACATATTATAGAGATATGGAAATATCACTTGCTGTGTGGAACACCTGCAGATTTCACTACACTGTTTTTATAGCCTTCGAATGTGAGTTATAAAAATGTATGTCATAGCACTGTATCATCCATGACATATACATAATTAAAATTGAATTGTAAGCTCCAATCAGTGGCAATCTTCTTACCTATTTTATCAGTTTGTAGTTACTTGTTAATATTTGTTAAGTTAGTTTATTTTACTTTTTTGCTGCTTTTCACTTTTCATTATATGGTGCATTTGCTTTACAATTTGTTGGTAATTTATAATAAATTATAGCAATCATAACAAAAAATTAATACTTTAGTGCCCTAGAATTCTGATCATGAACATACATGTGTATTATATGTCAACTGACAAAATAAAAAAAATGAAGTGATTATGGCACCTAGATTTTTTTTTTAACCATATTGCATCTCTCTGTTTCAAGGCTCCAACTCTCATTGTAATACATCATTACATAACCCATTCTTGAAATGCTACCAGCAATGAAATGTTTTGTTCTTGTCATGAACACACTGGATTGCTCTAATATTCAGTATCTGACAAGATCATGAACCTGTCATCTGCATTCCCTGCTTGTGAAAAGGTTGGTACCCTTTCAAAGCAAACTTAATGCTCCTATAAATAAACAGCAAGTCACATACACTTCCCAGGCTTGTCTAGTGTTCTTCAGTGCAAACTCCACGCACACAGAATACTGGGTGTTTGTCTTTTGCCAGTTCATAAAAATGATTAGCACAAAGATAGCACCTGATGTGATGTTTCAGAAGTACCAAGCAGTAGATATACAGTGTTTGTTCCTTGTGAACTTTAAACAATGAATTCATGAGTGACATCATTTTTGAGGGAATAGAGGAGAAACCATATGTACTAAAACTATAGCGCAAAGCAATAAGTAAACCAATTATTAATATTGCTACCCATTATCACGTATTTATTTTATGACTGCAAACAAGAATTAAAAAAATAAATATATACCTACAAACATATATATGTGTGTGTTCACATATATAAATAAACGTCTATACACACACACACACACACACACACACACACACACTATGTCGATGTACTGTACAGTACTTACTTTGTCCTTCAAATTTCCGTATGATGGTTCCCAGGAATGTATTTTGTGGAGCCACATGACCTCTCCTTACAGGCATTTTGGAACTGAGGGTATTCAGTTTCCAAACTGTACACACAATGCTTTCCCGGGATCTCCTTTCCAGCTACTGTCAAAGCCAATAAACGGTCTCCTCTTGTTCCCAAATCATTCTCCTCTGAACAATGAAGCCCAGGGAAGCAGGAGGTAGGGGGGTGGGGTGTTGGTCCTTCTGCCTGCCACCACTTACTTTGATCACGCAGGTGCTACGTCCCCCCTGAAGCAGGGACTGTGAGGGTCTGAGTCCTTTCCCCTCCTCCCTTTCTCACCTCCGTAGCCTCAGGCACAGCTTGCGATGTTATGAGAGGAGGGAGAGCAGGAGGGGGGAGGTAGTTACAGCGCAGGCTCTTTAAGAGGCTGCGTGGCAGCGGGAAGAGCATGTCTCCCTTGCTGCTGTAAAGCCTCTTAAAGAGCCAGTAACAGGGATCCTGGAAACAAACCACAGGTATAGCCGCCTTCCTATGTCTCCATGCAGGCAACTGTCAGCTCTCATTCTGGGCATTTGGAGCTGTCAGCAGCCAGGAAGGAGAATGGGGAGAAGTGAAATAAATTAAAAAAAAAAGATGTATACACTGCACCTACCCTGCCAGAGCATTGGGCAGAACTAACTGATATTTCTACTAACCTGGACAGCTATTACTCTTCTCCTCTTCCCTCCATACACGTAGTCTTACGTAGTATCTCTTATTATGTCTACTTTGTGTGTCAGTGTACTAATATATCTGTGTGTCTACTTCTGTGCATATTGCTGTGTGTTCATGTGTGTGTGTCTGTCATTTCCCAGAATCCCTTGCTGCAGTGGAAACACTGTATGCTGGGTGATAAAAGTGAAAGGCAGGGTTGCAGACCCTCAGACCTGCCTAAGACATGTGAATGTGCTCACAAGTGATCTATTTTATTTAAAAAAAAAAAAAAAAAAAAAAAATATATATATATATATATATATATATATATATATATATATATATATATATATATATATATATATATATATATATATATATATATATATATATATATATATATATATATATATATATATAAAATCAGTGTAGGGTCGCCACATTTAAGTTATTATAATACGGAGCCCCGAAATCCAGTATGAAAGTGTGATGTCATAAAGAGTGATGAAAATAATTTGCAAATACTTCTATTTGCCTTGTATGTTCTGCTTCACCATTACATTTTTTGGTTTTGGCAGGGCGAAGAAAGACACACACTGAACATTATTTGTCATTGTCACTGAAGCTTTCTTTTTTTTAATATAGGTTGGCATTTGGACACATTTGCATTATTGGGTGGGGGGTATTTTGAATATGCGAATAATGGGAATAAACAGATGAAGCAAGTTTTTTTATATATAATTTCATTTTTCAGCCTATTTAGTGGGGTACAGAAAAGGAAAAGGGGGACAAGGGGACAGGTACAATAGTAATCTTAGTACATTGCAATTTCATACATATTTGGTATTATGTAGCCAGGTAGGGACACAACACTAAGGGAGGGTGAAGGGGTATGAGCATTTTAAAATAGACCTATTTTAAAATATATGTTTTTATTAAGATACAGTTTTATCACATCTTTTCATACGGTCTTACAGGGATGTAGAAATGATCCATTTAATGCATTAAGACTGAATTGAAATAGTGGTGGCATATTTAAATGTACAGAGGCTACCATTAAAAGAAAATAATTGTAAATATGATAATTAGAAATATTTTCAAAACATTATTGATTCCATGGTAGTAAATGCTCTGGATCCTTTTTACAATCTGTATCTATTTTATTTTGTGATTCAATTCAGTATTTTTTGTTGTTGTAATAATCACAATAAGATCAAAATGTAAGGTTAAAATTACACAAAACATCTTAAAAAAAACACAACTTTCAAAGGAGATAATGAATTTTTTTTCCTGTAAAAAATTATTGAATTTTTTAAGCATGTTGATTTCATTTTGATAAGCTAAATGAGAAGCGGACCCCCACTGTCTTTGAAGTGGGGGAACCTGATCGAAACGGAGTGCCAGCTTTCCTTGTGATATATATCAAATGGTAATATTACTGTGCTCATTTGCATGTCTTAGACAGGTCAGCATCCCTGCCTTTCACCATTATCACCGAGCATACATTGCTTCCACTGCAGCAATGGATTCTGGGAAATGACATGCAAATTAGCACACAGTGCCACCTTTTGTTCCAAATCCATTTTGACATGAACCCCTTTAATGCTTTACGGTGGAGGGTTTTTGTTACTTTTTTAATCACCATAATTTAACTACTAGTTTTTTCCTGCTACATGGCACTTCCAGTTTAATGTTCAGTCAAACACACACACACACACGCACGCACGCACGCACATACACACACACACACACACACACACACGTCCCTTGAAACTCGTTTAACTCTTTGTCTTGAAGCTTTAACTACTGTCTCCAAACTCCCATGTGTTTAATTGAGAGACAGAGGATGTGTTGGTTAATAATCATCTCTGTGATTTAGGAAAGATGCTGTGGTGTAGAGACTGGGAGTTAAGACGCAGAGGACATTATCAACACTTCAGCACTGGAAATTGAAGTTAATCCCTGAACTAGCACCATGGACAGCTCCACGCTTAGCAACAACCAGACCACTGGTTTTACATTCTTTAACTGCGTTTCTATACTCAATTCCCTCAGGAGTTAGGATTAGATTACTCAGTAAAATAATTTTGTTAATGACAAATCCTTCTTTACATTGTTAAGCGTATGTGTAATCCCCAATGCATTAATTACTCTGATGTGTCACATAGATCATTTTTATTTTAAATTCTCAACAATACGGTATGTCTGTTATAATGTTTATTTTCATATTTAAACATTTATCATATATTACATTATTACGTTTTTAACAAGAATTGAATAAAGTAACTTTGAACTGAAACACTAATTTCACACCTTATCAGTCTTTACCTAACAAGTACATCTTTAGTGCTGCTCCAATTGATAAAGTATTGAACCGGAAAAATCTAATAGATCTCAATAGAAAAGCAAACAAAATGAAAGTACTTTGTGTATGCAAATTAGACAAAGAAATGATGCAAAGAGAGAGCAAACTGTCACAATGCACAGGACCTTCACCGGGAAAGATACAAAGGCGTGTTCTTCATATGCAAAGACTGCAAGGCTCAGACAATATTCTGCTGTCGTACTATTCCCCAGTGGTATGGGGGACGTGGTGTGTTGGAATACTATCCCCTTCCTGCTGTAGCTATTCGTCGTTAGGTTTTGGAGAGATTTATTGGCTGCTAGTCCCTGCTAATAAGCACTACGCTTGAGTAATTAGGTCTGTGTACTGCGTTAGTGAAGTCACTCCCTCTGGCTGATCAGCGTTAGTCTTTCATCTTCTCCAGTCATCATCACACACTGGAAACTGCGAGGTCACATCCATATTTAGTTTAATGTGCCATGTTTGGAGTTAGAAAAGCAGATCGATCGCCCTTGTGACTTCCCCCACTTATCAGCCACGAAGGACTTATGATGGATTGTACTCGAGCTGCTGGATCGGTTTGTGTCTAGCTAATGGTTCAAATATTAGAACCAAAATATGCTGTTGGACATTAAAAAATTTTTTTGGGTGGGAAGCTGTTTTAACACACTAGCTGCCTAAGGAGAATGTAACACATTGCATTCCAATTTCTCAACAAGCAATCTTTATTTAGGAATTGTATCATGTAAATACCAAATACCAAAGAGCAGGAAGAGATTATCAAGAAAGTGTAAGGCTGTATATGATTAAAGTGTCTAAAAGGGACATTCACAAAAGTAGAAAATGTATTTTTCAAGGGAGTAATAAACTGAGAACCTTGTTTAGTATAAGTTGCTGTCTGTGTCAAACACAATATATTTTTGTAAGTGATGTTGGATGTGTGCGGTAAATTAAAGAACATAAAACATTATGCAGTTAAAGCAGCAGTCCAAGCTGCCATTTTTTTACATTTATGTTTTCACCATTTAATATGAGCATCAATAAATCCACACAATGATAAGTAATTAGCTAAATTGATGATCTATTCTCCTGTGATTGGTCAGTGAAGATTCAGATCAGGGGTTTACTAAATGGCTGTCAGTGCAGCAGAAGAGGACCAAATATGCAAAGTTCTGTGGGGAAGATCATGTGATCAGGCAGTCACAAGATACAATTGGTGCACTGCTAGAGAGAGGGCATGGCTCAAAAAGAGATCATGATCCCTCGAAGGATTCGTTCCTGTTACAAGACTTTCGCTGGTTTCTTTGGTCTGATAGCCTGCTCCAACCCCAGAGGCACTGCTGCTGCGGCTCGGCGAGTCTTCCATACCCCCTGATCTTCCCGTCCTTACCGGAAGGCGTCACTCCGAGGCCAGGAAGTGACGTCAGACGCCATCTATCCGGACGAGGGGGCACCCTCGAGGAGGGGATTTCTGAGTGGAGTGGAGGACATTTCCAACTGCCAAGCCGTTCGTGTAGCTGCCTGATATTCAAAGAAACCTTTATGTGAATGTGCTCACACGTTGCATTGTGAGTACACATTTCTATGCTTCTTTTATAAATTTTTAGTGTTACCTGGTACACACTATGTTTCCCTCTTTCTCTGTATGAATGCGGTTGCTGTTCTGTGAGAGCGAAAGCCCCGGCGATTACACTATCCAGTTTACAACCATCAGTGACTGCTGTATGCTGCTATCTTAGGCGGAGGAATATATTATTCAACTTTATTTACAAAAACGCTGTTTTTTATCCTGCTTCTTGTAAGTAGGCGATCCGTAAGAGCCAAGTTCTTCCTGAAATCTGACCCATAATTGTCCTTAAGTACTACACTATGATTTGTTATTGTATGTTTTTTTCTGGGTGTTCCTGACGATCCTGCTCCCTTCCTGTCCTGGATTCAAACGTTTTGTGAGGGAATCAGTGTATATTCCCTGGAAGGTTGAGAGTTTCTTTCAGTTACACAATATATTATTTAATATTATTTAAATATCACTATCACTGTGTTTTAGCGCCACACTGAATCACTGGGTTTCAAAAAGAGATGTGACACAGCCTGTTTCAGAAGAGGAAGGGAATGTGACCTTGTAAATAGTTGATATAGAAACAAAAATTAGAAAAAGATTGGTGTATTTAGCGCTAAAAAAACCTAATAAATTAATATTCAGTGCAAGTGTACAACAATATATATAGAGATATTACTCAAAATAAATGTGGCTGCCTGGAAAAAACTAACCCAAACACAGCTAGTGAAAAACACAAATAAACAATACAGACCGGCGCCTTAAAGTCCAAATGTAGGAATATGGAAACAAAGGTAGTGTCCAAAGAGTAGCTGCAGCGCCCAAATGGAGGATGTTCAAATCTTTAGACTGCAGGCTCCACAACAGCATACATGAAATATAATGCAAGGGAGACAAAAGAACAAATCATAGTGCAACAAGGTAAAAAACAAAACATATAGCACATAGACAAAACAGACAAACCACAAAGACAGATAGGCTAACAAATAATTAAAGAGTATTCAATATAACACATTAAAAAGGAGTGAACCAATACAGGGCTGATGTTGGATCCGGTGTATAAAAATCGGAATCCTACTTACAGGACCACCAAAAGGTACAAGCAGGGATAATCAGTGTCTGTGATCCGGCTGCAGCTGCTGGTGGACACGCGGCGATCGAGGGAGATTGCAAACACTTCCTTGGCTCTGCACTGGGATGTGCCTCGCTGTGGTGTGCTTCTCCTGATGCCGCCCGTCACTCCGGAACCGGAAACACGTCACTAAGGGCGGGACAATTCTCCGAAATCCCTTCTCCTGTTTCTGTACTCTGCTGTACTCCTGCGTAGATCAGCTCTCTATCGTTCACTACAAACTCTCCACACTCACTTGCCCAACGCGTTTCGTGCGCATGCGCACTTCTTCCCCTGAAGAAGTGCGCATGCGCACGAAACGCGTTGGGCAAGTGAGTGTGGAGAGTTTGTAGGGAACGATAGAGAGCTGATCTACGCAGGAGTCAGAATTTTTTTTAAATGCTACAAGTATTTTCTCATAGTACAGAACTGATTTATTTAAAAAAACACTCAAGTAGGATATTGCTTGGTCTGCAGCTTTAAATGATCCACAGTTCACTGAACAATAAATGTGTAACAGACCAGCATATGAAACAGTGTGTATTAAGGCATTATCAAATTACATTAAAAAAAACTATTGATTCAATAGCATGAGGTCAAAAGCAGTGCATGAGCAGGGCCACCGATGGGGGGGAGAGCAGGGTCAAGTGTCCTGGGTCTGGCGGCTCTGGGTGGCCCTGCAGGTCTAGAACGGAAATTGGTCCAGAGCGGAAGTCGAACCTGACCTGCCAAAGTTTCCTCCAGCGCATGGGTGGGCTTACCTCCCGCGGGCACCCTCCCACCCACCCACTCATCAACCCAGGATATGCTGTCCTGGGACCCCGTAAATCCTGTAGGCGATCATGCTGTTGAGAAATGTTTCCTGTCTGTGTCATGTATGACTATTTATTAAAACCCCATTTGTACTAAGTTGTTAAACTGACCCAGATATTCAAGGGAACAGAGATTGTGTGTATTGCCAATGTAAACAATTGACTATGAATTTACGACACTTACCAAATGTACAATTAATAACTGAGAACCTTAAAGTTTAAGAAGAGGCTATTTTCCCCGCAACTCGGATACATAAGGGACTTGATCAGTCATATTTAACCAGCACCAGGATAAATAAAACACTTATTCAGCTTTAAAGATTTGTTACTGTGCCAAATACAGATGTAGCAGATGTTATTGCACCTGTTAATACAATATGTTGCATTAATGCTATTGCGTTATTTAACAGTACTTTTATTGAAAACAATGGTTATGGAGATAGCACTTGTTTTTTAACACGTTATTTTGTGTATTAAGTCACGTTAACAGGGGTAATAACATCTGCTACTATACATCTGTATTTTGCTGTATTACATATTGCAAACATCAATACTGGTCAATAAACCATAGAGTATGTTCCATACTCCATCTGTGTTTTATAGTTTTCCCTCTCTTTCTCACATACCAGCACCTTAATATATGCAGTTTGCTTACTCTCATAACTGTAGCACTGATTAAGTGCTTTACTGTAGTACTAATGTTGGGATGCTTTGTAGGCATTTGTAAGAAAACTTAAGTACGTAAGGTATATTTACAACTTTTGGTAGAATATCAGGGATTTTAGTATCAGTATTTTTTCCAATTCTTTATTTTTACTGTCGATTCAAAGTTAGTTTCCCATACATCAACATTATAGTTCTTATTACATATTAATCAATATTTATGCATTTAGATAATAGAGGATATTGTGCATAGAGAAAAAGTGGGTGATGGGTAGGGTGCGGGGGGAGGCGGGGACAGGTACCTTTTATAACTGTTGTCTTGGATACGTGGATGTATTGAGCGAGAGAGGCCAGGTCAGCAGCAGCACCCCAGGCCCACCAAGCCTTCTTGTATTGTGTTGTATTCAGTATGCTCAGAGAATATCTGTGGGTTGTCTAGTCTACTAGAGTATTAATGTCTGGTTTCGGGATTATTTCCTCTGGATTGAGGATGTGTACATTTGCCATGGGTGCCATGTCTTTTTGAATTGTTTTATGTTGTCTTGGATTATACTGCTCAAATTCTCCATGGTGTAAATGTCCCATACTTTGATGACCCATGTGGATTTGTGTGGGACTGTGCTTTTTTCCAAAATTAGGGTATTGTGCATCTGGAAGCATTTAACAGTCGGAGTGCTAGTGATTTTCTTTAATCTATATTCCAGTATCCGATCTTTATTGAGAAGTATTACCCATGGGTATTTTGGCATCTTAATGTTACATATATCATTTATGTTAGATATGACTTTGGACCAGATAGGTTGGATATGTGGATAATCCCACCATGCATGGAGCATAGTGCATTTATTACCACATCGTCTCCAACATCTGTCTGACATATTTGGAAATATATTACTTACTTTTGCAGGGATATAATACCATCTAAACATAATTGTATGTATATTTAAAAAAATGTTGACTGATATAGTGGCTTTTATGTTTGTTTTCCATATTTTACACCATTCTTCCATTGGGAGTTGTTCATTTAGTTCTTTTTCCCATTTGTGTGTATTTTGGTTTAGTTGCACTATATTTCCCTATGAGAAGTTTGTAGATGTTGGATAGGTAAGTGGAGAAAGATTGATTTGAAGGCTATATTTAATCTGATGATGTTAAGTATCAGTATTTTAAGTATTATTTTAAATACAAAAATCTAAACATTACAAAATGTATCAATTATAGCACAAAGCTTATATGTTAAAATCTGTAGTTTTGTGTTACAAGTCTCACAAAATGTAATTAGTTCAACATTTTAACAGAATTATGCATTTTGCCATTATCTGCTACCTTTTAAACAAGTGTTCTACATTATGTCTGTGTGCATAGAATAAAAAGCTTGTGAGCATTCAAGAATTAAAAGGTGTGTATGCTGGCTATGTTCAGCTACAGTATAACAGCTATTATCTTCATGCTGTAGGTTGAGGCTAAATACAGTTTAGATTACAAATTATACTACCAGAGATTTTAAGTAGCACTGAGAGCATTATCAAATGGAAATAGTTAGGGCACTTGTTTTGATAACATATGGGTGGTAATGTCAAAGAGAGGTTGCATACCAAAATACATAAAGAAAATGACTCAAAAATACATGAACACTGCTTTTGAGGATCAATTTGACATGCTGTCAAATAACTGAAGACTTCAAAAAAAGGGTCACCTTTCTGCATACATATCTACACAGTGTTTCACCTAAAATAGTAGGATACATATACGTGTGTATTGCTTTAATAAATAATCAATTCACAGATCTTTGTTTTAGTGGTGTATTACATTTTTAGCAATTTATTCTGCCCCTTACACTGTGGTATCTGCTTGTATTTTTTTTTAGTAATGTATTATATGAGTGTGCTTTGCTCTTTGGGAATAATTATGTAACTGATTAAAAGTGAATAAGAAAATGACAATGATCAACAAAAATATTCTTAGATATAGGAGGCGTTATTGTACTTACTGGCAGGTTGCTTGGTATATACAAAACGCAACAGTGGGAGCAGAGGCTATTGTCTTCAATCAGCCAGGTGTGAAGAAGGGGGTGGGGCTTATGTGCTATTTCACCTGTGGGAGTGCACCAGCAGGTGCAATAACGTCTTCTACATCTGGATATGTATTGTCTTTAAAGTGTTTTTGCTGGGGCATATTTATTTAGTGAAAATAGAGGATCCAAGGCACTACAGATTCTCAACGAATTTATTACGTTTATTCAAGTGCCAGTCACTTGAAAATGACCTCTAAGCAGGTTGAAACGTTGTGCTGTTCTGACATAATAAATTAATTGAAAATCCGTAGTGCCCTGGATCATCTATTTTCATTCAAGCTTAGAGTTTTGTTTAGGCAGGTTTCCCTGAACCAGGAGCACCAGTAATTGCAAGTATTTTGATTATTTCTGGTGTGCAGCATTACATCTATTTGTACATTTCATATTTATTGAGAACACATAAGATTTTCCTTCACATTCAATACAGTATTTATTGATTGGTGCTAAGATTTAGAAGGCCTTAATTATATGGGAGTTAAAGTGTGATAGGCCACGTCCATGTTTAGTGCTTGTGGGCGGAGTTGCGCTGAGGCGCGCTTCCGGAAGCGTAGGTCTTAGGAAATTTTTAAATTTTCCCGCTTGCCGGAGCGCAGGGCTGGTCACGTGAGCGGTTCGCCCAATGAGGGCGAACCAGCTCTGTGACGTCACTGGCCCGCCCCCCCAACACGCCCCCGGACGGCACGCGGACCAAGGCCAGGGAAAGCAACCGCTTTCCCTCAGCCTCCGCGCGCCTCAGCAAGCAAGAAGGCACCCTGGACGCAGCCTTATGCATAACTCCATTTAGTGAATCTGTTATCTTCTCTGTTAAACATGTACCTTACATATTAAGATATTTTACCTGACTGAATAAATGTCCTTACATGTGCTCATTAATTTTAACATCCTATTGTACAATTTTAATACAAGAACTTGTATTCTTTTTGATTTAACTACTGTATCTGTTATAGCATTCTAACCTTTTTAAATACGTATTTTGTAGAGGGCAATACTGTGCAAAAAGAAATTGATGTTGTTTGCTTTCTCTACAAAAGTATTGCACAAGGTGGTTTGTCTTCCACACATAATGAAGGATTACTGTAGTCACAATGAGATTTTGAAGATTTTTGATGACAGAAAAGCACAATGTTTTGAAGAGACCCCTTCCATCAGGTGAAAGTGTTAACTGAAGGGTCTCCATTTGACTTCAGTAATCCTTTGTTGTGTGTGGCAGATAACTCGCCTTGTTCATGTTCCAAGGATTAAATGGATTCCGTTTGTAAGCACCAGTGCTGGGCCACCATTTTACCAACTGTGTGCGTTTCTGTCGCCATTAAGTGTATTAAAGCATTGTATGATGTTGTTGTTCAAAGTGAAATCTTCCAGCAGGAAAATATCTCACGCATGGGTTTTGCATGGTTGGCAAAATGCTATTTATATACCCTATGACTAGATATGTGCAAATGTAGCCAAAAGTGTTTCACAATTTTTTACAACTTATTTTCTATAGGTTTGGCTAAAGTCTAAAATTTCACATTGTTTAAAAATGAGAACAATTGTGCCCTTTCCACTGTGAATTTGCAGTTTCACAAAGCCTTTTGAAGGCTTTTCAGATGCTGAAATAGGGCTGTTTTGTTAGGGTCTGGATTAACAGGCATAACTAATCCCTTGTGAACGCTGATAAAGCCGCAACATGTGTGGTGTCTTAAAAAGGGCATATTTCACCTAGTTGTCTAACTTGGGTATAGGTTTCACACATTTCTATCTCTGATAGAAATAGATAGAACAGTTCTAGATGATATTGTAGTGATAGAGTCTTCTGAATGATAAAGAAGGTTGTGAGAAGAAACAGAGAAATCTCTAAAGGTATTTTCCAATTCTGGTGTCATATTTTATAAATGACCTTCACATTTTGCAGTGAATATGCTGACACTGCATACATTCTATTCCCCTAAACAAAGATACATGCATTTTTCATTTTGTACTAAAAAAAATAGTTGTACACATTGAAACACCTCTATTGTTTATCATCATCCCAATTTGCTGTTTAGGCCATTTAATGCTGAAGACAACTGCAATATGTTGCAGGGCGCCATCCGTCTATCCCTTCACACAGCCGAGAGATGATGGATATATTTCCATTCCACATCCTCAATCACCACCAACCAATCCCTCCTCCACCAATACACCTCCACTATCAAATCGCAAAAACAAAAATACTATAACACCCAAATCACCTCACCTCATCCACGCCAACTGTTCTCCACACTAAGCAATCTTCTGTGACCCTCCCCATCTTTCTCGCCTAAGACCCTTTCCCCCTCTCAGCAACAGACCTTGCCTCCTATGTGTCACAAAAAATTAACAACATCCATGCTTCCTTCTCCACTGTAGGTCCCCCTCTCTCCATCCACCACCCCTATCCACTCCTTCCCCTCCTTCTGCCCAACCTCTGATGATGACCTCCTCTCAATCATCAAATGCTCCCATCCCACCACATCTCCTTCTAACCCCATTCCACATGCCCTCCTCCCCTTCCACTCCTTCTTCAACCTCTCCCTATCAGCATACAATATCCATACTCCTTCAAAACTGCTGTGGTCATCCCTCTCCTAAAAGAACCCACTTATCGACCCTCCCCTCCAACTTTTGCCCTAACTCACTCTTCCCATACTTCTTCAAACTCCTCGAGAGCATCGTTAACAACCAACTCTCTACCTTCATCCACACTCATTCCCTCATTTCCATTATACAGTCTGGCTTCCATCACTCACACTACCGAAACTGCCCTCCTCACCATCCACAACTTTCTCTCACAAGCCAAGCTGCCACGTCAAACTCTCCTTCATCCTCCTTGATCTCTGCCTTTGCCAACATCAATCACCTCACTCTCATCTCCACCCTCACCAACCTTAGCATCACTGACACTGCTCTCTCATGGGTCTCATGCAACCTCTCCTACTGCTCTTACGCTGTCACCTTTAACAATTCATCCTCTCCACCCATCAGCCTCCAAGTGGGTGTGTCCCAAGGATCCATCCTTGGTCTTCTCCTTTTTTCATCTACACTGCCCCCCTCTCTGACCTCATCTCCTCCCATAGATTCAACATCCATTTTTTTTTTGCAGACGACATTCAAATCTAATTCTCCTTCCCACTATTCTCACCTGAGCTTTCCACCTTTATCTCTGGCTGCCTTCTGCCATGTCTTCCAACTTCCTACAATTTAACTCAGCTAAGACTGAATTCTTTCACTTTCCTGCTTTCTCCTCCATCCCATCCTCTCCAATCCCCAAAATCTAATTTCCCCTCTCACAATTTCCCCCTCCCTTTCTGCTCGCAACATTGGAGTCACCTTTGATGCTTCCCCCCTCTTCGCCCAACACATCACCTCTATCACTACCACCTATACAAAATAAGACAAATGCATCAACTAATTTCTCTCTCCTCAGCCAAACTTCTCATCCACTCCCTCATCTTCACCCATCTCGACTACTGTAACTCCCTTATCTTTGGTCTACCCTTTACTCCTCCATACCCCTCCAACATATCCAAAACACTTCAGTTCATACCTATCTCTGCCCACAACAATCCTCTCTCAAATCCCCTCACTACACATGCAACAACGCTCCCTCTTCAAATTCCTCACCCTAGTCCACAAATCTCTCCATGGTCTTGCCCCCCCTTACCTTGTAGAACTCATCTCTCACTACACCCCTTCCAATCCTCTTCATTCCCTGAGTGCCACGACCTCACTCCCCCCCCAGCTCATGTGCCTCATCTCAATTCCAATCATTTGCCTTACTTAAGGTTCCACTAGAAGAAGCTCCCTCATCACATCCAACCTGCCCCCTCCCTATCTTCAGAAGCCAACTCAAAATGAATCTCTTCTCCATCGCATTCCATGTTCCCCATTATCTCCCTTCAATCCCAACCCATCCCTCGCCCACCCTCCCCAACACCCATATTTCTCTTACCCTCACAATTTCCTAAACCTTCTTAAAGTCCCTCCCAAACCCTCCAAAGTCACCCACCTGACTGATCCAATAACCCCGACTGACCCAATTGTCAGACCCAGCCCCATGCCACGACATGACTGACTGATTTGGAGCATAGTCTAATCTAATCTGGTGTAACTACTGAACCCTCATCGGGTATAGGGATTAACAACAGCTAACACAGCATGTCACAATTGTCCTAACTACAGCATTTTAATTACAAGGGACTTTTGGCAATACCACTTTACTTTCTTTCAGAAACATGAATGGCCAAGTCAGTTCAGATTTCATTTTGATTTAGCACTGAATCTGCTGTCCTGGTTCATTGGGATTTCTGAACCTTTTTGCAAGCAAAGAAAAGAATGCAAACAGCGCACTAGTGATCAGGAAGCAATAAAAAGTGTATTCATTGTTGAAAATAAAAAGCAGATTATACATATAAAACAGTACATCATAAACTTACAATAAAGTAAGAGATGATTAAAACCAGTCAACAAGTTGCACAGGGAGCATGAGATACCTGGCGTTCTGCATATCCATGTGTGTTAATCTAAGGAGAGGATCGCCGACAGATTATGGCCTACGCCTATCCCAGGATTAACCTGGCTTCCGACTGCTATGATGGATGGTGGTGTGCATTACATACAGGATGCAGACAGATTTCCCGGGGCCCGGGACTAGAGTTACAACCGGGCCCCCCCCCATTTCACACCTCACTAGCCCCCTATATTTTCCCCTCATCTTGCCATGTATTTCTCTCCCCTCGTCTCCTCTCTTCCTCACTCACTCCTCTCTCCTTAATTAGCCCACTCTCACTCAATCCCTTCCCCCGCATGTATTTTTCTCCCCTCTGTCTCACTTTTACTCTCTTTTCATCACTCATTTGATCCTCTCACCCCTTGCATCAATTACCCCACTCTCACTCAATCACCCTCCTCTCCCCGGCCACAGATAATCCCCCCACAAAATACATACCAAAAAAAACCCCACCCATTGTAAACATATAAAAGAATCCCGCATCTCATATATATATATCATAGTTACCAGACCAAGAACCGGCCAAGGAGACAGCATGCAGCAGGGAGTAAAAGCCAACGTTTCAGTCTCACAGGGAGACCTTCCTCAGGGCCTTCTCTCTGTGGGACCGAAACGTTGGCTTTCGTGTAACTGTTTGTTTTCAATAAAATTGCTTTTTGATTACTCCCTTCTGTATGCTGTCTCCTTGACCGGTTCTTGGACTGGTAACTATGCTGTGTGTTCTTCTATGGGACTAGTATCTGCCCTATGCTCTACATTAGTGTGCTGACTGTCTCCGTGATAATATATATATAAGGAACGGCTGGCGTGGAACCCTGCAGTCTATGGCGATTGAGTATATCTCATAAATGCTTGATTATATGCTCTGTGAGGTCACATAACGTACCATTCATCATAGCACCTGTAAACCTTGTTAATCCTGGTATAGATGTACAGTATGTCATACTCTGGCGGCAATGCTCTCCAGAGATTAACACACATGGATCTGCAGAATGTCAGCTATCTATCTCATGCTCTCTGCGTGGCTTGTTGGATGGTTGTTATCATATTTTACTTTATTGTAAATTTTTGTGTATGATGCACTGTTTTATACGTATAATGTTTTTATTTATTTATATATTTTTAACGTTTTCAACAGTGAAATGAGGGGTTAAGGTATAAGGGGGAGGGGAGATTTTTAAATTATGAATACACTTTTTTTTGCTTACTGATCCCTGGTGCGCTGTTTGCATTCCTGTCTACGTCTTTTTGAGACCGGCTATGGGAGTTTATTGTAGTGCTCCTGCAAACAAGTAGCAAGGGAAGAAGTCCTTCATTGATACATTATCTTGGGAGAGCATGAGCGCAGTTATTACATTGTCTTCTTTTTGCTAGCAAATTTTCATTTCTCATGAAGTACGTACTATCATCATGATCATTTGCTCAACAACTATTTGCAATCCTGAGTTCTGTAGCTATATCAGTCTGACTTTATGCAAGATGTCATCTATTGGAAACAAGTTGTTAAAAGTCAATATTGTGGCTCCTGTGCTGTCACCTGATAGAGTATAAAGGAATGCAATTAAAGCCCAGTGAAACTGGCACAGGATAGAGAGCTGAATCCATAAAGCCTCACGTATGATTAAAAAGGTGGAACCCTACATAAGAACATTTATAAAGGATTTTTGATTACAGTGTTTATAAAAAAATATTATAACATCCTAGTGTATGTCAGTACTAGTTCCACATTGTTAACAAAATGAACCCCTGAGGAGCTCTATTAGAGTGAAACGTGTAGGGTGAGCCTTGCAGTTTGTTTGAAGACCCCCAGATGTTTGGTGGACATTTTTTGAGGACATTTTTTAATAAATGGGAAATATCTTTGAAAATACCCATCCAGCTCTGAGGGACGCTATCTTGGGAGTATATGACAAATCAGTGACGAGTTGGTTACTCAATACAACCACACTGCCTTTATCACTCACGGAACATGTGAGTGAGATATTTATTAATTTTCACATTTTTATTTATTGTTGAAATATTATTAAACTATATGTGTTTCCCTATTTTTTCATATCTGGATTTATATGCGCTCCTGATTTTCTGTTTCTTGCCCACATTCTGTGTGCCAGTGGAAAGCCTTTACATACATTTAAAAAAAATGCATACAGTGAATCCATGCTCACTACTTGTCAGGACGAGCTCACCACAAACGAGGAGGGACCGCGGTGCTGAGGTGTGATAGGATATAACGCCACCCACAGCCACGAGGGCACGTCTTGAGAGTAGAATGGTCTGGGAGTCAGAGTCGGGGCAGGAGAGGTACGGATGGTGGAGGGTGCTGTTAGCCAAGTCCGGGGTTAGAGAGAGAGACGTAATCGTTACCGTTTGCCAGGTTTAGGGTGCCAGAGGTGCGGAGAGTCGTAATGCCGTAAGCCAAGTTCGGGACACGAGGAAGACTGCAAAACAAGACAGGACAGGACAGGACTAGGGAGGCAGAGAGTGATGAGAACAACTGGTTCTAGGCTCAGCCGACGAGTTAGTGAAACTGTAGGGTAAATATGGGAGAGAGGGCCCAATGGCAGCGCAGCAAGGTGGGGGTGTGTGGAAGGGTCAGGCTACGGCAGGGATAGGTCCAGCATGAGTCCCAGGGGAGGAGCAATAAAGCCCAGTAGTAAGGCTGCATTTAATTGCATCAATGGTTTGAGGTGCTGTGCCTTTAAGGGTTTGGTGCGCCTCCATGTGGCCGCGCCTCTGTGTAGCTGCGCTTGCGGGCGCGTGACCGGGCATACCCGCAGGACCAACACTAGAAGAGGAGCATTGGCATGCGCGCGCGCGCCCACGTGGAGCTGCGATCGGCGTCCTGGAGGAAGGCTGCCTGCGTGCCGTGTGAGGACCCGGCGGAGCTGCATGTGAGTGGGGAGCACGCCGAGGGCGGCGTGACTCCCGGATCGTTACACTTCTGCCTAGGAACTACAATATCCAGGCTATATATAGTTCAATCCCGTTATAACCCTGTGCTTGGGGTCCAAAGAATCACATTGCGCTGTAAGTGGATCGCATTAGAAATAATGTACAATTGTATGTATTGTACAATAAAGTATTTAAGACACCAATAATCGTGTTGTAAAGTATTCATAAATATCACATTTGGGAGCCACGTTTGTATCGCTTTATAAGCAGATTCGCGTTGTAACGGATCGCGTTATAATGGGGTTGAGCTGTACTGTGTTTGATATTGCCTTGTCTGGTTCTGTACGAAGGGCCCCGATTTAGAATTTAAACGTAAGGGCCACGATAGTGGTGGTGTTAAAATATTAGCGTTGCACCATTGCTATTTCTGGAATTATGAGCAAATTTAGAGTTAGGCAAATATTTATCAGCTGGTCTTTAAGTATAATAATGAAGTAGTTAAATAGTGCTATTGGCTGTGTGTAAATTTTCTTAGAAAGCATGTCTTTGCATAATAATTATGTATGCGTAGCAATTGTACTTGATTGAATCAGTACACACCCTTAAAAACATGACTTTTTGAGAACAGACCCAGAGTCTGCAACAACTGAGCTTAGCAGAAGGATGTTCTATAGCCATTAGTTTGATCATTGAAGGGATAGCTGTTCTAATGTTTAGCCTCCAGATTAGCCTGGATAAGCGCCATCATTTCCATGATGATGTGAGGTATTAGGCGGTTCCTCTAGAGTACCTTAGCGTCAGGCTTGCCAAATACATTAACTCTAGCCCTTTAAATTCTTCCCTAGGGGTCTTAGTCCATTCTCAAGAATAGCAAGCACTGCAGGGTAGCATCTGTGTATCAGTAGAGTGGCAATTACAGCCCTAGTACCAGAAAATGTTATAAAGACTGGATGCTTATAATATAGTCCGATTAGCACCCGATCCCTAAAGACACATCATTAAGAAGGGGTTCATAAAATAATTGTAAGAACAGCCATTAATTCAACTCTAAATTGGGCGCTAATAGAAGACAGGTACTGTTTTACGTGAGTACACTCATGTTAAGCTCATTTAAATAAATTAGGAGTAGTCACACCTCCACTCTGTCTTTCGAGCAGTTTTATAAATAAACCACTCGATATATCTGTATTTCACAGATAGGGTATGAGGTGACTGCTATGAGTCTAAATGGGTCACTGTATACAACTGATATTTTGCAAAGGGAAAAATTTAGGAATGTGTATATAAGTTGTATCACCAACAAAACAATCTGAATATGACCCACTATCTAGTACAGCAGTGTCCAATACATTTGCCACTTGCCAGATGTGGTGAATAGGACAATGTAATGGGGCGAACGGGACATCACACCTGCGCACCGGAAGTTGGTCCCGCTTCCTGATTCTACAGTGTGATAGGAGGCGTCACAACAGGTAAGGTGTTTAGATGTAGGGGGCTAGGTGTATTTGGGGGAGTGTGGGGGTTATTATGTGTATTTGAGGGGTTATTATGCATATTTTGGGTGGGGATTATTATGTGTATTTAGGGAGGGGCGGTTATTATGTGTGCTTGGGGTGTGTGGGGATTATGTGTTTATGGGGTGTGGGTTTGTTATTTTGTACATTTGGGATGTGGGGGGTTTATTATGTGAATTTGGGTGTGGGGGTTAGGATGTGGATTTGGGATGTGGGGGGTTATGTGTATTGGGGGTGGGAAGGCTTTGTGTGTGCATTGGGGTGGGGAACTTAGTGTGTGCATTGGGGGGGTGGGAAGAGACGTGGGAGTTTGAGGAGTGAGGTGGGGATTGTGGAGAGCGAGAGAGGTGTGGGGAGTGGATGAGGGAGAGGGGTGTGTGTGAGAGAGGGAGGGTTGTAAGTGAGAGATGGGGCAAAATGCGGCGAGCGTCTCGACTCGAGAACGTGATGCTATTGTGACTAACACGAGAATGTGGCGAATATGGAAAGAATTCCAAAGGGCGGGGAAAACGTTTTAGGTGAGGAGAATCCTGCTTGTACAGCCAACACAACATAGACAAACAATTTCTTCAAAGTGCAGGTCTCCTCTAAGACAGAGATACGCAGTAGAACTCTACTTACAAGTTCATAATGAAGTTCTCCATTTAATGTGACAGCCAAGAACCATGGAAAGACAACGTTTCACGTCCCATATGGGCCTTTCATCAGGTGAAACGTTGTCTTCCCACTGTTCTTGGCTTTCACATTAAATGGAGAACTTCATTATGAACTTGTGAGTAGAGCTCTACTTTGTACAGTATCTCTGCCTTAGAGGAAACCTGCACTTTGAAGAAATTGTTTGAATATGGAAAGACGACAACCACAAGTGTGGCTAGCTTTGAACTCTTATTGGACACCGCTGCTCTAGTATATGAAAAAGAAAAGCATGGAAATTAAAATAAAAACATAGACAATATCTGCAGATAAGGAAAACTTAGTTACCCAGTATGCCTAGTTCCCTGCCTTCTGTAAACCATTTTTGAAATTTGAAAGTTAAGATGCAAAATGATCAACACAGAGATATTTTAAATAAAGCAAAACATCAATTTAATTAAGGACATATTGTGGTGGATATATTTGGGAGATTGTAGGTATTTGAGTTGCAATTACAGCGTTTTAGTCCAGGAAAACACTGAGAGGCAATAATCACATTTGATGAATGTGCTGTCAAAAGGTAAAGCAATAGGAAAATGTACTGTGGATTGTAATATAAATGTACAAAAACAATGCATGCCTCAGTTTTTTCCATTTAAAGTAAATGTTTTTAGTTGAAGAAGAAACAGAAAAAGAAAAGAACAAGAGATAAGTATTAGAAAGGGAAAAAAAACTTGCATCATATATCTGATTTATTCTGATGTTAGAGTTTAAAAGTATAAGACCATAGAACTAATTTCAATAATGCTTGGTGACATTCTGCTTGATCTTGGGTAAGACGTTGCATTTCCATGTACTGTACTTCAGGTGTCAAAGAAACAGTAAATCATTAAAGTAAAAATCAGAAATCACAGCATCTAATGTAATACAAATCTCAACCACACATAAGGACTCTGCATCTACTGACTACTCTATAGAGCAGTATTTTAACCTCTTCAACAATAGTCACCTTTGCTTTAATCTTAAGGAGTGCTTTTTTTGCATTAAGACTGTAATGCATCCCACTCCGTTGGGATCCCTCTCAGGTAGAGGCACTGTACCGGTATTTATAATTATATCACACCAGGCTCCCAGAGGCGAAGCTTAGGGCTGGGACGGTAGCGCGGGCGGCCGCGTGAGCGTTCCCCAACAGCAGGGGAATCCTCCTGAGCAGGTCCCAGTCCGCCCTCGCTGCTGGCTCACTACGCGCTGTGACGCGTCAGCCGCCAGGGGATGCAAGAAAATTGTGATCCCGAGCGGCGACGCGTCACGTGGTGCGCTGATGAGCCAATCAGCGGTGGGGGCGGGAGCGGGAGCTGTCAAGAAGCAAGGTAGGGTGTGTGTGGCTGCTTTTGCTTACCTTCAAGCAGCAGCTCCCGCCTGCAGACCGAGCCTGTGGAGGGAGGTGTGGGGGGGAGTAGCGGGTCCCTCCGCTCAAGCCACGCCCCCTCCCACTCCCGCCCACCTCCCGCTCCCTACAGACCGCATATCGCGGTCTGTGTCTGTCAGTGCCCCGTCTGTCTGCAGTGCAGGCGCGCTGACTGAGGGAGCGGGGCCTTAGCCTTAGGCTCCTGTGACTCAACAGGTATAGAACAGCATCAGTAGCTTCTGTGTCCAGGGGGAAACAGAGCTACATTCGTTTAACATATCTTCTATATTTATTCACAGTTATTCAAAACCGCACGTTATTCGATAAACTAAGTTAGTGTCTACTAATACCATTTACTTTTACATCAATACTGTACTCAAAAGCTGCAGTGTACTTTAGGTGATACAAAAGTGTAATCTGCGCTCATAGGTGGTAATAAAGTGGTTGGTGATATTGTGACCCTTTAGGGAAATAAAACGACCTGATTAGGATGAGGTTTATGCCGCTGTTCTCATGGGATGGCTCAGCACTCCAAACTAGTACAAAACAAAAGAAAAAACAGCGCAAAAAAACCTCATGGTGTAGTATATTAAAAGATAATATTGCACTTACATCAGGATAAAAATTACACAGCATGACATGTTAGGGACATGTTACCACTCGGCGGGACAGCAACACAGGAACACGGTGTATAGGTTTGGATATCATTCTTCTGGTAGCAGGGACCCAGGATCGAAGATACCAGCTCGAAGTCGAAATTCCTTCCTAGCACTGGGGATACCGCTGCTGTCGATTCAGAGGAGGTAGTTCTCCTGACCGGTTCCGGGTTAGTCCGCGTGTGCGTATGACGTCATCAAATGGCGTCTCTCTACCGTCCGCGTCGCGCCACGCTGGATAGTTAACCAGACAGGCGAATGTCCCGAACACAGCTGCTCAATAGGGAAATACCTCAATGGGTAATAGAGATACAGGAACGCGCCCTCTCCTACGCGTTTCGTATAAAAATACTTCTTCAGGGTGTTGGAGGAAGTTCTGGGGGCGCTTCATATACCTTCAGCTCTCCAGTGATTGGCCGTGTACTTTAGGTACCTGTAATAATATCCAGAAAGGGCTGGAGCTTAAGATTCTTAGATATATGTACAGTACTATAGAATTATTTTCCATGTTCTTACATTAAATGGTCAGAGTGCATTGCATTAAAGGATGTTAATGAAAATTAATTATTTGCCATCTACAATAAAGTATTACCATGCCAAGTATCAACTACTATACAATTATGTATCTATTATTTTCTTTTTATCTACATATTCTTCTTATACCATTTTCAATATTTTCAATTTTTTCATTTTTACTATTTACTTAATATTTTCTTCTTTTCCAATTGTGTTAACATATACAGTAGAGTAAAATAATAATTCTACATGGTATGAAAAAAATAATTAATTATTTTCTGTATTGAACAATATATATAATAAAACCAGGTATCATCAACTAACATTTCGGACCCAAGCTGGGACAATAACTGAGACATATCATATGTCCAATGGAGGTCTGAGACATCGGTCTAAAGCTATTCCCAACAAACACAAAAAGAGCGCATAGAAAGATAAAATCAATAAAAAATATATGTACTTTATATAAAATATGAACAAGTTAAAAACCTACATGAATAAAGAAAATGAATATTGTACAAAATCTCGTGCGAGTATCCATCCCACTTCTAGGACGTCAGGGTACAGCTAGACCATCACGACCTAGAAGTGGGAGGGATATTCACGAGAGATGTTGTACCATATTCATTTTCTTTATTCATGTAAGTTTTTAACTTGTTCATATTTCATATACATTTTTTATTGATTTTGTCATTCTATGTGCTCTTTTTGTGTGTTTGTTTTACTCCAGTTGGCCCAGGTTTATCACAGGAGAAATTCAACCAGCGGGACGGAGATAGTATAAGGATTTGATTGGGAGTTACAGAGACCAGCGTACACCCTGTCTTCATCTTTGTTGTAAATCTATTCCCATAATTTTTTCAACCTTGTTCAGTGCTGTTTTTTTTACACATATTATGCAGTCTTTTCTCATGGTACAGTGAACACAGGGGGTTATTTTTGTCTGCTAGCACCTTGCTAAAGCTTCTCAACCCTAAGGGAATCTGTTAATTTATACAATATATACATCTTAAAGATCTACTTTTAAAATGAATTAGTTGTTTATGTTTGCTAATGAGAAATATAATCTATTTCTGTGTAACCTTGTGAAAGAGTAGAATTTTTGTTATGACAATGTCATGTGTGAGTAGAGTTACTGTGAGTCAACATATCCTTCTGTCTTCATAGAAGATGCTTTTGTTTCAGAGGTAGGATGTGTTTTAGTGCTGTTAACACCCACAAAAGGGTACTACATTTTTCACGCCTTTACTCCTATTCATATAAATAGGGCTTTAAGCTGTATAATATCATACGACACCTTTCAGTGCCTTACGGACCATTCAAATAAATGGGCTATTATGTGACCTCCAGCACCGGAAGAGATTTTATGAACTAGCACCTGTTAGTAAACATGGCCCTTACTCGTTTTTGCACATTGGAGACCTGAAATGCATTGGTGTCAAAAATGATGGAAGAGAGAAAAAACTGGAAGAATTATAATAGCATAAAGCACATTTTTCTTGGAACACATTGTTAATGTGATCACCTGCGAATGAAGAATAGTTATGGCGTATCTATTTGTCTTGCAGTGCTTGAGGCAATTAAGAGAATTGAGAGAATGACATAAAGAACATTTTAGGCTTCCAGCAAACAGTTCAAGCATTGTAACCTTTCACCAATGCTAGTGAACTGTTATATACAATAGATTATATTTCTAAAATAACAAAAAAACACGAACAAATAAGTTGGTGGGTGGGAGAATTGTATCAGCTACAAAAGGAAAAAAAGAGCTAATATATCTGTATCTGATGTTCTACATTTATGGTTCTTAAATATGAAAGAAAAATCTGTTCATGTTTTAGACCTAATTTGTTAAAAAGATAATGCTTGTAAAATAATGACTAAATGCAAAAGTGTGAATATTAACTTAAAACATCTCATAAGAGTTTTACAAAGTAAAGCTCTTAACTCGAAATTGATTGCTAAATGTTCAACAGAACTACCTCCTGGTTAAATTCATTAAGATACCTTTGGGGATTTTTAAGATGAATTATCATTCAACAAAAATGATGTTATATGTAAGCGTATAACCAATAGCATAAAAAATACTTTATCATTACATTTAAAAAAAATCTTTTGTATATGTCATCTCAATCTGAAATTTCACGAGTGGTTGCAATGGCAGTATATATTTTATGTCTGTATTAACCCTACACATGAGAATGTCAAACTCTTCTACGATATATCTTGACAATTAATGTGTTCAGGAATACACAGAACACCAATACCAATTGATAAATAAAGTTCAAATAATATCTTATAGATGAGATGCTTTGGCAGCAACATTAGTTCCCTAATTAGCATAACACATATAATGTATTATTCTTATCTGTATCTTTTAATTAGATAGTAAAATTGCTGGTATGCTATATTTTAGGTGAAAAACAATGACACATTGTGACAATTGTATGCAATTAAAACTTTTGATTACTGTGATTACAGAATTGTAACTCCTTCACCAAAATACCCTCTGCCCTAATTTATCAAAGACAAACACATTTTAGCAATGAATGTTTGAACAACTTTAATTGATATGGATGTGGATAACTATCTACTGTGGATTTACAAGAACTAACTAGTAGTACAGAGATAAGCATAAGGTCTGAAAAATCAAAGAATCTGTGTAATCCTTCCATTCAATTAAATCTTAAAGAAATCATTTCACTTATTTGTATAATTGCAAAAATGAATATATGTTTCTATTTTCTCCAGCTCTGCTGACTCCAGTTCAAGCAGCTATTTATGTTTATCTGTTTATCTAGGGATGGCTTCATAAAAAAAAACAAGACACAATACAAATACATCAAACTACCTCCTGTTTTGGGGACTGACAAATACCCTTATCACCAAAAGTCATTGGATAAATATAAGATATGATAAACCCTCCAATGTTTTTGTACCTGTAAGACCTTTTCCCCCCCTTACGAGAGATCTGTATGCTACATGGTATGTTGTGGTGCTGGATAGCTCACCTGTGGTCTTCCAGGAGGCCTGAGTCTCCGCAGATAGTAGTGGGAGCAGCAACTGGACAGGCTTTTGGTTCTCCGGTACAGCGCCTCCATCCTGCAGGGATCTGCCAGATGCAGAGAGTAGTCTCTACAGGAACCCCGTCCAGTAATTCACACACACGCAAGGAACGGTTCACCATTTATTGGCAGGCCTGACCTGATTCCTTCCTTCTCTTGCAAGAAAGGTACTTTATACACCCAGCAGTCAGGGAACACTTACCTCACATCTTGCACGGTCTCTTCCCTGACTAGGCCCTCCCAAGGGCTTGAGGCCCGAGGCTAGTCGCCACCCCCGTTGCCCCCTAATGGGGTAAGGCAGAACACCACCTCACTCCCTCAGGAGCAGGCGACATACTGGAATCCTTCTACTAAAGTTGGGTAGGAAGCATCTTCTATACATGGGGAGGGGTTAGTAACCCTGCCCCAAGACTGGGTAGGTTTACATGAGTGACAGGCATCACACCATACTACGTCTGACCCAGTAACACCCCCCAGGCATTATACTCCCAACTGCCATTAGGCCTGCACCTGGATATGGCAACAAATTAACTGCCCATGTGAAAGAGATTTAACACTAACACTGCCTGCACTTACCAGGACTTACATGCTAGGGCTAGAGAACACATCGCCAGGGACACTAGACAACATACTCCTGGTGAAATCCCTCATATCGGTGCATGAGGCATACCATTTAAGTACCACCAAATAAATGTGTGAAAACATGACATATATAACCTTGACATATATAACTGTATAACCGGGCACTCCTATACAGGAGAACCCATAACCCTTGCAGCACATATCCTGCTCTGTAATCACACCTTATCAATTTGCAGTACAGCTCCTGCTCTAATAAAGTAGTAAGTAGTACTTGATGTAAAGTTGTAAAATCAGAGCAGGATGTAATTTCTGTCAAGAAGAATTTGGATAAACTGGGCACTTGGGCAGGTAAATGACAGATGAGATTTAATACAGATAAATGTAAGGTTTTGCATTTGGGAAGCAAGAATAAACAGGCTTCTTGCAAACTAGCTGGGACAAAATTAGGTCAATCCTTGATGGAGAAGAATTTTGGAGTTCTTGTAAACAGCAGGCAGGGTCGACTTTACCTTTGGTGGGGTCCAAGGCGGCATGCTGGCACAGTGGGCCCTCCTTCTGCAGCATAATGACGGCACGGCGTAACGACGTTGCGTTGTCATGGCAACATGGCACGTCGACATGGCAACAGATGCTGCAGAAGGCTGCTCCACATAAGGTAAGACTCCCCCCTCCCAAAGCTACCCACACTTCCCCCCTCCCACAGCTACCCACACTTCCCCCCTCACCCAGCTACACACACCTACCCCCTCCTAGGCTGAGGAGCGGTGCAGTCCTGTGCCAGTTCGGGTACTTCCATGATCACTCCTCTAGCTCTCCCCTCTCCTATCAGATGGAATTTGGATCCCGGCGTTGACAGGAAAAGGGATAGGAGGGACTGTGGGGCACCCCGAAGATGCAGGGCCCACGGCAACCACCTTGCCCTAAGGCTGTCCTTGATTTAATAGTGCTCAAAGTCAGACAGTTGTTGCAAAGGCAAATAACATTATTATGTTGCATAAAACAGGGTATTGTTGGAAGGGAAGAAAGCATTATTTTGCCACTGTATAAATCCTTGGTAAGACCACACTTTGAATATGGAGTACTGAATGACAATAGATGTTATTATCTGTGTGTGAAAATACAGATTCTTTGTTCCAATAATTATTGGTACAACACAGATTTCTTGCAGTTCCAAATTATTTATTCTTAAGGCAGTTATAGGTAGGCTTCAGGCACTAACAGGCATTTACAGGTTAATAATGGAGAACAGAGTTGGGCAATATATTTCTGTTCTGTTCTGATGCATCTACTCAGTGGTGGGATTTAACATTTTTAATAACCGGTTCTTACCTTCACGGCGGTGGGCAGCGTGCTGTGTCTACCAGCATCTTTTTCCTGCATATCTCTTCTCAAAATGGCTGTGCGGCATCACATGGCGCCGCATTGCCATGACAACGTGACAGTGTAACGTCATGACATCACATAGCATCTCGTTGCCATAGCAACAGACGTCACGTGATGCGGTTATGTCACGCGGCATTCCCGTTGGCATGGCAACGCGGCGCCATTTGATGCTGCGCAGACATATTGAGAAGAGATATGTAGGGAATAGATGCTGTTAGATGCCGCCCACCTTTCCATCGCCTTAGGTATGAGAATTAAAAACCAGTTCAGTGAAATTTTAGTAACAGGTTCGCGTGAACCAGCTGAATCCCACCACTGCATCTACTGAAAAACTTGTTTCATTTAGTTATTCCTAGCTATTAATTTAACCTATGCATAACTTGTTAGTATAAAACAATAATACAATTAAGCAATCCTCGGAAAAGCCTGGGCGTACAGACCATATTATTACCTAAACCTTGGATACATGAGATGTTATGTACCCAAAATTTTCTACAAACTATTCACTTGTTCTAAATGTGACAGGGCTGCTTGTACTATGGTATAAGTTAAATGCATGTTTGCTTTCTGGCATCAAGTGCACCACCTTTCTTTTTCTGTTTTGCTTTTTGCTGGGCCCAGCGATCATTTTTGTTTCCTTTACCTGAAACTTTACTAACCTTTAATGTGGTGTCCTGAGGTCAGTCAGTATAATGCAGTATGGTTAATGTTAAACACAGTTTGATGTTACACAGCCATGGGGCAGTCTCTGTTACAAAGGAAAAGGGTGTTTCCTTCCTGCATACCATCCAGGGTGGATTATACCATGGTGGGGGGGTTAAAGTAAGTGATATGAATGTCATTTATTGTGCAGAGTAAAGACATGCATGGGATGTTTGTGATAGGTTCTGTGTTTTTGGGCTTGCTATAGAAAATTGTATGTTGTGTGAAGTGTATTATGTTAGCTAATTGTGTAAATTTTGGGAGACAACTCCCCTATGTGGTTTACTTTAATTGGTTTTGTCCTAATTAACCAGTAATAAAAGGGAGGGGAAAGAAGAGTTTCTTTCCCTGGGGTCTCTTTCTGCACTCCTTTTTGCTGCTATGTGATATGAGGTTGTTCTCTTTCTGCACTCCTTGTTGCTGCTATGTGATATGAGGTTGTTCCCTTCTGCACGCCTTGTTGCTGCTATGTGATATGAGGTTGTCTTTTTCTGCACTCCTTGTTGTTGCTGCTATGTGATATGAGGTTGTCTCTTTCTGCACTCCTTGTTGCTGCTGTGTGATATGAAGTAGTCTCTTTCTGCACTCCTTGTTGCTGATATGTGATATGAGGATGTCTGTGGAACTTCAGTGAAAGGATGCAAACTTTCTAATGCAGATATTGCTGGCTACTCTGTGGCTGGAGACATAACGCTGGGGGAACTGGTTGTTGTACACCTGAATGTGGAATACCTAATAAAAAGAAGGTTCCGAGAACAGCAAAAGCCTCTTTCATTCTTCCCAGGGTCTGATGCTGCTGCTTCTTTAAATAAAAAGGCTGGGAATCAACCTTTCACACTAAGTTTTCTACAAAATAAGTTTCTCTTAATTTTTTTTCCCTATCCGTGTGGGATAGAATAAATCAAGTTTTTACATACTAACTGCAAAATAGAATCTGGGTAGCAAACTGGATTCAAACAGAAAACATGGATTCCGAGTCACTTGAATTCCATTTGCAGAGTACCGTTTTTCACACCACTCCATAAAAAAATATATAATGGAACTAGAAAAACAGCCACTAAATTATTAAAGGGGTTCGGAGGTCTGATTTATGAGGAAAGGCTGGCTAAATTATTTGTTACTGTACATTAGAAAAGAGGTATCTAGGAGGGGATATGATAACTATATATAAATAAATTCTGGATCAATACAAGGAACTTACAAAATAACTATTCATCCCAGAGACAGTACAAATGACACTGGGTCATTGTTTCAAATTAGAAGAAAGGAGATTTCACCAGCAGCAAAGGAAGGATAAACAGTAAGGGCAGTTCAAATGTGTAATTCAGGGGTGCGCAAACTTTCTGCGCTGCGTCCCTCTGCCTGCTCAGCCCCAGTGCTCGCACCCCCCCCTTACCTAGGAACCGGCATCAAATAACATTGCGGGGTCATGTGACATCATGTTGCCATGTTGCCCAAAGCTAATTTAAGTCAGTTACAGAGGCCTTGCCCGCTCCCTGGCATTTAATAAAAATTTGGGGAAGAGCGCGGGGCCTCAGTAACCGTTCGCTCCCCCCAAAAAATTGTGCGCTCCAGTTTGCGCACCCCTGATGTAATTCATTACCCATTCTGACTGTAACAGCAGATACATTAGATATATTTAAGAAAAAGTTAGGAATCTTTAAAGACATTAAAAGGTATACAGGGATATACCAAATAAGTAAACATGGGAAGGATGTGGATTTAGGGAGAAATCTGATTGATAATTATTGGAGTCAGGAAGGACTTTATTTTCCCCTTGGATAATGTTTGATTGGGACTTTTTGTTTGCCTTCCTCTGGCTCAATATACTGTAAATACAAACATAGGTTAGAAATATGTATTTTTTCAACCTCATCTACTGTGTAACTACTGCATGTAACAAGACACCTTACAAACCATTCAAGTTAATAGTAATGAATAGTAATTCAAGTGTTTAAATAGTGGTAAGTAGAGTATGTGAATGTCTATGTGTTTTCTAACATTTCACTGTTTTGCAAACATTTTGTGAAAATTCCCATTGCTCACAATTTCAAAAAAGTTGCCTACTTAGCCAGAATGCCACCCCAATGTTAGAATAATTCACCAATTGTGCAAGACGTCCATCAGGATTTCACCACATATCCCTACAATTTAGTAAAAAACTGTAATACATTGCAG
This sequence comes from Ascaphus truei, assembly GCF_040206685.1. Lineage (NCBI taxonomy): Eukaryota > Metazoa > Chordata > Amphibia > Anura > Ascaphidae > Ascaphus > Ascaphus truei. Next base: position 81,234,575 of record NC_134489.1, on the reverse strand, counting down.
TATATGGTCAAGTGACCTTGCACATTGACCTTTAATGCTTGGCAATTTGTTTTGCAAAGCATGTCATTTTTTATGAAAACAAATCTTCAAAATGTGGACACAGAAGACAATAAAGCATCTGGCCTAAAATAATCAGCCATCCAGTTTGACCTTCACCTCAGCTCTCTGACTCCTGGAATGCATCAGAAGTAATGAATGTCAAGACACTTTAGAGATCTAGTGTAATTTTTAAAGGGCAGCTTTTTAAAGTTAAAGTGTGGTGATGAAGAGGAGTATAATTCATTGTATGTACTGTACAATACAAATTAATAACTAAAATCCTATAAGGTATTGAACTGGTTGCAAGATAAAACATATCTACCAAACCGAAAAAAAGACCCCTTATTCCTGCAAAGAGACAGCTGGGGCTAATTAAAAGGAATGATGGCTTCACCCAGTGCAAAGGTTGAAAGATGGGACTCACCTCTCCTGTATACACATACAATGCAGACAGAATGTTTAGGCTGGCCCTCATTGAGTAAGGGCTCTGACATGCTTCATGCTGCACACTTTTGATGCTCTAGGAGTATAGAGTAAAGTGAAAAATTGCTAAAATAAATTTTCATTTCTATTTATTTATGATTTTTTTTTGACCAGGAAATAATGCATTGAGAGTTGTCTCTCATTTTCAAGTATGTTCTGAGCATAGAGTTATGATAATAATACATGGTTATATTAAATGAACAGAGGTTATACATTCAATTCACATACATTTCTTGGGCAGGTAGAGATATGAAGTTGGGCATATGTAACATTTACAGACACAAATAAAATTGTGTTAGGAGAGGTAGAAGTGGCCTGCAATGTGTTAGAAAAGGCCCTGCCTAAAGGATCTTACAATGTATAAGGCAGGTTTGAAACATTGGATGTAGGGGATGAGAGGGCTGGGGAGTTTCAGAATGCAATAGAACAGCTGTAACAGTGCCAAACATCAGCAAATGGCTCACACAACCTTTGGCTGCCCTTCGGCTGCGTCAAAGGCTGTCCGCCTTTGGAGCAACACAACTTTAGACTGAAGGGGTTTAGAATGAATGCAGCTGTGGTTTCAGACTCCTTTGTCCTCCTGGGGCATTAACATTCCAGTGGGTGGGGTTGACGAAACACATAGCAGTAAGTAAAAACAGATGTTAATACTTAGTATGCTGGTTCTGTGCAGAGGGGAGCAGGTCTTGGGGAAATCTTTGAGGTGTCCACATTGGGGCGATGTAGCCTGAAGGGGGTTCAGAATTAATGCAGCTCTATAGTCTAAAAAAAGTTAGTAACACATACAAAATCATCACACATTAATTAATAAAAACATTAAAAAGTGTATCTGTGTGTTAATACTCAGATCTAGGACAGGATATTGCTTTATGTGATAATTACTTATATAAGTATAGTGATAAATTGGATAACCAGTCCAAATGGAAAATTTGGTAGCTGTTTAGGAACACTGTTTGTGATCCACCATTGGAGAGAACAATGCTTCATTAATCCTAATTATACCAAGATAGTTTGTGTTCCATTAATATTATTAAATAAATAAAATAACTGTCAACTTATATTGGTTGCATGTGATGAAGCTATATAATAAGCTGGTTCTACATATCCATGACAATCCGTATGGGGAAGAGAACAGATTGCCACATCGCTCAATGCCGATTTGGTGAAAAGGTAGGCTGTGGACTCACATTTCCATTTTAGGAATTTTAAGTACTAGGCATATCAATTAATGTTATCCTACCACCTTAGCACAATGTAAATCACACACATTTCTTTACAAAAGGATTAATATTCTTTATTGTTTCTCAAAAGTTTCTTTCTGATTATTATCGGAGAGGTACTGTAGGTAGGTAAAGAAAAGAAAAATCAACAGCAACAATGTCCTACCCTGGCTAATCAAATCAGGACCCATAGCTTTACCGGCTGAACAAAGTGTGCCCTGATCCAAATATAATAAATAACGCACATAAAGATGAGACAGGTGAATACTAAGCACACACACGCACTCAGGAGCATCTTGACTTTTGCTACATGATACACCATACACCATAATATAGAACGCAACTTTTTCCACAAAAAAGAACACAACCCAATATGCAAATAATTGCATTGCCTGCAGAGCTAAAGTTAGTAAATGCCCCACTAATTGTGCAATTATAATTCTGTTATTTTGCAGAATAAATGTTGTAAATTTCTAATGGAATGGCACATAGTATAAAGTAGGAATATTTAAACTGTTTTCACCAGAAAGCAATAATATAACCACAACAAAACTGCTAAATGTGTAAATATAATAAAATATGTCATTACTATATTCAAATCAATAGCAAAACTAGAGTTTTTCTTTGCATTGAAAAACCACGGGTTGTTAACATTGACAGAATTCTATCTTACATATTTTAAATTAAAATCTGCGTTTATCAGGACAGTTAATAAGGCCACCCTATCTGTTCCTTTTATTTCCATTCCTTTGTTCATAGATAAATGGAATGGGGCTATTATTCTTCACTGATGCTGTCTTCGTGGTCTATTTCTGTCCTGCACTTGTGGGAAAACATTATGAGATGTCAGCATGTGTGAGCAGAGATAATATGGCTTGTCATGTGCAGATAGGCCATACTGTGGTATAAACGGATGGCTTTGCATTTTATCACTCTCACAGTCTTGCTTAACTTGTGGCTCAAATTGTAAAAAAAAACTGCCATCACCAAACACATGGCCTGAACGTTTTGTCATACAGGTAAAATGTGTCATGTGACACCAGACAGAACAGGAACTTTCAGATGGCTCAGATACTTCATCTACATATTAACAAACGAACTAACGTTAGTTATAACTGCTGTTCAGCCTTTGTACCGGAGATCAGATTAATGGCATAGAGAAACATATACTGTACAATTAAACAAACATTTCATATGCAGGATATTGCTAAAGGAACTAATAACTCTAGTGACCTTCTGTACATATTAGGATCATGTTAAGTAGTAGAGATGGGTGAAATATTTACAGAAATTCGAATCTGCCACAAATTTGCAAGCTTGTTTCAGCCGTGTATTAGTCTCTGGCAGATTGTTGTTTTTTTTCTATTACTAAAAATCCACAGAAGGATTTGGATTTGTAAAAATCAATATCCGGATTTCAAACCCTGAAATATGGAGGGGAGAGAAAGAGAGAGCGAGCAATTTGAATCTCAAGCATTATATATATATCCCCTCAAACCTCCCTCCAAATAACATAAAGAGAGTATATTTAGATGACTCACACCTCACACTTCCTAAAATGATTTCCATAAGACCTATATTGACAAACCTAAGGCACCTTGGGGGTGCTGCTGTCAGGCCCAACAGGACCCACAATATCTGCTATTCAGAACAGCAGCTCTAGCAGTGGGAGCTAAACCAGCGGCTGGGTAACAGCATACTTTTGATCTCTACTTCTCACTGCTCACACCTGTAGCCCCAGTTCAATGTTCTGTGTGCACACAAGGAGCACACCTGAGATACCTGGAAGATTTGCGAATAGCTGGATAAGATACAGGTGTGAGCAGTAGTGCTCAAAAGTATGCCATGACATTAGGGCAAGCCAGCAGCAGGTTTAGCTCACACTGCTAAACCTGCTGTCCTCAATAGCAAAGATTGTGGATTCTTATCCTGTTGGGTCTCACAGCAGTCAGGGTCACGACAGCTTTCTTTAACACTCCCCCGTCTCAGACACCGTCTCGCTCTCTCAACCCCCTTTATTCCCCCCACCTCAACCTCTCTCTCATTCCTCCACCTCAATAACGCCTCTCTCGCTCACTCAATCTCTCTCCTCTCACTCACATAATTGCTCCCCCATAATACACACACAATTTCCCCTGATCCACCCCAATACACACACAATTGTCCCCCACAATATACAACGCCCCCCCCCCCCCAATATACACACACTTTTTTTAACCTTGGGGTCCAAATTGGGCCCAACATCCGTCCAGGCCCTACTTCTGGCGTGGACCAGCTTGGAAGAGTTTGGCCACATTTCCAGCGTGAACCAGTGGAAGAGGAGGCCATGCAGCAGCTGGCCAGAGCTGGGGCCCAGAAGCCAGACACAGAATTTGGGCCCAACTTCCAGCATTGGGTGGGCCCCCACAGCCACTGCAGTAACCCTGACACCAGTACCCCCTTCCTCACAAAGTGCCTTATGTTTTTTCAAAATAGGTCTTATGGAAAATCTTGGGTGTGAGACAATTAAATATACTCTCCATATGTTATTTGGAGGGAGGTTGAGGAGATATATAGTGCTTGGGACTCTACTAAGATATGTCTTTTCTCTTGCTTATCTCAATATAAAATGTAATGGAAGATTTCACAAAATTGGGGCAATTAGAATGTTTCCAGTCACTTTTTTAGTGCCCAATCTGCCGTTGGATTTCCTTGTGCCCATCATATTTTGGGGGCAAATCCATGGATTAGATTTTGACAGCTTCTCCCTTCTCTATTTAGTAGAACATGTTCCCAGTGGTTATCTACTCATCTATACAGAATATGCATATATTTTAATTTAAAAAGTGAAAACAATGTAAAGATTACTTAACTGAGTTAACATGACGAAACTGCAATTCAGGGAGTATGAAATCATCAGAGAAATTAGATACAAATTACAGTTCAAGGAATTCCTGATTCTAAACATTTACTATTGAATTTCAGATTGTTTGTCAAATATTCATGGACTGAAGTATCCAGGCACAAAATTCTTTGAAGGAAAAAGGCACATTTCCTTATTTGGAAAATCGAATGATTTCAACATTGCAATGTTAGATTTTATATATTTAACTTTGGTGGAGTTCTATTGTATATAAAACAACCAAGAACCTCCATAGTTCGTCAAATAGACAAAACATATTTTAAATAGTTTAAAGCAGAACACATAAAACGATAAAGTAAATTGTGCTTAGTAAGTGATTTTCTTCCTTCTGATGTCTATGGGTCAGGAAATCCAAACTCAATTCCTTACAGAGTATTCAGGGTCTATTACGCTTGCCTGAACATTCTGACAAGTCCCTAGAACATATTACATAAAGCATTGCAGCTGTGGTTCTCTAGATTAGATTCAGCCATTCTGCGGACATTAACATATAAATATTTCATGCTCGTGGTTACAGACTTGAATTCATACTGTAATGGAAGAAAAGTTACTTTACATCTGTCCCCAAATCCAATTCTATTGTCACATTACTTTGTTATAGTACCATATATTCAAATAACAAGAACTGCATATGATGTTTGTTTTTGGTCTAACTTTAAAAATTTTGTTCAATAATTCATTAGATGTTTCACATATATCATTATAATTAAAATTAAACATTTAATTCATACAATCTATCATTTTAAAATATATCTGCATCTTTAGTTTGCTTTAATTACTGTAATTCAGCAGAGGAAAACACTGCAGAATTTTTAGCTTTCATGTGACTCCAGTTTTCAGACTTTGGCATAAAGTCATCAAATGGTATTAGCAAAAAAACACAATATTATAGCCCAACACTTGCGTTACTGTATTTTTAAAGTGCATCGGATGGGTGTAGTGCAGTGGGGCATGACCCTTCCTATACTAAACATTAGGCAAAGGAACAAAATATAAAAGAAATTTGCAAAGATATCCTGGGGTGGCACGTTTGGTTCCTTGAGAGGAGGTGGAAGGGTTAACCATTTAGGGGAACAGGTCATATATATTTACAAGCTTTATTGTATAGGGCTGAAAAATAGGGAAATTAAGATGACTGGAATAGTCATGAAAACTTTGACTATTTATTCACTTTAGAGTGACAAGATGACTTGGTTAGAAGTATGCACCAAATATAAACAAACTTTTCCAATAATTTATAGTTTGTTTTCATTCACTCAATCACTGGTGATCACTTCAGTCTCTATAAGAAACAGAATACAGTAGTTATCTGTATTTTTCTTTTTTGTTCCCAAGAGGATTTGAATGCTCTTTGGTGCCTGGTACTAATATACCATAACCACATACGTATAGTATATGAGATCTAGGCCCTTTACACTCTCGGTATGGTTTAATGACATCTTTTTTGCATTCGATACATTACAGGTAATTATTTGCAGAGTCCTAAACTGTTTCATAAGCCTATAATATATGTAGCCCATCTACCCCTGCCCCTAGTGAGATAGGGGTGGGTATGCCATTTCTGCTACGCTGGGTGGTGGTGCATACCTGTTGGTAATAGGAGGGCTGAGCGCTCCGCGGTGGTGTGGGGAGAAACAGGACAGGAGGGACAGGTTACCTTGGTCTCAGTGTTGCAGTGCCTCCAGCCAGCAGGGATCCTCTGGGTGTTCAGGGGATGGGCCCCTACTGACGATCCTCCATACACAGAGACAGTAACAGACAGCATTGTTTTTTTCTGATGTTTTATTGCAGTCAGCTCACATGTGTGAGGACTCTGGGATCGCGGCACCCGCGCCCTGGTGCCTTCTCACCTTCATTAACCCCCGCTGCCGTGGCGCGCGCCCCTCGCTGGCGTCACTTACCTCCGGCGGCTCTGGGGGTTCCCCGCCGTCCTCTGCGTTCTCGCGCTCCTGCGGGACCTTCCCTCTCTCATGCGGCTGCTACCGCTTACGAGCGCGCGCCCGTCTCTGTTACAGAGCACGCGCAGGACTCTTTTAATTTATTCACTGCTCCTGCAGTGAGGCTCCGCCCCCAACACATACACAAGGATCAATCAGGCATAAATACCACTCACCTGTATCCTCCTTTGGACAGCCTATCCAGGACAGCTCCATGCACTCCTCCAGGCCTGCCTCCTCTTCCTATTGGTCAGCCACGCTTTATACTGCCTGTCCTGTCATTCAGTCATTGCTCGACATAGTTTCCACTAGGATCACTATTCTAGCATTCTCTCTCATTCACTCAGGTTACGACTTGGCTTGGCGGACGTCTTTCTCTGGCTCTCGACCCCTTGCTTGGACAAACGACCTTCCGGAATTCTCCTATCCCTGACCTTGGCTAAAACGGCAACGACGACGGCACTTCTACACCGGTACCGGCAAGTATTGCTAGCTAAACATCACCTGGCCTGGCAGCGCCAAAATCACCACACTCCGGACACGCTCCTTTTGCTGCGGGTGCGTGTCCATATACGTTCCTCACCTCAGTAGAAGGGACGGGTCTGGTCTGCGGGCAGTACCGGCGTAACATTATGTAGAGCCCACAAGACGCAGACCAGACTGATGTGGACTCTATGATGACGGCCATGTACCAACAGATCCAGGCCTTAACGGATCAAGTGACTCTCCTCTCCCAACAGGTACAGGACCGTACTCTACAGGCACCACCAGCGGCTGCGCCGCCGGCGCAGTCTGACTTAACTTTCACTTCATCCTCAGTTCCGAAGATTCCGGCTCCGAGGCCTTACGCAGGGGACCCCCACGCCTGTCGTGGTTTTCTCAACCAGTGTGAGATCCAGTTCGAGATGGCTCCGCAGTTGTATACCACTGGCCGGAAAAAGGTAGCCTACGTATATAGTCTTCTCACAGGTAACGCATTGGCGTGGGCCTCCCCGATCTGGGAATTACGCCCTGATATTACCCGAGATTACGCGGCTTTCAGACGAGAATTCCGACAGGTCTTCGACACCCCTGCACATCAAGAGACTGCTTCTGATTCCCTGCTGGAGCTTACACAGGGACGTCGGCCTGTGTCTCAATACGCCTTGGAATTCAGAACCATAGCAGCTGAGACTCATTGGGGTCAGGAGGCTTTAGTCTCCGTCTTCTGGAGAGGTCTATCGGATTCCCTGAAGGATGAACTTGCTTCTCACCCCAGGCCAGGACTACTGGAGGACCTCATCTCCCTGGCCAATCGTATGGATCAGCGCCTCCAGGTACGCCGCGCTCAGCGTCAGCATTCCCGGTCTACGCCTTTCCGTGCTTCCTTTTCCAGGTTCTCTGCTACCCCGAGACCCGTGTTCTCTCCGCTGCCGGCGCTGGAGGCCCCAGAGCCGATGCAACTCGGGGTCCAGCAACCTTGGACACCATTACTTCAACTTCGCTCTACTGGAGAGTCGTGCCATCATTGCGGATCTTCTGAACAGCGTACACGTAACAATCCACCATTTCCGGGAAACGACTAAACCCAGTGAGTACGAAGGGGCGCTCGCTGGGTGCTAAATCTCCTTGTCCCCCTCTCGAAAGAGAACTTCCCAAAAGACTGACCATTCCCGTCTCCCTTTCAGGGCCGACTTTCCGCACCTCCACGGCAGCATTTATCGATTCCGGCGCAGGAGGAAACTTCATGGATCAGACCTTTTCTGAACAAAATCAGATTCCACTTTCCAAAAAGAACTCTCCCGTTGCCTTGGTTGGGATTGATAATCAGCCTCTCACTCCGGCTTATATCTCCTTGGAGACCAGACCTATCACCCTTTCTACTCATTCGCACAAAGAGACTCTGGGCTTTGACGTTATTCACGCCCCAGGAACACCGATTACGCTCGGCTTGCCCTGGTTACAGAAGCATAATCCACTTATCGATTGGGTTTCTTCTAATCCTATTAACTGGAGGCCAAGGTCAGAGGAATCTTCCGTGTCTACCGAGTGATCATCATTCCTATTAGGTAACGCATCCAGTTCTCTGAGAGAGTTACCTTCTCCGTACGCAGAATTTTTGGACGTTTTTAGCAAGACACAGTCTGAGCTCCTACCCCCTCATCGCTCCTACGATTGTCCAATTGACCTGGTACCTGGTTATACCTTGCCTAAGGCCAAATCTTACCCTCTCTCGTTGCCCGAGACGGAAGCTATGGACGAATATATTCGTGAGAATCTCAAACGGGGCTTTATACGTCATTCCAATTCTCCTGCGGGGGCCGGATTCTTCTTTGTCAAAAAGAAGGATGGTACTCTCAGACCATGCATTGATTACCGGGGTCTGAACCATATTAAGGTGAAGAATCGTTACCCACTCCCACTCATCTCCGAACTCTTTGACAGACTTCAGGGGGCCAACCTCTTCACTAAACTGGACCTTCGTGGGGCATACAACCTCATCCGCATCCGTGAGGGCGATGAATGGAAGACTGCCTTCAACACCCGTAGTGGACACTACGAATATCTTGTGATGCCCTTCGGGTTGTGCAACGCACCAGCAGTTTTTCAGGACTTCATCAATGACATTTTTCGGGACGTCCTCAATCGCTTTGTCATTGTTTACCTGGATGATATCCTCATTTTTTCTCAAAACTTACAGGATCATATCATTCACACGAAGTTTGTACTTTCACGCCTCCGAGAGAACCGGTTGTTTGCTAAAATGGAGAAATGCAGTTTTCATCAGTCCACCACTGCCTTTCTCGGATACATCATCTCCAACAGAGGTTTGGCCATGGACCCAGAGAAACTGAAAGCCGTCGTGGATTGGCCGCAACCCAATTCCCTCAAATCTATTCAACGGTTTTTAGGTTTTTCTAACTATTACCGGAAGTTTATCCATAACTTTTCTACCATTGTCGCTCCTATCACAGCACTAACCCAAAAAGGTGCAGATCCTTCAGCTTGGTCTACTGAGGCACTCACGGCATTCGAAACACTGAAACAAGCTTTTTCTCTGCTCCCATCCTTCGACACCCAAACACTAATTTTCCATTCACCCTAGAGGTTGACGCTTCGGATTGTGGAGCTGGTGCGGTTCTGTCTCAGAAATTTTCTCCCCAGGATAAACTTCATCCTTGCGGGTTTTTCTCCAAAAGATTTTCATCGGCAGAGAGGAATTATGACGTGGGCAATAGGGAACTTTTGGCTGTCAAAATGGCTCTTCAAGAATGGAGACATCTTCTGGAGGGGTCAAAAGAGCCATTCACCATTCTTACGGACCATAAAAACTTATTGTACATTGAGAATGCCCGTCGCTTAGGTCCTCGCCAAGCTCGCTGGGCGTTATTTTTCTCTAGATTCAATTTTGTTCTCTCATACATTCCCGGCACTAAGAACGTCAAGGCGGATGCTCTCTCCCGGCAATACTCTTCTGAAGAGAGATCAGAGAAATCCACTGAGTCCATCCTCCCTAAACAAAGAATCTTAGCAGCCGTGACATTCAAGAATCTTGAGAAGATCATCAAGTCTCAAGAGAACCTCCCGTCCGGTCTTGTGGTTCCTAAAGACTCTTTGTATGTGGAACCCAAATTTATCCCTGAAATACTGGACTGGGGACACGCCGTCCGTTCGGCAGGGCATCCTGGATTCAAGAAAACCTTGGATCTCATCCGTCGTACCTTTTGGTGGCCCAATATGGTTAAAACCATTCTGGAATTTACACGGGCCTGTCCGGTATGTGCGCGTAACAAGATTCCTCGTCAGAAACCTCAGGGTCTTCTCTTACCTTTACCTATTCCGGAGCGTCCCTGGTCCCACATTTCGATGGATTTTATTGTGGAGTTGCCTAGGTCGAATGGCATGAATACCATTCTTGTGGTAGTGGATCGATTTTCCAAGATGGCACACTTTATCCCTCTGAAAGGATTACCCTCCTCACCCGCCCTTGCGGATATTTTTTCCAAAGAGATTTTCCGGATCCATGGGATTCCCACATCCATAGTGTCCGATCGGGGTTCCCAGTTCGTCTCCAAGTTCTGGAGAAATTTCACCAAGAGACTAGGTATCTCGTCTTCCTTTTCTTCTGGATATCACCCTCAATCCAACGGACAGACCGAGAGGGTTAATCAATCCCTCGAGAAAGACTTAAGGTGCTTCGTCTCTAATTCTCAGGATGACTGGGCAGAATTACTTACCTGGGCTGAGTACGCATTCAATTCTTCCAGGAATGAGTCCACTCACGAGACCCCCTTCTTTATCAACTACGGATTCCATCCGGCTCGCCTACCTATTACCAAAGAATCCTCTGGGGTACCAGCCGTGGACGAACATATTGCTCTCCTACAAGACTCTTGGTCCAGAATACAATCTGCATTACAAAAAACATCCTTGACATCTAAAAATCAGGCTGATCGTCACCGTCGTCCGGCACCCGAATACAAACCCGGGGACAAGGTTTGGCTTTCATCCAAGAACATCCGTCTCAAAACACCTTCCCTCAAATTGGCTCCTAGGTTCCTGGGTCCCTTTTCCATTTTGGAGCAGGTTAATCCGGTTTCTTTTCGACTCCAACTTCCTCAAAGCATGAAAATCCCGAATGTCTTTCACACCTCACTTCTCAAACCTTTTATCTCCAGTAGCCTCTTTCCGGACCACACTTCTAAACCAGATCCTGTGATGGTACAGGGTAACGAAGAGTATGAAATACAGGCTCTACTGGATTCCCGTCTTTCAAGAGGTAAAGTCCACTTCTTGGTCCACTGGAGAGGTTTTGGACCCGAAGAGAGGTCATGGGTACCCCTGAAAGATATTCATGCTCCAGGACTCCTCAAACGCTTTCGAAAGAAGTTTCCATCAAAACCATGGAAGGATCGTCCTGAGGCCGATCCTGAAGGGGGGGGTACTGTGAGGACTCTGGGATCGCGGCACCCGCGCCCTGGTGCCTTCTCACCTTCATTAACCCCCGCTGCCGTGGCGCGCGCCCCTCGCTGGCGTCACTTACCTCCGGCGGCTCTGGGGGTTCCCCGCCGTCCTCTGCATTCTCGCGCTCCTGCGGGACCTTCCCTCTCTCATGCGGCTGCTACCGCTTACGAGCGCGCGCCCATCTCTGTTACAGAGCACGCGCAGGACTCTTTTAATTTATTCACTGCTCCTGCAGTGAGGCTCCGCCCCCAACACATACACAAGGATCAATCAGGCATAAATACCAGTCACCTGTATCCTCCTTTGGACAGCCTATCCAGGACAGCTCCATGCACTCCTCCAGGCCTGCCTCCTCTTCCTATTGGTCAGCCACGCTTTATACTGCCTGTCATGTCATTCAGTCATTGCTCGACATAGTTTCCACTAGGATCACTATTCTAGCATTCTCTCTCATTCACTCAGGTTACGACTTGGCTTGGCGGACGTCTTTCTCTGGCTCTCGACCCCTTGCTTGGACAAACGACCTTCCGGAATTCTCCTATCCCTGACCTTGGCTAAAACGGCAACGACGACGGCACTTCTACACCGGTACCGGCAAGTATTGCTAGCTAAACGTCACCTGGCCTGGCAGCGCCAAAATCACCACACTCCGGACACGCTCCTTTTGCTGCGGGTGCGTGTCCATATATGTTCCTCACCTCAGTAGAAGGGACGGGTCTGGTCTGCGGGCAGTACCGGCGTAACAACATGACAGAGAACACAGGCATTCCTCATAGCTGTAGCTTCCATATCTCCTGTTACTCTTTCTCATTCTAGTCAGAGCCCTGACTCAGGCCTACTCCTCTTCCCTCCCATCCCCTCATAGGTGGGATGAAGAGATCCCTCTCCTCTTCTATGACTCTATTCTTTGGAGTGAGGAACAGAACAGAACTAATTTGGGAGGATGCCAGAATTTATCATCTGTGGGGAGTGCCTGTAACTCTGACTCATAGCAAGCCTGATCTGGATACTGATAGGCCCACACACATACAGGGTGTGTTCCAACCAGTATCCACCCCTCAGATTGGCATCCTCAGAAGTTGCAAGGCCCGCTATTGAATACTGATTACATCATCCAAGGCTGTAATACACACACAGGCCTACGGAAGGAATTAACCTTTCCACTGCCTGCACTAACAAGACTGACAGAGGAAAGGCCCAGGAAAAAGAAGTAGCTGCCGGAAGGCTAGGCTATATATATATATATATATATATATATTATCTTTAATTGTGCATGCAATGTCTTGTATATAATGTATACCCTGTTCATTTATGTAACTGTATTTGTAACATGTATTATTTATCTTAACTCTATGCCCAAGACATACTTGAAAATAAGAGGTAACTCTCACTGTCTTACTTCCTGGTAAAACATTTTATAAATAAAATAAATAAACCCAGTCATTGGACGTATCCACAATTCTGTACATAATTATTTAGAGACTGTACATAAAACGTAACTGACAGTGTGCTTTTGAACATTAAAACCATGTTCTATAATGTAGGTCACATTAGCAGAGTTTTTCCGTATATTGTAGTATGAGTAATAAATCAAATAACAATTTGATTACCATAACATTATTGTACAGTTCATTTATAATGATCTGTAATCTGTCAACATCTCAGTTCATGATTATTCATAATCTAAATTCAATAACAATGCACAGGTATCCATTACTTAATTCAATAGAACATGATCATCCATTCTCACTTTCATGATTTTCTATTTGTCTACACCTGTTTCTCTGTAGTTGACAAGAGAGCTACAACTGTTAATGAAAGACAAGGACACAAAAGACAGAGGTTATTATGCCATTATTATAAAGTGGGCTAATATTAAATGTCTTTCTATGGATACAAATAGCATAAATATATGTTTGAATCCCCAGAGGGGGTTACAAAAAAAGAGTTCCCATATATATTGCACTCACTCTGTAATTTTATATAGTAGGAATTAGGACTCAATGGTCTCAGAGCATAATACTCAGACAGGGTAGTCACTTAATGACATGGCAACAAGGCTCCCCGTGTACTCCAGAGGAAAAAATAAAATAAAATTGTATTAACATACTTTATGATGGAACTAGGAATATATCACTGGCGCTCACAACAAATATAATTAAAATAAAATACATTTATACAACCAGATGGTGTATTGCCAGATCCAAATGATGATCTCCGCAGGACGTGGTCAGATATGAAATATGAAGAAACAAAAACACATAGGGGCCTATGCAGAGAGCAGCGCTATTTCGAAATTCGCCATTTTTTGGAGAAAATCGCGCAGAAAGCAGCAGAAAAAGGCGAGTTCCGAAAAACGCGCCAATTTTTATTTTCTATTTGTAAAACTCGCCTCGCGGCTGGCGAGAACCTCAATCTCGCCAGTTTTAAAAATATCCTAATGCAGAGAGGCGCGAACGGCATCTAGCGGCTGTTCGCGCCAATAAAATGGCGCGATTGTCTCCTTTTTGCCTCGCCAGAAAAAATTGGCAAGAAGCTGCCGCTCGCGGCCATTGCAAAGGGAAAAAAAAGGCGCAAATTTGTTTTTACACGTTTCTGAAGCGCGCATCTCGCCAATTTAAACTCGCCACACGCATCCATGTTAAACATAGCAGAATTCGCACTTTTCTGCATATGGAGAATAAAACTCTCCAAAAAAGCTACTTTTTAATAAATTCGCCAATTTTAAAATTTGCTGCTCTCTGCATAGGCCCCATAGTGTAATACTGTAAACACTCAAAGACAAACTAACTGACAATGACTAACAATGTTGCTGAATCACACAGATGACTGATTTTTTTTTTTTTAATATATCATAAAAGAAAGATGACATAGATAACAATGATGAAAGTCCCTATAGTATCCTGTTTGTGGCTGAAGTACCCGCTTACCAGAATATAGATGGCAAATAGCAGTGGATATTCAGAGAGTATCCCCTCTCATAGAACGCTGGTACAGCTCCTGCACTTCTCTCTGGCATCTGCCACGTGTAGCCGTGTAGAATCGGTTCCGTTTGGAGAATGTCTATCCACACTGTCACAGGGGCAGGCGGAGCAGTCTGTGTGCCTTGCCTCCATCCTCCGTAGTTTGGACATGCGCAGAAGCGCCAGGCATCAGGAGAGTCTAGCCGCAGATTCACCAGCTCCTCGCGATAGCGTGGGGGGCTAATGGCGGCAAATTCAAAGATGCTCCAAAAGAAGAAACAGCATGGCACGGCTTGCGGGAAACAGAACAGCAGGTGGAATAAGCAGTGATACGAGGGACACCCAACTCGTTTCGGAAGCCTCTGCCTCCTTCCTCAGAAGGAGGCAAGGCACACAGACTGCTCCCCCTGCCCCTGTGACAGCGTGGATAGATGTTCTCCAAACGGAACCGATTCTACATGGCTACACGTGGCAGACGCCAGAGAGACGTGCAGGAGCTGTACCAGCGTTCTATGAGAGGGGATACTCTCTGAATATCCACTGCTATTTGCCATCTATCTTCTGGTAAGCGGGTACTTCAGCCACAAGCAGGATACTATTGGGACTTTCATTATTGTTATCTATGTCATCTTTCTTTTATGATATATTAAATGTTTTTTAATCAGTCATCTGTGTTATTCAGCAACATTGTTAGTCATTGTCAGTTAGTTTGTCTTTGAGTGTTTACAGTATTACACTGTGTTTTTGTTTCTTTATATTTCATATCTGACCACGTCCTGCGGAGATCATCATTTGGATCTGCCAATACACCATCTGGTTGTATAAATTTATTTTATTTTAATTATATTTGTTGTGAGCGCCAGTGATATATTCCTAGTTCCATTGCTACTATCTGACCAGGGGGCAGAGTTGTATCCAGGCTGCCCTTTATTTATGTATCATTCTTTATATTAGCGCTACCTATTGTTTTTTACTGAACATACTGTATGATATAATGATGTGCAATATACAGTATAAAGACAGCGTAAATGTATAATCCCCAATGGTGAGGTTAGGATCAATATAGCGACAGTGGAGCCTATTCTATAAGCCTGTAAGGAAGCAGGAGTCACGCCGTGCACGGCATGCTCCTTTCTCACCCGCGGCTCTGTCTGGGTCTCCCATGGCTCGCAGGGACTCCTTTTCCATGGCGCCAAGCTCCGGTCCTCCTATGCGCGCGCGTGCACGTCAAGTCTTCTCTTCTGCCCTCGGTTCAGGGCGTGGTTCTGCGCACGCAGCTGCAGACACTGCCACAGGGAGGCGCGGCCACACAGGGGCGCACCAACCCTTTAAAGAGACAGTACCCTTTTTCAATGCCACTATACAATGCACCAATACTTCTAGGATTTATAGCTCCTCCTCCAGGAACTCATCTAGACCTATCCCTGTCTCAGCCTGGCCCATTCACACACCCCCACCTTGCTACTCGGCTATTGGTTCCTCATACCTACATATACCCTCCAGATTCATTAACTCATCGGCTGAGCATAGAACCAGTTGTTCTCATCACTCCCTGCCTCCCTAGTTCTGTTCCATAGATTTCCTCGTGTACCGGACCGGCTTCTGCTACGTCTTCCTGCACCTCTGGCATCCTGAACTCGGCATACGGCATCACGACTCTCCTCATCTCTGGCATTCGGATTCTGGCTTATGGTAAACGACAACGTCTCTCTCTCTAACCCTGGACTTGGCTACCGCACCCTCTACCATCCGTACCTCTCCTACCCCGATCCCGGAATCCCAGACCATTCTTCAATCAAGACGTGCTCTCGTGGCTGTGGGTGGCGTAATTACATTTCCCACCTCAGCACCGCGGTCCCGTCTCGTTTGTGGTGAGCACATCCTGACAAAGCCTTCATAAAATAATCGCTGGGTCGTTTAAGCCGCTTGATTTTTGTGCGTTGCTATCACAGTATTCAGAAAGCCGTAATTACCTGTGATAGCAAAATTCCCAAAACGGACGAGTAGCCGGCGACATGATGATCTCCTCTCTCAAAAAGGCCTTACCCGGCGATTTCTTTCAGCTGCAGAGAGAGCTGCATTGAGAGAGCTGCATTGAGAGAGCTGCCTCTCCCTGCGCATATCCCACCAGGGATCAAAAGATTTTAATATACATTTTAATACAGTACCAGTGTAGATGAGCAGGGGGTCTCTGTAGCAGAATCGCATTGATTTCAGGTCCGGGGACCCCCTACTTCCCGAGATACAGGCCCCGTTATGGGGTGCTGGTATCTCCTTTGCATTTAAATGTCTTGCGTCATGTGATTGTGCGAATAAAATGCATAGGAGATACCAGCACCCCATAATGGGGCCTTTATCTTGGGAAGCAGGGGGTCCCAGGACCTCAAATCAATGCGGTTCTGCTCCGGAGACATCTACACTAGTATAACAATTTATATTAAAACAGCTTCATTACCTTAGCGGCCAGCGGCTAAGGCAATGAAAGGGTTTAACCTCAATAATCAATAACCTGTTTCTTGGGGCCGAGGGGGTGGATGAAGGGGGCAGTAGTCCCAGGATGGGTGGTTAGGCCTGCCTGGAAAGTTGCGGGAGGAGTTAACCCTTCACTACATAGCATTGGGAACCGCTATGGTAATGAAGGGTTTAACCAGTCCGCTCCCCCCCCCCCCGGAAGACCTAAACATCCATCTTTGAGGCTACTATCCCCTTCACTCAATCCTTCTACCCCCAAGAAACATAAATAAACACAATATCCCAACTTACCCACCTCCTCTACCCCGAACAACCCCACCCAAACACATACAGTAATGGGCAAAATTATTATTATTAAGATATGGATAATAATGCATTTGACCATTATAAAATCAAACATTAGCCAGCCAGCATTAATAAAGTAAATAAAACATTCAACTTACCCCTGCCATCATGAAGGGCATCCTCATCAGCATACTGCAGGTCTATGTCCTCCGATGCCAGCAAGAATACAAGAAAAAATACAATCTAATGGCCCCTAACCCCTTAATCACCTTAGCAGTTAATAACCACTATAGTAATTAAGGGGTTAACCCCTGTCCCCCGCTGCCCACCCGGGAGGCCTAACCACCCACCCCATTCCCACTATACCCACCCTGTACCCATTGATTGGCACAGTGGTATATCATACCCATATAATATGGGCATGATAAGCCACTATAGCAGTGAATGGTAAATCTAATAAAAAGAATTAAGGCCAAAAATACACAATAATCAAAGAAATACACAAGCAAGCCCCTAAACACCCCAACAACAAAAAAGCCTCAACTACACATTAATTGCATTAATCTATCACTAAAACAGCAGAAGAATTACAATTGTGTTATTCCAAAACATAAGAATATAAATAAATAAACATCTATCTAACCAATCAATTAAAGAAATAAAACCAGCAGTCAAAAATCAATTAATTAATTTAAACCAGTAGCCAACAAAACAAATAATTAATTTAAAATGCTAACCAAACCTAAAATGTACTAAAAAACAAAACATCCAAATTCAAAACAATTTAATCCAAACAATAAACAGAAATCGAAAACATAATAATCAATAGAAAACAAGCATTTGCCAAAAAATGTATTGGCTGTCACTGTATTTATCTGTACCCACAGAGATTAATACATTATCAGTCAATGTGTAATCACAAACATAAAAATAAATAAACACAATAAAAAAACCTGAAAAAAGACATTTACATACATTCAATATTTTACTTCACCCGCCGACTCCCAGCGTATCTGCAAGCTCTCGACCTGTGACATCATCACTGGCAATTCATCTCCATCAACCTTGAAGATCAAGAACAGGTAACAAAAATCTTCTTTCTTTAATCTTCTTTCACCTTTCTTCATCTGACATTATTTTCTTCTATCTTCTGTCAATCCAAACCCCCACGGTAAATCCACAATGGATGTTGTCTCGTCGTCTTCTTGACACCGACGTCACCGTCGTGACATCTCTAAAACTACACTCTGAGGGGGTTTTCCGGTGGCATTATATGCATCGGCAGCCATGCAGATTACCGATATGGTTGTAAGGGCTTCCCCCTTCCGGCTACCCCTGTGGTTTAATATTAGAATACCTGATGTGGCTGCATACACAGATGAGAATAAACAGAGTATCCCAATGTATGGTTGAATTATGCATGTCCAGCTGTGATTGCTTGTGAGGAACAAGCTTCCTTAACAGAAATGGTTTACCCATTTTCTGTGTGTTTTCTATGCAACTGGGATATTTTACCCTAGTATATGTCTCCTATTGTAGCCAATAACTCTGGCATTGCGATTCGTTACCCAGTGTAACAAGTGCTCACCGCAAATTAGACTAAACTGCCAGGCTGAGGTGGGGATATAGAAACACCAACCTGGAGCCGCAAAATCGCGTTCGGAATGCAGATTAGTTGTCGTGAGTAGCTGGATCAGGGTTGGAGAAGTGAGGAACATAGATAGACTCGCCGTGGTCAGAGGTAGGAGAGGGTATGGATCATTGGGGTCACTAGCCGTAGTCGAGGGTTGAAGAGAGTATGGATCATTGAGGTCGCCAGCCGTGATTGAGGTTTGGAGAGATTTGGTTGGTCATAGACAGGATCCAGGGTTCAGGTAAGGAACTGCAAGATAAAGTATAGCAAGTAAGGTAGGACAAGGCAAAACAGGGTGCTTGCAACCAGTACAATGTCACAAGTGAAATATTATTATGCTCAGACGATTTGCAGAGGCAATTGCAAAAAGGAGTAACAGCCAATCACTGAAGAGCTGCACAGCAGAGTCTGAAAATAGAATCAGAGCCCTGATTCATTGCTGGGAGGGGTCTGCACAGCAGGCACTGATGAGGAACCAGCAGCTGCAAGGTCTGGTTCAAACTCTGGAGCGGAGCCTGTGCCCAATCCTCACACCCAACTTATTGATATACCCTTAAACTGTAGAAGGGAAGACTATGTATATCTGATACATCTTGGTACTATTATATGTATCAATACAGCAACTAGACATATCCCATTTATTAATATCTCGAGGGATACTATATATCACAGGTTACCTACAAACACACATGTATCCAGTAGAGTGAAGTGTTCACACATTAGTGGATACATTGTCTCTATATTGATCCTAAACTCACCATTGGGGATTTTACATTTACACTGCATATATATTTCACATCATTATATCATATGTTAATTTAAAACAAAATCCTCTGGAGTACGTGGGGAGCCTTGTTGCCATATCATTAGGTGACTACCCTGACTGAGTATTATGCTCTGAGACCATTGAGTCGTAATTGCTACTTGACGAGGGAGGCTGCCAGGCGGTTCCCCTCTCCCCCCGTCTAGTTCCCATACATAACACCGGAATAAAGACAGGAAACGGGAAATGGAGGTAAAATGGCCGTTGCTATTTATTTATACAATCGTCTGGCGGACAGCAAAGAGGCTGTGCTGCCCACCAGCCAGGCCTTAAGTAGGCTCTGTGTGCCTCTTCCCTTGGCCAGGGGAAGAGTGGGGGCTGGCCAGCGAGGTGAAGGCCAGCCCTCCCCCCTCCAGTCATGAGACCCCCTCGTGGCTGGGGGTACCGCTATATAAAATTACTCAGTGAGTGTAATATATATGGGAATTATTTTTTTTGTGACCCCCTTTGGACTCAAACATATATTTACGCTAATTCTTTTTCTCTGATACCTCCAGCATTATTCCACTATTAACCACAATTGATATTAAGGTTGAGTGGCAGGGCACATTGTTTATAATTTTGACTATGGATAAAAATATCACTACAAATGCTTTTTTGTGCTAGCAGTGATATTCTTGCCACGATTTCATAATACTGGTTCTATTTTTTACTTTTAAATGTCTCCTATTATACTTTACTTTATTTCTACAGTATATTGCAATAATAAAATACCATACATGAATGTACAAATATTGTTAGTAAACCAATAAGGCAATTTCTACTATTTGACATGCTATTTATAAGTAACAATGCTGTTTGGATTGCCTCATATGATATATTTTGAAAATTTATATATCTGGCAAAAAGATAGGCGAGTGTATATAATATCATCTGTGTCTGTATAGTATTTCTTCCATATCTGATGATGAACCTTAAAAGCTTTCAAAGCTTTAAAAAGCTTTTTTTATTTATTTCCTTTGTTACTTTAATACATGGCAATAATATATAAACATTCACTGATATTGGGAATATAGCTATGCTTTACAGGTGGCTTCAATGGGCAATTACCATTTCAAAAATCTTTGTATGAAGCTTTAGAGGAAAGAAAAACCCAAATCAAAATTAAAGGTTATCTAAAAAACGGTTAACACTCAGACTGGGTGTTGTTTTTGATTCTGAGAAAAAAGACAACAAAAAAGAACAGGCCTTGGACAGGATAATACCGTGAGAACTAGATTGTAGAGGATCATAAGCCAAATTACAGGAAGAGATCAGGAACATGATTCTAGGGTCAACAGTTCTTTTTGTTTTAGATAAGAGGGGTGATAGGTTGTGGGCAGAGATTCTGCTTATATTCCTTGCCTGCCAGTTCGCTGTGCTGTTCATTATGACAGATACCACACCCTCTGGCCCATTTGGATTCTGACTTCACAGAGAAAATAGTATGGGCAGGTCTCCAATGGAGTGGAAGTCTTTCCAAAGTGCTCAAATTATGTCAGCTGATGGCTAGAGACATCTGCAAATTCTGTTTCATATTCATTGGTTGGTTTATCTGTACCAATATGAAGACTAATAAACAAATTCTGCATATGGCTAATTGCAGGGTATGTTCTTTAAATGTTACTCATCACTAATGCCTTTTTATTTGGTTCCAATGTTGACAGATATTCTCAGATGTTAGGAACTATAAATACATGCAATTATTTTTATCTACAACTGGCACTAGCCCACTAACCAGATGGTCATGTTTAATTAACATATATGTTCTTGTGTAAAACTGTAACAAACTAATATATATATATTCTGATGCCATTTTGGAATCTAAAAAAAACTGATTGGAATTTTCACGTCCCTCTGTGTTATAGTAGAAACACATGGTATTTCAACCTCTTCTTTCCTTGCCATTAAATGGGAAATCCAAATGTGACTTCACATATACTGCTATCTTTAATCTTTATGGGGTATATTCTAGTAGCTTCAATAACCAACTAATTATTGAGTATTTTGAGCAGCTATCGCCAAATTTTGCTAGGTAGCTATTCAGAAAGCCTCAATGAGTTGGTCAATCATGCGGGGAAGGCATTTTTTTGCGATGTCTGGCTCCTGGCCAAACACATCCCACAGGAGCTGCAAAAAGCCAATAGTGCCATTTTGATAAAATCACACTATAAACTCATCAAGGCTCTGGAATTACGAGTTTATAAAAATTTATCTCGCCAGCCCAAGCCCAGCCCAATGCAGGAAAAATGCATTTTCCCCGTAAGTCTGCTCTCAAATCCCATCTCGTCTAAGGCTGGCGAGATGGAATCTGAGAGCAGAACTTAGGAAAAAAAATGCATTTTTCCTGCATTGGATTGAAGCCGGTAGTCTCCGAAGCTGATACACAATACTAGAAACGGAGACTCCCGGCTCCCATCGGATGCAATAAAAATACGTTTACAGGCAGCTTCATTACCTTAGTGGCTAACCTCTAAGGCAATGAAGGGGTTAACTACCAGTGCCAGGTTTATTGTGGGTAGTGGGGGTGGGTGAAGGGGGTATTTGGCCCATGGTGGGTGTTTAGGCCTTGCGAGGGGTTGCGGGAGGAGTTAACCTCTTCATTACCGTAGCGGTTAGTCGCTAAGGTAATGAAAGGGTTAATCCCTCCCGCTACCCACCCGGTAGGCGTAAAAACCCACCATGGGCCAAATACCACCTTCACCCACCCCTGCCACCCGCAATAAACATTACAACAAAATACAAACACAATACTAAAAAATACCCCCATTCAATGCCAGTATGGTTACCTATGCCCTCAATGGAAGCAAAGATAACCCCAATGGGAATGAATGGGCACCCCCTCTACCCCCAACAACAATAGCATTACAGTACATTAATGGGCAAAATTACTATTATCCATATATGGATAATAGAGCATTTGCCCATTCAAAGTAAAACATTATGCAGCCAGCATGAAGTAAATAAAACTTGCAATTACCCCTGCCAGGATGAAGGTCATCCTCATCACCATCCTCCACGTTAATGTCCTCTGTTGGCAGGAACACATCAATAAAAAATATAATATAATGGCCCCTAACCCCTTAATCACATTAGCGGTTAGTAACCGCTAAAGTAATTAAGGGGTTAAATCACCTCTCCCGCTACCCAACCGGGCGGCTTAATCACCCACCCCAGGGACTCTATCCCCACCCTCTACCCATTGATTTGCACAGTGGTACATCATGCTCATATAATATGGGCATGATAAGCCATTATAGCAGTCAATGGGCAACCGGCAACCTAAAAAAAGAAAAATAGCACCAAAAAGACACAACAATAAAAGAAATACCCAAGCACCTAAATTCCAGAAGAATTAAAGAACTAAAAAGCCTAAACACCAGAAGAATAAAAGAACTAAAAAGCCTAAACACCAGAAGAATAAAAGCACTAAAAAGCCTAAACACCAGAAGAATAAAATAACTAAAAAGCCTAAACAACACATCAATAAAAGAAATCAAGCCTAATAAAAACAAGCCCTACAAATACATAACAATGAACTCAAAACAATAAACAGAAATACAAAACATAACAAATAATTAATAACAACCATTTGCCAAAAAATGCATTGCCTGTCACAGTATTTATATAAACCCCAAAGGGGCACAGATATATACATTGGCAGCCAATGGGCAAGCAAAAAAATAAAAAATTAGAAATACAATAAAAAAAACCTGAAATACAAAAATTACATACATTCAATAGCAAATGTTTGCTATGAGAAAATTATTTTGGGGTCTCGTCTATTAAGGAACACCAGAGAGCTTTATTGACATAAAAGGCTGTATTACTAGATGGTAAATAACTGAAACGTGGATTTTCTTATTGTTAATCTAATAATATAAACATTAAAAACTTGTATTTGGACTTTAACCCTGTGTACGTCCACAGGTAGCCTATCTGCAAAATACCTTTAGCTGTAGCCCAGTTCCATCAGTTCTCTCCTGTTTCCTCCACTGTTATGTGCTGTATGAACTTTAGGAAGTTAGGTGCCCGCTGCAGAGTCAATTTGACCTGGTTCCCCACCTTGGCCCCGACTCCCAAAACCCTGCTAGCATAATCGAGTGTGGAATGGAACGGGGTCAACTCACTTGTGCAATATTCCTAGATTTTGCAAAGGCTTTCGATACTGTTGATCATGCTATCCTGCTTAACAAACTCCAGAGCTCTGGAATAGGGAAGCATGCTTTAAACTAGTTTCAGTCCTACCTATCAGGTAGATCCCAACATGTGTCCATCTCAGGCTCTAAATCAACCCCCTGGATATCACCTGTGGCGTCCCGCAAGGCTCTGTTCTGGGGCCCCTACTCTTCTCAGGGTTCATCAATGATCTCCCCACAGCTTGTAAGGAAGCCTCAATACACATGTATGCAGATGACACAATCTTATATGCACACAGCCATAGCCTCTCTGACCTTGAACACATACTTCAGTCTGACTTTTTGAGACTAAAAAACGGAATTTCCCAAAACAAACTGTTTTTAAACACTGACAAGTCTGTAACAATGGTATTTGGGACCAAGACTAAATTTTTAAAGCTTCCAGTGACTGAGCTCCAGATCAGAACCAATGCTAACACCACCCTAACTCCTGTTACTAGTTTTAAATACCTGGGCATATGGTTTGACTCCCACTTAACATTCGGAATGCACATTGATACCCTGACATCCAAAACCTATGCCAAACTAGGTGTACTTTAAAGGAACAAATCCTCCCTAAGCCTGCTGGTCAGAAAGCATATTGCACAGCAGATGCTAATGCCAATAATCGACTATGGAGACATAGTATATGGCTCGGCACCACAAATCCACCTTGGCAAACTTGACACCCTCTACAATTCAATTTGTCGTTTTGTTCTCCAATTCAACTACAACACACATCACTGTGAAATGCTCAAAGAACTAGATTTGTCATCACTCAAGCCTAGGCACAAAGTTCACCTTTCCTGTCTTGCCTTCAAATACTTTCTGGGCAAGCTACCCACCTATCTGAACAAGCCCCTCACCCTACCACATGCAGCACTTATCATCTGAGATCTGACTCCAAAATACTGTTCATGGTCCCAAGGCTCAACAAAGTATCCGGCTGCTCCTCCTTCTCTTACCGTGCACCCCAAAACTGGAACAACCTACCAGAGACTCTCACATGCGCACCAGTTTAAGTTCTTTCAAAACTAAGGCTGTCACACATTTGAATCTGGTCTGTAACTGTTACATACGCCTATAATATATATTATCTCTTGTATATAATGTATACCATGTTCATTTATGTAACTGCATTTGTAACCATGTATTATTTGTCATATTAACTATGCCCAGGACATACTTGAAAATGAGAGGTAACTCTCAATGTATTACTTCCTGCTAAAACATTTTTATAAATAAATAACATTAATTGTAAAGCTGACATTGTGTGCTCATTTGAATGTCATTTCCCAGAATACCTTGCTGCAGTGGAAGCACTGTATGCTAGGTAATGGCGAAAAGCAGAGTTGCTGACCTGTCTAAGACGTGAATGTGCTCACAAGTGATATTTTTATTTGCTATATGCTTACGGTGGAGGTTTATTCGTCACCCTTTTCACCCATCATAACTTATCTAATGTGTGGTATACATATATACACATAAACACACACACACACTCCCATGAGGAGGTGCACCACAAAGATGACATAAGACATGTGGACCGCCCTGGATAGAGTATGTGGTATCCAGGGAAGCCTTACTGTCAGATTCTGACAAGATTCTGTTTGTATGATGTCAAATAAACCTGTTCTAGAAAAGTCTCTGGCACCCTTTATCTACCTCTTCTATCAACTACCTCTGCTTACAACAACCCAGCCAGCTGGACACCAGCCCTGAGATCAAGGTACGCTACAAGAGTCTAGTGCATAACATCTGCACTTCTATTCACACTAATACTACCACACTGCGCAACACATTCCTTTTGGGCCAGGTAATGAGAGGGGTTACATTGGCACCTAATGTGGGGCTTCAGTGCAACACCCTCCCTTTGAGCAGGTAAGGAGAGGGGTTACATACATACATACATACATATGTACATACATACATAATTTCTATTTAATATTTTTTTATATTATTGATTGAATTGATTCTTTAAAAAAAATGTTTGTAGCAAAATCCTTTTAACATTTTCTACATTTCTAATGAACCAATCAGGAGAGTTTTTTCCATACAAATTGTTGGCAAAAGTAGCACAGTATCGCTACTCTCTGACAAAGTGGATACTACCACGAAACACGTAGAAGCAATGTTGTGCTGATTTGGAACCTAATTGCTTAGATTCTGAGCACTCCAGTAGAATCCTAAGTCCTCCGAACAGGGAAGAACTCATCGCATAGGGGTCACTTCTGTTTCCATTGGGCAGACACCATGCTCTCTGCAGACACCAGGACCCCATGGCTGCAAGAACTCTGTTATTGTGATTAATTCAGAGACTAGCGAGAAGGAAGCTGAGTGCTTCGAACTGGATCTATTACTAAGCTCATTTATTTAATTATTTATGTAAGAGCATAACTATTTCTTACCATTTATTACAAATTATTTACTTTGCTTCACAATAGTAATTTGTGCTTCTGTAGATTTAATCTGTCTATGTCTGACAATGAGGACATCTGCGATAAAATACAGATCTAGTGAATTGGAATTAGCTTCAGTGGAAAAATGATCTTATAGACTCAAACCATACGTTACCAAACTTACCAGTATGTTAACTCTCCCAATCAGAGATCTAACTCTTGAGGAAGTGAAATATCTATATCAATATAGATAATTTTGGCGTTAGTCGCTTAAACAGTTCACATTTGTTTTATTGTACATATAAGTAGGAGTCTGTATTTTTATATACAGCATTATTAAATGAAACAAGAAGAGTAGGCTAGAGAAGAGTAGGGCACAATGGACTTTCTTAGACCAAATTTATTAGGACATAGTGGACCAACGTTTTGGCTGAATGTAACCACTTCTACCTGGAGAAAGGCTGCTGTGTTGTTGAAACATTGGTCAACAATGACTACTAAATCTGCTTTAAGAAAGGTTATTGTTCCTTTCTTTACCCTACTCTGTATTTACGTGTGAGGACCTTACAAGGGACACTTTAGAGTATTGAGCACCGGCAAAAACATCTTCATAGTGTACATTTTCTTCTAAAAGATTGCCTAAAGAAATCACATCTTCCTGTTTAGAAACAAGCAGCCTGATTTTCCAAATGGAATGAAGTCCTCCAGCTTTGGATAAGTTTACAAGCTGTGGTTTCCAAACACATTATAAACAGTTGAATATTTTATGAGATGACTGCAACCATAGCAAAATACAGATCCACAATTCCAGATAAGAACTGATTAAACATCACATTTTGTGCCTCCAGCAGTGCCTATTACAGAATTCTGTGTTTTCTTAATTAAACCCTCAGCCATGGCAATGACTTTATTGCCCCCACTAACCCATTCCTCATTTTGTATGCACAGAGGATGTGGATAAATACGGGTTAAGACCAAGAGCAAGAAGAAAGCATGCTATTAACTAAGAAGGGGATGGACTTCTTCTTACTATGCAGCTCTAGTGCCTCCCTCCTGCCATTTATGTGTTTGTTTTGGGGGTCTGGATTTGGTATTGCATCTGCATCTATTTTGTATTGTCACGTCTAATATTTACAGTTAATTGTGCAATATCTAAAGAAGGAGACGAAGTATACATACATACTCATACACAAACACACACTGGCGAGAAAAAGTTTGTGAACCCCTTAAGATTCTCAGATATTGTACATATTTCAAACCTAAAATGTTATTAGAACTTAATCTAAGTCCTAATAATATAGATAACCTCATCAAACAAATGACACCAAAACATGATACAGTACTTTTTCAAAATGTATTTATCCACAAATGATTCAATATTCAATATCCGTGTGTGAAAAGTATGTGGCACCCCATTGAGCAGCAATGTCTTCAGCTAATCGTTTCCTGTAGCTGATAGTCAGTCTCTCACATCGGTTTTGAGGCATGTTGGCCCATTCATCCTTACAGAAATGCTTCAACTCAGTGACATTTGAGGGCTTCCTTGCATGGATAAGATGGCATATTGAGTTGTAAAGAATGTCAAATTTGCAGAGATGAATCTGCAGTGCTGTTCCATACACTATATCCACATAGTCAATAATTGGCATTATTTTAGCATCATTTTAGCCCTAGTCCAGTGTTGAGTGCATTTCTTGGGCAGGGTTGGGATGATAGAGAAAAAGAAAGTGGGACAACCATAAGGCTGTACATATATTACACGAACGCATTACATAATTTAATGTAAATCTATGTGAATATATATTTACATAGTAGTTTGCCATCAGTGATACATTGTTGTTGTAGTCCCATTAAAATGCAGATTATAACATTGAAATGTACTTTACATTTCCCAAACATTTACTTTCAAAGTAGGTCAAATTGTCAATGTCTCCACAAAGACATTTTTTCCTTTCTCTGACATTTCCTTGGTTACCTTGTTAAAATTCCCTATGGATATGTTTGCTGCGTAAGCATAATTACTTCATTCTAAAGTGCAATGGTTTGCAAAGTGATAACTATTGGATGTATGCAAAGAAAATCATACCCAGCATTGCTCTGTGGATTATCCACTATTTCTTTGTTGTGGGAGACTGATGGGTAGATTCAACATATACACACATGTAAGGAACAGAAACATGCACTTCCTTTTAAGGGGCACTGTCTCCCAAAACCAAAGTGAACTAATTGCAGTGGAATGTTTAAGTAAATATTTAATGTAGGCGATTGGTGCTTAAGAAAATTCAGTATTAGTGTTTTTAAATCATTTTACTTAAAAAAAAAGTTTTACTTTTTTTTTTTAACAATCCTCGTTCTAATCTCTTTTGGTGATAAGACTGAAGACCATACTGTATTTACTAAGTGATTTTATGACATAAAACAGGTTACAGCACCAAAAAAATATCTTGGTCCATTCAAGCAAAGGGTTCGTAAGATGTCTTCCTGCAATGGAACAGATCTTGGAAATGCTTAGTACATATACAGTACCAGCGTGTGTCAATCCTCAAATCTCAAGGTTATTTTTTGTTGTTATTGTACCTTGTTTGTAAAGCAACAATGATACCATAAATAGTAAAGCTCACTACAGATCAATTCAAGTAGCCGATAAGCATGAATCCAGTGGACCAATAAAAAGAAAACATTCAATTTTAGAAAGATAAGTGTGGAAAATGTTCACCGAAGTCTATCAACTAAGAACTTTGCCAAGGTCAATATGAAAGGTCATATAGCACTTTATATACTGCCACTCTTAGTAACTTCTGTCAAAAAGTGACAACATTTTTGCAAAACTGATTATATTTTAGAAAAAGTATTCAAATTTTGAACAATAGAAACTTTAGCAAAAATGTAGCATCAATTTGAAAATTAAAAAGAAAAAACACAAAAATATTGCGAAGTAAATTTGAAGATATTCACACATTCTCTACCCTTTCCTGTCTAAAAAATGCTGAATTGAAAAGCGTCAGGCAGTAACCCATACAGTACCTAATTGCAATTAGTGCTTAAAGTTCCCTAAAAATGTAGTGGTTCTGTGAAAGATTTCAAGAAATTCTAAGTAAGTTAACTATTGGGACAAAGCAAAGGTATGTGCAATATAGAAAGTGAATCCCTGCGCTTCTCCCTTTGGGATAGCAATCAATGGGGAATATAAATATATATACGGTGTAAATACCTATAAGAAAAAATGAGACTTTTGGTATACATCCTTTGATCAAATAATGCCAAGCCTGCTAACCACGTCAAGGTAAGACTCATTAGCAGGTCCCTACGCTAAATGCATACTAATGTTATGTGAAATAAGCCCAGAAGGGGTTAAAATATCAAAGCATATGCTTATATAACCTAGTGCAATTAAAAACTGGTATATACCAGTACAGATACTCACATGTAATTGAAGTGAAATAAGGGGACCTTGCTAGGAGATTATATACCTAGAAGAGGAGGGGCTGGCCTGCCACAAACTGCTCAATAAGCAGTTGCAGGTGATTGGCTAAATATATTCAATTACACCAAAGTAGTGTTGCCCTCTAGGAGCGTGCTGCTAAGGATTAAAATCGGCCCAACAAATAATGTAAAACAAATATATAATCACTGCGCTTATCCATGTAAAGAGCATGCAGCTAGTGAAGGAAATGGCCATACAAATGTGCAAAACAGAAAGTGAATCCCTTTGGGATAGCAATCAATGTGGAATATAAATATATGTATGGTGTAAATACCTATAAGAAAAAAGGAGACTTTTGGTATACATCCTTTGATCATATAATGCCAAGCCTGCTAACCACGTCAAGGTAAGTCTCATTAGCAGGTCCCTACGCTAAATGCATACTAGTGTTATGTGAAATAAGCCCAGAAGGGGTTAAAATATCAAAGCATATGCTTATATAACCTAGTGCAATTAAAAACTGGTATATACCAGTACAGATACTCACATGTAAGTGAAGTGAAATAAGGGGACCTTGCTGCATGCTCTTTACATGGAGAAGTGCAGTGATTATATATTTGTTTTACAGTATGTGCAATATGTCTGCATTAAAATCTGAAAGGATTTATATTTTTCTTTACTTTAGAAGAGAGGTACAACTATAGGTTGTTAAATTAAAAAAAGTAGGGGTATACACAATCCTTATATGCACAGCAACAACATTTGATTACAGGGGTATGTCATGGCACATCAGAAATCCTACAACACAAGAACACTATCATAATCAGACATGGTTTTTTTTAACATTATCTTACATCATTCTCCTTCACCTAAACTCCCTAAGTAAAGTTTTTGTATTGATGTATGTATGCAGCTTTTGGACTTTGCTCAAATACAACATTACAAAGTTTATAGAAAACCACAGCTTCTTGCATTACTTTATCGAACACCAAGAGAGGGAAAACAAGTTTCTGGCCAGGAAGTACATTTCTGACCTCAGAAGCCCAAATGTCTCACTGATGAAGAATCTAAACAGGGAAGTGGGGCTATAAGAACAGAGTAATCATCTAAGTATCCTGTGGTTAGCTATTAATTTTGACAAGGTCAAAACAAAAGAACAGCAGTACAATATTTCAACCCATTTTTAAATGTATAATCTAAGTTACATTAGAATGTTGGGTAACTTTTGGTGCACCTTTAAAAAAAGTTCTCTGGTCCATTCACTTGAATGAGCCAGATGTTGCCTGGTGCTATATGGCATAGCACTGCTTAGTACAAATGTGTGAATGTTTGCAAAAGTTCATAAACCATGGCAAAGTTTTCAAATGTTTTTTTTGCCAACCATTAAAAGTCAAAGTGCAACTCACCTTAAATTCCAGTCACATGACCCTATATGTAACTGTAATTTTTGCTATATTCTTGCAAAAGTTGGAAAAATACTCACTATTTTGATCCCCACAAAAATACAATTAAAAAATAAATAAATAAAAAACAGAGAGAAAAAATGATCGAAGAACTTTCTGAAGATATGGAAGGGTGTCCTGCATCATGTGTAATCATTTAGTAAATGGCTGCAGAACTTTATCATCATCTTAGCATGATCAAACCGTTAAAGTATTAAATGATTTCAATACATCCTTTATTTACTTGCTCTCCTGTAGTTGTGGATTAAAATATGTTGGACGCACAAAATGTCCATTAACTGTTACATACGCCTATAATATATATTATCTTTAACTGTGCATGCAATGTCTTGTACATAATGTATACCTGTTCACGTATGTACTTTAACCATGTATTATTTGTCATCATAACTCTATGCCCAGGACATACTTGAAAACGAGAGGTAACTCTCAATGTATTACTTCCTGGTAAAACATTTTTATAAATTAATTAAGTGTGATCCTAGAACACAAGAAAAATATTGAAAAGAAGGTTTTTACTCAGCGTGTCTAGACATTCTTCACAGCATCTTAATTGAGACCACACCAATCTAACAGTTATGGGGGTGTACTCGGAGTATATTCCATCCAGCCATTTGGGTGGTGTTCACTTCAATATTCCAGGTACTATAGGCAAGAAACCTATGGTCTCAATGAGGGTTGTGACAAAGTCTAATTTATAGATGAAAGTGCAGATTTAGTATGGAAGTGATCCATTCCACAGTTTCACAGTTGCTGAGACTGTGGGATAGAAACTCCAGGCCAGAGATAAGTGGTTCTGGTTTTCCCCACACCTGCTCTCCTAATTACTAGAACAGGTACTGTATTTAGAGCAGAGAGCGTTGCTTTTTCAGTCTCTCTCCTAGAGCCTGGAGGCTGGGGGTATCGTAGCTCCCCTGCATCCAGTTCACGGAGGACGCCCCCTTCACATACTGCAGCATTTTAGGCTCTAATGAGATGCTGTCCCATCTCACAGTTAAGGACTCGATTTTATTCTATCTGTGTGTTATTTTGAAGTTGGTTAGCCAGACAATATTGTAGATAGGGATATGCATGTGAGTTAGACTCCTGATAGGAGTAGATGTTATTTTTATGAGTTTGTTTTGACTTAATGTGACGGTGTTTAAAAATGTGTAGTTTCCTTTTCTTTGTTTGTCCTCCCCCCCAACCCCTGGCCGGAGGCCCGCCCCAGTTTGTCTGTCTGTCTACCCAGTCTGTCCAAAGATGTCTATCCACTCACAATGGAGATTGACACATGCAGTAAGCTGATACTGTAAGCCTTCGTTATCTTACTCACTGTTTGTAAACTATGCTTTGAACAAAATAAAATTTAAGTTGAAAAAAAAAAAAATGTGTAGTGTCACTAATGGAGAAATAAACAGCTTAAGGTTGAGGGCTGAGTGCCCCTTCTGTGTATAGAAGTGTTTGTCCCCCTTTTATACAAAACAAACCCTAGAAGACTGTGTCAGGAAAAGCCTGGGCAAGCGGCAGCGCTACATAAAGGGAGCAGTTTGCCACAGGGTCTAGACATGTCTGCTATAATATGATTATATTCTTCCAGTTTTTTTCTATTTCTCTGATCTCAATGAGGGTTTAGACATCAATTTTCAAATGCCTTTCTTCCAGCTCAATTGTAACACTCTTGTGTTATCTTATTACTTAGCATTAGCGGGGATATATGAGGAATATTTGCAAGTGTTTTTTTATTTTATGTCAAATGGAAGTGTATGCATTTTATTGCTTTACTCGCGTTGTAATATGTATTTATATGAATATGCATCTTTTATTAATTTAGCAAATGTTGTTTTCTCATGTTTGCATACATGGCTTAAATTTGCACAACATACTACTAATAATATTATGTTAAACCCGCCTTTAAAATGTATATTTTTATTATGCTATACATATAGGAAACAGATTTTATTTTCCCTCTTTTTTATAAAACAGTATATATTTATTAATTTGTTTATATTTTTCAATGGAAAATATATGCTTTTTACATGTACTCTGTAGTGGGATTCTTTTAAAGATATTTTATATATATATAGGAATTTTTTCAAAAATATATTTTTCATTTAGAAATGATCAGATATTCCTTTAAGAAGGCCCCTATATATATAATTGGCTAACAAAGGAAAATCACAAAACATGATGTTATGTCTGGATGCAGAAAAAGCATTTGACAGGATCGACTGGCCGTATTTAAAGGAGACGCTCGGGGCATTTGGATTCGGGGATAGGTGAGTGAAGCAATTATGGCACTTTACTCAGGTCCTACTGCTAGGGTCATACACCAGGGCTTTCCATCTGCCCAATTCCAAATTAAAAGCGGCACAAGATAGGGGTGCCCGTTATCCCCCTCCTGTTTGCCCTCTGTATGGAACCCCTAGCAGCGCAGATACGTGGTTGTCCAGACATAGTAGGGGTAGATATTTGCTCACAATCCCACAAAGCAGCCTTATATGCTGACGACATTCTATTATTATTATCACGGCCCCTCACCTCCCTGCCAAATCTCTTCAACTTGCTAGACAAATTTGCTAAAATATCTGGATTCAAAATCAACCAATCTAAATCAGAAGCTCTTAACATCAGCCTCCCCGGGGAGGTTGAAAAGCTACTAAAACTTAATTTTGATTTTAATTGGAAACAGAACCAGATTAAATACTTGGGAGTCCATATTACCAGAGACGTCGGAGACATTTATAAGGCAAATGATCCCCCCCTAATACGATCTCTAAAAGCGGACATCTTAAAGTTGTCCTCCCAAAGAATATCTTGGATAGGCAGGATACAAAGTATTAAAATGAATCTCCTCCCCCGTATCCTATACCTATTCCAAACGTTACCGGTGCCACTGAGACTGAAAGACCTACTCTCGCTTCAGTCTGATATCTCCAAGTTTATCTGGGGAGGCAAAAAAACGAGAGTAAACAAACAAATTATGAAAAGACCCCCTGCTGCAGGGGGCTTAGCGGTACCTTGCCTGTGGTCCTACTACAAAACGGCGCAATTGAGCCAAATTGCTCAATGGCATTCCAACCCTGTATTGAAAAGATGGGTGGATCTAGAAAGGGCAATTTGCACCCCAATAGAGCTGAAATCCTTGATTTGGCTCCCCAAAACAGCACGCACAGGTGCTGACATTCTGCTTTCCTCTGTGACCAACTCGCTGACAATATTGAACACGTCAAAGCACAGTCACTCCCTTACCACTAAAAATTCCCTGATGTCCCCCCTTTGGGGGAACTCCGACTTTGCTCCGGGCCTGCAGTACGGTAGTACCTCTAGTTGGATAAAGGCCGGTTATATGCGCCTCAGGGATCTGGAGGGAATTGGTAAAAAAATTAAATCATTCGAACATATTAGATCTGAAAAGAATATTCCCCACTCTGAATTTTTCAAATACCTACAGATCCGAGCATTCTACAATAAATTAGCCCCTTACCCAGTTCTGACTAATTTTGAAAAGCTCTGTCTGGTAGAATCAGACACTTCGGGACTCACATCGCAGTTATACGGGGAGGTGGTCGGTCCTGGGGTCCCCGAGCAGAGACACCCGAGATATAGATCCCAGTGGGAGTCCGACCTAGGAGAATCCCTGGAAGACGGGGATTGGAACAAAATCTATCTAGCAGCTGCCAAAAGCTCAATTTGCGCCACACTTAAGGAGAATGCATATAAGGTCCTAATGAGATGGTACCACACCCCGCTAAAATTAGCAAGGTATGTGCCGGGACTCTCCCCGCTGTGCCCTCGACAGTGTGGAGAGTTGGCTGACCTGTTACATATGCTGTGGTCTTGCCCACGGATCGCCCCTCTCTGGGAAGAAATTCGAGATTGGACTCAGAGGATCATGGGCCTCCCGATTCCTCTAGACCATGGCTGTTCTTGTTGAGCAGACCACTAGAAGGGCTCTCAAGAGCAAGCAATAAACTAATTGGGCATATTGCCCTAGCGACCCGGTGCGAGATTGCAGCAGTATGGAAACTTAATGAAACCCCATCCATTCCCAAGATTCGAAACAGAATTTGGTTTGTCTGCCACATGGAAAAGTTAACGAGTCAGGTTAATGACACTGGCATCAACTATCTAAAAATCTGGATACCGTGGCTAGCCCAAACAGACATCCCCGGGGTGGAGCGTGACACAATATGGCATTGATAGTTCGAGGTGCATTCTCCTTCGGTGAGTAAAGACCTTATTACACTTCCACACAAAGGCCTCAGGTGCCACGTTCAACTAGACAAAAAAGATTCCTCAATAACAATGATGTGAAGATGGGCTCCAATAAACAGTCTTCAGAAACTCAATCCGCAATCCTATCATCCCACCCCTCTCCCCCTTTCAGTAGTCCCACCACTACCATCCTTCTCCCTCCTGTGTCACCCCCCCCCATCACCTGGTAAATTGTTATGTATGATACTCAAATATGCTAACGATTTACCTACCGAGAATTTTGGTGATGTCTGAGTCAGTCTTGTCTTTTGTTTTCTTGTCGTCACCCCTAGTGCAATATATCACTTTTTCATGTTAGCTGAATTTTATTCTAATTGCTTATATGAGTGTCATGTTATACTTTGTTCCTGTACCTTACCTCAATAAAAATACAAGTTATAAAAAAAAAGAAGGCCCCTATAAATAGAGCCAGGTCAGCCTTGCACAAACCACCACCGGACTAAGTAGCTGAGCGCTACAAAATGCGTTGGGAGGTTTCTGCAGTGTGCAGACATGGAGGACTCATCCTATAATCTAACCGGTTCCTTATTTTCTAAGCCCCCTGGGCTCGAGGTGGGTTCTAATTTCCTTGGGACACCTACACATGGCTGCTGTGATTGTAGTTCAGAGGACTACGGGCATCTGAAAATCTGAAAATCTCTTTCCATCTCTCTGGACCCATGAGCTACACCAATGGAGTCTTTTCTCCACATGGCAATAAGTGCATTACTTACCTGTGTGTTATTTTATATGTAGCCATGCTGTAAAATGGTCTGCGGTTGTCTCTCCTGCTGGCAGTAAACCTGGTAAGTTACAGGGATGCCAGCAGTAATCATGGAGGTTTGCCCTCACACCCTGGTGAGGTGCCCTATGTATGGATGGGAGTGGCTACATACTCTGAGTCCACACTTAGGGACATCAGAGATATGCCTGTTTCCTGAGGTATATAAGGCACAGCACTACCCAAAGTTAGTGTGTTGGGGGAGAGCGGTGGAGAGAGTTGAAGGTATAAGTCTGTGTTGAGACTTGGGAAATGAAGGGCCCACTAGTGCAGTAACTAGTGGCCCGTTTCTACATCAGGTAGCATCAAGCCTGACAAGGCCACACTGTGTCCAGAGACCTGGCACAGGGGTGATCTCCCTGCGGGGAGAGGGGATCCCACTCCATTGGGAGGGCGTACCTTTTCAAGGGACAGTACAGCGAGATGTGCGGCTGAGCTAACCGCTGCAAGGGGCAGCCTGTCCATACCATCATCAATAAAGATGCCCTGTTCAAAGACAACCCCACTGTGTGAGTGTGAAGTTACTCTCCAGTGGAAGTCACCACCAAGAAGGAGTTCCTCATCAGCCCCATCTCCCTGCGGACGCAGAGATCCTGATGAGGTGGAGGCGCTGCATGTGATATAGGTAGGACTCACACACACTACCTCAGCTGCCTGTCTGGATTGACAATCCCCGAACACCATCATGCGGGAGACTCAGGAGTCCTGTTGCCATCAGGTGCACCACCAGACACGACCATGTAAAGGGGACTGGTTAGACCACAGGGGCCAATATGAGATTGGGTGGGTCATACTAGAGGGAATACCCGTTACATTTGGAGGCGCTGCTGAGATACCTGTCAACAGGACAGGCTTTTGCTAGGCACACTGGGAAACAGGGAGAGTGTCTGCTGCCACTTTGTGCTGCGTGGGACAGAGCCAGGGGTAGTCAGGGGAGCTGCTGGAGCTGCAGACCGCACGGACAACCTGGGATCCTGCAAGGAGTTAGTGGGGCTGGAGCCGGGCTATAGCTGTCCTAGTCACCTTGAGGTAGTGCTAGGGTAGGATGCCTAAAGGGATAAACTGGTAACGTAGGTCAGGAATCCTGGAGAGGGTCTGCGCTAGACTGACCAACAGTAGGTAGATGCCCAAGTACTGCATGGAAGAGCCAGAGTTCTCTAGCCCATTCCAGACCACTTACCGAAGGGAGCACAGACTGGGAGGAAGGAGATACAGCAGACACAGAAAGAGTGAGCCTAGCCTGAGGTAGTGCAAACACGAGTCAGATCTACATTAGGTACACAAGGTGGTGCACAAGGCATTTTTATTGTATCGGTGTGGCAGCTGCCCCGCAGAGAGGAGCTCCATGTACAATAAAACAATATACAGTAACACAATGGTGACCGCAAAAATGGAGGATCCGCGCGGTGCGGAAGGTCCAAGATGGCAGACGGAGGCCGAGGGAGAGAGCGTACATGGCATGTGTGCGGGTGAAGAGCAAGCTACTGAAGAGACTTTTGTGAGCCTGCTGTGGAGTGGTGCGAACGCTGTGACTGCACCGTGTTGGTCCTGCCTAGGACCTTGGGGTACTAACTCTGAGGACAGTGAGGAGGACATTGTTGTGAGATATGAGGAACATAATGGACTTGCTTGTCATTCGATGTACAAACAGTCAAAAGCTACCTCAGCCGATAACAAGATTGACATTGCAAACCAAAATGGCGGTTCCCGCTTCCCTGGGACACCGCGTGGGCCAGTTGCAGAAAATGTTGCAAATTCTCAACTTGCAGAGAGTTGGCCAGGAGTGGCGCCAACAGGAAAACCCCACCCTGATGGGGAGTATGGCGCGAAAGCTGGAGCTGCGCCCTCATGGACTATGACTAACTCAGCCCCGGTGCTGGGTCACCTGACAGATTTAAGGGACCTCCCCCTAGTCTCAACCAGGGGGAGTGGTTTCCAGTTTTGGCAGATGCGGATGGAGTTAGCTGGAGGAGGGGTTGCCAAACCAGCCCTGCACTTCAGTTGCGAGGAGCCAGCGAGCAGAACGGACCACTATTGAGAGTGCCTCCTATAGTGACCATGGCCTGCAAATCTGAAGAGGGATCTCTGATATCAACCCATCCATACTTGGCTCCAGGAGGCTTCCTGATACTTCGAGTGGCTGGTATCGAAACACTGGCATGCCTATGTCTACAGTGTCGCCTGCCGGGGGGTACTGTGAGCACTACAGCGTGATGCGCGCAATGTGGCCTGCAATATCTGTGGCCAATGCCGACATTCGTGCCGGTCCAGGCAGTAGAAGCCGCGGGAGATGTAACCATGATATCGGCGGAACTCCCCGGTGCTCTCTGGAGGGAGTCTACTAATCCCGGAGAAAGGGGATCGGGCACGGCTATCAAAGTTGAGGCAGACGAGAGAAACAGCCACCAACGCGGTGATAAAAGGGAGGCTCACCGTCGCTCACCGAGCGGAGTGTCCCTTCCTAAAGCAAAGTTGGATTCCTCGGACGAGGAACCTGCAAGTCCTACCGCGGTGACGACCCAACCGCCGGTGAGCCACAGCGGCAGTACTATCAAGAAAGTGCCACTCACCTGTGTCGTCGGTGAGCGGAGTAGTATATCGCCCGTGCAGCAGCAGCCCGAGAGGCGAAGTCCCATGGCCGTGGTGACCAGCGGTTCCGATGGCGGCAGATCCACCCCGACACCACGGAGCGGTAAGCAAAGTCCCTGCTTTTACCAGGCTCTGAGGGTGGCGACGGCGGAGGAGGGACGGTGCCAGACCCAAGCGGTGCCACAGAGGAAAAAGGCGTTGCCGGATGTCGTAGTGGAGGAAGAGGTCTCGCTTGGGGACCCAACCCAAGATGGCGGAGAGTCACGTGCGTTCCAGGACGTCGCTTCCGGCAGGCAGGGCAGAGCCGATTGGGAGATGACTGCGCCTCCTCGCTCGAGCAGTGTCAACCGATCGCCGAAGTCGAAGCCAAAGAGCAGTGAGACCAGAGAAGCGGAGAGCTCATGTGGTGGCACCGGACCAGGTAGCGGTGAAGAGCGGGTCGCAGCCCCGCGAATACGACTATCCTGCCCTATGCCCAATCCCCGGCCCTAGCTAAACCCAAGGCGCTAGTTAAAGCCCCAGCCCCAACCACCTTTTCCTTTGGTTCCTCATCGAGTTTAAGGATGTCAGGGGATTCCTGGGTCACTTCTGATGAACGGACTGGGGGAAGCTTGGACTGTGTTACATCCGATGATGGTTCGGTGGGTGGGAGGTACTCTCGACAAGTGTCCGTATCGAGTGACTGCCTTAGTGTTGTGAGTGTCACACTAGAGAGTAGGCCTAAGAGGGTAGGATCTCAGTCCCGGTCAGCCGAGACATCCGGGGTTTCCTCCTGGGGGGAACTAGAAGAGGGAGAGTCAGTGGAGTCAGCTCCAGAGGAGATTAAGGAGACCCGGTGGTGGGCCCCCTTATTTGAGGGATACGAGGCATGGATGGATAGAACCAGGTTCATCTTAGAGCGAGATGGGGTGGTAGACTATTGGTGGGCCAAGTGAGAGTTCACGGAGAAGGCTCATTTGAAAGCAATGCAGGACCGATGGTACGATATTAGTAGAGGGCTAATAGAGCCATTGGGACCAAGCAAATTGGAAGATCCGGTAGAACCGGACGAACCCCTGCCATGGGTGCTGCCAGGGAGAGCGGGTAACACCAAGTTGATAAGGGCCAGCTGAGCTGAAAGGGCCATTGTAGCAAAGTACAAAAGCTCACATGGATTAGAGTACCCATATGTCCCCGAATCCCTCATGCAGGAGATAGAGGATCAGAGGGATGGGTGGCTACGAGAAACGATAGAGATGTATATGGTGAACAAGGGGGGCGCAATTACTGGGCGCAGAGCGGAAGAAAGAATCTCTCAGCTAATGAGAGTGTGGAGCAACGGGTGCAGTATATACATGCACAAGGCTGTATATAGAGCTGAGAGTGGCTTGCCCCGGGAATACAGTATAACTGTAACCGATATGGCAGGTAGGGAGGTGAAGAAACCAGATCCTCGACACTATTATTAGGCAGACAGTATAGCGAGGTCTGTTTCTGAGATAAGTGCCCCCTGCTGGTCAGTGAGCGCTACAACGTTAATTATGAAAATAGTAATGTCGTTTTGATTAATTATGTGTTCCATTTTACAGTGCTTCCTGGAAAAAGGTACACCAAATTTAGGTCCCAGCCGGGACGGTGGGGATTCACCAGGGGGAGATTGTAGCCATTCTGTAAAATAGTCTGCAGTTGTCTCTCCTGCTGGCAGTAAACCTGGTAAGTTACAGGGATGCCAGCAGTAATCATGGAGGTTTGCCCTCACACCCTGGTGAGGTGCCCTATGTATGGAAGGGAGTGGCTACATACTCTGAGTCCACAGTTAGGGACATCAGAGATGTGCCTGTTTCCTGAGGTATATAAGGCACAGAACTACCCAAAGTTAGTGTGTTGGGGGAGAGCGGTGGAGAGAGTTGAAGGAATAAGTCTGTGTTGAGACTTGGGAAATGAAGGGCCCACTAGTGCAGTAACTAGTGGCCCATTTCTACATCAGGTAGCATCAAGCCTGACAAGGCCACACTGTGTCCAGGGACCTGGCACATGGGTGATCTCCCTGTGGGGAGAGGGGATCCCACTCCATTGGGAGGGCGTACCTTTTCAAGGGACAGTACAGCGAGATGTGCGGCTGAGCTAACCGCTGCAACGGGCAGCCTGTCCATACCATCATCAATAAAGATGCCCTGTTCAAAGACAACCCCACTGTGTGTGTGTGAAGTTACTCTCCAGTGGAAGTCACCACCAAGGAGGAGTTCCTCATCAGACCCATCTCCCTGCGGACGCAGAGATCCTGATGAGGTGGAGGCGCTGCACGTGATATAGGTAGGACTCGCACACACTAACTCAGCTGCCTGTCTGGATT
Source organism: Ascaphus truei (assembly GCF_040206685.1). Taxonomy (NCBI): domain Eukaryota; kingdom Metazoa; phylum Chordata; class Amphibia; order Anura; family Ascaphidae; genus Ascaphus; species Ascaphus truei. Next base: position 81,193,493 of record NC_134489.1, on the reverse strand, counting down.
GACAATCCTCGAACATCATCATGCGGGAGACTCAGGAGTCCTGTTGCCGACAGGTGCACCACCAGACATGACCATGTAAAGGGGACTGGTTAGACCACAGGGGCCAATATGAGATTGGGTGGGTCATACTAGAGGGAATACCCGTTACATATATATTAAAACTTGCTTCACAATTGGATTGATGGGTGCTTTTTCTTATTTTGTCTTTCTCTAAGGTTCACTCCAGTGGTTTGGTCTTTCTGTCGAAGGAGCTGAAAAACAAATGCAGGAGTTTTTCTTTGGACTCTGACTTTTACCAGAAGTTAAGATTATTTAAATTTTTGATTGCCACACGGTCACAATTTTTTTAACCTATAATGTTTCACCATATACATATTTTAGGTTACTTTATAAATATCCATTAATAATCTTTTTTTTTAATTCTCTCAATACCCTGAAGTCACTAATCCCTGCAACAGTGTATTATAAAAACAAGATGTGTATTACCGCTTTCTGACAACCAAGGGGTTAGTAATTAGTGATTAGTAATGCATATGAAATGAGAAAAATACTAGACTCTTCAACCTCATTCACCGCTCCACTATGCATATCCCTACACTGCCTTCCCACAGCCTCTAGAATTAAATTTAAAACCCTAGTAATCCCTTACAAAAGGTCTCAACAACAGCGCCCCCTTTACACCTCAGCCCTCATCCACAAATACATATCTAAAGGCCCCTAGGTTCAGCCCATAACATCCACCTTTCCTCCCACCTTAATACCTCCTCTCACTCCCGCCTGCACGACATCTCCCGTGCTGACCCCTATCCCTGGAATTCCCTACCGCGTACCATCAGACTCTCCCCCAGCTTTCAGATGTTTTAAAACTCCCTGAAAACTCACCTTTTCTAGGAAGCCTACTCGCCTTACCTCTAACATCCAACTCCCCTCCCCCTCCAACCCCATTGGGACCAGCTGTGTGGCTGGACCAAATCTCCACCCTATGTAACAACCCCTCTCCCCCCCCCAAAAAAACAAAAAACCTTAATGTCTTAAGTGGTCAGGCTGGACCATATTCTAACCTGAGACACGTTGCCTTCTTCTTTCAACATTGTACCTCATTCCCTCTAGATTGTAAGCTCTAATGAGCAGGGCCCTCATTGCCACTTTGTATCCATTTGTCCTCACCAATTTGTAACTATTCAAGTTTATGTAATATACATAAATCTGTACCCCATTGTACAGCGCTGCGGAATATGTCGGCGCCTCACAAATAAACGATAATAATAATAATACTGGCTTGTGGCAGCTAACCATTTTGCTGTTAGGGTGTGAGGAAAACCTTACAGAGCATTAGTTCCAGGCACTACAGCAGCAAATGGCTTAAAGTGGTGAATGAAAGTCTTGTTTCACTCAATAGCAGTGGTGTAGTGTTGACAAACGCTCTGTAATATGATAATGCTGGTCTACTTTACATGCTCTTCTTTTACGACACAATAACTAACATGACATTATAAATAACATATTGATAACAAATGAAAGGAAGGAAGATAAGCTTTAATGTAGGTCTGATATTTAACTCAACATGAGAAGGCCCAAACAACAAGGCTTTGTTGAACCCTCTTTATTTCTCTCTCAGATATATGGCTCACTAAGGCCCCGATACAATATACTGTATTGTGAATGTGTCTTTCTCCTTCCGGGAAAATGTTTTAGTCATATTCATTTGAATGCAGTTAAACTCTGGCATGTGGAGGACAGTTTCTCAACATTTTGGCCTTAAATGTTAACACGGGGGCCTTCATTTTTAATCAAACATGCATGTTTTATACTTAGAAAAATTGCAATTTAACAAGGTGATAAAATGTGAGCTTTGGCATACAGTATTGGACATTGTGTATAAATGTCTAATCATTATACTTATACATTTATATTTATTTGTGTAAAAAAAACGAATAAATCAAAGTTGCCCTAATATATCCAGATATAATTTGATGTGTATATGAAAACAATATAGTAAATCTATTACTGGCTATGAAAAAAACCCACCCCATTGTTTTACACATTTGAACAAAACTGCGAGCAGATACAGTACCTTTGAATCATTACAGGAGAGAAGAAAGGGACAAATCTAAACAGAGAATAAAAAGGGATGGTTTGAAGACAACTGGTGTGCTAGATTGCATGTTAAATAACAAGTGTTCGAGAGAAGTTTAGAAACTGTAATTAATGCATAGTCACTTTTTAGATTGGAAATGCTATTTACAAAATTAGAATATATTTGTTCACATTTGAGAGGCAAAACATTCATGAATTAAACAATGTGGAAATTAGAGTAGTATGAATTCCTGCACTGGTAAATTTTGAAAAATATCTGTAGAGTTTCTCAGATTCTTTAATTGTGCACTAAACTGTAAACTCCAGTAATGGTTTAGCGTAAACATTGGTATTGAGGTTTAGAAAATATGTTTGAGAGGATGTAAATATTGCTTCTGTATTGTATCTAAACTTTGTTATGGATGTGTCCGATGTTCTTTACAATAGACTTAAGTCTAAGGGGGAGATTCACGACTGCGCTTTATCTGCGCCTATATTTAATATCTTACTCCCTTTCGTAATCTCCACCTAAGTGTTTGCCTACGCTATACTATGTAGTGCTGTAGCAGACAAAAATCTAATCAGAATGTTTTCACTTGACTTTAAGCTTCTGAAGCTGAGGCATACTTAGGTAACTTAAAGATATATCTAATATCGAACCAGTTGCCTTAAATAAAGTCCACACAGAATATCGATGCACTGTATGTGCAGGCAGCAGCGGAAGCCTATTGTATGAAAGTGGAAGAACAAGCTTCATGGCGTCTTTCACCTTTTCCACCTCTCAGTTCCAAGATAAGCAGCATGATCAGGGAGGCTGCGAGGTGGCTCCCCTCTCCCCCACCCCGGACCCACATGGAACGTACGAATAATGACAGAGACCGGATCTGGAGGTATAAAAGGCCGCGGCTATTTATTTTATAACAAATAACTAATGGGGTAAATGCCACTCCCTGCCAGAGTGCCCCTTTGAGAGGAGGGAGAGGGGCCGGTCAGCTGGTCCTTGTACCACTGACCCTGTGCCTTTTTTATGGCCAGGCCCCTGTGAGCAACCGTTGTCGCGAGCGGGTCCCCGAAAGTCATGTCGAAATGACCATGCCCATTTGCACTCCCCCGGGCTTAAACAGCCAGCTACCAGTCTGGCAAGAACAAGCACCTACCTCCCAAGAGCTGCCGCAACAAAGGCAAACTGGTCAACAACCCCTCCTCTTAGGAACTTCATTCCTTCCATTTCTTTGAAAAGTATCAATACTTCATACTGTAACAGAACAAGGAGACATCAATATTCATATACAATATTTACATGTAAAACATTATAGGTAATACAATGGAACTGCTGACAATTAGCTAGCTATCAGTGTTATGGTTGTCCTGCACTATTCTCTAACAAGGGATGGGTAGATGGGAAATGGCTGGCGGACAGCAAAGAAGCTGTGCTCCTGCCAGGTGGGCTTTAAGTAGCCCACCCTGTAGCCCCTCTCTGGCCAGGGCAGGGGGCGGCTCGTGGTACCCTCACGCCCCTCCATGCATGCCTATAAACTATATCAGACCATACAACCTGAACCGCCGGCCGACGGTCAAATATCAGTGCCAAGTCCTGTCCGGGGGGCTAATCTCCGCCTCTCACGCCCTCTCCTGGCCGGGGAGGGGCTACAGGGTGGGCTACTTAAAGCCTCTTAGAGGCCTCTTTGCTGCCCGTCAGCCAACAAAACTTTTGCTCAAGTTAACGAGCCAAGCTAAATTTGCAGGCGTATTTGGGAGACATTTTTATAAAACTGGTAAGCTTAGCAAAAAAATAATAATAAATCGGCAAGCATTAAAAGTCAGTAGGCCAGGTCACGTGATCTTTTAAAAACAGCTATTTTCTAAATTCTGGTGAAAAGTAGAATTCTGATAGATTTGCCTAAATTTATTAGCAATATTGATAAAATTCTGCGATCTTCCATGGAAAAGAAGGGGAAAAAAAGCATTCCGAACACTGTATAAGGGCTCCATGGTGTGCCGGCCCTCAGAACAGATGGTAAATGACATCAGGGCATCCAAGATGATAGGAAAAACCGCAAAAATAAAATTGTGAAGCAGATTTGAAGACACTCTAATGTACAGTAGGAGTGAATATGTTTCTTTATGCATATTTTTTTCACTGTCGGTACTTCTCAAAATATTTAAAGATTTACATAAAATGTGCACACATCAAATCAATCAAGCTCCTGTTTCTACACGAGTAGTGACATCTTACTGAATGTACATTTATTTGAGTGCTGTTAGCTTTGCAGATCAGAGGAATAACGGTTTATTTTCAGACATTCAACCGAATACCTTCATACTATGTATTACTTCCTGGTAAAATATTTTATAAATAAATGTCGGTAATCAATATTGTGGCTGCCAACTCATCTTGGCAACAGAATTGCAAAAGAATGTTAGAGTCTTAAGCCCTTTTTATGTAAGGAGAGATAAGCACAGATGTGCTATTGCATGAAAGCCCCACTGACTTTAATGGGGCTTGTAAGAGATGTGTGCAGAGGTTCATATAATGGAGACCGATTAGGGTGAAATTATATCTTGGCTTTATTGAGCCTGTTCCTTTATCAGGCAAAACATACAAAAAATTTACAAAATAACAAACCCCTAACCCTTTGTAAGGGCTAACTTAATTCCCCAGACCCTATCTGCAGAACTGGAGGGATGTTCCCATTACGAGCCTATCACCCCAAAGCCTCACGAGGTACCTTAAGCAGGTGGCCCTCCATGTCAGTCTCTGGCAGATTCCTGGGTCCTCTGTGTCCAGGAAACATAGGTGTCTGGGTGTCTTCATCTGAACACCCATTTGTGCTCAAAACAGTGTCTGTGTGCAGGCTTCTCTGCTTTCCTGTCAGCCCAATTGTGAACTAATGAATCTCTCTCCTGTTTCTCACATCAGGCTTTTTCTACGAGTCCTAATCAGCCAGGTGGATTCTGGTTGATTGCCTGTGTGCAATGAACCAGCACACTGCTGGATTTAGAGGCAGATTCTCTTAAACAGTGATAAGTCCATGTTACAGGGCTTTTATGGTGATAGCACGTCACCTGCGCTTATCACACCTAACAGAACTAGCCCCTTAATGACTAAGCAGTGTTAAACAAATAAGCTACATACAGCCATTACTTTAAAAAAGTACTTTTAAAAAAGTAAAACTTTTTTTTCGCTACTTACTTCAATTTACTCTCATACAAAAATAATGGTATTTTTAATCTTTAAAATATATCTTTCTTGATTTTTTAGGTCTAGTGTGCTGATCTATTTAGAGCACCTTACATAAACACTGTTGATATCTTACTATACTGTTATATCATAAATACGTTTTTAGATAATCATCTATACAATATGATACTTATTGCAAAGTTTGTTTTGAATATTGTGATACCATCACTGTCCTCTAGGTTTGGAATAGGGTAGCTATGGGCCTTCCCAACGCACAGAGAGTTAATCTCAGTAGAAAAGCCAGCAGTTGCAACTTAATTGAGCAGGCTGAACTCCTGATTGCTGATAAAGTTTTAAAAGTTAGGAAGTGACTATACACAGAGAGACTGTTTTCCCCAGAGAAGGGGGGAGATAAAAAGTGCTCCCCAGCTAAAGAAGAGGCTGGCACAGTTCCTTAGCTGGACGGTGGTCATGGAGTCTGCTGGGACTGCCTTGGTTGTTAATCCAAGGAAGAAGAAGGTAGGACGAGAGACCATGCTGAAGCACGGATGTCCTGTCCATAACATTGGACTCACAGAGGAGAACTTCTCTGAGCTCTCGTTGGGCCAAACTCCCCTAGGAAGGAAGGACACGCTGAAGCGGGGATGTCTGCTCCAAACCCTGGACTAACAGATAAGCGAAACCCTTTAGTGCTGTGTACAGAGACTTTGTATGTTCAGCCATAATAGTACCTATTTTGTTTGGGAACCAGTCTAGCTGGCCAACCAGTTAGTAAGGACTAAAGCTAAGTGTAGTTAGTTTTCTCTAAATTGAATAGGTGTTAATTTTATAAGTTTTGTTTTGACTTAAGGGGACGGTGGACCTGTTGGTGTATGATTTAATCCTGTAAATAAACACCCTGTATAGAGAAATACAATGTTTCCGGCCATAATCTGGGACTAAAAGAGACTGCAACGTGGTGTGGGCATCACAATATGTAATAAGAGCCATAATGGTTTGCACAAATTAAGTCTCCGTGACTGTTCCAGTTGTGATCAAAATGTTTGCCTTGGCATAAAACATCTAAATGTGCCATTACCCTCGAAACACATTTTTATTTTCAATATGGATCAGGATTGAGTCACTGTGGTTCCCTGGAAAATGTAATAAAGTTATTTCATATAGCGCTTTTCTCTCAATGGGACTCAAAGCACTTCACTATTACAGTATAGTGTGCGCTACGCAGCACATAATAATTTTGCAGACAAAGTCCCTGCCCATAGATAGTGTTGGTAAAGGCGCCACTGCGCATGACAGAACTCCACAAGGTCCCGGATGATTCAAAAAACTTTATTGGCACAAACTCATACTGGGGCTACACCACGATCTCCTCCTCTACGCGTTTCACCCTTAGGAATAGGGCTTCGTCTTGACTCCAAGGAAGAATCACCTTCACAGCAATTTTGTTTCCCCTTATTTTAATGAGCTAGCAGTCCCTGGAATGCAAAGTAGAGTAGAATGGTTCAGCTCTTGTTGCACATCACAGTTCAGAGCTGAGCATCTTGGATTGCTTCTAGAGATGTACGAAAAGTTCATCCAAGTTTGGTTAAAGTTGCAGTTTTCCCATAAAAAGGTTCACAAAACCCCCCAGAAAAGTTTATATAAATTTGCACCAATGTGTGTGTCATGTTGGTCATGTAACCATGATTTTTCTTAATGCAATAAATGGGAACATTTGGATAAAATTGAAAATGTCACAATTTTCTGATTACTTGCTCACGATTACTCATGCCTAAACCTGTCATCGGGGAGACTCCGGGAGCGGGTAGGATCTTGGCGGCCGGAACAGCGGGGAGCAGGCAAGGAGAGTTGGCGTCACGGACTGAGGTCGGTGGCCGGTGGCCGGTGGCTAGCAGGAATGTTGGGGGTCACACAAAGAGTTCGGAGGCAGGCAGCAAGCAGGAACGTCAGGGTCACAAGCAGGGTCTGGCAGCAGGAGGGCAGGAGCAGAACAGGGGAGCAGGGCTGAGACTATGGAGCAGGGACTTAGACTAGGGAGAGGAGGGAATAAACAGGGACAAGACATATTACTAGCAAGGGCCTTTAATATAAGGTACAGGACTCCAAACACAGAACAGGTACAGGAACAGGAACAGAAGCTGTGGCAGAAGCATGGTTGGGCATAGGCATAAGGAGTCTGACACAAAACAAAGGCAAGGGAACAGAACAGCAAACAGGAACTATAAGGACAGAGACAGGAGCAACAAGAAGACAGACAGACAGACAGAGGAACCCCCGAGCAGACAGAATGCAGCAGCACACCCGACAAAGGAGGAATTATGGCTTGGAACAGGAAGTCCGGGAGACCCTGACAAAACCCTTTTGACTCCATGAAGATGGTGACCCATCAAATAGTATTTGCTGCTGGTCTCATCAATGCCCATTTATTTAGCTTTGTTTAATGACTGGGCCAGTATATACATTTTGCCTTAATACTTAAAAAAAAGGTAATTTTTTAACTGCCATTTGTGTATTTGTTTTTGTATGGAAAAATGTCAAATTAAATATCAGCCCACCTAGTATGCCCGTTTTCCTATCAACTGGGGGTGGAGGGATGGGGGGGAGGGAGAAGCAGGGCCTACTGTCCAGGCCCAGCAGACTGAACCCAGTAGTTAGAGTCCCCTGAACTCTCTCGGTGAACAGTTAGGGCTCCAGGATAAAGATGAACAATTCAGGCCGGGAACTCCCCCAGTCAACAGTTCCTGCCTAAACCCTCTTGCCCACTCAACAGCTAGGCCGGGACCTCACATTTGAAAAGCTTGTCTACTCCCCCTCTCCCTGGCAACCCTTTTAATCTCCACTATTTCAGTTGAGAGACTTCAATAAATCCCCTACTAAAGATGTGTGAAACTCCCACACAAGTTCCGAACCAAACAAAATTTCCATTTTGTTCCCCCCCATACCAATTGTTTTTTTAGGAACAATAAGCTTAGCAAACAAAATTCACTGAGCATTAAAATTCAATGTGCAAGTCATGTGGCTAAGCTAGTGGCAAGTGCCTCTCCTACCCTTCACACCCCCCCGATCAATAACATAGCTGAAAGGAGTTGTGCCATTGTGGTGTCTGGATTCTCGCAGTTGCGGTAGAGCAATACTTTTTAGGTTTTGATGACTTTCCCAGCTTTAAAGGATGAAGGCTGCCAAACACCAGTAAGCCAGTGAAACTTGTCAGAATATCCATTCCAGCACTGCAGCAAATCTCGGCAAAACAGTGGCGGTTGGAGAGAGGGCCTGCTGATATGTTTATTTCTTTTTTAAATCAGGCCTTGTGCAGTTAGGCATTGCATACAAATTTATTGCCGATTTATAGCCTTAAAATGTTATTCTTCTTTTTGTCAACTTACTGATTTTATTAATTTTTCCGTTTTAGTTTCTTCTTTTTTTATGACGATGTGTAGGTGTAGTATACAATTTATATTCAACTTTCCCAGATGCAATTTGAAATCAGCTTTATTCTTCATTTCTATACTACCATTGTCTGACACCAGGTGTTTTCTTGTTTATGCATTGCACACAAACACTGTAGACCTTTTTTCCTTCTCTTCAATATGTAGGAACCATATGCAAACGTCAGGATTTAATTTGAAAACCTTTATTTCCCTCTTTGTTTAGTGACAAATGTGCGTGTTTTGCTGTTTTCCATGTTACGGAAATGTATGCACATGCAAAGGCGTTGTTATATTCTTTGTTGAATTTGAGCAGGTCAGTATAGCAGTGACTGATAATGAAAGAGACATGCAATTAATTTCATACTAATAAGAAGAGACAGATGCATGCCATATAATATTTCTGCTGAGATTCTTGCCTCTGTGATCTATGCCAGATTTCATTTAACTGTAACACAAAACAAAATCATGCTTTTAAATTAGAGTATACATGCATACATACATATATTAAGGTGCCCTCCTTGTCCATGCTCTGAACCTCTCTCAGGAATCGGGGAAGGCCAAGTATGTAGCATTTCAAGAGGTTTATTTAATGTACAGGTTTCCTGTCCTTAGTTGACAGAAATAGGGCATTGACCCTTTAACTGAACAAACAAAACCACAAAATAAAAGCCTAGCTCCCACTGGAACTCTTACAGTATTAACCTATTGGCTGTTTTTTACTCACCAGCTCAGTATTTAACTGAACACCCGAGTTCTGATATCTTGGAGCTGCGGTCACATAACTTAAAGCACCCTGTTAACAAAAGTCGCAGTTCGCCGAAGACCTGTGTTCAGGCTTCTTCTCCCTGTTGGCAACAGCTTACTCCCAGCCTGTGGCTTTGCTTCCATTGTTTCTGTCTGCCTAGTGTGCCAGCATGTCCTTTAAAGAGAATCTGACTCTATCTCAGGTGCAGCCAATTAGTCAGGGCTACAAGGATTAACCATTACCATAACCATTATGTAACCAGGAAAAATGGCTTTAGACATCATTTTGCTCATATAAATGCCCTCTGTAACTCTATAACACATCCTACCCCCTAGCTCAACAGCATGGAATGAGCGATCTTGACCGAGAGGCAGCGTGCTCTAGATACGGTTGTAATGCTAGGAACCGCCTAGCGACTAAAGTTTTTCTTCTTATTTTGGTGCATCCATTTCAAAGGGGCATGGTCTGACACAAGAGTAAAAGGTCTACTCAGTAAATAATACTTCAAGGACTATGTTGCCCATTTGATGGCTGAACATTCTTTTTACCACAGAATAATTCTGTTCTCCGGGAAGTAATTGTCTACTGATGTATAGGATGGGATGTTCCTTGTTCCCCACTATTTGTGACAGCACAGCTCCCTACTTCCGATGCAACCAAAATTGTATCCCGGCAAAAAGCATTTTTCAAATCTGTAAAGGCAGCTTCACTGGGTTTATCCCATTTTACCATTTCTTGGGCTCTTGCCTTAGTTACTGTAGGTCAATCAGCGAGACTGCCTTGTGTCAAAATGGGGTATACATTTTCTATATTACCTACAATACCCAGGATTCAGGATTGCCCTGATTCTTTTTTAATGGACCGGGCAAGTTCTTTATTGCCTCTATGTTTTTTATTTGTGGTTACACAAGACCTCTCCCTACAATGTACCCTTCACTGAGGGTACACCTGCTGTGTAGTCTGATTTTGGCGTGAATCTTCAAAATGAGGCTGTGTACGTGATTCGGGGGTATTTAGAAAGGTTCTGTACTATTTTACCTGACGAAGGGGGTCCTCCTCGAAATGTTCTGATGTTTAATCTCTGCTATTAAAGCCACACATTTTTTCATATACTTGTGTTGGCATGTTCAATTTGCGTGTGTAGGGGATTCAATGATTTTTCGATATAAAGTGGAGCAGCGGGTCACTGTTTTTCTCCTCCTTGCAACATAGAAGTTCATTCCGGAGAAAGGATACCTGAAGACGGTTCTGGTGAGTACAGATTTTGCCTGAAATATGTGGATTTGTTACAATGTACAATAAGTAATTAGTTTCAGCCAATCCAATTGCACACTTAGATGGATTGGCTGTAAAACCTGCTTGTCTAAACACTGCTTCCACTCTCATTAGATGCATCTTCCAATCCATAGTATAGATGATTAGATCATCCAGATATGCAGATGGATATTGGGCATGAGGTCATAGAAGCTTGTGCATAAGCCTCTGAAAAATCAAAGATGCCCCCTGCACATCAAAGAGCAAACATTATATTGAAACAGCCTATCATGAGTGGCAAAACTAGTTTTCCTTTTTTCAGAGTTAGAAAGTGGCATCTGCCAGTAACGTGTGGTCAGATCCAGAGTAGACAAAAAATCTTGCTTTTCCTAGTTGGTCTATCAATTCATCTACTCTCGGGATTGGGTAAGCATTGAACTGAGATATTTTGTTTAATTTCCTGAAATCTTTACAGAACATAACTGTAACATCAGGTTTTGGAACTATCATTATGGGACTGCACCACTCACTGTGGCATTCTTCAGTGACTCCCAACTAGCATTTTTTTTAACTTCCGCCCTTACTTCCACTCTTTTTACTTCTGGAATGCTGTGTGCTTTAATTTTTCCAGAAATTCCTGGTTTAGTGATGATATAATGGCATATTGCTGTGGCAAGACCGGGTGTTGGTGAGAAGACATTACTATTCCGTTATATCATTTTTGTGACCTCAACATTTTGTTCAGGTGTCAGTTCTGGTGAGACAAAAACCTGGTCCTATGATCTGACAGGCTTGGTATTAGCATCTGTTATGACGATATACAAGGCTTTAACAAGTTTAGATGGTATTCTTGTACTTGCTTGTTGTGGTCAGGTTGTCTAACATTATAGTTGACTTTCCTTGCTGCCGCAATGATCTCGTAAAGGTATTTGCCATTTTGCAAGGAGTTTGATCTCAGCTGTAGGCACCTATCCCAACACACTATCTCCAGACTGGAACTTCCGGACTTTGGCATGTTGATTGTAATATATTTGTTGGTTTTCTTGAGCCCACTCCATATATTATTGGACAATGGTAGTCAATAGGGCTGTCCCTTAAGTTAGTGTTGTGCTCTAGAACATTATTTCCTTTTACTGGCTGTTCTTCCCATATCTCTGTTGCTATATATCGAATATACCTCTAGGATTGTGTCAGTATCGAAACTGAAAGGGTGAGAAGTTTCTAGAGGCCAGAAGAACCTCTCTCACAACAAACATCAAGGGAGAAGGAGATCCCAATTTTTCACATCTCGATTTACAACTTGCGAAATCCGCGGAGTGTATTGGTAATAATAATAATAATAAAATCCGCAAAATGCGAATCACCCTTTTTGAGATTGATCCGCTGAAATCCGTGGACTGAAAGAACCGGCCGATCCGGTGCAGATCCAAAAATGTGCCAATCTCTACTTACTAACTTCCTTAGTATTCCTTTAAGTGTCTGGTTGAAGAGCTCAACTAATTCATTAGTTTGTGGGCGATAGTCTGAAGGTTTATGGGGTCTTATTTGAAGTACCTGCAAAATTCATTCATAAATCGATACAATGGGTGATCCTTGATCTGTGAGGGAAGAGGAAGAGAGAGACAGAGACACAGAGAGACAGAGAGACAGAGAGACAGAGAGACAGAGAGACAGAGAGACAGAGAGACAGAGAGACAGAGAGACAGAGAGACAGACTCAAATTTAAGTTGCAATTTTTAAAAACTGCATTTAAGGATACACACAGGATAAAAAGGATAAATAAATATATCACAAAAGCTGCAATACATTTTTTTATCTGCCTTATAATAATAGAAAAGAAAATTATTAGTGGCATGTAATCTAATCCCATATTGGTAAAATCATTTTTTAAAAGTGATTAAAAAATCCAAGTTCTATTCTCCAGGGAATATTTACGAGTATTTAGTCCTGCTGCTCCTGATAGTGGTCCTTCCCTTGCCATTACAATGTCTTCAGGACTGCAGATACTGTAACACGGAAGAGTAGTACACAATCTTCTGTAGCGTAATAAGTTTTATTTCACAGGTAGTTCAAAGTAAATAAATCCAGTGTACTCACAAAATATAAAGTCCTGTTCAGCACATAATCCTGGCATTTTCCTGTCGATGGGACCCCAAGCATGCGTCTCTGCTCAACCGCGGTACTTTGCTTCCTCTCCCACACGTCCCGTCCTTCTCGGCTCTCTTGGATTTCAAAATGAATCAAATAAATCAAGTCTTATAAATCAATGTGCATGGTGACTTGACCCTTTATATAATGCCCCTTGCTGTCATTGGTGTGACATTCTGCCAAAAAGATAGACAACATTTTGAGCAATGTATATTTTCTTGAAAACGTATAATTTAAGAAGAAAAACGCAAATGAATTTACAAATCAAATTTGAAGACCTTCTCCATTTCTGATCAATGCTACTCTTTCCACAAATCATTTTACATGTCAGTTCTAGAGGGCACATAACTTCATAAATAATACAAGTGCTGACTGTGCATGTGCTGTATAAATAATATACACAGGAGCCTATTCTAGTAGATCCAAAGTGTGACAAACTGCTTCTAAAGTGTACTTTAGAAGCAGATTGGCATGCTTTGCAATTCTGTAAATCCTTATCGCATGTCCAATCTGTGTGTAAAGGACTTTTTTAGAAGCGGTTTCACTCTTGTTCTGACGATCTGATCGGTTTGTCAAAAAAGCCTCCAACTCACATTTTTTGCCCACAACTCCTATTCTCATTGCTCTCTTTTTGCAAGCCGCTTCTAAAAACTCACATTTTTTTAACACCACCTAAAGGGTGGCGAGATTGGTTTTGTGAGTTAAATCTACAGCCTGAAATATGCGTTTGGCTGAGAGAACAAAACTCATAAATCAGACAGGGATGGAGTTAGCACCACCTCTGGTCCTTCCGCTTCTAAAGCAAGCACAAACTGTGCGGTTTTGCTGTTAAACTGTGTGGTTTGTCACTTTTTATAGAAGCGGTTTAGATGATAACAGAGAATAGGGTTTTTCTCACATTTCATTCTGCTACTTTTGAACATGACATCTTCAGAGTTGTGAGAATTGCCCCACAGTGTCTAACAGATCTAACAATAATTGACATGGTTCTTTAGGTTACCATGTGCTGAGTTATTTCATTCATCACAAAAAATGAATTTGTCATAAAACAAAGATTCAGCATTCAGAATTTCAGACACAAAACTGACTTTTGTTACTTGTGTAACGGGTTTCCCCCCCCCCCAATCGCAGATTATACTGTGGGTGCGAAAGGAACATACGGTGTTACCATAGGTGTGGTGCATTACCTGTTGGCTCGCAGGAGGGCTGAGCTTCCGCCACGGGGAAACTGGGGCAATTATACTAGGGGTACTCACTTACAACGATGCAGCGCCTCCACCTGCGATGGCTCCCACCAGAGGGGCAGTGGTTCCTCGCAGGACAATCACAATAATTAATACTCACACACAGATATATAATAACTAATACTATTTACTTAAGAACATGAGATAACACATATCATGACAATACCAACATAACCGGTGTCCCTCTCTAGAGGAGACACTTACCACTGCGTCGCGCAGGACGCTCTCCCAACACCAGGTGATCCCACCCAGTGTCCATAGAGTCCCACCCAATGTCCCACACTTTTGTAGAGAGAAGCAATGGGTGACTGCGCAGTCACAATTATACTAAGGGCCCGTTGGTGCACTTATGACTGTATGATACCTGCCGAGCACTCCGGTGCTCGGGTCAGCAACACTTCACAAAGGGTCAGTCGTAGGATGATGTCATCTGATCCCCAACCGGACTCCTTGCACGTGGACCACCAGGGGCGATCCCAACCTGGAAACAGTCTCTGAGGACCCCAACTTGGATCCGAACCTCTCAGCAGGAACCGCAGCGTCCGCTGAGTCCCTATCTAACACTACAACAACGTGGCACACACTATACTATAGGCCGTCCCTATAGCACAACAACCTTAGGTGGCTTAAGGAAAACTCCTAGGGCCTGCGGGGGTGCCTATCCTATGCAGGTAGGTCCCTGCACCCACCCTACTCGTAACACGGGCCCTGGGCTATGGCTTCCCGGATTGGTTACCGCTATGAAACCCCCAGTTGCCTCACACTACGCGCAACGCGGACCTGGGCTATGGCTCCCCGGACTGAGTACCACTATGAACCCCCCAGTTGTCCCACGTCGCTTACCTCACCTAATTCCTGCATCAACGCTCTGCAGACTAACACTCAGCCCACTTGTCCCTCTCTATTCCCCAGCTCTAACTACAGCAAGTGACAGGGGTCCCTAACCTGAGACTGTCCCTGGCAACACTCACTAACCTGGAGGGGAATCAGGGCTAACTTGGACCTTAGGGCCGCTGGCCTAGTGCAGGGAGTCCCTGACTCCTGCACCCTACCTCTTTCCTTGGGCTCCTGACTCTGACCTCCCACGCAACTGCAAGCCCGCGAAAATGTATCCTCTTGCCTCCTAGAGATCCTGCAGCCCTATTGGCTCCTATGAAACACCTGGTGTGCTTGGCCCTAAGCCTCATGGGAGTTGTAGTCCCGTGGAGGCTGTACTTACATTGGGGCCGCGTGTGCGTCTTCCCTGCACCTGCAGTAACCCCTAATGGCCGCCGCAACCTCCCTCTCATTGTCCCTACTCTTGCGCGACTCTTTCCTGACTCTGGGGCTCTTCCCGCGCATGCGCGACTACTGCGCATGCGCGAGCTAAAGGCCAATGGCGGTGCACTCACTGCCCGGTTCCGAGAGGGCCGGGATCCCAGTGACGCGCGTGCGGCCTTGGCAACCGGCCGCATGCATCCCCGGCAACCCCCGAGCCGGGACCTGACCGCCCTCACCTCACGCAGCGCCAGACAGGGCCGCCATTGGACTCGGCGGCACCCGCGATCGGCAGAGAGGTAAGCGGGTTGCTGGCACTCCGGGGAGACCTGGCTACACTTGTGTGTGGAGTTTCTTAACACACCAGGCCCGCCGACAGGGGGAGCGCAGGGACATCTGTCCCAGGTCTGAAGGTGGTGCGAGCCTGCTCCAGTTGTCTGAACCCAGAAGTTATGCCCCATATGAAGTTGGGTCGAACATCCGCTATCGGTCACCTGGTTGGGCCCCCCACTGCTGCTGAGTAGGGCCTGGAAACACACACAGTTAGGGCAAGGTGAGGGGAATCTGAAAGGATATGTGGGATCAAAGAGAAGAGGTGGGAAGAGTTAAAGTAATATGGTAGAAGTGTAAGAGGGGGAGAGAGAGTGGGGTGACAGAGAAATGGAAGGTGAGAGATATGGGGAGTTATAAAGAGAGAAGAGAGTGAGAGAGTGAAAGGGAGCGAGTGAGAGAGATGGGTGAGAGAGAGAGAGAGAGAGAAGAGGTAGAGTGAAATGGAGAACAAGGGAGTGTGAGAAAGGGGGGGCTGGAGGTGAAAGAGGTGGAGAGCCGACCGTGACCCCGACCTCGCTGCCTTCCTCCTGCCTGACCTTTTTGCCCGTTACCTGGATTCTGCACCACTATCGCCTGCCCTGACCCTTTGCTTGCTTACTGATCATGGATACTCTAACAGACTCTGGGCTCTGGTCGGTTAATTGGCATCCCTACCAGTCCGGTTCCTGATTGAGACGAGCACCGTCACAAAGAGTGAGTGAGACGGGGGGAGAATTAGAGTGGGGGATAGTGAGAAAATGGGAATAAGTGAAAGAAATGGGGAGAGTGAGAGAGAAGGGGAGAGTCTTGCAGACACGGTTCGTTGGAAATATGGTGGGGCCCAGTGCACTGTGTGTGCACAGGACTTCTTAAGTCTTCCAGAGCCGTGCCTCCTGTCACGTGATAACGTCATGAGATTATGTCATATAACACACAGGCCTCTTGCCGATGATATCATGTAATGTTGCATCATCAAGGTGACGCATCATCATGTGGTACTTGGAGCTGCCGGCAACTTACAGAGGCCCCACGCTCTCCCCTGGTCCAACTTCGGTAATAACAGTTTAACTGTTGTGGTGGTTCATTTAACCACCAGAACATTTAAACAGTGATTATGTAAGTTCGACCAGGAGAAAGGACAGGGCATATGTAAGTGCGGGACCTGGTGCAGTAGCACTGATGTGACTGCCATCAAGCCGGCCCTGGCCACCGACAAGGGAGATCAACCACCTCTTCCCCGCTCAACAACCTGGGACCCTGGTGGAGACTCTAGTCCTGAGCCTTGAGAAAACTGTTGGCTGCCCTGACAGCAATTTACAATATATTTATTTATCACCCCAACCTATTTCAATAAGCTTTCTTATGCTAAACGTATCTCTAAATGAGTTTAGCAAAGATCTTTGCTGGAGCATTTTTGAAGGTGCTCATCTTTGCTTTTAATCCTGACATTTCTCTCACTGAGAGGGGGAGTTAGTAGAAAGTGGAAAGTTCAAATCACCTCAATCAGTAAATTCTACATACACGGTGGTTTAAATCTCTGCCAAAGTTACAGAATTTACAAATCAGGATGTTTGTATCTATATTCATAACATTTCACTGCAAATGTAATGCTTCCTTTGTAGCAAAAGAAATCCTGCATGGCGTACAGTCATATATGGAAATGACATCATCCCTTAGTTCATATTCACAGTAGTTTCACTATAAGCATAAGCAAACCACCTCAAACATTACTCCATGTGGATAGTCATCTCAGTATGCTTTATTGTCTATACAACGAACATTTAAAAGGTGCACCCTACTTACCTGCAACACACAATAATTTCTGTGCAACATTTCTATATCAAAATGTACCTTGTTATGGTTACATGACATCTAAAGTTATATTGTTCAAGAAATAAATTAATGTTCTTACTTCCTACCATTCATTTATGCATGGTTGTTGTTGGTGTGGTCACTTCTTCTCAGATTTGACGAAGCGATACTATGAAACGCGAGAACTCGTGATCCTGTGTTGGTGGAGCTGTACTACTTTGTTTGGACACTCGCGGCCACCGTAGTCCCTGAGGAGAGCTCACGTCGTAGGTCCTGCAACCGGACGCACGAACAGGGAGACTCCTGGCGGAGCCTACCAAGTGGACATGGAGGCTGACATTGTTTAACCTACATGTAAGTTCTGTATGCTTACTTTTATCTTATACTATATTAGTGAAAGCACTGTATGTTTGCCTGCCTGGATGTCCGGTGTCCCCAGGGGAAATCTCATTGGTCCCTTGGGTCGCCCGCCCCCGCACACCTCTCATTGGCCTGAGGCGGAGTGACGGCCCACACACACACACACACACACACACACAACACAGCAGCTCTATACACACACACACACACAACACAGCAGCTCTATACACACACACACACACACAACACAGCAGCTCTATACACACACACACAACACAGCAGCTCTACACACACACACAACACAGCAGCTCTATACACACACACACACACACACACAACACAGCAGCTCTATACACACACACACACACAACACAGCAGCTCTATACACACACACACACACACACACACACACACACACACACACACACACACACAACACAGCAGCTCTATACACACACACACACACCCTCTGTCCACCCCCCTCCCCCCCCTCACGTGCGCCGTCCTGCACTGGCTCCGGACGGGAAGCACGGCCCTCCTACCCCAGCCGCTCCCTTACCTCCCCGGCGCTACCACCCGCTCAGGTAAGTCACTGTGCGTCCCGCCTCAGCCTCAGGCACACTGCGCATGCCGCCTCAGCCTCAGGCCCACTGCGCGTCCCGCCTCAGCCTTAGGCCCACACAGGGCGCTTCCTACCGCCGCTCAGCCAGACGCCACATCGAGCGGGCGCCGGGGGGGGGGGGAGCGCGAGTCTTAGGCCCACACAGGGCGCTTCCTGCAGCCGCCTGCACGCCTCACTCAGCAGGACGGCACATCGGGGGACCAAGCGGGCGCCGGGGGGGGAGGAGCGCGAGTCACAGGGAACGGGGGGGGGGGGGGGGGAGTCACGGGGAACGGGGGGGGAGTCACGGGGAACGGGGGGGGCCACCAGCCAAACCAGCAGGGGGACGGACGCACGGAGGAGGGGGGGGAAATGCCCATACATAAATTATGACAATACATATGCCCACTGCTCTCCACCCCCCCCACTCCCCTTTCCCCCCCCCACTCCCCTTTCCCCCCCCACTCCCCTTTCCCCCCCCCCGCTCCCCTTTCTCCCCCCCGCTCCCCTTTCTCCCCCCCCGCTCCCCTTTCTCCCCCCCCGCTCCCCTTTCTCCCCCCCCCCGCTCCCCTTTCTCCCCCCCCCGCTCCCCTTTCTCCACCCCCCCCACTCCCCTTTCCCCCCCCCCACTCCCCTTTCCCCCCCCCCACTCCCCTTTCCCCCCCCCGCTCCCCTTTCTCCCCCCCCGCTCCCCTTTCTCCCCCCCCCGCTCCTCTTTCTCCCCCCCCCCGCTCCCCTTTCTCCCCCCCCCTGCTCCCCTTTCTACCCCATTTACATCCCGGGCAACGCCGGGTCTCTCAGCTAGTGCTTAATAAACTACCGATTTTCTTATACCTCCTGTGGTTGTCGCCAATTGCTTGGAACTTTCCAAGAGGGACTACCCTGTGAGAACCAGCTGTTCATCCTGATGAGACAGGGATCGTTTTTGAGGCAGGAGCTGAAAGAAACTATGATAGGAGGGGCTCACACATGTGCGTGTGAGTTGAGCTATTATTAGATTTCTATTTTATTGCACCCTGCCATCCCCCTGTGTGTATGTTAATACCTGTGGTCACACATTCATTCTGATATTTTTTTGTTGTTTTTGTCCTATGCGCTTCTTCTCTGATCACTAACCACCCTTTATATAGCCCTTTGAGTGTCGGAGGGGCCAGAATGCCATGTCCCCTCTGAAACTCACGATCATTTGACTGCATAAGTTCAGATCGCATCCTGGGTGCCAGAATCCATGACATAATAGCTACACCCTGCGGCACTCAAATCTCTATGGGTGCAATTCCCTCTTTTAAGAATTTTCTTACATTTTAAGCTTATAATTAAGGGATCCAGGGATCCAGGTCCAGTGTCAGAATCAGTTTTCCAAACAAGATTGGTTTTGTAGGATATGAAAAGATCCATTTTTGATGGCCCACTGTTGCCATACTTCAAAGGGGTTAAGAAAGGATATTAAGAAAGGTGAAGTGGAAATAAAATCTAAAAAATTAAAATGCGATTATCTCTAGAAAGAGAAATAACTGGCCAAGCTTTTTTTTCTGTAAAATTAAAATATTTAAAGCCTTTTTAAAGGAAGGAAACAGAAGCGCACATATTTAATTACTGTATTGAACACTGCAGGGCTGTCAAATTAAAGTGTGAGATAAAAACATAACAAATGGTCTCTCAACATTTTTTTTTTTTATAACTTGAATTTTATTGATGAATATATGCTTTTTATACATAAAGAGAGACGTTCAATTAAACATATTTCAACTTAGCATATAGTAAACATTAATTTACGCATAACTGACCCACACAGTTTTTCGAGCCCTACTTAACCGTGCGGGAGATAGTCACTTTTATTGTGAGGGGTCGGGGGATAATAATAATAGTAATAAATTATAATAAATAAAAAAAAAAAAAAAAGGGGGGGGGAGGGGGAAGAGGGAAGGGGTGTAGGATAGGAATGGGAGATCGGAGGGAATGGATGGGGTGGTTTCTGAGAGCTGTTGAGATGTCTTTACTGCTAACAACTAGTTACATTCGTTGATGCAGGGTATATATGAGCAACCTCATGGTGTGTGCGGTATTTGTTGTGGGTACGGTCTTCACCTCTCTGTAGGAGAACGCATTTATAACTATCATAGCCAGATTGTGTCACGCTCTACCCCAGGAATGTCTGTCTGTGCTAACCAAGGAGTCCAGACTTTTAGGAAATTGTCACCAGTATCATTAACTAAACTTGTTAGCTTTTCCATCTGGCAGATAAACCAAATACGATTCCGAATCTTTGGGATAATTGGAATTTCGGGGCGTTTCCATAATGCTGCAATCTCACACCGCGTTGCTATTGCGAAATGTGCAATGAGTTTATTATGCGGTTTTGACAGGTCTTTTAAGGGTCTGTTTAAGAGAAACAGCCATGGGTCTGGGGGAATAGAGAGGTCGAAAATCCTCTGGATCCAATTCCTGATTTGTTCCCAAACTAGTGAGATCCGCGGGCATGACCACAGCATATGTAACAGGTCAGCTGTTCCTCCACATTGTTTGGGGCACAATGGGGAGGACCCTGGAATGAACTTAGATAATTTGAGTGGGGTGAGGTACCACCTCATGAGGACTTTATATGCGTTCTCCTTCATTGTTGTGCATATGGAACTTTTAGCAGTAGCTAAGAATATGGAGTCCCAATCTTCTTCTTCTAGGGTTTCCCCTAGGTCTAACTCCCATTGGTTTTGGAATGAGGGTGCTTGCTGTTTGGAAGTGGCAGACTCGACTACCTCTCCGTAGATCGTAGATATAAGTCCCTTCGTGTCGGATTCTACCCGGCAGAGCTTTTCGAAGTTTGTCAAGGGAGGGTATGGGGCGGATTTGTTATAGAATGCTCTAATCTGGAGGTATTTATAAAATTCTGTGTGGGGAATATCTTTTTCTAGTCTGATATGGTCGAATGTTTTGATTTTTAGATTGTATCCTTCTATATCTTTGAGTCTACTATATCCTTTTAATCTCCAGATGGAACTACTGTTACCAATTAGGCCAGGTGCAAAACTCGTGTTGTTCCATATGGGGGACATTAAAGAGTATCTTGATGTGAGAGAGTTTTTGATTCTTGTTGCTTCCCAAACCGATAGAGAGTTGATCATTGAGTTGAGCGGCAAGGTAGAGGGTATTCTCGCTAATTTAGGTAACCAAATCAGGCTGCTGAGCTCTAATGGGGAGCATGCAGCACTTTCCAATTCCACCCATCTCTTCAATGTAGGGTCTGAGTGCCATTGTATAATATGACTTAATTGAGCCGCTTTATAATATGATAACAGGCAGGGTACCGCTAAGCCACCAGCTAAGGTAGGTCTTTTCATATTTAATTTATTTACTCTCGGTTTCTTCCCGTTCCAGACAAAGTTAGATATTGCAGACTGAAGTGAGAGTATATCCTTCAGTTTGAGTGGCACTGGTAGTGTCTGGAAGAGGTATAGGATACGGGGAAGTAAATTCATTTTAACGCTATGTATCCTACCTATCCAAGAAATCTTCTTGGAAGACCATCTGATTAGGTCTTGTTTTAATGTCCGAATTAGGTTGGGATAATTTGCATTGTAGATGCTTTTTGCATCTTTGGTGATATGAATCCCTAGGTATTTTATAGACTTCTTTTGCCAATTGAATTTGAAATTTAGTTTCAGTAGTTTCTCTGTATGTCTAGGGAGACTTGGATTGGTTTATTTTGAACCCAGAGACTTTGGAGAATTTGTCTAGTAGGTCAAATAGATTTGGTAATGAGGTGAGGGGTTTTGAGATGATTAATAGGATATCGTCTGCATACAGGGCCGCTTTATGGGATTGAGTGTATGCGTTTAACCCTGAGATATCCGGATTGTCTCGAATGCGTGCTGCCAGTGGTTCAATACATAGGGCAAACAGGAGGGGAGATAGCGGGCACCCCTGTCGTGTGCCACTTTGGATTTGAAATGGGAGTGAGGGGAAGCCCTGATGTATAACCCTGGCAGATGGGCCTGAGTATAGTGACATAATCGCTTCACTCACCCGATCCCCGAAGCCAAATGCCACTAGCGTCTCTTTTAGATATGGCCAGTCAATCCTATCAAAGGCTTTTTCCGCGTCCAGACTTAATAACATGGTTTGAGTATTATTTTTATTTGCCAATTCTAGCAGATCAATAAATCGCCGGGTGTTATCCGCTGCCTGCCTTCCTTTGATGAAGCCGACCTGATCTGGATGTGTTAGTCTGGGTAGGATTAGACTTAATCTGTTGGCCAACAATTTAGCATATATTTTTATATCGGTATTAATTAAGGAAATTGGCCTATAGCTTTTACAATTCAGCGGATCCTTGCCAGGTTTATGTATTAGAGATATAGACGCCCGCAGCATATCCTCGGGGATCGGGGCTCCTGCTAATATAGCGTTGAACATGTGGAGCAGCCGTGGGGCAAGTGAATTTGAGAACTTCTTATAGTATAGCCCCGAGAAACTATCTGGACCTGGTGCCTTTGATGGTTTAAGTTCTTTGATGGCCTGTGACACTTCTTCTAATGTGAAGTCGGCGCCCAGGACCTCCTTGTCTTGCTCTGTCAATCTCCCTATCTTTGAGCTGGTCAAGAAATCTCTTAGAGCTCTGCTCGTTTTGTTATTATGTGCCACTTTCTTACCGTCATATAGGGAACTATAAAATGAACCAAATTCTTCTACTATCTTTTTGGGATTAGCTGTTTGTATACCCGATTTTAAGCGTATAGCTTGGATGTTAAACTTAGATTGCCTATCTTTTAAAGCTCGAGCCAGCATCGTATCCGGCCTGTTAGATTTTTCGTAGAATTTCCTCTTGGACCAACTCAGGGAGTTATCTGCTCTGGAAGTCAATAGCATGTTCAGTTCAATTTTTGTATCTTTTAAATCCTGTGTTGTTTGTGAATCAGGATTAGATTTGTGGTTTAAGATAAGAGAATGTAGTTTGGATTGGAGCAAATTAATTTTGGAATCTGTCTCTCGTTTTCGTTTAGCTGTGATGTTGATCAAAATGCCCCTTAGGGTTGCTTTATGAGCCTCCCAAAGTATCGTATGGGATTCCACAGAGCCTGTGTTTATCTTGAAAAATTGAACTATTTCTTGATCTATTGCATCACATATTTCGGGTATCTTAAGAATAGACTCATTAAGTTTCCAGTTTGCACCTGGCCGATTGGCTCGGATATTATTGCACCTTAGCTCTATTGGTGCGTGGTCAGACCATGAAATATCATGGATCTCTGTTTGCGTGACCATAGGAACCAGGTGGCACGAGACAAAGAGGTAGTCGATTCTACTGTATGAGGTATGTGGGTGGGAGTAAAAAGTGTAATCTCTGGTAGATGGATGGAGCTCTCTCCATATATCCACTAACTGGGTGTCCTTCAGGCCTCTGTGAAGGGTGGATTGCGCCTTTTTATTGTCAGAGACTCCTCCTCTTGATCTATCTATATCTGAATGCATTGTTATATTGCAATCTCCTGCTACTATGACGCAGCCTTTAGCTACAGAGTTTAATATTTTGAAAAACTTATCAAAGAAAGTTGCATCTTGTATACAGGGTGCGTAGAGGGAGGCGAATGTGATAAGCTGTTCGTGAATCATTCCTACTAAAATTATATAGCGGCCTTCGGTATCTTTTTTAATTGTCTGGGAGACAAATGGGATTTTGTTATTAAACAAAATGGCTACCCCTCTTTTTTTGATTGAGGCTGATGAAGCGAAAAATTGGGAGAAGCCTTTGTCCAGGAATTTGGGTGGGTTGTTCTTATTGAAGTGTGTCTCCTGTAAGAACAACACGTCCGCCTGTTTTCTCTTATAGTCCGTGAAAGCTAATTTTCTTTTGATTGGACTATTGAAGCCTTTTACATTGTGAGATATAAAGGTTAACGCCATGTGTTATATTGGAAGAAGTAACTAGTGTGAAGACCCATATACTCACCTTTGGCCATCATTCTGGTGAATCTATCCGATGTTCTTCTCATTAGTATGTCGGTTAGTCTCATCCATATGGTTCCGCTTGTCCATGGGGAGGTAGGGAAGAGGACAGAGGTGGGATAGGGAGACAAAACAAGGGAAGTTACAAGAGGGATATAACGTGGGTTAGAAAGCAACACAAAAAAAAGGGAAAATGTAAAAAGGAGTGAATAAAAGTCAGGAACGTGCCCCGGGAGCCCCCGAGGATTGCTCCTGTGCCCAGTGGGCAGGTCTGCTGGTTCCATCGTATAGATGGATCGGACTCCTGTGATGGAGGCAAACCTGCCTGGGACTTGTGGTCGGTCTCTCCTATTGAGGGACCCAAAAGAGAAACACATGCGCGTCGCCGGGGATAACCCCGCCGACACATTTTCCATAAATTTATTAACTTATTAACTGCGGCAGCTTAACTTGGATGTCTTGAGTGCCACGTAACATTGGAAACCTTAATATAAACAGGGACAACAATTGTACTCTACGTGAGACCACAAAACCTAATGACAACATAGTCAAAACTTTGACTGTACATGACAATTATGGAGCAACTTTTAGTAGACTATCTCATATATTTTCTATGGGTCGTTTGGTATATGTAACCGAGAAGACACATATGACATATGACAAGTGAGACATACAAGGTATAAAAGACAGATATATGGACACAAGAGGTAAATAGGGCGTTAACATCACCGTAGTATAGATAAACGTTTCTGTGACCTAAGCATAAGACAGTGAACAATGGGTTAAGCGTATTAACTGAATTAACTGTAATCCCATTGAGGATAATTAACCAGAGGTTATGTGGGGGATAAACATATATAATCTGCGTATCTCTAATATGAAGTGCAGGTCATAACAACTATATATATATTACACTAGAGAACCATATATACTACCTAAGCAACTTATATGTGGATCTTATTTGTGTTCGTCAACTAGTTTGAATTCCCTGTGTTAGTTATAGCGAGTGCTATAATTATATTACATTAGGTAACAATTAGTCAAAAAAGTAATCAACTCCCTAAATATTAAATATACTAATTTGGGCTTGGTTAAACATCTCTGAGTCTGGGTAAACATTGCCTATATGTAGGACTCTGAGTACGGGACTATACAGCTAAAGTGACCTAGGTAGATATATATGTATATCTGCCCATCGTACATAGGTGAACCTCTGAGTGTGGATGACTACGTTATTATAATAATTATAACAATATCTTTGGGTACCCTACATAAGTCTCTTTTTAATAAAGAGTTCAGTATAATGTTAATGAGTGTTGTGATGAGCCAGACTATCAATAACCGGGGCTTATTGATGGTGTTAATAGTACTACTGATAGTGTTGATAGTGAATATTAAAAGGTAATGATACATAGTATACACGGTGTCCAGCATAAAGCACCTAGGTATATATGTAGCGAATAACAAAAATAGCGAGTTCTTAGTGTATCTACGTATACACATATATCCATGTATGCACACGTATACAGTGTACCTACATATATATTAATATACCTAAGCATGCACATATGTACATCGCACATGTATATATCACATACATATTCGACCTATAGTACCTATACATATATATATATATATATATATATATACATACATACACATATATCCACTTATAGCATATAACAGTTCGATATAATATAGCATAATGCAGTACCGTATAGTATAATACATATACCTACACTCATACACATATATACATATATAGCTACACCTCGTATCCATACATATATCCACTACATATCTATTACATATATATACCGTGTACACAATACAGCAGAATACAAGTGTTCAAAAAGTGTATGCACCACATATATACACATAAAGCACATATACAACACACATGTACATATATATATATATATATATACACACACACACACACATACATACATACACATACATATATATACACACACACACATATACATTTATACACATATACACATACACACATATACATACATACACATACATACAGCCTATATATGGCACAACACATATACCAACCATATCTCACCAAGTTTATATCACATATATATACTGTATTCACTTATAATCTTATTGTTTTTGGTAACATATGTATTTGTGGTATGTTTATTTTTGGGAAGTCTAATGTCACTCAAACTGTAAAAGGGAACATCATCTGTATATACCCTTAAGCGGAGAAG
Organism: Ascaphus truei; assembly: GCF_040206685.1. NCBI lineage: Eukaryota > Metazoa > Chordata > Amphibia > Anura > Ascaphidae > Ascaphus > Ascaphus truei. The sequence continues at coordinate 81,166,904 of NC_134489.1, read as the reverse complement.
GCCATATGTCATATCGCCTCTCCACATTAAGTAATACACAGGTGCTGAAGTCTCCAGGGTTTGGGCTCCTGAACGGGGGACGGCCATCTTGGAAGTATGAGATCTCCAGGAAGTGTCCGAGATCTCGCGAGAGGGAGGTGTCTGGCAGTGACGTCAGGTCTGTGGCGCGGGAAAGTCATTCTGTCTCCCGCTCACCTCGTGGAAGGACCTGGGGAAGATGGCTGCCGCTTCAAAGTTGTGGATGGAGCTGCTCCAGGAACTCATCATTCTCCAACAGCTGTGGTAGGTCGTTCTCCTGCCTGATGGTGCATGGGTATTAGGTTTCAGTCGCCTTGGGTGTGGGAAGGTTTCAAAAAGGGCACTGCTGCACGGGAAGGACTTATTTGGTGTTTGGGATTTCGGTGGTATCACTGTTTTTTGATCCATTCTTGGGACGGGTTGCTTTGTTCCCGATGGGGGCGGGTGTTTTTAAGTTGGTTGATGGGGAGTGAGAGGGGCTCTGAGGTGAACCAGTGACACCAAGTTTGGTCAGGAAGCTCTCCCCGTCCTCCGGTCTCCGAAGGGTGTGTGCAACCCCGTTTTTAATAGAGAGCAAAGCACAGGGAAACAACCAACGATATTTAATGTTGTTATCCCTGAGTGTCTTTGTAACATGGGCCAGTGCTTTTCTTTTGAAGAGGGTAGCTGGGGCAAGGTCCTGGTAAACCTGAAGTCTGATTCCTTCAAACTCCAGAGACCTTGCTTCCCTTGCAATCCTGCACACCTCTTCCTTAGTGCGGTAGTGATGAAAGCGGGCAACAATATCTCTGGGGGGGTCTCCTGCTTGTGGCTTACCGCGTAAAGCTCTATGGCAGCGGTCTAAACAGATTTCAGACTCCGGTTTATCTGGGAACAAGTGTTCTAGCCAGTTGTTGGTGAAATCTGCCGGGTCTGTTATACTTTCAGGGACTCCTCGCAGACGTATATTACACCGTCTGTCACGGTTTTCCGCATCCTCCGCTTTATCTTCTAAGAATTTAATCTTTTCATGTAATGTGCTGACTTGTTCTTGAGTCTGTGTCAAGGTAGCAGTTGTTTCGTCTGTTGTTGCCTCTAAGGTGGCCGTCCGCTCTCCTATTGCATCTACGTCTTGTCTGATGGCCCACAGCTCTTTCTTGAAGAACGTCTGCATTTTAGCACAGAATTCTTTCATATCCTTTCGCCGGATCGTCTCTTCATCTCTATCTTCTTCTGTAGAAGGGTCATAATCGGGATCCATGTTACTTGATTGCGCGGGAGTCCCCGGCTTATCAAATGTTGTGGCCCCCTTCTTTCTGAGATAAGTGGATATCTGCTGATTTTTAGTCCGTGATGTTTTGTTGGAAGCCATCTGGGAATGATTATTTGTCCTTTGCTATGATTAATGAGTGAAAGTTTATATTTTTGCCGCTTTTATTTCAAATATATGTGCCGGCGGGGACGGAGCTCTGTGATCAGGACTCCATTCTCTCCACCGTCGCGCATGCGCTCTCATGGTCTCTCAACATTTTAACTGGAAATATGTTTACATTTCTGATGAGATCAGGGAATTTACAAACTGTACAGTGACACTGAGATCTGGAGACATTGAGACAGTGAGATAGAAACGGTGCCACCTATCCTGAAGTGCTTAGATTGCAATCTGCATGGAGTTTCTTAAATTGCCATCCTCTTCAGTTCAGGGAATCTCCTGATTTCTGAGACACATACTGGGGAAGTTTAAATCTCCCTCAGGAGAAACAAAATGGCTGCCAAATCTTGGGTCAATTGGAAGCTACAACTTCATCGGTTGTGATGATGGTCATTTAAAAAACAAGAAGTAAGACCTTTAACTTTACCAGTAAATATATCTGGAACTGAGAAATAGAAGTTAGTTAGGATAGCTTGCTCCTTAAAAGGTGAGTTTAATCCTCAAAATACCTGTATGAAAAATGTTTCCAAAAACAGACTTCATAAGAAGAGGGATGGTGGTAGGGAGACTTTGCTCTTGCGAAAAGAATCCCAACAGGTTGAATGAATGCTTTGTCTTGAAGGTCTTTTTATAGTTCATTTATTATATCTCCATGACCTCTTCTTATATGCCATCTTATCAAGTCTGTTTTTGGAAACATAATGTAAAACGTGTTAACTTTATATATTTAAACGTGTTTATTTTATATATTTTATACATACTGTACATTGTGTATATCATATATCAATACTATTCTATATTTAGTTGTAGGTAGTGTCATTTTTGTATTCTAATTATGTTTTTTCAACTAAAATCTCCCACATTTTCATATAAGAAAGTATATTTTAGAATTGTAATATATGATAAGAACATGTAATATTTGAGATACGTACAGTAAGGTGGGAGGATATATTTTGCTACATGGCATTTGATATGCTGTTTTGTACATACTGTATACTGTATATAGCCATGCCATCTGTGGCTACTGGTCTGCTTCCATCCTGGCGGTAAGCCCTGGTAAAATCAGGCTGCCAGTAATTGATATGAGGTTTTCCCCTCCTTGGTGATGCAATTGCGTGATAGTGGGAGGCAGTGACATCAGGCCTGGGCATGACCAATCATGAACCGGACCTGGTTCCCATCTCCTGGCTGTACTTAAGGGCAGTGCCGCCCCAAATTCAGTAGTGCCTTCCCCCACTTGAGGAAGGCAGGTCACACATTAGAGAGGCTGATTATTGGGCCTTTTCCAGTCCCTCTTCCCTCCGGGGGAGAGCGAGTGTGGACCATAACTCTGCCTCTGCTAGGTAGGCAGGGAAGAGCTGGGACTGCTGTGGGTGCCCTTGGCCTGTAATGAAGGTCCAGGGACCATCCTTCAGTGGTAGCTGAGAGAGACTGCATCGGGCAGAAACCTGCCTTGTGACTGTGCTGTACAGTGAAGACAATAAACCGTTCCTGTTGTTATACCTCCTGTCTGGTGTGTGACCTTACTGGGGGGAGAGGTAATAGTTCTACCGTGGGAGATCACCTTCAGTTCCCTGGAGCCTACGGCAGATGAAGGTGCTGTACTGCTAATGAATACGTAAGGTATGAACCCCAGAAGCCTAGTCCTGTGTCCCCACTACCATCGGTGGACAACTCAGCCCCCCTGTTACCAGTAGGTATCATGCACCACATACGTAGTGTAGCCCTGCTTCCTATCGGACACAGGCCACTACCATATGCTGTATAACCTGTAGGCTCACAGGGCCTAAGCCTCTGCCACGGAGAGCCTGGGGTGCTCACAATACTTATGACTTGGTGCAGCGCCTCCACCTGCGACAGCTTCCGCCCTAGGGGAAGTGGGTCTTCGCAGGAACTTATGTACATGAACACACACACAGCGATATACCTTACCCAATATACGTTTACTTGCAGCAACCAACAGCTTAATTAACAGGTGTCCCTCCCTAGAGGAGACACTACTACCAGCGTCCGCTGAACGCTCACTCTCCCTTTCCCTTCACCGGGGGATCCCACCCCGTGTCCAGTTCCCGTGCAGAATACGTTCCCCCACCCCCAAGTGAGTCAGTGGATGTACAAGTGTGTGACTGCGCAGCCACCGTGTCCCGGAGTGAAAATGGTACCGTTGGTGCACTTGAAGTTTACCTGCCGGGCACTCCTGTACCCGGTTCTGCAACTATCTTCACAAAGGATCGGCGTGGGCGTAGATTACGTCACCCGTGAGTGTCCGGGGCGATCCCACCCAGACACGCTGCGGCTTTGTGGCGGGGCCTGGTCCCAGGCCTCCCGCTTATGTAGAACTGTCCCGATAGCGATCGTATCACAGAAGGGGATCCGGAACCTGACTATGGCCAGTCCCTAGCTATGCTGCACTCTACTGGGGCACAGGGTCTAACTGGGTCTGGGGCCTGCGGCCTAGGTAGGGGCGGCCTGCCTCCTACACCGGAGCTCCTTCTCCTTCCTCCGCCAGCTAGCTCTGACTCCTCGTGCGCCCCATCACTTCCTTTTCCTCCCTATTCTCGTACCTGATTGGTTTGGCCGTGTCACGGGGGACCGCGGGGGCTGCTGGGACCCGTAGTCCCCTAACTCCCCTCCTCTCCGAGCTCTCCTCCTTTGCAGGCTTTGTAACCTGCCCAGTGCATGCGCAACCTCCTGCCGGACTAGGTCTGCGCTGGCGCCACCCTAAACATGGCGGCTCCCTAAACGCGGAACCTCCATTATTGGAGCGTTCCCTGGGTGAGGCATATCCCACCCCACACAACAATTGGGGAAGAAAACGGGGTCCCGGCTACACGTAGTAATGGCCAAATCTCCCACCGGGTGGGGGAAACATAGTTATATATATATAAACACTACCATGTATACATGTTACATTTCTATAAATAAATTGCAAATAAAAATATCACTTGAGAGCATTCACATGCCTCAGACCGGTCTGCAACCATGCCTTTAACCATGATCTATTAGCATACAATGCTTCCACTGCAGCCAGGCATTCTGGAAAATTACATGCAAATGAGCGCACAGTGTCACCTTTTACTTCTTATTCATTTTAGTATGGACCCTTCTAAGTGTATGCCTGCCGTATTGCACAGCATTTCAGCACGGCTTGGGTTAAATAAGTGCATAGCCAGCATAAATATATAGATATAGTAATTGCACCAACATTACTATTTAGGCAATTATTAACTATGATGTAGTTTTATACATATTTGTGGTTGTGTTTTTTTAATAACACATTAATTTTGCACATAGATTATAATATTCTCCATTATTTTGAAGATGGAGGGGGTGACGTCGCCACGTCTCACTTTTGGGTTGAATGCAAGTGTGTTCATGGGATATGTAATCCTATATAAGTTGTTTCCTTGATTTATTCTGGTTATGGCGATTGTCGACATGTATACATTTTGCACATTATGTTATTTGTTAAACACCTACCTGATGAAGGCCATGTGGGCCTGAAACGTTGAATTTTGGTAGGGGGATGTTTGCCTGATTCCTTGTCAGTAAAGGCATGTGTAGCCAGGGATGGTTTCTGGCTACCAGTCTGCTCTTCTCCTGGTGGTAAGCCCTTGTAAGAACAGGCCTGCCAGGACTGATCCTGGGGTTTTCCCACCCTAGCAGTTTCTGTGAGTCACAGGGGAGGCGGTGAAACTAGATCATGTGTCCAATCAGAGACTCAGACCTAGTTCCTGCTTTTCCTGTACTTAAGGGGCTGCACTACTAAATTCAGCAGTTGTGCCTCTACCCTTGAGAGAGGCTGGTCTACCCAAATAACTTTACAGGGCTCTGCTAGATTCTACTCACTCCCTTAGGGGAGTGGGGTGGGAGACTGTTCCTTTTACTTCACCAAGGAGTAAGGAAATAGCTAGGACTGCTTCAGGTGCCCTAGGCCTGGAGTGAATGTCCAGGGATACATCCTGAGGGTGAAGGCCCGAAGAAGTTCCTGTTGTTGTGTATGCTGTGCCATCTGCAGTGTGCAATAAAGTGTTCCTGTTTTGCTATACCTTCCTGCCTGCCTGTGTTAGGGACCCCTGAAATTGTGGTCTGCCGTGCAGTGGCTCAGGGGCTTACAACAATTTTGGTCAAAAATGTTAAACTAAAAGGCCATTTTATTTAATAGATATTTATACATATATATTTAGGCACTGTACCGTGTATGGCTTTCACTGGATGTGCACCGAACTCTGTCTGTGTTTTATGTTCTGTCTCTGGTTTTAAATATATATTGCCATGCTCAGTAGCACTCCTCTGTGACACTCATATGCTTATATATGTTGTGGTTATTTTGGGGGTTCAATAGGAGCTTGTTAGGTGTCCAGTATTTTTTGAGACTGCAATCTATCAGGGGAAGGCTAAAGAAACTCTCCTGCAGGGATTGCTCCTCACATCCCTGGGGCCTGTAAGAGATGGAGGCGCTGTCACCGTGAGTACGAATCAGTTATTACACCAGAAGCCTGTTCTGACATCCCCTACCACCGTGCGGGTGACTCAGATCTACTTTGAGCCAGCAGGTATGCACCACCACACTCCATGTAGCAGTAAAATCTCCCAGGGGTGTGGGGGAAGGGGGGGAATATGTGTTACACATGTATTTACCACAATGAAGGTTTTTTGTGATTATTCTATATATGGACTAGGATGCTGAAACACTGAGTATGTGATTTTTCAAGTGTGCTGTCCCCTCTTTTTTCTATTGAGTGCAATGGGGACAAGGGTCAATATTTACTAAGGGACAAGAATAAAGATGAGTCAGACGCCTCTTCTTATACCAAAATTATATCAAAGTTCTCCTTTAGTGGATCTTGTATTGTTATCTATCTATCTATCTATCTATCTATCTATCTATCTATCTATCTATCTATCTATCTATCTATCTATCATCTATCTATCTATCTATCTATCTATCTATCTATCTATCTATCTATCTATCTATCTATCTATCTATCTATCTATCTATCTCAGACATATTTCCTTATTACAGATATGCTTATTACAGATATGGCACCATGGCAGAATGGTTATTTTTTTAAGCAGGGAAGTTCTTTTCACCTGATCTAATATTTACCAGCATTGCAGCAATCACGCTAGTGGTGTTTGCTAAAGCTAAAAACACTATGCAAAGGTATGCAAAGACACAGATTTCCAGTACTAGAGCATATCGAACAAACAACAACACTCCTGACCAGTACATACAAGAGCAACATCAGACAATATCAAACATTTCACAAAATAGAGTTACACAAGCAATTTACCCATACCATTAAGGCCCCCTAGCCAACAGCCCTGCTCTCTCCCTGCTCAGGGAAATCTTGTGGCCCCCCCAAGCCGGTCAGGTCACTATGTCCAGAGAGGTAATAACGGATACATACATGTCCAATATTACCTTCCATTTTTTACTGGCAGTGTCCAAATACAGGACTGTCCAGTTCAATACTGATACCTGTCGACTGGAGCTCAAGATTACTTAATTATAAGTTAAGATATTGTATATAAATATAGTTTGGTACATGTGGGCTTGAACTAGGGTATCAAACCAGAGTTTAGACATTTTTACATTGTGGTATGTATGCTAATGATTTCATATGTACAACACCCCCGGGCAAAAATAGTTCCTGCAAGTTTGCTTTGATACTTACATTCTGTGCGCTTCGTCTTCCTGTTTTTGTTCAAAACTCTAGAAGCTGCATGAGAGGATTGTACTTTGTCCTACATGTAAAAATTAGATTTCTGCACAGAGGCTTGTATTTTAACTTTGTCTTACGGAATAGCACGTCCAAGTACTGTAAATATGACCCATTATTTGGCTGTAGTTGCCAACACGGGACATTTTGCTAAGTATTTTATGGTGTCGACAATACTTCACCTTGACTCATATTTTCGAGAAACATGAAAATCATTAGAGATCAGCATGAAAATGCTTTTTTTTACATTTCCAAATATTTGCAAATTCATTACAGTTTAAAAAAAAAACCCTAGATTTCTTTTCCTTTGAATACTCAACAATTCAAAAAATAGGTAATGTCTGCAAGTTCCCATATAGATCTTTCACTGGTAGACAAAAGATAGCGAGCAAAAAAAAAAAGTGAAAAAAGAATTGCACGCTGTCCCAAAATTTTTAAATAAAATAAAAAAAATGCAAGACTAATTTCGACAGATTCGCCCAGATTTAGAAATCATTTTGACATTTCTACTGTGTTGCATGTACAATAGAGGAACTAAGGATGGCAGGACAAAATTCAACAATTTTGTATAGCTGCGTTTCTGTAAGATGATAGTGGCATCTAGTGGCTATGCAAGTCAATTGTAAGTGATTCATGCAGATAAAGCTCACCTTTCACATCTTTATTTCCTTGTACTGTATGTATGCAAATCTATATTTATATAGCGCCATCCATGTACTTAGTGCTTCACAGCAGTAAAACATGTGACATAATAATATAACACATAATAGGAATAAATGCTTCAGACATTAACCCAGAACCCCTGGCTGCAATTTAAGCATTGTATACTTAGAGATAATGGGGAGCGGCAGGTGTGCAGACGTGTCTGAAACATATGAATATGCTCACAAGTGATATTTTTATTTGCTCTACTCTGCACGGTGGAGGGTTTCTGTAATTTTTTTACTTATAACTTATGTTGTGCCTGGTTGTAGCCACTACCAGTTTCACATTGCAGAGCCAGTATAACCATCCTCACACTGTTGAAACACAAAAGGTTGCAACAGCGTCACATCTTGGTCTTTTGGCTAAGACCAAGGGTAGTGTCTGTTCTGTTAACGACAGATACTGCTCAACCCCCTTATAATGCTGTGCTTGGGGTCCAAAGAATCACATTGCGTTATAAGCGGATCGCATTAGAAATAATCTACAATTGTATGCATTGTACAATAAAGTATTTAAGATATCAATAATCGTGTTGTAAAGTATTCATAAATATGAAAATTGGGAGCCACGCTTGCATCGCGTTATAACGGGGTTGAGCTGTATAATGGAAACGCATTTGATCATCTGGTGGAGAGGCATTTTATTTGTCACCTAAGGTCTTGTCATCTCACTTGCCTTCTGACGGGAGTGCACATTGTTTTCTTTTTAAACCCACTTCTGGTTGGGGGTGTACTTGTGCACACTCCATTAATTTTCCTTGAGCACTTCAGCACTGGATTGCACAGTGCACTGGAGCACTCACACTATGGACTTTGTTTTGTTTAGGTGTTGGTTATTAGTTACTTATCTTTTCTTGGAGAGAGCAAAGCTATATGCTGGTCACGTGGTCACCCCTCTCTCAAACGCGAGAAGAAAAACAGGTTAGGGTGACTAAGCTTTTGGGCTGAAAACCTTTTAGACTTGGACACTTCCATCTGGCCTTGTGGCCTGGAAGGAAACAGGAAGAGGACGTTGAAATCTGCAATGAAGATGTTCACTGGCAACGCTGGGACTCTTCAGAGCCTTTTGGCTTGAAGAGATACTGGAAGATAAAGCATTGCCCTGATCTTCGAAAACGCAGTCACAATTGGAGCGTACCTGGTAACACATCGTGGAACAAAGCATAGATAAGAAATGGGGACACCCTCACTGCATGGGGCCTCATTTAAAAAAATATATATATATGTTCTTATCACTTATCTGCCTTTTGGCTAAGATCAACTGTTCTGTCTGTGGCAGTTGTAGGATGGACAGTGGCACTCACTTAGTCTTCTGGCCTGGCCAAGAAGCTGGACTGAGAGCCTGAGGCTACGGCCCCAGTCCCCCCTACTGCACGCTCCCTGGAAGCATGGCGGCGCATGCATAGACTACAGCTGCGACCGTCAGTCTGTAGGGGAGATCTAGGGAGAGCGCAACGGGTTGAGGCCATGACGGGGCATATCTGCCCTGCCATTGACTGCGTGCAGCCAAGTGACCGCATCACAGCACGGGAAGAAAAAAATCTTGTCTTCCCTGCCAGCGTACGAGTCACAGTACTTTGCGCGCCCATACACACACACACAGACTTTGGGGCCTGCCCCAAAGAGGGCTGTGTTGTGGTGTGTGGCACGCACGCTGTAGCGCGTGCCACCGGGGACTCATCCTTACATTTCTTTGTGGCTTATGCACCCACAGATGATATGCCAGGAGGGGGGACTTTGTAGGGCTCCAACTGTGGAGAGCTGAACAGGGGGAAAGAAGGCCCTGGAGCAGCAGCACGACTGGTGCATAGAACAGTACCCTGCATGGACGCATTTTAGTTTGTGGACTATGATTTCCTTCACTCATCGTCCCACCCTGAACCTTCTGATTAGGGACTGCACGTAAATTTTTTAACCCACTCAGCCATCTGACTGGGTTACTTACTCACACTGCACTGCCAGCACTTATGCACTGTTTTTTTTTTTTTTTTTTTTTTACAGAGCACAGTAAAAGCACTTATTCTCTGTTGGTTTTGTTGCAAGTTTTTGTATTTGGTTTCAGTCCCTTTGTTTCCCTGAGAGAAAAAGACTTTGGGGCCTATGCACTAAGCGCCGGCGGGAAAAAAAATTGCTGGACTGTTGAAATTGCCAGTTTTTACAGCATTGCTATCACAGTATGCATAATCCCAGAATACCTGTGATAGCAACATTTTTAAAACTGGGGAGTAGTCGGCGATGTGAAGATCGCCCCTCTGAAAAGGGCTCACCCGGCGATTTCTTTCTGCTGCAGAGAGAGAGCCGCTTATCCCTGCGCAAATCTCGCCAGAGGTCAAGCATTTTTTAAATAAAATGTAAAACAAGGGTATTGTAGCAGGGGGTCTCCGGAGCAGAACTTCATTGTTTTGAGGTTCGGGGACCCCCTGCTTCCCGAGATACAAGCCCTGTTATGGGGTGCCGGTATCTCCTATGCATTTCATTCCACACAGTCACATGATGCAGGACATTTAAATGCACAGGACATAGCAGCACCTCTTAATAGGGTCTGTATCTTGGGAATTAGGGGGTTCCCTGACCTCAAATCAATGAGGTTCTGCTCCAGAGACCCCCCTGCTACAATACACTAGTATTAAAACCCAAATAAAAAATTTAACAAATTCATTACCGTAACAGCTATCTGCTATTGTAATGAAGCTGCTTTAATGTAATTTTTATTAATAGTGTGCGGGAGCAGGGGGTCTCCTGAGATGAACCGCAGTGATTTCAGACTTGGGGACCCGCTGGTTCCCGAATTACAGGCCCTCGTATGGGGTGCCGGTATCTCCTCCAGTATTTAAATCCCCCGGTCAAGTGACGCGATTATTTATAAATGGCGGCGATACCGGCACCTGATGCCCCAAACCGGGGTCTGTAACTCGGGAAGTTGGGGGCCCTGAGGCAGAACGCAAAGCGGTTCATCTCAGGAGACCCCCTGCTCCCGCACTATTAATAAAAATTACATTAAAGCAGCTTCATAACCGTAGCAGATAGCTGCTAAGGCAATGAAGGGGTTAAGGCACAATAGCAGGTTTATTGAGGGCAGAGGGGTTGAGTGAAGCAGGTACTTGGCCCTTCACTCACACCCTCCTCCCCCAATAAACATTACAATATGTACTACCCACCAATACACAACCCACCCACACCCTGTGCCTCTACATAAAAACATTTGTTTTTTTTTCTGCACAGGATTCATTCCAGAGGCCGTCGGGTGTCCGCGGGTGGTCCCCGCGGGTATCTGGGGGCCTGCGATATCAATCATATTGCCAACATTTTGAGGGGAATTCATTGCAATAAATACACCTTCCCCCCCCCCCCCTCCAACAACATACAGTACAGTAATGGGCAAAATAACTATTATCCAGATATGCCCATTATTAAGAAAAATATTAGCCAGCATAAATAAAATAAATAAACCTTTCTACTTACCGCTGCCATCATGACAGGTGTCCTCTTCAGCATACTGCAGGTCCATGTCCTCTGATGCCAGAAAGAATACATGAAAAAATACAATCTAATTAATCTAAGCGGTTAATAACTGCTATAGTAATTAAGGGGTTAGCCCACCCTGTCCCACTACCCACCCTGTCCCACTACCCACCCAGGATGCCTAACCACCCACCCCGGAACCACTATACCCACCCTGTACATAGTGGTACATCATATCCATGTAATATGGGCATGATAAGCCACTATAGCAGCCAATGGTCACCCTAATAAAAAAGCATGAAGGCCAAAAATACACAATAATAAAACATACACAAGCACCTAAACACCACAATTCAATAAATAAAAGCTCTAGCCAACCAATCAATTAAATAAATAAAAGCACTAGCAAACCAATCAAATAATTAATTAATAAAATCATTAGGCAACACATCAATTAAAACCAGTAGCCAGCAAAAAAAATAATTAAATAAAAAGCTAAACAATCAGAAAATGAAATCAAAACAAGCCATCCAAATTACAAACAATTTAAGCCAAACAATAAACAGAAAAATAATAAACAACAATATGAGGATAAGGATTAAGATATCTATGGGGAACCTGAAATAAGACGCACAGACAAAACACCCCTTGGATGGTGGAGGTGCCTAAACTCGGTATGCACCAAACAAACAGGTCTCTATGACCCCGACAATTCCTGTCAGCTAATGCAATTGAAAGAAAAGCATGGTGGATGCTGTAAAACTGCAGAAGTTTCAAATCTAGAAGGAGACCCCAGTACCCCTGATGGAACAGAGTCATCCAAAGCAAAAAGGTGGAAAAAGAAAAGAGGCTCTCCATTTACCATGGAAAGATCAGACACGTCCACAGATCCCACGGAGAAAAAAGGGGGCCGAGATGTCCTGCAGCCTAGAGGAAATGGAGAATTCGTCCCACGGATGACCGAATATCCAGAGGGCCCAAGGCAGAAGTAGTGTACCCCAAAGAAGTGTCAGTCTGGTGCTGACAGTGAGAACCCCTCAAACTATACCAGGGAAGCGGAGCTGGAACCAGTGAGTGACGATACCTTGACCAGCCCTGAAGATGCCCTGCAAACTGCCAGGCATGTCTGTGAACAATTAAAACTGAAGAGAGAACATAATGCTGAGCTACAGAAGCCTGTGCTCACAATTTACTCTTTGGCCAGGACCGATTTAGAGGATCTAAAGACTGTGCTAGATACTGTGAACGCTACTAATGCCACTATGGTGGAAACACAGAGCAAATCTGATTAGAATGATTGCTAATCTGAAACAGAAGTATGAGGAGGGACTGAAAGAGATTAGTCTGTCTCAGAAAGAGGTTCGCAATTGCCATAGAGTGGTGGAAATCTCTCAGAGTGAGGTTTCCACTCTTCGCATAGAACTGAATACCTCACGCCCTTAGGTCAACAGTGTGATCGGACAGAGGCAAACTGGTCGCAGAATGAAGTTCATATTCTCCGTGTAGCACTGGATGCCTCACACCAAGATATCAGCAGTTGCCGCACAGAACTGGACATCTCTCAAAAAGCTATCCTCAGTCTTAGTATGGAACTTAAAGTCTCTCTGAAGGAGCTTCAGACCCTCAACCTAGAGATAGAAGTCTCGCGTCAGGAGATCGGGAGTCTCAAATCAGAAGTGCGTAAATGGAAGGAGGACTTCAAGGAGGTCCTGAATATTACTCTGTACTGAGACTGTAAAAAAAGAAAACACAAGGCTGAAAAGAAAATTCTGATTTGACTGACCACATCAATGAAAAGAAGGAAAAGCTGCACGAGCTACAAAAAATAAAAAAAACTATTGGAAGATGAAAAGTTTGAAGCATTGGAGCAACACACACAAGCAGAGCACCTACTGCATAAGCACCTCCAGAATGCCGAGGAGAAGCAGCGAACTCTGCAGGAAGAAAATCTGCAGGCTGCTAAAGAAGTACAAGTGCTGCAGGAACGTCTGATTACCCAGTGTATCCCTGCAGAGCAGCATGAGGAACTGAAGGCTACCCTGAACAATACCAGAGCTTTGCTGGAGTCCAAGCTTAGAGGCCAGGTGACTCTGTACAAGAGGGAGAACAAGAAGGTCCAGAAACTGAGGAAAGCAGCTATGGCTCTAACAAAGAAATTCACAGTGCTCCACAATATAATGAAGGATACATGGACGCAAGCTCAGAGAAAGCACAGTGATGAGATAAATACCCTGAGAGGAGAATTGCAGGATGCACTCAAGAAACAGGGATCTTTCACTGATGAGTAGGATTTGCAACAAAGCCTAGAAGTGGAGAGTTAAAGCTGTCAGCTAAACACACATCCCAGGAACTTGCAGCTCTGCAGATGCGGATTGCTGAGCTCAAGATACAGCTCGCAAAAAAAGAAGACCGTGAACTGGTGTCTGTTCGTCAAGGGGCCAGCCTGACACTGCGCTATAAGGCCAAGATGGACGATGCACGCAAATTGCTGACCACATGGACAATGAAAGGGCCAGGCTGCAGCAGGAGCTGGGCAACAACCGGGAGAAGCACCAACAGCTGCAAATCAGAAATAGAGAAAAATAAACAGATTTAAGCCTTTCTCTGAGTCATCTGGGAGATGTGGAATTGTAACTCAATTCCAAAGAAGCTGAACTGGTAACTGCCTTGAGTGGAAAAAGAAATGCAGAAGGACAGCTTCAAGAGCTGAAAACTCACATAGCTATTCTTGAACGCTCTTTAAGTGATACCATGAAATGGCATGAGTCTAGGATAGTAGAAATAGATTCTGGACAGCAGACAGAATTTAAAAGTAAGTGGATGTCAGGAATCGGCATTCTCCGCGCTCCCAAACAGAGCACTCTCTCCCCTCAGGGAGTCCCTGGACACACAAAACAATCCTGCCTTACCGGCCTCTGTGGCTCCCCGCTCCTGCCGCCATCGCAGGATCACTCCCCTCGGAAATTCCTCTGCTCAGCGCCGGGTGCGCCCACGCCCTCCCGCGCGCACACCTGCACCATCCACTAGCTCGGTCCATGCGCGTACACGCGTTACGGAGCGCGCTCATTCTGCACACTCTTCTTCCCGTCCCCCGGACCTCAGGCTCCGCCCCCGCACAGTGCACGAGCATACTCAGGTTTCCAACAAGACTCGTGAAGGGGAGGATTTGGTAACCGTGGTCACAGCACTCCACACAACCAACGCTTGGAAAAATTCAAAAAACTTTATTAAGCTCCACAGTGAGCATACATAACACCACTCTGATGCGTTTCATCTATAGAAAGACTTTTTCAAATACATGCAGTTATGTTTTAGGCAGATGTGAGGCTACTTGGCACCGCACTGTGATTTACTTTGGGGTCTTTTCTTTGAAGAGGCTCCGCTGTATCTCTATGGATTGACCAGCCCACTGCCTGCATAATTACTGCTTTCCTCACTAATGACTGTATGGCTTATATATCAGTGGTGTCAGCTCCAAGCTTTATGGGACACATGCAGATTCAATAGTGCTGCGGTTTAGGAGACTCGGTACTCAACGGGTTAATACCCAAGTGTCTTTTTTTTCCAACAAGACTCACCTGGCCTGTTATGCCTGCACCAATCTGCAGTGTCTCCCTGTAGCTCTTCCTGTCCCGCTGCCGTTCCTAATTGGACCTTCCTGCTTTATCGAGCTCCTCTCTGCTCTCAGTCTTTGCGCGACATAGTCTCTGTATGGAAGTACTTCTGGATTCTCTCAGTGTTTTCACAGGTTCTGACGTGGCTTGTACGACTACCCCCCCTGGCTCTCGATCTCGGCACTCCTTGGACAACGCTCACTCTGGTAACCCCTTGAACACGGCTTGGACTATGACCTATCTCCGCTCTCACTCCCTGACCTCGGCAAGGCATTCTTCACTTTATCTCTACAACCGGTACCGGCAAGTATTGTCTACCTTACTACACCTGGCCTGGCAACACTTTACACCACACTCCGGACACGCTCCCTTTGCTGAGGGTGCGTGTATTACCACTTCCCCCTTCAGCTCAGGGGACGGGTCTGGTCTGTGGGCAGCACTGGCGTAACAGCGGACAGAGGCTTTGCAAGACCTGAGCATAGGTTACAAGGAATGAACATTTAGTGCTAAATTACAGTCAATGGAAAAAGATGACGCGCGAAAGCTATTGTCTGCGACTGTCGACATACTGTCTGCCTACAAAGAAAAGATTGTCTAACGCAGTGGAAATCTCATGACCTCGCGGTCAGTAGAAAGACTGTACTTGGAAAAGGTCCTCTTTGAGTGACTGAAGAGTGCTGATCTCAAGCACCTTCTGGAGGAGACATTAATAACCTGGAGAAAGGGCTCCAATCCCAGAGGTATTGAGGGTTCTTGTACTCCATCCACTCTCATTCGAGCCGCAGCAATATCTCAAGGGAGAGTGGAAGGATGGGCTTTGGCCATGGTAAGCCTGAGCTTCCCACAAACAGGGGGTGTATGTAACAGGGACTTATTACTGTTGGAGAGAAACTGCCTCTAAACCCAGCAGTATGCTGGTTAATTGCACACAGGCAATCAACCAGACTCCATGTGGCTGATTAGGACTTTTAGAAAAAGCCTGGTCTGAAAAACAGGAAGGAGATTCCTTAGCTCACATGGGAGCTGACATAAGGAAAAGGAGGGTTATGTTCTGGAAGCAAGACAAAAGGGACCTGACTTCTATGCCTGGACCCTCATGCAGACACCTACGGACACCACTGACCTGAAGGGCCACCTGTGTTAAGGTACCACTGAGGCTTTGGGGTGATAAGTGGTTAAGGGGCTTTTCCACCCCAGCCTTGCAGAGAGGGAATGGGGAAGTAATTTAGCCTTTACACAGGTATAAGTGTTTAGTGTTTTATGTATATTTTTGTTTGCTGTATTGTTCAAAGGAACAGGCAATAAAAGCCTTATTTTTAATTTCCCCTTAAAAACAGTCTCCAGTGCATACCTCTGCACACATCTCTTACACCCCCTGGTATTCCAGACGTGGGGGACATAGTAGGGCTCCAACTGTGGAGAGCTGAACAGGGGGAAAGAAGGCCCTGGAGCAGCAGCACGACCGGCGCATAGAACAGTACACTGGATGGATGGATTTTAATTCATGGATTATTATTTACGACACTCATCGTCACACCCTGAACCTTCTGGCTAGGGGCTGCACATTAATTTTTTAACCCACTCAGCCATCTGGCTGGGGTACTTGCTCACACTTTATTGGCAGCACTTATGCATAGTTTTTTGCTTTACAGAGCACAGTACAAAGCACTTATTCTCTGTTGGTTTTGTTGCAAATTTTTGTATTTGGTTTCAGTCACTGTCTCTCCATGAGAGAAAAATACTGTGTTGACTAGTCGGTTTCAGCTGAAAACTGCTGCTGCCTATGTTTGTCTTCCTGGCTGTCTGGCTGAATAACCCCCCATATGGACAGCCAGAATCCATCAAGACCTTGAGGTTCTTGCTGGCCTTATGGCTGAAGAGAATTGTGGGACTGTAAAAGGATTGGTTGAACCCCTAGGGGAGTATTATGAGAAGTACTGTAGAAGCACCCAGGTCACTGTCCTGGCTGAGAAGTGGGACTGAGAGCCTGAGATGTTATCATTGCCCATGCATTCCTGGCTGGTATACCTGGGGGGTGGGACCTAGTATGGTACCAACTGTAGAGAGCTAAACAGGGGAATGAATGCCCTAGAGCAGTAGCATGACCAGCACATAGAACAGTTTTCTGCATGGATGCATTTTAATTCACGGACTATGATTTCCCACAGTCATTGACGCACCCTATGCCTTTTTGCTTGGGGTGCTCGTGAATTTTTTAGCCCTGCCAATTTGGCTGGAGTGAACTGGGGCGCTCCCTTCACATAACACTTGCACAAAAAATGTGTAAATACAAGAATTCAGAGTATAAAATATACCAAACAGATAAGAATAATCAGTTTAACAGTTTTGTGGATAAGTTTAACACAGGAACACTATCAGATTCAGTAGAATTTACCACTCATGATCCATCATTGGACACATCCCTTATGGCCGTTGTTAACAATACAGAGGCAGGATTCAAACATACTGGTTTCAGACCAAAATCTATTTTTAACCCTGTCCAGTCAAAGGGGACATTCTTAGATACATATTTTGCCTTAGTCTATAGAGATTTTAAATGAATGTGTGAGCAAGATTTTCACATTAAAACTATGAAGAACAATTTATTTAAATGGGAAATCAAAGCCATAGAAGAACTTAAAAATGATACTAGTATAGTGATCAAACAGGCGGACAAAGGGGGTGGTACAGTAGTGCAAAACAGGGAAGATTATATTGAGGAAGGTTTACGATTAATTAATGACACCACAACCTACCAACTATTAAAAGGGGATCCTACGTTAGATTTTAAAACAGATTTAGATTTAATGCTTAAAGAGGCTCTTACAGTAGGTATACTCAATAAAAAAGAGTATGGTTATCTATCAATAACACATCCCAAAATTCCCTTTGTGTACCATATGCCAAAAATACATAAAACTTTAACCAAACCACCTGGTAGGCCGATTGTGGCTGGTATTGATAGTCTTACGTCTCACCTTTCACAATATGTGGATTCTTTTTTGAAAGAATATGTAGTCTTGCTCCCCTCTCATATTAAAGATACCCCACATGTACTTAACCTTTTACAAGAAGTCCAATGGCAACAAGATTATATTTGGGTCACATGTGATGTGGAATCATTGTATACTAATATATTACACACATAGGGACTGTTACTGTAGCTATAGAGCATTTTTTAACAAGGGATGTCTCTTTATCCACCCTACAGCGAGAATTTATTTTAGATAGTGCACAATTTATACTAACTAGGAATTATTTTAAATTTCAAGAATCCTTTTATCTAAAAAAAAAAGGGAACAGCCATGGGGACGTCCTTCGCTCCCAGTTACGCAAACCTCATGATGGGATACTGGGAGGAATTTCATATCTGAATAATAACCCCCATTTGGCAAATATAGTATTATTTAAACGTTTTAAAGACGATATCCTAATCATATGGAGAGGAAGCACATTAGAACTGAAACAATTTTCAGATTATATCAACTTAAACTGTTTTAACTTAAGATTTACATGTGAATACAGTCCAACCGACATAGGGGCCTATGCAGAGAGCAGCGCTATTTCGAAATTCGCCATTTTTTGGAGAAAATCGCGCAGAAAGCAGCAGAAAATGGCGAGTTCCGAAAAACGCGCCAATTTTTCTTTTCTATTTGTAAAACTCGCCTCGCGGCTGGCGAGAACCGCAATCTCGCCAGTTTTAAAAATATCCGTATGCAGAGAGGCGCGAACGGCATCTAGCGGCTGTTCGCGCCAATAAAATGGCGCGATTGTCTCCGTTTTGCCTCGCCAAAAAAAACTGCCGCTCGCGGCCATTGCAAAGGGAAAAAAAAAGGCGCGAATTTGTTTTAACACATTTCTGAAGCGCGCATCTCGCCAATTTAAACTCGCCACACGCATCCATGTTAAACATAGCAGAATTCGCACTTTTCTGCATATGGAGATTAAAACTCTCCAAAAAAGCTACTTTTTAATAAATTCGCCAATTTTAAAATTCGCTGCTCTCTGCATAGGCCCCATAGTGTTTTTAGATTTGGTCTTAACAAGTAATATTAATAATGAAATTATTACTACCACTCACTACAAAGAGGTGGACAGTAGTAATTTTTTGGATGCTGCAAGCAATCACCATCCAAGATGGGTTGCTAACATTGCTTATAGCCATTTTTTAAGAATCAGGCAGAACTGTAATAGAAGGGAAGACTTTGTTAAACAATCAGCAGTATTAAAAACTAAATTATTAAATAAAGGTAACAATGAAAGAAATATAAAACAGGCATATCAGAGAGCTTTCCATATGGAGAGATCACATACATTAAAAAAAGAAAGATACAATTAAGAATAACCAGGAGAATCAGGATGTATTATTTATTACCCAATTTAATGGAGCATCCAAACAAATTAACAATATAATGAGTAGACACTGGAATATATTAAAATGTGATCCCATATTAGCGCCTATAATTCCGGATAGACCCAGGGTAATCTATAGACGAGTTCGGACTTTTAAAAATATATTAGCACCATCTAAACTTAAAAAGTCTAAGATTACACTGAATGGTAATTCTGTGTCCTCAAAAACTGTGGGTAACTGTCAATGTGGTGGTACTGTAGGTGCATTAAATGTAAATATATAAACAATGGAGCCACCTCATTCAAATCCAAGCACTCATCTAATACATATCCAATCACAGATTTAATTAATTGTAAAACAACTTTTGTAGTATATTTATTAGAGTGCATATGCGGTCTGCAATACATAGGAAGGACAAAGAGAAGCCTTAAGAACCGCTTTTTAGAACATAGAAATAATATTTTAAAAGGATTAATGACCCACAGTGTTCCTAGACATTTTAATTGTAAACATAATAAAGACCCTACTAAGCTAAAAGTTACAGGAATAGAATATATTAGATCAAATGATTACAGAGGGGACCGAGTATTAAGGCTTAGACAAAGAGAGACATATTGGATACACCAGCTTAATACTATGTCCCCCAATGGGTTAAATGAAGAAATCGATCTGGCTGCATTTTTATGATTAAACTAATAGATACATCTTTGTTGACATTTAATGTAAAGTTGTTCATTAAGATATATATGTATAGTTATGTGTTTTGGCTCTGATGTAATGGTGGTTGTTTTTAGTGTTCACTAAGATTTTAATCAAGGTAATTTTAACATGGTCTTAATAAACAAAGGTTTTAAATATCGTCATTTATTAATTTTTACTTTTTCCTTCACTCCTTTTTTTACTAAATTGGTCTTTTAATCTCAATAGCACTTTTTCGTTTTTTACAATTCCTATGTGTATACTGCAAACAACCACTGAAATGGCTCCGAATAATTAATTATATTATATAACCAATTACATAACCATATATACCCGATCTATAAGCAACCAGCAATGAAAGTGCCCCTGACGAAGAGGACATTGTCCTTGAAACGCGTAGGGCTGACATTGCTATGGTTGCTAAGTGAACACTAATACAAGAAAAAGGATGGTGTGAATAGCGCTAAAATACTAATAATAACAGTGCATATAACTATATACAGTGATAGTGATGATGAACCTATGTAATATAGGGCAAGGCTGCCAGGTGAAACTAACCCAAAACACAGTTAGTGGAAATACAAAAAATAACAATACAGACCGGCGCCTCAAAGTCCAATATGGAACAATAGTGTAGTCCAATTAATGACGACAATGTCCAATGGAAGAAAATCCAATCTTAGACTGCAGGCTCCACAGCAACGAATTACATGTATGATGCAAGGGAGAGAGAAAGAAAAATCATAGTGCAACAGAGTAATATCTGAACAAAAAACACAAAAGACAAGACAAACATAAGACAATGACAAGTAGGCTGACAAATATTAAAAGAGTAATTTAATAAACAACAATAAGATGGCCTGGAGCAGATAACGGATCCGGTGTGTAAAACCGGAATCCTACTTACAAGACGTCCAAACAATACAGGCAGGGATATGCTGTGTGTGTAATCCGGCGGCAGCTACTGATGGTCACGTGGCAATCGGGGGAGACTCCAAACACTTCCCTAGTTCTGCATCACCATATGCGTCACCATGGGCTGGTTCTCCTGATGCCGTCCGTCGCTCCGTTACCGGAAACACGTCACTGAGGGCGGGACAAATCGCCGAAACTCCCTTCTCCTGCTTCTGTACTTTGTCGCGCTCTTGTATTACTCTACTCCTGAAAAATATTTATTTTAAAACATTATTTTAAAAAGACGCCTAGATCAAAATCAATATTAAGCCCGTTAGGAGAGAGGGTCTTCAACTCGTAGATCCAGTAGGCTTCGCGCCTAC
The DNA here is from genome assembly GCF_040206685.1 of Ascaphus truei. Classification (NCBI taxonomy): domain Eukaryota; kingdom Metazoa; phylum Chordata; class Amphibia; order Anura; family Ascaphidae; genus Ascaphus; species Ascaphus truei. The sequence goes on along the minus strand of NC_134489.1, from coordinate 81,145,639 downwards.
TGATCTGATTGAGTTGATTTCCCCCCTCCAACTGGCCTGCACAGTTTCTATAGCTTGGCATTTAGTCCAACTGGATTTTGGTTATGATGGATGCTAAAATGATGAGAAACACTATGTGTGGTTAAACCTCGCTTAATATTATAAATATGTTCAAATACCCTTCTTTGGTAGCACCTACCTGTCCTGCCTACATATTGTAGGCCGCAGGGGCACTGTAATAGGTATATCACAAAGGTAGAGTGACAGTTTATGAATGTTTTGATGGTATATATTTTGGAGGTAACGTTTGATGTAAAAGTCTTAGTGTTACAGCTAAATGTGCAAGCTGTGCAATCGGTACACTTAAAAAAGCCCTTACTAGTGTAGCCTGGAGCTCCCGTGGCTCCTGGAGACCCCCCTCCCCTTGAGCAGCTTGGTCGCGGGTGCCGACAGACCCGACGGCTGCTTCCAAGGGTGGGGGCTGGAACAGGTTGCAGCGCGGCTTTCCCCGCATGCGGCCAGTTGTCGGGGACGCGATCGGGCCGTTGCTAAGGCCGCGGTCGCGTCTCTAAGGTCCCGGCAGCCGGTGAAGCAGGGCGCCGCCATTGCAATGCGGGTTGCGCATGCGCAGGGACCCGAATGCGCAGGGAGAGCCCCAGAGACAGGGCTAAGTCGCGCAAGAGTAGGGAGAGCCCAGGAGAGGTTGGGAAAAGCCCGCGAAGCCCTAGCCTACCAGGGAAGGCTCTGAGCTGGGACTACATATCCCAAGAGCCTTTGCGCGCCCCACGTGATGCCAGGGAGCCAATAGGGCTTAGGAAGCCCCTGCAGAAGAGATACATTTGGCGGGCTTGGAGCACATTAGGTGTTAGTCAGAGACCGGAGCAGCCCAGGGAAGGAGGTAGGGTACAGGAGTCCAGGACTCACTGTACTAGGCCAGCACCCCCAGGGTCTGAGGTAGCTGAGTGTCCTCTAAGAGAGAGTGTTGCCAGGGACTGCTCTAGAGAGAGGGACCCTGTCACTCAGGAGTTGCCATTGGAGCAGGGGAGCTGTGAGGGAAGGAAGGGTGCGGGGAGCGTGTACAGCTCCTGCGGCCCTGTAGGTACCCACACCCCAGGCAGGCCCCAACCCCCCACTAGGGTAGTGGGTAATTGCTGAGGGAGGCCCAAGATAGGGACGCTGCCCTTAGTTTAGAGTGCTGCCTTGTCAGAGTCACAGCGGTCAATGCTGTGAGGTCTGACAGGCAGGCACCTTGTTGCGCAGCACGTTGGCTGCCAACATCCAGTGGGTCACAGCTTGTTGCTGCAGGCGCTAGCATTTAGTGAGGCTTAGGGGACTTAGAGAGTTAGGGGAGTGGGACAGGTCATTAACCCCTGTAGGCCCCTAGGAGTTTCCCCAAAGCCACTACAGGTGTACTATAGGGACGCCTATAGTGTAGCACTTGCCACTTAGACTAGATAGGGACACAGCGGCTGCTGCTGTTCCTGTTGAAGTGGTTCGGACCCACGTTGGGGTCCGCAGAGACTACTCCGGAGTGGGACTGCCCTGACGGTCCACGTGCAAGGAGTTCGGTTGGAGGATCAGAAGGAGGCATCGCCCGACTGATCCTTTGCGAAGTATTGCTGACCCGAGCACCGGAGTGCTCGGCAGGTATTATACAATCATACGTGCACCACCACCTTAGTTTAAATAGTGACTGCGCAGTCACCCATTGACTCTCTGCAAGAGTGCGGGACATTGGGTGGGGTTTCTTTGGACACTGGGTGAGATCACCTGGTGTTGGGGAAGCGTCCTGCGAGACGTCACGGTTAGTGTCTCCTCGTGAGAGGGACACAGGTTATGATTGATGTGATGATATTCTCTATGCATGTAGTAAAGGTATTAGTTAATATAAATCACTGTGTATGGGTTTATTGATTGTCCTGCGAGGAACCACTACCCCTCTGGTGGGAGCCATCGCAGGTGGAGGCGCTGTACCGAACGTAAGTGGTTGTCCATAGTATTATTGCCCCAGGTTCCCCGTGGCGGAAGCTCAGCCCTCCTGTGAGCCAACAGGTATGCACCACACTGAGTAATGATATATGTTCCTGCACCCACACAGTACAAATCTGCGATTTGGGGGGGGGGGAAACCCGTTACACTAGTAATGGCTACCTTTCATTTAGAATGATCGAGAGGGCAACTCGGAGCCAATCGGGTTTGCATATTTGAGGCTTTGGTAAAGATAATATTAGGTGTATCTGGAAGACATTGTGCTAATTTATTATCACACACATTTAAGTTTGACATATTTTGAATATATTTATTTTTTAACTATTTGTTACATTCTTTTTTACAATACATATGTCATTAGATTTCTATCCATCAATAGCAGTCATATTTATGTACTTCATGCATATATTATAATATATTTCATCTGTATGTATGAGAGCAATAAGTCTTAATATATGATTACATTTGTTATCTTATTGCAAGTAGAGTTAGTGTCTGTGTTTTTGTTTACGTTTTTGTATGTTAGTTAGGCTGCATTTAAACACAGAACATGACTGACAGGGGTTCTAACCAATTAAGGTTTATACAGGTTTATTCAATTGGTTTAGTCTTTAGCCAATGGTGTTCATCCTGTCAGTATTTAAAGCATTCTTGGACTGTGTTTACAGCCCCTGAAGAAGTGCGCACGCGCACAAAACGCGTTGGGCAGTTTGTGAGAGTGATTGCCTTGAGCAGAGTAGAGTAATACAAGAGCGTGACAAAGTACAGAAGCAGGAGAAGGGAGTTTCGGCGATTTGTCCCGCCCTCAGTGACGTGTTTCCGGTAACGGAGCGACGGACGGCATCAGGAGAACCAGCCCATGGTGGCGCATATGGTGATGCAGAACTAGGGAAGTGTTTGGAGTCACCCCCGATTGCCACGTGACCATCAGTAGCTGCCGCCGGATTACACACACAGCATATCCCTGCCTGTATTGTTTGGACGTCTTGTAAGTAGGATTCCGGTTTTACACACCGGATCCGTTATCTGCTCCAGGCCATCTTATTGTTGTTTATTAAATTACTCTTTTAATATTTGTCAGCCTACTTGTCATTGTCTTATGTTTGTCTTGTCTTTTGTGTTTTTTGTTCAGTTATTACTCTGTTGCACTATGATTTTTCTTTCTCTCTCCCTTGCATCATATATGTAATTCGTTGCTGTGGAGCCTGCAGTCTAAGATTGGATTTTCTTCAATTGGACATTGTCGTCATTAATTAGACTACACTATTGTTCCATATTGGACTTTAAGGCGCCGGTCTGTATTGTTATTTTTTAAGTGAACACTAAGCTACGGAGGATACGTGGGACTATAGAACTTTTTGCACGCCGAGTTTGGAGGGGAAGCTAGTGGCTACCCGTAGTCTAACCCCCCGATCAACAACACACGCGCTGACATCACGAGTCACCTGACGCGGAAGTGGGAACACGCAGCCGATCAAGAGAAGGAGAAGGGCTAAGACATTTACTACCCCAACCAGCAGACGAGTGAAGTGTTTCTGTTCCCGCGGTCATTCAAAGTACCGAAGTGCCTGTATTATCTACTCTTCTGTGAGTGTTTATAACCGTTTTTTTAACTATCTATAAACAGACTTTACTACTCTATGGGCTTTGCGCTTTTTTCTCTTTTTTGTTTCCTCTCTAAAGAATAATCAGTGTCTGCTGCTCAGCCCCAAAGAGAGGAACTTCCCGTGATCCTTAGAGTGACATATGAAAAAGAGAGATAAGGGTGCGCAAACGGGGGTCAGATGCAATATATGACCGTAATATACACAGATGTAATAGGGAATGCACAGAAAATGTACTCATATAGCCCTGTGTGGTACTGAATGTTGCTATTAGTATCTTTGTGCTGCACCTTCTTGCAGTCAGTTCCACTCCTTCTAACTCTGATCATCAGTAAAAGCCACTCAAGGCACATGTAGTGGGAAACAGTGCCACACAAATTTATTAAAGGTAAAAGTGAGGTAACATGAAACTCACACATAGATAGCTGCTCCAGGACCACGGCGCCAGCCTCCCGCTCTCCAGTGCAGTGTGTTCCTGCTCACCGTGTCCGGTACACAGGACTGCTACCCCTTGATGCAGGCGCCGGATACGGTGCACTCGTGCAGACAAACAGTACTTCCGGTCCAGGTCTCTGCATGAACAACGAGTTTCAGATCTACTAATCCTTCGTCAGGTACCTTGGTTTACATTTTGGTTTACATAACACTAGTATGCATTTAGCGTAGGGACCTGCTATAGAGACTTACCTTGACGTGGTTAGCAGGCTTGGCATTATTTGATCAAAGGATGTAAACCAAAAGTCTCCTTTTATCTTATAGATATTTACACTATAGCTGTGCAGTGACCTGGAAGAATTCTTCAGAAGGCTGCGTTTTAAGGAGTTCTTCCACAACAGACACAACCAAGATTATGCCAACACTGCAGAAGAAGAGCCGCTGCACATGAGCAGGGAGAAGCAAAAATCCAACTGGATCCCACAAACTGGGCGCAACCCCACAATGGACCGGTACATTGAAAGCTTCAGACACAGCGCCAAAACCACCATCCTGGACAAAGTAAGGAAATAAACATATAATCTGACACTGATGGAGAGGAGAGCCATTGAATCGCTAAAGGCCAACCACAACATAACAATCAAACCTGCGGACAAGGGAGGAGCAGTGGTCATAATGAACACCACAGACTACCTGCGGGAAGCACACAGGCAACTCTCTGATTCAAAGTATTACACCCAACTGCCGGAGGATCCAACTAAAAAATACATGAGAGAACTCAACAGGATCATTAAAACACTCCCGATCCACACAAGAGAACAAATTCTGGACCTGATACCAGCCAACCCAAAACCTGGCACATTCTACATGCTCCCTAAAATTCACAAAGAGGATAACCCTGGTCGCCCTATTATCTCTGGATCTGGCACACTTACCGAGAATATTTCTGGCTGGGTGGAGGGCATTCTGAGACCACTTGTCAGGAACACACCCAGCTATATCCAGGATACCACCGACCTGCCAAACAAACTGAATGCCATTGGCCCCCTCCCAACAGGAACACTACTAGCAACCATGGATGTAGAGTCACTTTATACAAACATCCCCCATGAGGATGGGATTTTAGCCTGCAGATAATTTCTGGGACCGCAGGAGCCACTCACAGAGACAGTGACTAAATGCATCGAATTTATTCTGACCCATAACTACTTCACATTTGGAAATGACACATACCTTCAGACAACTGGGACTGCTATGGGCACTCGGATGGCGCCACAGTATGCCAATCTGTTCTGCGCAAAACTGGAAAGTGACTTTTTTTCCACCTGTCACTTGAAACCCCTTACATACCTTCGCTACATCGATGACATCCTCCTGATTTGGACCTCTGGCGAACAGGAGCTCCTACAGTTCTATGACAACTTCAATACATTCCACCCGACCATCAACCTCAAACTCACCCATTCCCCGGATGAAGTACATTTCCTAGACACCACCATTACTATAAAGAACAACCAACTACAGACGTCTGTATACCGCAAACCTACAGACAGAGCCAGCTATTTGAGGGACAACAGCTTCCACCCGACACACACCAAACATGCAACCATCTATAGTCAAGCCATACGCTACAACTGGATATGCTCCGACACAGCAGACAGAGACCAGCGGATTAAAGCCTTGAGATCAGATTTTATAAATCGTGGATATAACCACAGAATTGTAGACCAGCAAATTCACAAAGCCACCAGAATACCAAGGAGTGATCTCCTTGAATACAAACAGAAGGAGACAAGCAACAGGGTACCTTTGGTGGTCACATATAACCCACACCTAGGAGCTCTACGCAAGATCCCCAGGGAACTACAACCCATCCTCCAGGAAGATACAAGATTGCAACAGGTCTTCCCTGAAGCACCCTTATTATCATACAGACAACCTCACAATCTCAAGAATATTATGGTGAGGAGTAAAGTATTCAGCAGTGCAACTGAATGCGGTACGAACAATGCCAGGACCCAAGATGCAAAACCTGCGCAATGCTTTACACAGCGGACACAATACAAATACCACACAGGAATCGGGAATACAAAATCAGAGGAAGGTTCGCCTGTTCCTCCAGCAATGTCGTGTACCTCATCATGTGCATGAAATGCCCAGGAGGCTGCTACTACATAGGTGAGACGGGGCAGGGGCTAAACAAGAGAATGAACCTGCATCGCCACAGCATCACACGCGGAACAAGAGACAGTCCGGTCGGCAAACATTTCTCTGACTCTTGCCATAAGATGAACGATCTGAGGGTTGCCATACTCAAAGGTAATCTTAAAACACCGAAAGAGAGATGGTTGCATGAATACAAATTTATGCAACTGTTCGGGACACTTAACGGTGGCCTAAACAGAGATCGAAATTTTATGAGTCATTACTGACACAAGTGAACTCTCTTCCCATGAGCGCTAAAGACCATGTCTGTACATACTGTGCTATATGTATGCACACGCAGCTGTCTCTTACACATACCAATACTCCTTGTTTTTCCATCCCTATGCACCAATAGGGACCACATAGTATCCAAACACACTTTTAGTTATGCCACTATCTCCCACATTTCCACACCTACCCACACCATTTTTATTAACTCCCACTCCACACACCCCTTTTGTAAAGCACTGTATACACTGTGGGCTCTCCATTAATTTATATTCACACAGATACACACACACACACTCTTACATCACTTTCTTTCAGGAACCATTTAACACCTCTAGCCATAAATCTCATCCACACCGGGGGAAGGACAAGCACAGATAACATTCCAAAAGACACTGTTTTAAGTATTCCCTTTGATTGCTTCATTCATTGTAACATCGCCGGAAGAAGAGATCAGTGTATCTCGAAAGCTTGCACAAATAAAAGCATTTCGTTAGCCACAGAACGGAATCATCTATTTTTTTTAAATTATATATATATATATATTCCCCATTGAGAAGCACAGGGATTCACTTTCTGTTTTGCACATGCACAATGTGACTTGCATTTGAGCTCTCAATTGAAAAAAAGGTGCCTGTGAGTAGGTTTAATGGCTATGCACTTCGTCAGCCCAGGCTGTGTATTATGGCAGACATAAGATTATAAGGGACAATGTTAAACTGGACAAAATAAAATGACACACTCTGGCTACGGTGGAATGATTGTACGCTAAGGCTGCGGCCACGCCGCCGCGACGCGCGCTCCTGCTTGAGAGCGGTCACTGGCACTATAAGCACAGCCGAGATGATGGAGAAAGGTAGAGGCGCAGACCTGTCTGAAACATACAGTATGAATGTGCTCACAAGTGGTATTTTGGATAAAATCAAAACTTAAACTATATTTTGCCAGAAAGAAAAGGGAAATGTGTTTCGTCTCATTGTAAACTATCAGTAAATAATGATACCTGTCATTGCAACAAAATGATATAAATGTTACATACTGTAAATGTTTTGTGTACACAAAACTTTCAGCTAAAGATGTTTGTTTCTAGATTTCCCCATTAAAAACGCAGAGCACTACATATTTTATTTAATGGTTCACAAATTGATGCTGTTCACAATATTGTCTGCAGATGGCAGTGTTCACAAAGAATTCCCACTTCTTGCCCTCCGAGAATAGTTAATGACTGATTTCCAACTGATTTTTGATAGGAGAAATATCTCTTTTCACTCGGTTCTTATATATCCAGATTCCATGGTCTCAAAATATAGTTTGCTTTGGCAATATAATATCTAGTTTGTTTTGGCAATAAAACCCACTTATAAAGCAGAATACTTTAATATGTAAAATACTCTCCTTGGAATACTTGACATTGATCCCAAATAGATGCAACAACAAGTTGCATGTTGCGATGGAAAGCTTAGGAGGGGCAAGAACCGATAACCTGCTTTCACCAAGGTATGACACTGACCAAGGTATAACTTTATGTTGCAAGCTCATATGCATTTTAGTTTATGATATAAAAATATAAGAAAATGTTATTCTGGAAAGTTAACTAATTACTCTGGCTTCAGCTATGAAGTCCTTGAGCGTACTGCTGCTGGAAAAACTGGAATGCAATTATCTCCAGCAAATACTACAAAACGTCTTAATTTGTTTACATTTAACAATAATTAAGATCTAATGCCATATATATATATATATATATATATATATATATATATATATATATATATACATACATACATACATACATACATACATACATACATACATACATACATACATACATATATATATATATATATATATATATATATATATATATCAATAACAAAATGCTTATTTACATTGGTGTTGAAACATGCTGCACTTTATCTTCCTAATTATACATTAAGGATGGGCAGGTTTGCACGTTTGAAATCCAAGCTTCAAAGTTTGTTTAGAACTTCAGGACACACTTTTTATTCCAAACTAAATTCTAGCCAAAGAACGACTGTTTCTCAAATACTTTTTTTAACTTTATTTATTTTTTTATTAAACTGGGCAAACTTTTGAATTTGACAATGAAAAAAAACAGCAAATGTTAGTAAAACTGAACTTTGAAAATTAAAAACAATCTGCTTATTTTTAGTTTTTTTTTGATGATTTCTAGAAAAGTCTCAAACTAAAACCAATCAATTCCAGTAAAGCCAAAACGTGATTGTTTTTTTTAGAACCAGAACACCAGTGAAAGGTCTCACCTTTATTATTCAGTACCTGATGCATACCATGGACACTAGAACTCAGCAAACAAGAAATAAATGATATGCTATTTTAAGTTTTCTTACCTTTAAATCTTTTTTTCTTTGTTACCTCCTTCAAACATAATTTTAGGCACTTATAATAATATTTATCTACTGTATTTACAATGATGTGAAATTTAAGAAGATTTAAAAAAATAAAAAGGAAAGCGATCAAACTAACTTCACATCACCAGACTGAGAGAACCTGGACTGCTAATGATTCATTCTGTTAAAAACATATCCAATAAATATTTATATTTTAAGAACATATCCAATAAATCTTTCACTTGTACTTCATAGCACTGTTTATTATAGTTGTATTAGTAGTGCATTCTTTCAGCACGCCTAGAGGTGGTAATTACGTCTCAGTATTGTTAGGAATAGAGAGCATTTTTTAAATATGTTCTAGTGAGAGTTTTGTAATACACGGTGTATTCTTTTTGGAAATCAGAATGCTCTTTTTGGGATGTTTTTTTCCTGTTGGAAAATATTTATATCTGTCTAGAATATATTTTTTCTTTTTTCCCCCTCAAATATCTTCTTAGTGCCTTTCATAAAATGTAGACCTTCAAAGACCAAAGCAAGTGATTTGCACGGTTACCTCGCACACTTGCCTGGCATAGGTGTCTCTGGTCTCCTTCCACGGATTCATTTGCACAAACACCGATTAACCCATTCAGCATAATTTCTACTAAGTCACTTGCTTAATGCAACTTTGTTGAACTGTCACGGAACCTTAAAAGGACAACTTAAACCAGTGCCGTTTTCTAAACTACAGTATTGAGATTTGAAAGCTTTAAATGGCTGATTCGTTTTCGGAGCCATCATTCATATTAAAAGGGGTAAACTTCAGTTCAGTATTTTGAATCTCTAATACCACATGTGCATGTTTTTGAGGGAGAGAACTCCAAACACATGTAATGTCTTTTTTCTCCAAGTGGCCTTTGCCATTTCACTTCAAAATCTACTTTCTAATTAGGAGACAGGTATTTTTTATGTGCATTAAAACAATTTTTTTTCTGGGAGTTACATATGTTTAAAGCTTACTCAAATATAGTACTGTTTAAAGCAGCAGTTCTGCATTCACTTTTTTTGTTGGTTTGTTTTTCTGTTTTACTATAGGCAGCATGTGAGTAGCTTTAATGAGAAATAATTACCTAAGCTGCCAATCAAACCCTTCTCCTGTGATCGATCGGCCAATATCCTGCTGTGTGGGGCTATCGAAATGGCTGCCTTCTGACTTCTGACTGTGCTGCAGTCTGTAAAATGCTGCAGCTGCAATGCAACATATTGCTTAGTGCAACACATTAGTGTTACAGTTTTTAGTTTAGAAATGCTGGAAAGACTGCAACAGATCTGTTGGTGATACTTTGTTGCCAAAGGGCAGAGCTAAAAAAGATGTTTGTGTGAGCTTGTTTCAAAAGAGGAAGAGGATGTGACTTTCTTAATGATTGCTATAGCAACCAACTGATGATCAATATATTACAAAAATAAAGTCAGTATTATCTAATACTACAGAACTGATTTGTTTAAAAAAACATACAGGATTATGGATGTTTTACTGCTTTAACCCATGTACTGGGGAATTTTGAAAACATGACAGACTGGTTTACCAAATATCCTCGTTGTAGAGCTAAAACTCATTAAGTGCTTTTTTTTTTTTTTTTTACAAGAATGCACTAAATGCTCTTCCTTACTTGGAACTTCTTGATATTGCTATTGAAAAACTCATTAAAGATAGCCAATCTTCAGAACTTCATATCAAAATACCTTCTTTTTAAAATACAGACATTTTCCTGTCAAAAAGAACATTGAATCGCCTTTTCCACAGTCCTCAATAAGTGTAGTTAATGACTTTTACCTCTACAACGACGATATGGGCCTATCTGTGTGCACGCTTTATAGATGATGTAAGACCCTTGATTTCAAGTTATTCCTAAGGATAAGCAAATAGTTGAAGAATTCCTTGTAAGTAAATTCATATGTATCACATATCATATCCATGACAATCTACCAATTACTCACTCCACTATTGAAGTTGATAATTTCAGGGTCTGATAGTAGAATAAAAGGACACTAGTTTTTTTTAATTAAAAGATCAGTTTTCATTTAAAAAAAAACACTAATTACATGTTATTATATTTAATAATCAATTGCTGAAACTTAGGACACACAATATCACATTTCAGTTTTCATGTAAAAGCATGTGTGTTTCTATGCGTGTCAGTGTAGGCCATGAATTCCACATTTTTACCAATGGCTTTGAAGAAGTGTCACCGTTATAGACTTCTGAAAAGTAATAATAATTGTGATACTCGTCATAAACATTTCTTGTGTGAATCAAGGAACTTGTGTTGACATTGCTCCACTTGCATCAGTCAGCAATTTGCGGAGTGGTTATTGCTGGATTAAACTATGTAATAACAGTACAACATTATATCTAACTCTTGTCATCAATTAAAATATATCAGGTCCAAGGTTGCGCTAATATTGATGCCAAAGAGATCAAGATCATCTGAAACAAACTGGAATCGAAAGCATCATACGTCTACTACTGGAACAACTGGGGCCCAGTAGCAATAAAAGGGCTGGCAGCCAGGCTCAAAAGTTGGACCAGGCCTGTGGCTGGGCCGAACTTCCAGCATCAACCGGGCCCCCCTGTAGCTGCTGGGCCTGGGACAGTTGCCCTGGCTTTCTCCCGTTGTCAGCAGCCCTGTAAGAGTGTAGAAGTCATTAACAACCAGTATGATGTGTGCTTCAAGTGACTAATCCGCAAGTGCTTGATACAGTATAACCACGTCCCACATGACATGCGGATGTATATTTGTATGTACATAGCACTTCACAGCAGTAATACATGTGACAAAATAATATAACACATAATATAACAGACATAATGGGAATAAGTGCTTGAGACACAAAAGTAATGTAACCCCCCTTCTAGAGAGTTACTAACAGGATAGCATATGCCGGGCCATGAGTTACCATGGGGATTTTGACATCATGGAAGAGTATTTAAGTAAGGGAGAAGATTCGAGAAGGTTTGGTTCAGGAAGACAAGAGTAGAGGAGCCTTGGGGAAAGTAGCTAAGTCATGTTTATAAAGTAATAGCACAGACCAGGCCACCCTGTTTATTATGTTATAAATGGGAACAGTACCCTTTAAGTTAGGATCTCCAAAATGCGGAATGGAGACATGAATAGATAAGGAAAGGAATACGGCATGTCACAGAGAGCTTCAGGAATGAGGGCTCCCTCGTGTCGGCTCTAACCGCAGATCTGCACTTATATTCCTTATCAGTCTATATGAAAGTGGCAGTTCCCACACAGGCCAAAGGTATAGGGTCACGTAAGAAAGACCCACAAGGATTTCCATAGGAGCCTAGAGTAATCGAATTAATACCGATGATGATCCCAAAGCAACAAGGGGGCCGGGTCCCATGCCTACGTAGAGCAACTATGTCAAGCTACCTCCATTTGCGTGTAAAGAGTGATCACTGATGGAAGAACCACTGGAGGAGGTGCAGAGACACAGAGACACACTGAGATCCTTGAGTGATATCCAAAGAATGCTAATGTCATCAACTTGTTTAGCACACAATGCTACTGCTGCTGCCCAAAATAACAAAGGTTGGGGGTTCTAATCGTGGCGGTCCTGACACAGCACCTCACAAGCTACCTTAGACTTGTCAACTCATTTTAGTTCTTATGGAAATCCTTTTAGGCAGTCTGGGATGTGAGTCATTTAAATATACTTTGCATATTTCATTAGCATCTCCCAGGTACGTGAGGTACATTTTTAAAATCTGTTACGCAAGTGCGGAATGGAGGACAAACTCCTTTTAATTTGTGAGTCACTTGTACAGTACATGTATAGAACAGGGTGACTGCTGCCACAGCAGTGGGGTCTTGTTAGAGAAACTAAGGTGCATATCCACAGAGCTACGTTAAATCAGGGCAAATTCTGTGACCTTACCTAAATAAGTAACGGATGTTAGCTTCACTGAGTTTAATGGAGATGCACAAAGCTAATGATAAATTCTATCCTACATGTCCTAAAAAGCTTTCTATAGTAGTGAGCAGCTCAAATGTGTGCTATGGCTACTGCTAATCAGCTGGTTTAGCTCACAGTGCTGGAGCTAACAAAGGTTGTGGGTTCTAATTCTGTTGGACCTGACACCAGCACCTCACAAGCTATCCTTAGACTTGTCAACTAAATATACTGTAGTTCTTATGGAAATCCTTTTAGGAAGTGTGGGATGTGAGGCATTTAAAATATACTATGCACATCTCTTTTTGAACACTCAGGTCCATCCTTATGTTATTTAGAGGGAGGTTTCCGGGGATATATATACAAATTGAGAGAGATGCAAGTAAAATAGCACGCAACCATAATCCGTCAGCCAGATTTGTAGTGATTAAAAAAACCACGAATCTGCCTGTTTGAGACTGAACCGCGGATGAAAGGAACTGGTCAATCTCCAGCGGATTTGAATTCCGGAGAACCTTTTGCCCATCTCTACAGTACCTGTCAGTTCCTTTACTACAACCAAGGTTTGGGCACTTAAGGAAAAAAAGGAAGTTACATGAATTTAGCACAAAGTATTGGGTGACTTGCTGAAAATCAACAGCATAAGTGGAAACTAAACCAATGTGCTCATAAATCAGTATGAACTCATTCAAAAAACACTAAACAAAGTAGTATTGATTGACATTATTCTCCCTGTGAATCTTCTGCTAAATCATGTCTGTTTTATTCAATGCTATCCTGTCTGTGTACAGAAGCGGCAAATATTACCAGTGTTAAGTTTTAATATCATGGGAAATTATTTTATTCAAAATAATATAAAGCACCTTGCCTGGATATTTATTTTTTAATAATGATCTCTTGGTAAATGATGATGAGAGTTACATGCATGTTATAATGTCTATTGTCTTCCCTGAATAAGACAAGCTGTTCTCTTTAGTTTGAAAAGAAAAAAATAGCACTTTGCTCAGCTTTGAACAATACATATATGTAATAGTAAGGTAAAATACAAAAAGTTAAATACCCTGTGCAATATATTTGTTGAAATTTAATAATGAGATTTTTACGCATTTTCTGGTACATTCTCAGTACTGTCTGTGAAAATATGATGTATTGTATTTCAATTATAATCACACAAAACAGCCAGGATTGGAAATATTAATCTGTATCTCATCATTTTAATTTCAGTTTTACCAAATCCAATCTGTTCTTCATACAATTTTATGCCAAAAATATCCAAGGAAAAACATATTTGGTAATAATTGTGTCAAGAACCACTAGAATGAATACTATGAAAACAAATTATTCAAATGTGTTTTCCAGAGATGGGCAAATTTGGGGGGAGAATTTGGATCCGCAGTAGATTCACCGGCATTGTTTGGTCCGTGGATTTCAGCAGATCAATGTAAAAAAAAGGTGATTTCTGGTTTGCGGATTTTAAAATTATTATTACCAATACACTCTTCCGCAACCCATGGATGGATCTTAAGAATGCGCAAAACGGATTGCTGAATCCACGGATTGGATTCTACAAATCCATCCACTGGTTGTATCCAATAGCGGATTTTGATGAATCCACACGGATTGAAACCGCCCAAATCCATTTGCGGATTTTACATTGCAAAACGAATTTTTGTGGTAACATCAGCAAAAAATCAGGAAACTGATTTGGGCAGGTTCGACAATCTCTATGGTTTTCTTTTATCTAAAAGTTTTCCTCTGGCTCATTTCTCACTCACCTTTCTCAGGAAGGTACATTTTGTTAAGGCTGTGCTGTGATATCTTTTAATAGACCAACACAAGGTCTTCATATATAAATGTATACTGTATAGAGCATACAGTATGAAACATCACAGATCAATTTTTAATAATTTGGAGGTAATGCTATTTTGTGAGGCAATGGCATGTTTTAAACAGCAGTTATTTTATATTTTCCTGTATATTTATTACAGTACATATTGCAATATTAAGCTGGCCTTTTTTGTCCTAGAAGATATTAATACATCTGCAGTGTTACAGTAAATAGTGGATCATTGTACATTTCTTTCATGAACAGCTCACATGTTCACTAGATAAAAAAATAAAGCAAAAACTTAAGATCGGAAAAAAAGACAAACTGCACCACTCTGTGACAGTTAAACATTTCATTTTGTAATTATTTTGTAATTATTGGAGAGAACATCTGATACATGTACAATCAAAAGGTCCCCCAGGATGAATCTTGTATGGTGTCTTCCATCTGCATCTGTGGCCTTTAGGTAGGCCACCACTGCTATGGCTTTTGTTGAGGCATCTGAGAATATGCAAAGCTCTTTGCTGCATGCGGTGGAGAGAGATGTGGGTGAGTAGGGGCGTGTGATTTGAAGCTGTTCAAGGGTTTTCAAAGAAGCCTTCCATGTCCCACTCTTTTCGTCTTTCTGGAGGCAATGGGGTGTTCCAGTCCCGCTTTTCGACGGACTATTCTTTGAGAAGAGACTTTCCTTGTATTGAGACTGGGGCTACGAATCCCAGAGGGTCGTAGAGACTATTGACCATAGACAGGACACCACGTCAGGTGTAGGGTTTTTTTCTTGATGGATACCTGGAATTTGAATGTGTCTGTTTTGAGATTCCAGCTTAACCCTAGGCTCCACTGTATAGGAGGCGTATCGATCCCCAGATCCAAATTCTTCAGTTCATTTGCGTGATCATCCGTATGAAATGCCCTCATCACTGTGGTACTATTGGAAGAAGCTATTTTATGCAATATTAGGTTGGCATTTGCTAGCATCTTTTGTGTTCTTTTGAGTAGGTCTATGGTTTCTTCTTCTGTGGGAACTGATTTTCAACCCGTCATCTACATAGAAGTCTCTTTCGACGAAATTCTTAGCGTCTTTCTCGTACTCTTCTTCACCTTCTTGGGCTGTCCTTCAGAATCCATAGACGGTCACAGCAGTTAATGGACTGTTGCCGAAGATGTGTACTTTCATCCTACAGTATACTCTATGACTTAATCTATATCATTGTTCTGGTACCACAGGAACCTTAGGTAGTTTCTGGTGTCTTCTCGCACGAGAAAGCAGTGGAACATTTGTTGGATGTCCGTTGTTATGGCAATTGGCTCCTTGCAGAAGCAGATCAACACTCCTAGAAGACTGTTTGTCAAGTCTGGTCCAGTGAGGAGGACTTTGTTTACAGAGACTCCCTGGTACTGTGCACTAGAATCGAACATTACCCAGATCTGACCAGGTTTCTGGGGGTGGTAGACGCCAAATGATGGAAGGTACCACCATTCTTCGCCTTCCAAGAGTGGGGGAGCTGGTTCTGTGTGAAGGTCACAAAGTGATTCCTGGTCTCCGGTTTCCGGTTTCTGCATGAAGGCCACAAAGTGATTCCTGGTCTCCGGTTTCCTTTGTAGATTGCTGCGGAGCGAAGTGAGACTAGAGATGGCATGCTCTTTGTTGTTTGGGAGACGTCTTCTGGGTGAACAGAATGGTCCCGGGGCCACCCACTGCCTGATCCATCTTTGAAGATCTCTCATCCATCATCCTCAGAAATTCTCTATCTTCCATCGATGGTGCTTGCTTGTTATCGCCTCTCGTCATCTGGAACGCTGTACATCCTAGGTCATCAGTGCGTTTTTCTGGCACAAAGACGTCTCTATGTGTTTTGATGATACCCCTTTGTTTCTCTTTGTTCCCAAGCTTCTCTTTGACATGGAAGTGGTTCAGACATGGTTAAAAGAGAGACGCATGACCGTTTTCCAGTATGTTTGTTCGTAGGGCATCTACGTTGTCTGGTCTGCATACCTTGTCGATACATACTTCGCCCACTATCCCCATCCTAGATCTAGTCTTTGGGCACAGGGAGCATTATGGTATCCATTTTGTTGTTCACGGATTTTGGGTGCTCTCATGATGTCCCTACTAAGTAGCAGCAAAATCTGGGCACTTTCGTCTAACGGTGGAATGCGATCGGCTATCGCCTTGAGATGGGGTGAAAGCTTGATGGGGGTGATAGCGTGCCATGTCTCATGTGGGGATTTCGCTCATGTCCTCCGCCATGTGATTGCACTCGATGAGTGTAGGGAGAGGTATCTTAACTCTGCGTCTACTGAAAATATGATGTAGCCATTTACTCTCTTCCCTGTTGTTTCTATCCACCCTGCGCATGTTCTGAGTGTATAGGGGGAGGCGCTATCTCGTATGTTGAATAGGTCAAAGAATTCTGACCTGACAATGATCAGTGGGGGGGGGTCTTCACCTCTGCCCTCTTCCTTTCCTGCTTTGTCACAGGGTTAGGGGCCTTGAATGGTTTAGGTTTAAATGTCACTGGATGTAAAGCTGCTACATGCCTGTCGCTGTTTGTTTCTGGCTGCTTCGCAAATAAAGTTCAAGAAGAATGAGAAGGGGGGGGGAAAGGCGACTTTCTTCTCCCTTTTGTATTTTGAACCTTGTGAAGTCCATCATTCTTGGGGGTTGTAAGGTAGCTTCTCCAAGATGGAGGTAGTTTCACCAATCGAGCGGAGTCTAAGACATTGAAACCTGATAGAGATTGGTCTGCTCTTGAAGACTCCAATTCCTGCAGCAGATCTCCGAGCTCTCGTAACTTCGTATAGTCTTTGGCAGTGATTCTGGGGAAGTTCTTGACTCTCTTGAAGAGTACATTTTCGACTGCCTCGGAGCTACCATAGCACTCCTCTAGCCTTTCCCATACTAAGTCAAGACCTATTTGGGGGCGGTTTACGTTTGCTGTCCTTAGCCTCTTTGCATGCTCCGTGGTTTCTTTCCCCAGCCATTTGGTTAGCAGGCTGAGTTTTTCCCCTTCAGAGAAGCCCAGACCCTTGATAGAGTCCTTGAAAGTGGACTTCCATATTCTGTCATTCTCAAACAGTCGTCGAAGTTGGTAAGTCCTGTTTGCACCATATCACGCCGCATCATATACTTGCCCATGTCTGTTAGGCCTGATGCAATGGTGTGTTGGTCTTGCAGAGCATGTGGTTGGTTGCGTCTTGGTATTGTGGTTTCCGGGAGGGACATTGCAGTCGTCTCTTCCTTGGTGTGGGTGTGTGATGACTGCTGGTTAGTGTGAGGAGCTGTGTTTCTCTGTGTGGGCGTACTTGTATTGCGAGCCTGTGGTAGTGCATCCGTATGCGTGCTGACGCGTGGATCACTGTTGCGGCTTTGGCTATCCCAGGTAGTGTGTGCATTTGAAGAAACAGCATCTTCTCCACATGGATTTTGCAAGTCTTTGGCATCTGTGCCGTCCTCTTCATCATGTTGAGATGGTGCGCTGGTGTTGACACTGGGGATGCTCCTCACATAGTCTTTGGTGCATTGGATTGGATCCTCTGAGGCTATCCGATCTGTACGATCGCTCCCCGCCATCCTGTAGTGCGGCTGCTTCTAAGACTTCGGCTTGGGCTGCGGCGGCGGCCTCTTCCTTACTTAAGGCTTCTAAATCCGCGTCCAACTCGGCCTTCGTACACGCAATGGCTGCGGAAGCGGCTGTGGTGGCAGCTCTCTGCTCCTTCATCAGCAACAAATGAAAGGGTTCACTACAGTAAGGGCAGTTAAAATGTGGAATTCATTACCCATGGAGACTATGATGGCAGATACAATAGATTTGTTCAAAAAATAGGTTGTACATCTTTTTAGAAAGGTAATTTATACAGGGATATACTAAATAAGTAAACATGGGAAGAATGTTGATCCAGGGAGTAATCCGATTGCCAAATCTTGGAGTCAGGAAGGAATTTATTTTTCCGCTTATGAGATATTATTGGATGATATTTCACTGGGGTTTATGTTTGCCTTCCTCTGTATCAATACGTAAGTATAGACATAGATAAAGTATCTTTTGCCTAAATTTAGCATAGGTAAAACTTGATGGGCGTATGTCTTTTTTCAACCTCATCTACTATGTAACTATGCTGTCTGTCGCATGTTTAATTTAACGTGGGTTATGACAAAATAACGACTTTGCACCAGAATTTTCCCTTTGATACATAGAGACCATAGTGTTACAATTATGTAAATATTAAACCTTTAGGCTTGATAAGGATTTAACAGATCATTGTAGTCCATACCTGAATCCGAAATACTCTCTGTACCAAACTAATAATTCCCAAATGGAAAAGCCCTTGCATGTCACAAATGGGTTCCATGCCTAAGGATATGCATCCCAGGAAGACTAAATGATGTTGACTCCAAAATCGTAAGTATCTATGCGTGTCACGGATCTCCTTCAGAATTAGAATTATATCTCGTATATCACATGCGTTCCATACATTCTACTGGTACCGAATAGATGGAGCATGCTAGTATTCCATATTTTATTTTAATATATTTTGTGTGTTCAGTATATAAAAGTATATTTAGGCAATAAATATCTGTACCGCTAATCACATTATTCAGCCTACATTCTGCTATAAAATAAATCCATAAGCAATTACAATAAAGTACTCTATAAAATACCAATACACAAAAAGACATTTCATATTATTGTATGTGAACTATACATACTGTATGTGAGTATGTATCTATCTGCATCCTAACTTTTGTAAAGTGCTAGTATTATAAATGTGACAGTGCATAAAGTGAACTCACTTACATAACATACATCTACATCCTAACTATTAAATAGAGTGACATCTAAATGTGCAATATATTGTGTCATCAATATAATTAATATAATAATATAATTAAAAAATACAATAAAATGTGTCATTCTTTGATCCTATATTGAAACTGAACACCATTTACCACAGAGTAATGTGGTTTTGAGATTTTTTGCCAATTACTTCCGTGCCAACCAACAAAATCTATTAAATAAAAACGAGAAAGAAACAGATCTGATGAATATCAAGATATGAAATTCATATTCAACCTCTTATTTTCATAAACGAACACCACAAAAACTATTTTTACAGACAAGTATCACTGAAAACAAATTATCTTAAAAAAGCTTCAAACAATTGTCACTCACATACAAATGTAGCATGATTCATCTTCACCCTGCACATCACTTGGAGCGGGGGGACCGCGGCTCAAGTGCGGCCGTGATTTCAGCCAAGCGCATCACAGTGCAGCGCAGGGGGAATTTCCCATAAGGATTAATGCAGCAGGTTCCTGCTTCTGAATGGGACTCCCACTGCATTAATCCTACCGGGCTGCCACCAGTCTGGAAGATCTGAGCAGAGAGAAGCGGTCCCTCTGCCTGTTCTTCCCGCACAGCCCTTTCAAATTTAAAATGATATTGTAATTTGTAGTACATACAATAGGATTGAAGCAGGGTGAACCACATTACTTTTAGGTCCGGGGACCCCTTCTTCCTGAGGTGCAGGCCCCAGTATGGGGTGCCGTTATCTCCTACAAATTTTAATGTCCCGGTCTGACTGAGCCACTGATTGAGTCACATGTGCTGAAGCAGGGATATCCTGAAAACCTGACCTGTTTGTAGCCCTTGAGGACTGGAGTTTGCTACCTCCCTCCCTGCCTCCCTTCCTGCAAAATAAAAATTCTGCTAATTTTTACTGAACAATGTACATCTGGTTGGCAAGGATGTGCATAAGTGATAGTGACAAAACTGACCCTTTGTAATTTTGGGAAATTACTCCATTGTTTATAATGTTTGTAATCAAATTAATTTCTGCTAATTTATTTGAAGGACTTGAGGCAAATCTCATGTATTTTGTAGCTTTCTGACTGAAACAGGCTTTTGATGAATGGGTTTACAATGCAATTGTCTTGATACATTCCTAAGTGTTACAGTGCAATTCACTGTTGTTTAAATGACTTAAGAAAAACATTGTACAGTATGCTAAATTGTAATTGTTAGCTTTTATAATACATACTCACAAGAAGCCTATGTATAATTTTATTCTGAATCCAAGTATCTCATGCTGATCTGCAGCTATTTTAAAGAACACCACCAAAAGATTATTGCTAATTTAAAATATAACAGTTAACTTAATAGTGTGATTAGCTGGGAACAATTCTATCTTCGTATGTTTGCTGTAGAAACAACGTGTGCATTTTGTTCACAACATTTTTACCGCAGTTTTTTCCATGTCATAACAAAGATAATGAAAATGTAAACATATGCAGTGTGTTTTGCAAATAATTTGAATCACATATACTCTGAATCTTAATAAAGCAGTTGGGACAGATGTCTGATGTTTAATTGCTTTTACAAATGACAGAGGGGCACATTATACCACAGCCTTGTCTCATAATGGGGAACCCTAATTTTAATTATCTTTATTTTCACTTCTTGTGCTGTTACTATTTGATCTGTCATTTCACCTTAAATATATATCCACTTTATATTGATGATCACTTAACTAGAGCAATAATCTCTTTTCTAAGAGTTTGTAAAATAATCTAAAACGAAATGATTTGCTCTTTGCGTATGCTACTTGTGACACATTTGTTCCCATTGTAACTTTAACCCTTACATGAACCCTAGAAAATACCTACAATATATGGAGATCCACACAAATCAGGGGACATACTGTATGCATTACCTTCTGGTCAACTACACAGAGTGTGACCTTTCTGAATGGTATATTACAGTGTCATGGAAATGCTGAAACTAGCTGCAAGGCAAAAAATGTGCTCTTCATTGTCATTTCCACTATACAATTTCAAATTGTTGACTACAATTACAAATGTTCAATTGAACCATGCCTTACGGTATTTAGTAGTCTGAGTGTACTACAGTATGTAGATGATGCAAACTTAAATATGCAATCTGTCATATCATATAATACCTTTTTAAATAGTTGCCCTGAACATTCATTTACAGTAAGTGAGCTTTATATTTCATTTTTTTTAGTAGGAGGTTAGATCTCATGTCAAAATCAAGCTTGAATTAATTAGTATAAAAACTAAATTCAGGGCATTGAACTTGAAGTTTTGCAAAGTATGTTCAACCATTAAACTTTTTTTTATGAGAGTCAAATATAAGTGTTGAGCTGATGAATTAATTAACAAATTAAAATGGCCAGAAATGACTAATAGCTATTAATGTGTCCCTGCAAACTATTGTATAGTATTACCTTTCTATAAAATACATATTATTAGGGTCACTATTACTAATGGTACAGCAGGTGCTTGGCTTGATATGGATTGTATTAAAGGTGTATTCCCTCCTACACGTTGATTGGTTCAAAATGAATTTTCCCGCCACAATAACAAATATCCAATTGTTCATAACAGTAGTTAAATAGTTATATTTAAGAATTCTTAAAAAACTAGATATTTTTCTATAGTCGCAGTAAAGATGGCTGAATTTTGTCTTCAACCATTATAAATATTGCAATGTACAGTAATTAGTTGGTGTATCTTAGTGTAAGTAAACATTTAAAGAGAATAAATAGTCAATGGAAAAAGCATCAGATAGGACTGCATTTGTTTGCAATGAAGATACATTGTACAATGTAATACAATTTAAGAAGTAAATAAAAATTCATAAAAGTGAGTTTATAACGCAGCAGTTCAAGCTGCTGTTTTAAAAAAAATGCATCAATACAATCTACACACAGACAATGTTGCCGATCGATCCGTTCTCCTGTGATCAATCGGCAAAGATTCGGCTCACGGGTTCACTAAATTGCTGTCAGTGCAGCAGAAGAGGACCCAAGATGCAAAGTTCTTTGAGGAAGATCATGTGACGGTTAAAGAAGGTGTTTTTAAATCGGAAGCCACGTTTAGACCACAATTTAAGCGGATCCATGTTGTAGCAGATCGCGCTATGACAGGGTTGCGATATATATATATATATATACACACACAAGAACATAGCAGGAGTTTGTGCACCAACGGATGCAATAACATGTTAGCTCAGCCCCTTGGCTAATGCAGACACAATGGTGTTTGCTCCCGCTGCACATTGTGTGTGACCTTCTGTTAGAACGTGTTAGCAGGGGCAATAATGCTTGCATCTGTATGTAGTGAATATCATTTTTTATATAGTTTTACATATATATATATATAAATTGATAAATTGTTAGTCCAAATAAAAAAGGTATCACCTAATACTGAAGAACTCATTGATTCTGCACTATCGCAACTGGACTAACACAGCTATTTCCGTTTTATTCATTTACTGTATATAAATATATAGTGGTGTTTTTTATAGTAAAAAATGGTGTCGGACCTCTAAGCCAAGAAAAATATATATCTAAACTACAATCAATCATTTAGATTTAAATCAGAAATGTGGTTTAAAAAGGATTTGTCCGCGTCCCAGTTAGCACTACATCATATTAGACATACTTTGTGGAGTAGATATTTCTTTAAGTTCTATATACTGTACATGTAGTCCTGTTTCCCCCCCTCTCTGGAAGATGTTCCTGCTTCTGCTGTCTGTGATGCGGTCATACCTGTGAGTGTCCAGGAGAGCTGAGAGTCCACGGTGTTGGGGATAACAGGACAGGCTTTCGGCGATCTTTAGAGCTCACGCAGGGTGTCAGCGCCTCCAGCCATAGCGGGCTCCAGGATTTCCAGAGACAGTCCCCACCATGGCACACTTCAGAATATACCCCTACCCAATAGACTGTAGACTCAGGCAGGGGTATATCAAAGGGATGCTTTATTTGGACATCCACTGTGATTGCCATACAGCGGATCCAGGATAGATTGAGATGGGTCCCAGGCCTCTGGATGATGCTTGGCCCTCTGATAAAATTGAGGCCATGCTCTCAGTTCTGATCTCTCTCTGTCAGCCCAGGAGGGACTGGCTGGCATGTCTCCCCCAGCCAGGAGGAAACTGCACAAACCTCCTCTTCCTAAGAGGGGTGGAAGAGAACTCTCTATAATTTAGCACTTCCTCTCTGAGACACCATAAGGGGAGGGTACAAGGTCTGCACCATTATTGGTTGTATACAGACCCTGTGTCACCACACACTCCTGCCACTCAGAGAGTCAGCATGAGAGGGGGGTCAATACCCCTAGGATAGCCTGCCACAGCCTATAGCTCCTAAGGACTTACAAAACGGGGCAGAGAGGCAGTCTGGACCAGCCATGGCTACATACAAATCATATTTTTACAGATTTACAAGCAGTAACCCTGCCTGACCTTATATTTCTATTAAGATTGTTATTTATTTTTACAGTATTTGAACGGAGGGGTCCTCCAGACCTGAACCGCGCTATGTTCTGTTCCTGGGGATTTTCTGAGTACTTGAGAAACTTACATTTTTAGAAGTAAGTCTTTCCCTCCCAGGAAATCAAAATGTCCACCAACCCGCAAGCCAAAACGAAGCAACAGCAGATGACTGCACACACCATGTTTAAATAACCAGAATGTGTACCGGCTCCTAAAACTGTGTGTATCTTGGGAGCCAGAGGGGTCACCGGAGCTGAATACTGTAAACAAAGCAATTTTGTACAGGATTGCTGCATTAAGCGCAACATTGAAGATATTTACAAACATATTTCCATCCCTAGAACCACAAACACTCTTAGCTTTTGTATTGTACTGTCAATTGATGAGGAATCCTATTTCCTAACATTTACATCAAAGTAATGAGGTAAGACAGAATTCACAATGAAATATTTTTTCTAAACATGTTCTCATGACAAATGCCTCATGGCAGCGAAAAGAAGGGAATTCCCCCACGGATTAATTATAGCTGAGCATTGCAGAGACTTATCAACAAATAGTACCAAAGGTTTGGAGTCAGTATAAAGTATACAGAACATTTAATTAATCTATGAGTGGCATTCTAGTGAAAAAAAAAAGTATATCTTCCTTACTTGAAAATGAAGGGATTTTATTTGAAGCAGATATATTATTTGTTTAAGCTGAAGGTGTAAAGTAATGTAATTTTAGACAGAAAATGCAAATGGTATCCTTGTTAGATCTCTCCGTGGTATATAGCAAGGGTGCGCAAACTGGGGGGTGCTAGATTTTCTGGGGGAGGGGTGGGCGCGGTAGTTATAGAGGTCCCGCGCACTCCACCGAGGCATTTAAATAAAAAAATTAAAATAGGCCTCTATAACACACTTACCTTCCCACGTCTCACGTCGTCATGGTAAGCCGGCGTCAAATGACACGACAGGGTCACGTTACCATGGCAATGTGATGTCACATGACCCCACTCGTCATTTGACGCTGGTGCTGAGCAGGGGGGGAGGGGGGATGCGAGGCGCAGAGGAGAGCAGGCAGGGGTGCATACAGGGAAAAATGTGTGCACCCCTGGTATATAGAAACGAAGGATCATCCTTATTATTTATTTTATTTACTACACACAATTATTTGTTTCTTTTTACTTTAAATCAGGTATTGTTACTCTGCTTTGGGAAAGCTTTGATAAATAACTCACAAAGTTTGCAGATTTCGAAAACTTCCTATAACTATTAATGAAAAACAAAAAATAAACATATAGGCCTTATTCAGAGAACATTCATAAAAAAAATCGCCAGGGAATGTAAAATGTTTTTTTTTTGGGCGTTGCTATCACGGTATTCAGAAAGGCTCGAATACCAGTGATAGCAAAATGCCCAAAACGGGCGAGTTGCTGCCAGCGAGAGCCTCGAGCCTCTGAAAAGGCAAAAAACGGCCATTCATTTCTGCTGCAGAGAGAGCTGCTCTGAGAGAGCCGCCTCTCCCAGCTGAAATGTCGCCCGAAATTTATTTATTTAAATATCCATTCCTTTAATAGTGTAGAGGTGCAGGGGGTCTCCGGAGCTGAACCACGTTGGTTTTATGTCCGGGGACCCCCTGCTTCCCGAGATACAGGCCTCTTTATGGGGTGCCGGTATCTCCTATGCAAGCAAATGTCCCGGTCACGTGACGCGGGACATTTCAATGCAGAGTGATACCGGCACCCCATAATGGGGCCTGTATCTCGGGAAGCAGGGAGTCCCCGGACATAAAACCAACGTGGTTCAGCTTCGGAGACCCCCTGCACCTCTACACTATTAAAGAAATGGATATTTAAATAAATATTTAAAAACAGATCAATACACGCCCCCCACCTCCGCCCAAACCCATACAGTACAGTAATGGGCAAAATAACTATTATCCAGATATGGATAATAGATTATTTGCCCATTATTAAACACTGCATTAGCATACATAAATAAAATAAATAAATAAATACAGTTATACTTACCACAACAGCAGGTCCCTCTGTCCTCCATTGCCAGAAAGCCTATATAGAAAATAAATACATTCTAATGGCCCCTAACCCCTTAATCACCTTAGCGGTTCCTAACTGCTATAGTTATTAAGGGGTTAATAACCCTCCCCTGACCCGGGAGGCCTAAGCACCCACCCCAGACTGACTATACCCACCCTATACCCATTGAGTAGTATAGTGGTACATCATACCCATATAATAATAATATGGGCATGATAAGCCTCTATAGCACTCAATGGGCACCCTAATAAAAATACAGTAATACACAAGACACACAGTAATAAAACCTAACTAAACTATCAAAAAACACACTTCACTAAATACAAACTGTAGCCAGCTAATCCAATCAATAGAAGCAATTACAACATCAACAATGAATTAATTAAACCATTACCCAATCAAACCAATTAATCCCTAAAGCAACTCAAAATGAATAGTAACACTAACCAATGTAAACAATGAATTAATCCTACATTAATTAATGTAACCATTAAAAGACAAATAAATACATTAAAACTATCTCTGAAGTATCCATAAAACACATTAGCTAACATAATATAATTTAAGTACAAGCGAACACCAATCGCAAACCTTTTCTTACATTAACCATAAACAAACAATCACATCCAAATCAATAACTGCAATAACAAGCGAGAAATGCCCCCCAAATATTGGCATAATAATGTATTAATCTGTACCCTAAAGAGGTACCGATTAATATATTATCAGTCAATGTGGCTCCGACAAAAAATAAAAAAACACATCCAAAGAATAAACCTGTAAAAAGAGACATTTACAAACATTGAATATCTTACTTACCATTAGAAGCGGTGGCCCTCCGACCCCCGGGGTAACAGGAAGCTCACGTACCTTGAAGGCCTCCAACAGCATCCGATGCCATCCGCCATCAGGATCCGGCTCAGGTACCCCAATCTTCTTTTTTCTTTCTTTACTCACCGTCTTCTATCTTCATCTGTAACCATTTCTTGTTGTTCTTTATCTTCTTTCTTCATCTGTTAACAGCCACCTGGGAACCAATTCCACACGCTGATTGGCTGAAATACCTTGTGACACAGCGGCCATCTTGGATTTACTGACGTCATGTTAAAGGTAAATGAAGCACAGCCATTCTGATTGGCTGGCATCATTCCCTTTAAGTGACGTCACGGCAAAAAAAAAAAATTAAGTCAGCACATGGTTTTAACAGCCAATCAGGTGGCTGTTAAACATTGTGAGGGTAAATGTGACGTCACAAGCCATATTTAAGGCCGTGACGCCTCATTTGAGCCCAAGAAGCCGACGAGACAGCATCGGCTGGGATTTAACATGGGGTTTTATGGATTGACAGAGGAAGAAAGAAGATAAAGAACAAAAAGAAATGGTTACAGATGAAGATAAAAGACGGTGAGTAAAGAAAGAAAAAAGAAGATTGTGGTACCTGAGCCGGATCCTGATGGCGGATGGCATCGGATGCTGTTGGAGGCCTTCAAGATACGTGAGCTTCCTGTTACCCCGGGAGTCGGAGGGCCACCGCTTCTAATGGTAAGTAAGATATTCTATGTTTGTAAATGTCTCTTTTTACAGGTTTATTCTTTGGATGTGTTTTTTTATTTTTTGTGGGAGCCACATTGACTGATAATATATTAATCAGTACCTCTTTAGGGTACAGATTAATACATTATTATGCCAATATTTGGGGGCATTTCTCGCTTGTTATTGCAGTTATTGATTTGGATGTGATTGTTTGTTTATGGTTAATGTAAGAAAAGGTTTGCGATTGGTGTTCGCATGTACGTAAAGTTATATTATGTCAGCTAATGTGTTTTATGGATACTTCAGAGATTGTTTTAATTTATTTATTTGTCTTTTAATGGTTACATTAATTAATGTAGGATTAATTCATTGTTTACATTGGTTAGTGTTACTATTCATTTTGAGTTGCTTTAGGGATTAATTGGTTTGATTGGGTAATGGTTTAATTAATTCATTATTGATGTTGTAATTGCTTCTATTGATTAGATTAGCTGGGTACTGATTTTATTTAGTGAAGTGTGTTTTTTGGGAGTATAGTTAGGTTTTATTACTGTGTGTCTTGTGTATTACTGTATTTTTATTAGGGTGCCCATTGAGTGCTACAGAGGCTTATCATGCCCATATTATTATTATATGGGTATGATGTACCACTATACTACTCATTGGGTATAGGGTGGGTATAGTCAGTCTGGGGCGGGTGCTTAGGCCTCACGGGTGAGTGAAGGGGGTGTTAGCCCTAAGGGTGGGTGTTCAGACCTTGCGGCGGGGGTAGCGGTTGGGTTAACCCCTTTATTACCTTAGCGGTATTAACCGCTAAGGTAATGAAGGGGTTAACTCCCCCCGCAACCCCCCCGCAGTGCCTAAACAGCCACTAAGGGCCAAATTCCCCCTTCACTCACCCCCGCTAGCCACAGTATTGCATTGTACTGTATGTTTATTACAGTAAGCCTGGCACGGGTGTTTAACCCCTTCATTGCCTTAGCGGTTAGCGGCTAAGGTAATGAAGTTGCTGTACATGCATGTTTCCTGCCTCGGATGCATGCCGGGGGGGTCCGGTGCTGGTATTAATGGCTAACAGCTCCAGAGACCCCCGGCATCAATCCGAAGCAGGAAAGGGGCATGATTTCTTCTGTCCCGACCCATCGCAGCTCATCGAGGCCATCTCCCCACCAATTGTCCAACAATTTTGTGGGGAATTGGATTTGGGGAGAAAATCGTTTTTTAGGCCTGCGATGGGCCGCGACAACCGACTCGCGGGTCTCTGAATAGCGGGAGTTTATCAACCCTCCGAAAATGGTCGATAAGGGCCTGATCGCTGCTCAGTCAGCGAATTTCGGACGTGGATAAAATTTTGCGTCGATACAGGCCGTTATCGAGCACTTATCGAGGCTATCTGAATACCAGTAGCCATTTTGGTCGATAAGTGCTCGATAAGGGCCTTATCGAGGCTTTCTGAATAAGGCCCATAGAGCTCAACTTGTGTGGTCTATTTATCAGTCTAAACTCTGCATAACTGGGGGAAATTGATAGAGGAAACTGTTTCATCGCTTTCAATGGGAATCATTTTTTTTTTATACAATTGGTGCAATTTTGTACCTTTAGTTTTGTCCCAATTATGGAACTGGGAGACTTTAATAAATAGAATCAAATCTCATGGAGGTAAAATTAATTTTAGGAATGAACAGTAATTTACAAAACAACAATTATCATTTATACATCATCTAAATTTCTACTGAAGATCTGCTAACAAACATAATTAAGCATAATAATCCTGTTCTTCAAACTGACACTTTCAATTTAGGTTTCTTGTTAATACTGTAAGTGAGAAAACTTAAAGTAAAAGTTAAACTACTTCACCAGTGTGTTTTGGATTGTTTTGGTTTAACTTGTTTAACGTGTTTCGTTTTACTTGAACTAGATTGGTTTTGTTCTGGGATTTTTGCAGAAATATGAGTACTTCAGTATTAGGTGATGCCTTTTTATTTGAACTAACAATAGATATTATAAAACGAGCTTTCGAGAGTTCTCCTCTCTTCCTCAGGTCTGCAATACTGATTTACACAGATTCCATGAGCTAAATACAGATGTAAAAACAGAAAAACTAGATAGCAGCTGTTGCAGCCGCCTCCTCAAGCCTCCTCAAGCAGCCGCTTTCAAGGGTGCTGGGGGGAGATGAAGGATGCTGAGGGGAGATGAAGGGTGCTGATGGGAGATGAAGGGTGCTGAGGGGAGATGAAGGGTGCTGAGGGGAGATGAAGGGTGCTGAGTGGAGATGAAGGGTGCTGATGGGAGATGAAGGGTGCTGAGGGGAGATGAAGGGTGCTGATGGGAGATGAAGGGTGCAGGGGGGAGATGAAGGGTGCTGAGGGGAGATGAAGGGTGCAGGGGGAGATGAAGGGTGCTGAGGGGAGATGAAGGGTGCTGAGGGGAGATGAAGGGTGCTGATGGGAGATGAAGGGTGCTGAGGGGAGATGAAGGGTGCTGATGGGAGATGAAGGGTGCTGAGGGGAGATGAAAGGTGCAGTGGGGAGATGAAGGGTGCAGTGGGGAGATGAAGGGTGCTGAGGGGAGATGAAGGGTGCTGGGGGGAGATGAAGGGTGCAGGGGGAGATGAAGGGCTGGATGTGTGTATGTGTGGCTGGGTGTGTGTGTGTATGTGTGGCTGGGTGTATGTGCGTGGCTGGCTGGGCGTGTGTGTGGCTGGCTGGGCGTGTGAGTGGCTGGCTGGGCGTGGCGTGTGTGTGTGGCTGGCTGGGCGTGTGTGTGGCTGGCTGGACGTGTGTGTGGCTGGCTGGTTGTGTGTGTGTGTGGCTGGTTGTGTGTGTGTGTGGCTGGCTGGTTGTGTGTGTGTGGCTGGCTGGTTGTGTGTGTGTGGCTTGTTGTGTGTGTCTGGCTGGCTGGACGTGTGTGTGGCTGGCTGGACGTGTGTGTGGCTGGCTGGACGTGTGTGTGGCTGGCTGGTTGTGTGTGTGTGGCTGGCTGGGCGTGTGTGTGTGGCTGCGTGCGGGCAGCTGGCAATGGCTGCTTGTATCTTTGTTATGTACCCAGTCACGTCCTGGCTGTGCCCCTGATCATGGATTTGGGAGGGAATGAGATGAAGGGGGTGAAATGAGATGATGGGGGGTGGGGAGGACCGAGAATATATAAATACCATACCACCCCACCGAGTGTGTGTGTGTGTGTGTTTTCATCATTTGCGTCTGACGCAGTTGATACTGAGTAGTCAAAGTGTTCATGTTTTCAATAAACTTGTTCA
Source organism: Ascaphus truei (assembly GCF_040206685.1). Taxonomy (NCBI): domain Eukaryota; kingdom Metazoa; phylum Chordata; class Amphibia; order Anura; family Ascaphidae; genus Ascaphus; species Ascaphus truei. Next base: position 81,114,931 of record NC_134489.1, on the reverse strand, counting down.
AACAATGTGTGTTTTAAATTTTCGCATGCGCAACATGATACCTAATTTTTTACATGATGTGGCTATTTTCACATCTAATTCGCCACACCTGTGGCTACATTGAAAAATTGGTTGCCCACCCCTGTTTTAGACTATACACAAACTCAGTAACTATAAGGGAAAGGGAAAAACAAGGGTGCAATACAATGAATGAAACAATGTAGTCTGAATATGACTACAGCCAGGGGACATACAGTATCAAATCCAATAGAAAGTGTCCAAACTTAGGATGAAAGATGATGCCAATATGGTGAAGTAAATCTGTATTCGCAAATATAGCGCAAGTGAGACAGCTACTTACAATGTAGCAGTAAAATCAGGCATGTCAGGATAAAAATCCTATCTTTACTATGTGGGAATTGTTTCGGAATCAGGAATCCACGAGGAACATCACAGGAGTACAAACAAAGCTGCAGCAGCTTCTGATCTTCTTCTCCTTCTCCTCCACTGAGTCAGCCCAATCCCACGATGGTAGTGAGATTGTGATGTCAGAGAAACTCCATGGTATAAATCAGGGGGGCGCAAACTTTTTTCCCTGCGCCCCCCTGCTGGATGTCCTCCTCTATGCGCGCCCCCCTCCCTCCTCCTCCTTCTTACCTTGATTCCCGGCGTCTGGACGTCATGACGTCACATGACCCCGCGGCGTCATTTGATGCCACGTTGCCATGGCGATGCGTCTGCAGATGCCGGCTGAATCAAGGTAAGTAGGTTTACAGTGGCCCTGCAGCTCCCCCGGCACTTAATTTAAGTGCCTTCGTGAAGCGCGCAGGGTCTCTGTAAACCACGCTCCCCCCGCCGGTAATCTCGCGCCCCCCCTGGGGGTCGCGCCTCCCACTTTACGCACAGCTGGTATAGATAATGTTTTCCCTTTCCTTCTTTATATACCTATGTATATATATGTATTATGTTGCCTGATTCCAGCACTTCAGGGACCAGGGGTTAATTTGGTTTTCAGCGACAATGTGGCCAAATGGTCTGTGATCTTTCCAAGTAACGTTTTGCTTGTAAATGGATTTGTTGTTGCATGCCCCTTCCCCTCCCACCACCACCACCACCACCAATAAAGGAATGGGTCATATTACAAACACTTGGGGGAAGGGAGACTCCTAGCCAGATGAGACAAACTCATCTCAGTTTTAGTGTGTAAGAGTTTTCTTAAGAAGAACAGCTAGGAGAAGCTTGAACTGGAGGCATCAAGCACACCCCTCTGCTTGTCAAAGTCATCAAGTCCCTGTGATTGAATTTGTGTTGACTCTCCCTCTTTAACATCTGACCGTCTAGTAACATCAATGTCAGAACATCTTGGCATTAATTGCTTTTTTGGACTGTGACAAGAAGGATAAGCCTTTTAAAAATCACTGAATAGTGGGTTTGTTGTTGGCACTGGCAACAGTAACAGGCACAACAAAATCCGGCGTTGCTGTCAGTGGTGGTGGGGATGGTGGTGGTAGTTGTGGGCCTGGTTGTTTTTCCATCGACTTGACAGTTTTATTAACATTCTCAATATGCTTCTACATATTATCTATCTTAGTTACAGAAGTACTAGCTAGGGACATAGACGGCTGACTTGAACTTTCTCTTTTAGTTCCCTTTTTGTAGCTCTACTTAACTGGAAGTTCATTGTCTACTAAACCGAGGGGAGGGGCAGGGAAAGTGGGCCGTCTGCAGTGAGTTTGTGAGTATGGGTCAGGGACAGTTATTATTATTATCCTTTTGCTGAAACTTGCAGTGACTGATTACGTTGAGTAATAGTAGTAGCAAGATCAATACCAATAGCAGCACCACATTTAACTTTATCAGATTTATACCCAGTGCCACTACCCCAACAACCTCCACCAAAACAGCGTCTGCCTTATCTTCTTCCCCTGCCTCTACGCCTACTTTCCAAATATTTATTCAAAGGACTGGTATTTCTACTAATAGACATGTTGATGTAATTATTTTACTTCACTTTTGTTATATATATACAGCTACATTATTTATTATGCAATGGCAGCCAGCGACTACTGCTGTTGATGTTTTGTTTGTCCTGCTGCGACTGCACAAGTGACAGCACACCAGGTGCACTGCAAAAGAGAAAGAATGATATAGAATCTCAATTTGGGACTCAATTGTTTATCACATTGATTATCCAAAACTTGACAGTACAAACTGTTGTGGAAGCTTAATAATAATTGTTGGGATCATTTTTCACAGTAATATCAATACTAATATTAATAACTGCTGCTATATACTGTATATATCCACATTAATATACTACATAATCACAGAAACATGTGCTGCATGAGGGCCACACTAGGTGGTACTAGGCCCTGGCTGAGCCCACTTCACTGAAAGTACCGTCAGCTGGTTAAATGCCTGGTAGTTGTTTAATGGTTCAGCTACAGTAGGTTCTACTTTTTAAAGTAAATAATGTATACTTTTTGACAAAAGTGATTTTTCTATTAATGTCACTATCAGGATGTATGGAACCCTCAGAGATAACATGGAAACTCACAAAAGACTGGAATAAGTAAAACTGATAAGGTTTAATGTTCACACTAAAGTAATAAACTAGGAAAAACAAAATGGAATCTACTGATGCAGCAGCAAAATTAGAGAGTCGCTGAAATAGAGTAAAAGCATCCTCTAATGACGTCTGCACTGATGGAGCACACCCATGGCTATGTAAAACGTAACATTTGTTACATTCTATTAAAAGGAAGGTAAACACTGTTGAATAATGATAAAATAACATGAATATGTTGACAAACAATGGTGCTCAGACTTAAAACAAGGATGGAAGAGCAATCAGTAGGGTGTCTAATTAGATACAGTATTTTTGCCCCAGTTGTGCCCAAATGTTGCCCCATGGAGACTTCAATAAATAGAAACTCTTGTGTTAAATGATGAGGAATATTTTGGCATGCTCTTATTATGAACACAAAACAGAGATACTCGCTCAACCTCTAATAGATACTAGTTATGTGCACTAAGGGTAAACTTGTAATCACATCAAAAGAAAATCACCCAGAACTGTGGGTGATAAAAAAAAACTAATTATAAGCACTAGAATCTACATATATATAGGTGAATAGACAAATTAGTATATTGGCAGCATTTAAAGAGGTCTACTGTAAGTTGATGGTAATACCATAGGTGGTAATACCATTTGTTTATACTGTACATACTATCAGTACATACATATCTAGACTTACCCTAGAAGCAATAGAGTAGATCTTGTATCAACTTACCTTAAGGTTACCTTGAGCTCCTAGCTGTATTGCCATATACTGTATATACTAACTTAAGGCTGCGTGCCAGTATGGCGCTGACTTGTTAAGGATTAAAAAATATATATGTATTTTAATGACAGTATGATACCCATATAGTTTGGATAAGTATATTTTCATCCAACTTAGAACTATTTTCAGAGTGGGATACATTTATCTTCCAACTTTTGGGAATTTACACTAATGATGTATATTGTGTATATACCAGGTGAAGAAAACCGAGCATTTCTTGAACTATCTTAGTTATTCAATATTATTGATCTTGACACTGCCTACCATATTACCAGTAACTTACACCGCTTTAAATATTGCCGATATACTAATTCGTCTACCCACCTATTTATTTATAGATATTGAGTGCATATAATTAGGGTCTTGTTATCACCCACAGTTTGGGGTGATTTTCTTTCGAAGTGCTCTTATTAACACACATCATTGCGTAAACTGCCTGTAATTACAGTACACAAGCAATATATTTTGAACAAAATTAGGCACACAAAGTAATTCCATATGAAGAATGAGAATGTTTATGTTGCATGATGACTGGAAAATGTATGTGTATCTTTATTTATATAGCGCCATCCATGTACATAACGCTTTACAGCAGTAATACACGTGACATAATATTATATCACACATTATAACACATACAGGCATACCCCGCATTAACGTACGCAATGGGTCCAAAGCATGTATGTAAAGCGAAAATGTACTTAAAGTGAAGCACTAACTTTTTTCCACTTATCGATGCATGTACTGTACTGTAATCGTCATATGCAGGCATAACTGATGTAAATAACGCATTTCTAACAGACACTACAGTCTCCCCGCTTGTGCACAGCTACTGTACAGGAAGGGAGACGGTTTTGCTGTTTAGGATTTGCTGACAGGCGCATGCGAGAGCTACCGTTTGCCTATTGGGTGATATGTCCTTACTCGTGAGTGTACTTAAAGTGAGTGTCCTTAAACTGTAATGTAACAATAGGAAAGGGCATCCCTGCCCTGAAGAGCTTACAATCTAAGGGGAGTGCTTTTACTCATTGTCATAAAATACTCTTTTCAGGGACATTTCCCCCACGTTCACAATTAATGCAAAACTCTGAACGAAATATATTTTCAGTGTTCAATGAATGTTAGAGTCAGCAGAATTCATTGTGTATTTAAAAAGAAAATTGCTATAGATATTTCTCAGGACTACATTTGTTGAGCCAAGATCTAATTCATGTGAGACTGTGAAAGTTACATATTATTCATATTTTAAATAATTCTAACTTTTTTTACGGTATAATGGCAATCTTTTAAAAACTAAAAGGAAGTGTGGTGTCATCATATAGCATGTGCAGCGTGTCGGTAAAGTTGAAAAGCATCCTGCAGTAACTGTTCCATTTAGAAGACTGAGATTTTCAGCAAACAGATTTAAGTAAATGGTTTTACAAGCAACCTGCGGGCATCCTTCCAACGATGCATAAGGCGAGTCATATATCTTTGAAATAAATGCTTCAAATTGCCGTTACACTATTGAAACATCAATACAGAATTTCAAATATCCTAATTTGGGGCAAGGAAGTCTCATTCAAGCTATCAGTTTCCTGTTAACCTTTGAATATTGCAACCACCGTTTCAAAACTTGGACTTTCAAATTATACGATCTCCCACTGCAATAAAAAAGAAGAAGATAAGGAACAATGTACAAGTACCTTTAGTATGTGCAACTGATGGAGTGGCAGGTGCTGTGGAAAATATGTACCAATATTTTTCAAATATAAATTCTACGAATCAATACATATATAAATGATTTAATGAAAAGATCCAATGTAGTTTCTTACTGCCACAGAGAGTAGGATCTCTGTATTTGAAAGAAGACAGGTGGATTGTCTACAGCCATCATTGGTTCGGACACACTATCTAGAATGCTCATTAGTAGCTCAGACTCTGGGCACCCTGTTAGTAGAAAGGCAGGGATCACAGCAGGGAAGTTACATCTCCGGCTTCTCACATTCCTGCTCTATCTTAGCAAGCCTCTGCAAAGCTTTTTCTGGCAGCTCATTAGTAGGAGCACTGATGCATAAGAGGAAGTCATTAGGAGTGTTTTTCGACATTGGCTTTTGATCAGGTGACTACATTTACATTTACTTACATTGTTTTCTATAACAAAATGTGTTGCTATATAGAAAATGAAATACAGTAGATATTTAAAAAAAAACTATTCTGACTCTTTTGTTACAAGAGAGAAAAGCTATGATTGTCCACAGAAAACTGTCTTAACATTTTCAACAGGGACATAATAGAACCTTGGAGTGCTCCCTGAACAACTGAAGGCTCTTACAGTATATACCATATAATAATCCAACTCTAATATTTCACTTTAAAATATTGCAGATAGGACACGAAGACAAATACCTGCATGTATATGCATGATGAATTATTGGACATTATATTTTATACACAACATGTAATTAGCTCTTAAATGACAAAATAAACTATACAGTGACAAACTAAAAATGTGTTTAAAGAGAAACAGACAGATAATGAAATGTGAAGCAGTAATTATTTATTAAAACTAACGATAATTGGAAAACCCACCATACTTTCCTACCCCCTTCCCCACCTCCCTGAATGTTGTCTACCCTCATTCATCTTCTTTTTTCTATCCAGTGACAGATGCTCATATTATCTGTATGCAAATGCACTGCACCTGATAGTATATGATATTGTCTCCTTATGTCCCCCAAAGTCTTTTTTCTGTACCCCATAAAACCTTGTCAAAATAAACAGTAAAAAAAAAGAGGATGATGATGACATAGGGCTGCATTGTCTGTTCGGATGGGACATTGTAAGTAGAGGTGAACTAAATATGAACATACGGTCACGGGCTGTCCTTGAGCATCTAATGCTGAGCGACCCCCACCATTTCTGTTATTTGGAACAGAGGACGGTGCAAGCCTTACAGCGTGGCGAAGCTCATCTTGGCCATTTAGTTGCGCCACCTCAATTAGGTGATGTTGGAGATCCAACATCCTCACCCTGAAATCAATTGACTCAGTCCCAAATGAATTACTCTGGCCTACTCTTGTCTTACTCTCACTCCATGTCTTACTGTAGTTGACGATCAAGCCAAAACATATGTACTAGTGACACTGGTTGCACCTTGCCCGTTTTTCTGTTTGGGATGAATAATGGTGTAGGATGTTACAAAATCCCTTACTATTCTTATTCTCCAATCCTCCATAGCGCCTTCCTCTATCATGGTTTAAACACTGCTGCTTCTGTAGTTGTTAAGAGTTGCTGTTACTGAGTCTCTACCCACCTCAGTTTTTTTATTTTCTGTAATGCTTTTGTTAGTTTGCTATGTTAAAAATGAGAAAGAATTAAACCATTTATAAGAGACCGGCAAATTGAGAAATTGGACTCCCACAGCGGCGTTTGAGGCTTTGGGTGACACACTTTAAAGTTTTATATATTCTTGTGTAGCACTGCTTCCCCCACCCTATGGGAGATGAGACGGCTACTACGTTTGGGTGTGTGTAGTGCTTTTATCTGTTGCTCACAGGAGGCATGAACCTCCGCTGCTGGGAGCCTGAGGTGTACTGATCCATCTGGTGACAGCGCCTCCACCTGTGCAGGATCCTAACTATATTGGATAACCCGTCACAGGACCCAATACAAGAATACACACAATGGTATAGATAACAGTTTACTACATGCAGATAATAATAGAAATAACAATGTATCACCCACACCAAATAGGCCACACACTGCCGTAACCCCACAGTGCCCTCCAACACAATGTCCGCACCTTGATGGGATATCCCCCCAAAGTACTGAGGTGCTCCTGGGCACCCAAACACCCTGGTGTCCACAAGAGTCAACAAACCCAATGTGTGCGACAGCGCTGCCCACAACTAAACTGTGATTTGTTAGTGCACTTAGAGATGTGGTGATAGCTGCTGGGTGCTCCAGCACCCTATAGCACCGACTGAAGCCAAGAGGGTCATCTGGTTCCACACCGTCGTCGTCCGCGATGAGTCTGCCTCCACGTGGGGTGGTATCCAGTTGGAGGGTCCCACCTTAACAGTCTCTTTATTCGTTGGTGGTCTGGTCCCAGACCACAGGCCGCATCTGCTGAGTGGCATCCCTTACTGTGTCCCTGACACTAAGGAGGTAATGGGGCAGTGTCCCTGTCTAAGGGCTTGTCCATGTAGCAACCTCAAACTATACAGGGGAGTCGGGGCCTAGCTGGGGCCTATGGAGGTCTCTGGCCTAGTGCTGGGGCCACAGACACCTGCACACACACTCCTCTCCTTGTCCTAGCTCCGACTGGCGTGGCTTGCAGCGCACCAAATGTATTATTCTTGGGAGCAGGGGATCCTTACAGCCCTATTGGCTTAGCTGAGCTATGTGGTACATTGCCCTTGTGCATTCTGGGGCTGTAGGCTCCGCTGAGCCTATTCCCCTAATGGCCGCCACTCCATTTGCACTAATGCGCATGCGCAACTCCACTGCCTCCCTGACCGCAGTTCTCCTCCCCGCACACCGCCGACACCGGCCCCTTCCTCCGCTCCCACACGCGGCAGTGCCGGAAGGTAAAGGGCAGAAGGGGGACCTGGCCACACTTGTAGTGATATGATCAACTCCTTGATTATTCCACATACTTAAAGGTTGCACTTTCCAAATAAAAAAATAAAATTAAAATAATAACAGGTGTTTGACTTGAGTCTGTTTCTCATGTAAGTAGTGTATTAATCCAGTTTATTATATGTATTGCCTGAATTCAAATTTGGCTGAAGATAATAAAGAAAAAATGGCAACTCAAGACACAACACATCTACCAGATTCATACCTGTACATTTCATATGCAAGTTTAAAATGATTTATTTCAGCTTTGTCTGTATGCTTAATGTGCTTCAAATCAAAGCATATTTCCTTAAGTAGAAAAAAATACATAGATATTATGCACATCAAATATGTCTCTTATTATCATTGTATGAAGGTGCATAACAGTCTTTTTGTCCCCTTTGTTATTGAGAAATTTCAGAAGAGTTAACATACATGTAGCACTATTTTCCCCACCCTAAAGGAGATGTGGCAGCTATTGAGTGTATATGGTGCTTTGCCTGTGGCTCACAGGAGGCCCGTACCTCCACTGCTGTGTACCTGGATTGTCTGGTGACAGCGCTGCCACCTGTGAGGGATCCTGACAGCGTCACATAACCCCTTCACAGGACCCAATTGTAATGGATCGGAGGACTCGCTCTTCCCAGCGTGTCCCCGTCACCTTGGGCCCTCCGGCTAACCCTTCCCTTTCCTTGCCTTCGTGGCCCATGCCCTGCTCCCTTGCGGCGCGCTCGGCACGCTCCCATTCACGGTCCGCGCACTCGCGTGGTTCTCCCGTTGTGCGCACACGTTCCTGGTCCCTGGTCTCCCATCAGGGGACTCGCGCCCCTCGGCGTTCCTCCATCCCCTCACCTACTTCCTTCCCCCTCTCTTACCCTCTCTTACCCTTCAGCCGCGAATCTCTTTCGCGATGCTTCCCCCACGCTCTGGCACTCGTGTATTGCGCACACGTGACCGCGTTACAGAGGGCGCGCGCACCCACTCTATTTACCAATCCTCCCCTGATACTGGTTCCGCCCCTTGGAGCTTACAGGCCATTACCCTAGACTACCTCCCTGTCTCCTCCCCTACTCTCGCACACCTATCCGTGCAAGCTCCCAGACAAACCCCTGCTCCAACCCTTCCTGCTATTTGTCCTCCCTCCTTTATAACCCCAGTCTGTCCTCTACTTCCTCGCTCTGCATAGCTTTCCTGTAGCTCCTGTGTGTGCAGTGTCTATGCCCAGCTCCCTTGTCTATTTCAGCTCTGGTTCCTGTCCCTGCCCTTGTTAGGATTCCCTTGGTTTGAACTTGAACTCTGCTTTGGACTTTGACTACGCTGCCTTCTCCTGCCCTTGAACCTTGGCTTTCGGACATCACTATGCTGCTCTCTCCTATCCCTGGACTCTGGCTCTTGGACAACTACCTTCCGACCTCTGGCACCCCGGACTCAGCAAGTATAACATTAACCCTTACTCACCAGGCCCGGCAACGCAATTACCACACTCCGGGCACACCCTCACTGCTGTGGGTGCGTGTTATACCCTTACCCACCTCAGTACTGGGGACTGGCCAGGTCTGCGGGCATACAGGCATTACACCAATGCAATAAATACACACAGCGAATATAATAACAGGTATACTGATATGCAATAGGTAACACTAGAACCCATAGAACTCATGCCTCGCATGACCCATACACCATAACCCACTGTCCAACCACTTAGTCCACACTTCGGTGGGAGTGTCCTCAATGTACTGAGGTGCTCTTGGTACCTACCCAACCTGGTGTCCACAGTTGGCAACCCACCCAGAAGTGTGTGACAGCGGTGTTAACAATAAGTGTTATAGTTGGTGCACTTGTAGATGGTGTGATACCTGCCGGGTGCTCCAACATCCGGTAGCGCCAACCGAAGACAGGGGTCTGTCTGGTCCCATGCCATCAGCGATGTGTCCATCTCCACATGGGATGGTATCCAGCTGGAGGGTCCCACCCTAATATTCTCTATAAGCAGTGGTGGTCTGGTCCCAGACCACAGGCCACAACTGCTGTGCGGCATTCTGCTGTATCCCTGACACAAAAGATGCTAATTGGGCAGTGTGCCCTCATCTAAGGGGCCTGTCCCTGTAGCAGGCACAATCTTACAGGGGAGTCAGGGCCTAACTGGGGCCTATAAGGGGGTCTCTTGCTTAGTGCAGGGGCCACAGACACCTGCACACTCACCCTCACCCTTCTGTGTCCCAGCTCCGACTGAAGCACGAGGTGAGAGCATGCCAAATGTATCCACTGCAGAGCAGGAGATCCTCGCAGCCCTATTGGCTGTTACGCAGCATATGACTGCAGCCCCAGTGGCTGCTGGGTGTCATCTGTAATGGCCGCCGCTCGTGCTTGCTACTGCGCATGTGTGAGGTGTACTAAGATGTCCGCGGGACCTTAGAAAGCTCTGCGCATGCGCAATACATTCCTGCGCATGCGCGCACCTATTCAAGATGACGACGCCCTCCGCGGAGCTCCGGCGATCAGATCGACAGCCGCTGCGCACCCTGCACCTCCCCGGCACTCACCAGATGCACCCGCGTCACCACATGTTGAGGTAAGGGGGAGCCAAGAAGGAGCCCAGAGGGGGACATGGTAATATACAGCAAACATAGAAGTTAAAGAGAAGTTTCATAAGGCACTCATAATATTGAAATGTATCAATATTTGCATTTTCAGCTGTCATCAATTTGACATTTCTATGTGTCAAACTCATCCACCAGGTCTAAGTAGCATAAACATCTCTGTGCACTGTCAGCTTGTTACCTATGCCCACACAACTAGCATAATGTGTTTAAAATCAGTCATAAACAAATTATGTAATAATTATATTATGTGTATTTTATATTGAAAATATTACCTGTAAACAATAATAAATAATATATCCTCAAGTAGGATGACTTTGTGCAATATTACCTCTCAAACAAGGAAATAATAATTGTATATCTATGATAGCCAGCCACATCTCGTCATGAAAATAAACCAGGATGAGAACAAAATATGTTTTGTAAAAGTATGTGGAAACAATCACGCTGTCTTAATCAGATCTATTTCTCTATGTAAGACCAAAACATCCCAATTACATAAAGTTTCAAGTCAGCTAAGGACTCCTGCTGACAAATTCATTGTTGATTGTTTTCTGCTACATGGATTTGAGCGCTTGTTAAAGTTGGAAAAGGAGAAGCAACAATTGTAAGAATTCCAGCTTCCATCTGAATGTGTTATGATCACCAGCAATTAGTTAAGCTCCTTGGCAGTAAAATGACAAGATGAGACTTAGCTAAATACAATGTGTAGAACACATAGGCATCTGCCCCAGCTGAAAGACATTACAATGTTTGTTAACCTTATGGGTCATTCTTGATTCACTTCTGCAGACAGAAAACAAGATTTATATAACACAGATCAATACAGCCCTAAGACTTTCACCATTGAGGATGCTAGATTGAAGCACTTCTCTTTATCAGTTTACCATGACACTAATGTATTTTGCCTGTTTTGCCTGGGCAGTGATAAATCTGTTGGCAAGACAAAACAAATAAGTTCTCTTGTTGAGAGACATGTTGTCCATGATTTGTCTCAGCAGACATGGCAACTTGCTGGCCAATTCATTTCCTATTTAATTTAAGTGGCATATCTGTCTTCTCACTTTTGGAATGTCTTTTGTCTACTTTACACTGGAAGAAATAGTTTCTGTTGTAGATATTTTTTTCTGTTAGCTTAATCATACATCATATGACAACAACATATGACATTTCTTTTCCGTAAATCAAACACCCTTTTATATGTACCATGACTATGCATTATTTATATTGGTTAGACTAGTGATTCTCAACAGAAGGTCTGGAAAACCAAGGGGTTTGTGAGGTTTCTCCAAGGGTTTGCCAAAATAAATATGTAATGGCGTATCCCAGACAGTACAGCGAGTTCCTGAACCTGTGTGGGGTGACATAGCTGCCAATTCATAATGAGATATTTGGTCATGGTCGTCTCGCCATGACCAAGGCCCCCCCAGTGTTTAGCCACAGAAGAACCCTGCACCACATCCGCTCTGCTGCTGGACGCTCCGCTACGACCAATTTTATGATGTTAAGTTTTAGGGTAGGGTGTTAACGTTAGGGGTTTTAGCGGTTATGGTAGGAGGTTAATGATTCAGGTTTTAGCAGTTACAGTAAGGGCTTAGGGTAAGTGGTTAAGTTTTTTAGTATTAGGGATTAAAATTATGAGGTTTTAAGGCGAGGGCTATGGGTAGGGACTTACTTTAGCAGGCGGCAGATGGCTGGCGGTTGAGTGTCCCTGTGGAGTGGTCACTTGAGGCTAAATCACACAGGTGAACTGGTGAAATGACCACGATCAAATGTCATAAATCATTGTAAATTACAGCAGAAGCTTCAAAAGTAATTCCACCCAATGCTTTGCATCCACAGTGGCAATATTTATTTATTTATAAAATGTTTTAACAGGAAGTAATACATTGAGAGTACCTCTCGTTTTCAAGTATGTCCTGGGCACAGCATTGTGGAGGGCGTGACTTTGAAACCTCTGGCAGTAATTAGCAGCTATACCACACATGCTGTCTGTACACATTGAGGGGCCTTTTAAGCATGTGTTCCTTATCACGAGTGCTCACCACAAACAAGGCGGGACCACGAGGCTGAAGTGGGGATATTGATAGACACCAACCAACAACCGAGCAGGCATGTCTAGAGTCAGAGTTGTAGTCGTGTAGCCGGGTCAGGGTAGGAGAGATCAGAGTGGTCTAGGTACTTGCTGTGGTCAAGGAGAGAAGAGATCTGATAGTTGTAGATACGGTGCCTGAGTACAGGGGTAGAGAGAGAAGAATAGTCGAGTCGGTAGCCATGGTCCAGGGGTCAGAGAAGTCAGGAGTCTGGGTGCAAGCTGTGATCAAAAATACAAGTAACAAGGCAAGGCAAAAGGAAGCAAGGAGGTACACGTAAGCACACAAGTGAGAAGTTTATGCTCAGCCAATTTTCCAAGGGGCTGGTTGAGCATATAAAGGAGAGAGAGCCAAATGGAAGGCTGCAGGGAGTGAGCATGATCAGTATGCTGTATAGTGATAGGCAGGGGTGGAGCCAGTAGCAGCTGTGGAATAAGTGATCGTGTTAACCCCTTGAGTGTGTGTCCGCGCAGCGTCTGCACGTATTTCGCGTGTGCTGTGCGCTGCCCCGGGGACTGGAGGTGGTCCTTGCTGTGTCAGTCTTCCTAGCGGGGCGGCACCTGCGCGCAGGCTGTGGCTGCTGTGCGTCACCTGTGACATTGCGGGATGCATCCTGGGGGCAGAGCCTGGGAACGGTCCCTGCGGTGTCTGCCCTTCCAGCAACATGGTGCCTGGGCACAGGATGCGGCTGGCGTGCATCATTGGGATGTCGCGAGATGAGTGACGGGGGCGGAGCTTTGCGCTGATCCTCACTGTTCCCCACACATGCTCAGTTTTGTTAGCAATAGTCTGATAAGTAGGCAATAAGGTTTGAGATCTGTGAGTGAAAAACTAGCAGGGGGTGCACAATGTAAAAAAGAATGGGAGCCACTGACCTAGACCTCCATATAAACATAAAACAAGTATATCACCCCTATAGGCAAGGTTATATATATATATATATATATATATATATATATATATATATATATATATATACACACTATAGGTATTATCTTCCTCCACGAGAGGCTCCTTTAACTCAATGATTGTAGGGCAGATCTAGTGTACACTTGTATAAACTTTTTAACAGGACTTATCCAAAAAGTATAGCATTCTTGACCAATCTTTGGGGATCACTGGTAGCCGTGTCTTCAGTGCACAAATGTTGGATCCACCCATATATTCTCAGAACTTCAGAGGGAGGAAGCTAGGCGTGCAGCTGAGGAATCCCCACAGCTTGTATACAATGATAAAATCAAAGGACAGCAACAGAAATAAAACCATAAACTGACCCAAAAAGGATAATTATGAAAACGGATTATTTTTCAGAACTTATCGTAATTTTCTTTTCCTGAAAGGTCCTTCCATGGCAGTGCTCACCAATGGGTTATGTTCCACTCTACTGCTGAGATAGGAGAAGGAGAAAAAAAACGAAGCACTGATTCCACTGCTAGCTTAAAAAACACAGAGGTGCGTTCCCATAATAAACAAGTTTATTGGATCAAAATAAAACAAACAGAACACCTACGCATTTCGGGCTTGTGGCCCTTTATCAAGGTGAATAAAAGCAGCTTACCGGAGTGTGTTTAAATACCTTATCCTCGCGCTGCTGTAACCAATGCCGAGTCACTTCCTGGTTTAGAGACAGCGACGCGGGACGTGTGACGTCAGCGCGTTGGAGCCGGTACAACACAACAAACTGTATTGAGACATAAAAAAACTAACACTCCGTAAATTAATGACAAAACAAATATAAACATTGAAAAATGTATGTAAACATTAAAACAAAGTTAAAAAACAAATAGAGAAACAATGAAATAGTCAATTCGATGAATAAAAGCAAATAAATGCCTCATCCCTTAATTAAGCATGCTCTATACCTGTTGTACAACCACAATTGGAGTTTGAAGAAAATTGTAATGATAAATTTGGAGAAAACATAATTTAATACAATGAGCAAAGATAATATACTATATTCATAAATCACTTAATATAAATAATAAATAATTATTGCTCATAGTAACATGTGTGATATCCAAATCCAAACAAATAGCATACTCTGTCAAAAATCACTTAACCATTCATTCATCTAAAATAGAAAAACTAAAGTTAAGACTATTTATAATGAAAAAAAGGAAAAAATACTCTTTGTTATAAAAAAGAATAGGATAATGATTTAAGACAGGATGACAGACAAACCCAGCAACAAATTTGAACATTATAATGGCTAAAGAACATGAACATATATATTAAGTTCTTATTGTTTAAAAAATAAACTTCTTAATATCTATATAATTAATGTCCATATATATATTAGAAAAAAATGTTTTGAACCATAAAGAAATGTATATGTAGAGACAAATGTATTTCCCATGTGGTGGGGAAAAAGGGATCATGTATTTTTATAAAATTAAGACAGGAGAGGCCCTAGGTCCCAATCTGAATTGAGACCATTTGGGATACGAGTTTTTAGATTAAAAATCCAAAAGAGCTCTCTCCTGTCTAAAATACCATTTCTATCCCCACCTCTAATGGGACAAGGTACGTGCTCTATACCAATGTATGAAAAATTATTTACATTACCCATATTACAATTGGTAAAGTGCAAAGAGTCAGGGTGATGAACATCTTTTTAATAATTAAGCGTAGATGCTCGAGTATACAAACTTTTAAGGCTCTGATTGTTCGGCCTACGTATTGCTTTCCACAACCACATTTATGTAAATAAATTACAAATGTGGTATTGCAATTTATGAAAGATGTGATTTTATAGCTATTCCCTGTAGTCATAGAAGAAAATTCAGATGTTGTTTGCATGTATTTGCAAGATTTACACTTTAGACACTTAAAACATCCCTTAGGTAAATTGTTAGACAATTTTTTGTTAGTGAATAAACTGGATGAAACAAAGTTTGAAATAGTTCTAGCCTTTTTAAACACGAATTTCGGACCTTCATTAAAGACATGTTGTAAAACAGGATCAGCAGCTAATACACCACAGTGTTTTCTTACAATACTTTTTATTTGATTTGCTTGTTTGCTGTATTGCGTGATAAACAGTGGGGACTGTGAAAAAGAGTTTTTCCCCTTTTTACTTTGTAATAATCTTGATTTGTCCATATTATTTACCTCCTCAAATGTTTTATTCAACTCCAAGCGGGAGTATCCCCTGGCTTCAAAACGGTTCAAAAGATCAACTGACTGGTTCAAAAAATCTTCTGAACCAGTACATATTCTTTTTAATCTGATCAATTGGCCCTTTGGTATTCCCTTAAGTAGAGACCTGGGGTGGCAGCTGTCAGAACGTAGAAAAGTATTCCGTGAATTAATTTTACGATAAACATCCGTGCTAATATTCATAGCTATATCAATAAATAAATACAAATCTAAATAATGTATATGGTGAAAGTCATAGTGATAAGTGAAGTGAAAATTTAAATCATTATTATTAAGGTACTCAGTGAATAAAAAAAGAGTATGCATGTCCCCATTCCAAATGAAAATGAGGTTGTCAATGTATCTTTTGTAAAAAGTGATAAAGTGCCTAAAAGGGTTTTTATGTCCAAACACGTGGACTGACTCCCACCAACCTAAAAAAAGGTTTGCGTAGGAGCGGGCAAAGCTGGTGCCCATAGCAGTACCACATGTCTGGAGATAAAAAAACATCATCAAACATAAAATAATTGTGCGTTAACAAAAAATGAATGGCATTCAAAATAAAAGTGCTTTGTAATGGTGAAAAATCAGAGTATTCCGTGAAATAATTTTACGATAAACATACGTTCTAAAAAACAACAGAAATCAATACTCAAAAAGAATATCTCTTTTTCTCACTCAGCTAGTGCCGAATCAGATGTATCTGATAATGATGTTTTTTTCCCAAGGAGCGTCTTCTAATTACAGAGACAATCAAAATTTTGATCATCAAAACCAACAACGAGGTGGACATCATGGTGGCGCTTCATCCAATCACAACGGCCAAAGAGAGGTTGAGTATGAGTCCAGAACCTTTTTGGGATCTTCAAAAACCGGGACACTTCAGACGTTCAAGGCGGAGCCAGAAAAGAAAATTCAAAAAATTCTCAAAAGAGGAAAAATAACTTTTAATTGAGGAAACAGGTATCATTAACCTCTCAAATGTCTCTCTCACTCAGGCTGAACATTCAGTATTAGATAAAGGACTGAAATTTGCTCCGGATTCGGACTTTAAGTTGTTTGATACCATGTGGACTTGCATAAATACATACGCAAGCTTAGATTGAAAAGATTTTATGGTCAAAATGATAATTCAATTCAGTCTGATGTTGCGATTGATGATGATGAGGAGGTGGTTTTTTCTGATGCATTAAGTACTAAATTACTCACTTATAGAGAACATTGTTGTATACAGGATCTTAAAGATTGAAAATATGGATACAATTAATATCTCTTCCATTTCAGGTAGACAAGCTTCTGGCTTTAGAGGCAAATCAGTTTTTTATCCCATGCATATGAAGGGAAGATGTTTAACTACCTTTGAACAACTCATAGAACGGGATTTATCCTTGTTGTTTAAGGGTTATACATTTTCACACTCACCCGTACAGCATAATTTCCCTAATCTCACAAAAATGGAAAGAACTACACTGAATGCTTTGAAAGCCAATAGCTCTGTGATTATTAAGGGAGCAGATAAAGGAGGGGCCATTGTGGTACTTAATAGAATTGATTATAAAAATGAGGCTTTATGCCAACTTTTGGATGAATCATCTTATATTAGATTACGTGGCGACCCGACTTCCACCTTTTTGAAAGAGTTAAGAACCCTTTTTGAAGACGGTTCCCTATTAGGTGTTCTAGGTTTAAAGGAACTTGATTTTTTGTTTTGTCCATATCCGGTTATCCCGATTTTTCACCATCTCCCAAAGATCCATAAGACATTGGTCTCCGCCCCTGGGAGGCCAATAGTCTCTGGTATTGGATCTTTGGGACATGGTGTATCAAGATACGTGGACCATTTTTTACAGGGTATTGTGCAATCATTACCCTCATATCAAAGACAGCGGGGATCTCCTTACTCAACTCGGTTCCATTAAGTGGGAAAATAACTTTATCCGGCTTACATTAGACATTACATCACTGTATACGGTTATTGTACACGAGCAGTGGATGGCAGCTGTCAGATTTTATTTACAACACTCTGATTTTTCACCATCACAGAGCACTTTTATTTTGAATGCCATTCACTTTTTGTTAATGCACAATTATTTTATGTTTGATGATGTTTTTTTATCTCCAGACACGTGGTACCGCTATGGGCACCAGCTTTGCCCCCTCCTACGCAAACCTTTTTTTAGGTTGGTGGGAGTCAGTCCACGTGTTTGAAGATAAAAACCCTTTTAGGCACTTTATCACTTTTTACAAAAGATACATTGACGACCTCATTTTCATTTGGAATGGGGACTGCACACTCTTTTTTTATTCACTGAGTACCTTAATAATAATGATTTAAATTTTCACTTCACTTATCACTATGACTTTCACCATATACATTATTTAGATTTGTATTTATTTATTGATATAGCTATGAATATTAGCACGGATGTTTATCGTAAAATTAATTCACAGAATACTTTTCTACGTTCTGACAGCTGCCACCCCAGGTCTCTACTTAAGGGAATACCAAAGGGCCAATTGATCAGATTAAAAAGAATATGTACTGGTTCAGAAGTTTTTTTGAACCAGTCAATTGATCTTTTGAACCGTTTTGAAGCCAGGGGATACTCCCTCTTGGAGTTGAATAAAACATTTGAGGAGGTAAATAATATGGACAAATCAAGATTATTACAAAGTAAAAAGGGGAAAAACTCTTTTTCACAGTCCCCACTGTTTATCACGCAATACAGCAAACAAGCAAATCAAATAAAAAGTATTGTAAGAAAACACTGGGGTGTATTAGCTGCTGATCCTGTTTTACAACATGTCTTTAATGAAGGTCCCAAATTCGTGTTTAAAAAGGCTAGAACTATTTCAAACTTTGTTTCACCCAGTTTATTCACTAACAAAAGATTGTCTAACAATTTACCTAAGGGATGTTTTAAGTGTCTAAAGTGTAAATCTTGCAAATACATGCAAACAACCTCTGAATTTTCTTCTATGACTACAGGGAATAGCTATAAAATCACATCTTTCATAAATTGCAATACCACATTTGTAATTTATTTACTTAAATGTGGTTGTGGAAAGCAATACGTAGGCCGAACAATCAGAGCCTTAAAAGTTTGTATACTCGAGCATCTACGCTTAATTATTAAAAAAGATGTTCATCACCCTGACTCTTTGCACTTTACCAATTGTAATATGGGTAATGTAAATAATTTTTCATACATTGGTATATACCTTGTCCCATTAGAGGTGGGGATAGAAATGGTATTTTAAACAGGAGAGAGCTCTTTTGGATTTTTAATCTAAAAACTCGTATCCCAAATGGTCTCAATTCAGATTGGGACCTAGGGCCTCTCCTGTCTTAATTTTATAAAAATACATGATCCCTTTTTCCCCACCACATGGGAAATACATTTGTCTCTACATATACATTTCTTTATGGTTCGGAACATTTTTTTCTAATATATATATATGGACATTAATTATATAGATATTAAGATGTTTATTTTTTAGACAATAAGAACTTAATATATATGTTCATGTTCTTTAGCCATTATAATGTTCGACATTGTTGCTGGGTTTGTCTGTCATCCTGTCTTAAATCATTATCCTATTCTTTTTTTTTTAACAAAGAGTATTTTTTCCTTTTTTTTCATTATAAATAGTCTTAACTTTAGTTTTTCTATTTTAGATGAATGAATGGTTAAGTGATTTTTGACAGAGTATGCTACAGTATTTGTTTGGATTTGGATATCACACATGTTACTATGAGCAATAATTATTTATTATTTATACTAAGTGATTTATGAATATAGTATATTATCTTTGCTCATTGTTTTAAATTACGGTTTTCACATTTCCATTTTTGTACATGTGTTCTCTCCAAATTTATCATTACAATTTTCTTCAAACTCCAATTGTGGTTGTTCAACAGGTATAGAGCATGCTTAATTTATGGATGAGGCATTTATTTGCTTTATTCATTGAATTGACTATTTCATTGTTTCTCTATTTGTTTTTTAACTTTGTTTTAATGTTTACATATGTTTTTCAATGTTTATATTTGTTTTGTCATTCATTTACAGAGTGTTAGTTTTTTTATGTCTCAATAAAGTTTGTTGTGTTGTACCGGCTCCAACGCCCTGACGTCACACGTCCCGCGTCGCTGTCTCTAAACCAGGAAGTGACTCGGCATTGGTTACAGCAGCGCGAGGATAAGGTATTTAAACACACTCCAGTAAGCTGCTTTTATTCACCTTGATAAAGTGCCACAAGCCCGAAACACGTAGGTGTTCTGTTTGTTTTATTTTGATCCAATAAACTTGTTTATTATGGGAACGCACCTCTGTGTTTTTAAGCTAGCAGTGGAATCAGTGCTTCGTTTTTTCTCTCCTTCTCCTTGTTAATCTACATCAACGGAGGCACGATATACCCCTGGACAAGTGGATACTGAGGCTTCTTAACCATGTGAGTTTTTATATTCAATGTGAGTTCACTCCACTGTCCTTTTCCCCTAAAGGCTACAAGGATCACTGTTTATATACCCCATTTTATTGCCATGATGCTGTTTTGATGCTGGACACCGGCAGGTGTGTATTGTCCTTACTTCAGTGCTTGTGGGACTCTACTTCCAGCTACACATCTATCAGTGCTTGTGGGAGTATTATATCCTAGCCGTATTCATTGTTCAGTTTGGAGGGGTACTCCACCTAAGACTTTGGCTATTTTCTTAAGCTGTTTTTTTGTTCCAGAGCACCATACAACCTTGCTTGTTTACTGCTGAGATAGGACAGAAAAAGTTCCACCGCGGGAGGCCCTATAAATAGCCACACCTTTCCTCCCCATGTTGTCATGATACATAATCTGAAAAATATAATATATACACGTTATTATCATACAACAAATGTTATTGGGTGTGAATTGGTGAGCACTGCCATAGAATGACCTTCCACGAAAAGAAAATGATGGTAAGCTCTAAAACTATTATCTCTTTTTCTGGTAGTCTCCATGGCAGTGGTCACAATGTGACTTGTCAAAGTGTACCCATAAACATAAGTCGGTTCAAATAATTACCACCGAAAACTTAATAACAGTAAATCAAAATTTCTTTATTAAGCAGAAACAATGGACTGAATGACTTTCCTACCAAAGTATGCATCTGCCAAAGCCAGTACATCCACATGCCAGTACTTTATAAATGTGTGACTAGAAGTCCAAACTGCTTCCCTGCATAACACTGCAGGAGAAGCTTCTGCTTTTGCCACCCAAGGTGCGCCCATTGCCCTTGTAGAATGTATTTTAAACAGCTTTGGATCTGGTTTCTTCTGGATGTTGTATGCTTTTTTTGACAGCCATTATGGTGCAATGGCTTATTGTTGCCTTTGAGGCTGCTTGCCCTTTCTTTCCTCTCATTGGGAGCACCAATAATTTGTTAGCTTTCCTGAAATTCAAAGTTCTGGCAAAGTTCTTGTTTAAGACACCTTACTATATCCAGTGTATACAATACCTGTTCCTTATCATTCAAAGGATTAGGACAAAATGAAGATAAAATCAATTATTGATTAAGATGAAAGGCGGAAACCACCTTTGGTAAGAATTTCTGGACTGGTCTTAGGACAATGCATGTCCTTGTGAAATATCAGGAATGGCTTCTTTATGAACAGTGCTTGCAACAAGCTAAATTTTCATGGTGATGTATTGCTTTTAACAGTAATCTCTTAAGTATTAAATCTGCCTGAACTCTGTTGAAGTGATTCAAAAGGAGCTCTTGTCAATGATTGCAGAACCAATTGTAAATCCCAGGCGGGAATGGATCCTTAAATTGTGGTTTCATTTTCTTTACGGCTTGAAAAAAAAACTAATTATGAGATCCACAGTAACTAATTGTTTTCCCAGTAATGATGACAATGCTGACATTTGTACCTTTTGGGAAATAACACTGTGCACTGCTTCCAATCCCTCTTATAGAAATTCTAGGGTAGCTGGAACTGGTGGATCCAAACATGTTATATTGGCTTTCACACCAATGAAAAAAGCGTTGCCAAATTCTGTAATACACCATAGATGTTGAGATCTTTCTTGCTGCCATTAAGGTTTATTTGACTCTGTGTGACTCACCCCTGGTCTTGAGAAAGTTCAACTTAACCTCAAAGTTGTCAAATTACAGGATTCCAGATTTGAGATTTTTAAATGGGCCCAAAGTCCCATTGAAAGGAGAGGGCTGCTACCTTAAATTTGTAATAAGAAGTGATTTATTGCCAGCAATATTGTTCTCAGTTACAGAATATTTGCTTGTACACTGTGACACCTGGTAGGCCACTTTCTTTGAACTACATTGGTGCCGAGTTGGGCACCCCAGCCTTGCGTGCATTGTGAGTATAAGCTAGACCTGTTCTTGAAGGGAACAAACCTTTTGTAGGTTTATATCCTGTTCCCACTACACTAGGGATTCTTTCACCCCTGTGGAAGCGTGATAGAGTAAGTCTTTTGTTTGATTGTCCCACTGTGTTAGAAAATTTTGCTGGAAAGTCCTCATGTGTCATCTCACCCATTTCACCACTTGAATGTGGTTGAGAGCGTGCTGATGATACTTATGCATTGCCTGGCCAACAACTGAACGCTGAACCTAATTGTTGTGATCACATTTTTTTAGTTCTCCCTTTTTGGGTAAGAAAAAGCATGCCTGTTCATGTATCAAATTGTATTCCTAAATATTTAAAGTTTTGAGTTGGGATTATATTACCTTTTTCAAAGTTCACTAACCATCCATGCATTGTCAAGAATACTACAGATTTAGGATCACAAGAAGAAAAATGTTTAAGAGGAATTTTAGACCCTTTGCTAAAGTGAACCACTGTCTCACCTTTAATGATCCCATTTCAATTCCCACCTTGCATACAGTGAAATGGCCCTCTGAACTGTGTGGTTTTTACTCTTGTATCATCTGACAGATGTTTAATGTCAGCCCTTACTATAAGTTGAATAGAACAAGACAAGTGCAAAAACCACTCGAAAGGGTGATAAGTGATACGCGACTCAATATAAAATATATATAAGTGAATAATGAAGTATATAAATACAGTACTGCGATTTTTCAGTGAAGCAATAAAATCAATACAACCCTTTAAGAGGCTGCTGCTCTGTTAACACAAGATGTTTTTGAACATCTAATTCAGTACAAGGCAGAGATTCCAGAGCTCAAATGATCTCAGGCTATGTATAAAAAAGACAAATGGAAAAAACAGGGAAATATGCAATGTCTCTTTAAAAAGGTAAGTGAAGTGGCGATCTGGCCCACTCACATGGTAGAAGATATAATCAAGTAGTATGGAATCAGTATGGGATCAATCCAGGAGCTGCTGGTGAAGCAGGGATATCCAAAGAATCCTTCTTAGTAGTATACAGTATGGGTCAGGTACACTCTTCAATTTATATTAGAAAAGAAAGGCAGGCAGGGTGTATTAACTTTTATATAAACTTAAAATGATACACAAGTGGAGTTACATTCGCATTTTCTACAAGATAAAAGCGCTTACCGACCACACAGGATCAAAACTGAACACACCTTCAGAGCTCGGCTGACATAAACGCCAGGCTTCCTTTCCTTCAGCAGGTGCACGTGGCAGTACTTTTTGATAGTGGAGGCGGGGAGAATCTCATTTAGATGTCTGGTCTAACAGAGAATCTGTACACTGCTCACCCTACACGTTTCACTTTTGAAGATCCCTGAGGATACTTGGTTTTAATAAAGAATTTCTACGAATTTTCTTTTTCTCTCCTTTTGTTTCAATAAAATGTTTGTTTTTTTTAATCAAACCAGCATTGTACAAACTTCTCAATCATTTCATCAACTGTTAGATTAAACTGTCTCACATTATAAACAATTCTTCTGATTCTTATTAACTGGCTTCAAGGTAATCCTTTTTTGATCCCAGGTGGATGAAAACTTGAAGATAATAAGTTATTCCTATCTTTTTATTTTTTTAATATCGGTCTTCCATTTTCCTCACTGTGACATCTAGATAGTTAATACTGACAGGGCTAAATTCCATAGGTTATTTGGTAATTTTCATGTTGTAAATTTGCTAATGTCATAGCCTTCAATAATTCCACCTCATTCCCATTTCAAATCAGGAAGACATTATCCACATATCTGAAACATCTCACAATATGTGGAATGATCTCTAG
Source organism: Ascaphus truei (assembly GCF_040206685.1). Lineage (NCBI taxonomy): Eukaryota > Metazoa > Chordata > Amphibia > Anura > Ascaphidae > Ascaphus > Ascaphus truei. The sequence continues at coordinate 81,091,000 of NC_134489.1, read as the reverse complement.
CTTTTGTAACAAGGTCTTATTTTCTATTGCTGCATACCAATATTGGCATATACGGGGACCAAAGTAAACCCCTATTGCTGTCCCCTGTATTTGCAAATAGAATTAGAAGTCAAAATATTAAAATAGTTTTCTCTTACAAACTTTAACAATTCTATTAGAAAATATACAAAGGAGTTGCTATAGTAAGGCTTTCTTTGAGTAAGGCTTTCTCTACATATTTAATCCCCTCTTTGTGTGAGATTGATGTGTTCAAACTTTGCACATCGATAGTACCAGTAAAAAGATAAGCAAAACACTGCACACCAATGAATATACAGCACAGCAATGTATTGGAAAAAATATACAAGTAGAAAAAGATAATAATACAAAGTAGAAAATGAACAGTCAAAAAACAATATTCTATTATACTGTTACACACAGACAGTGTTGCACCTAAGGGTGGGGAATGGCATACCGTTTCGGGGTACAGCCCCTTTGTCAGATGCCACCCACAAAGTAATCCTTCTTGCAGCAGTTTAAATAGCAGCAGTGCCGGGAAACAGACACAAACAAACACACTCTCCCTCGGTGCAGAATCAAGAATTTTTGTTCAGATTTCAAAAGCAGTTTTATATGCAGGTACAGGGAATGGTAATGGGGGCCAATATGGCTCCCTGCATCTGCCAAACTTTTGATGCGTTTCTTTGAATTGGAGATTATACTTTGGTGGGAAATCATGTTAAAAGTTTTTTTTTCCCGCTATATCAACGATGATATTCTCTTTATTTGGCGCAGTCCAGAACAAGCCCTCCTAGAGTTCTTGTCTATAGTCAACAATTTCTCATAATACTATTACATTTACCATGGAGTGTAGTAGGGAGCAGAGATGGGCAATTTTGGGGGGCGGATTTGGATTCACAGCGGATTGGCCGGTTCCTTTGGTCCGCAGATTTCAGCAAATCAATCTCAAAAATGGCGATTCGTGTTTTACGTTTTTTTGATTATTATTATTAATACACTCCACGCATTTCCCCCCAAAAATCTGTTTTGGGGTATAAAATCATATATGGATTCGGATTAGAATCTGAGTGGATAAATCAAAAACTACCATTGAATACAACCCTTCGATGGATTTGTACAGTAGAATCCAATCCTCGGATTCAGCAATTCGGGGATTGCAGAATCCGTGGATTGGATCCTACAAATCCATCCACAGGTTGTAACCAATGACGATTTTTCATGAATCCACACAGATTAAAAAACGACCAAATCCGTTTGCGGATTTTATACCGCAAAACAGATTTTAGGGGGAAAATTAGAGAAAATCTGGGAAACTGATTTGGGTGGATTCGCCCATCTATAGATAGGGAACATAACAATTTTTGGATGTATTGGTCTCCAAAAACATACATGGGTTACAAACAGATATATACGTAAAACCAACAGATTGCAACAGTCTATTGGATAGTTTTAATCCAAGGCATACTATGTAAGGACTACCATATCATTATTTTTTACAATAGGGAAGAATTATCAGAAATTTTTCTGGAGAGCAGAGGAATTGAAATATTTAAGAATAGGGGGTATGATGAGATGACACAAAGAGCTAACCACGAGGAGGTATTGGGTAAACCAAGGCAAGAGACATTACATTTACAGGCTTAGAGGAAGGCGATTCCGAAAATACCTCGTGTGCCATTTAGAAAATGTCCAGCATCTTTGAAGAATAGTGTTACTAGAAACTGAGGTATCTTGAGGAATGACTGCAGATATGGGGAATTGTTCAGCTCTTTACCATTTTCATTTAGAAAGGCTCCTATGAGCTTTCGTGATAAACTGATTCGTGCAGAATTGGTGTCCTCTAAATCTAGGTGAGTCAATTTTTCTTAGTTCGGCCATGAATGGGTACTTTTCCATGCTTGCATTGTTCATTCTGCAATAATATCAAGGGGGTATTTTTTAGTCATCCTATGAGTGGGAAGGCTACCCCTTTTAGGGATTTTTTTATTTGCGAGTCTACTGTAAGTATGTTGTCTACAGTTTCAAATGCCCTTGTGGCTCACTATATGTGGGTGAAAACACACAACAGTATAAAATCAGATTTATCGAATATAAAAGTGCAATCAGACGGAAAGATGAGAGAATGTCTGTGGCAGAACATTTTTTGACCCATATTAACAACACAAGTCAATTGAAATTTCAGATCCTTCAACAGGTGAGAGATTTACCAGGTGGAGGTGATAAACATAGGAAGCTGAGGCAGAGGGAGGCATTTTGACTAGATCATTTGCAAACTCTATTTCCTTAAGAAATTAACAAAGAATTAGACCTTAATTGTTTCCTATGCCGTGCTGCTTCCCCGCCCCTCCTATAGGAGATTTACTCTGGCTACCAGTGTCATGGGCTGGTTACCTGTGAGGGTCCAGGTGAGATTAGCTTCCGTGATGATAAGGGGAAACAGGACAGGCTTTTGGTGACCCTCAGAGTCTCAGTTTGGTGTCATCAGCACCTCAAGTCACAGTTGGCTTCCAGGGTTCCTGGAGACAGTCCCCACCATGACAGATATCATACTCCTACCCAATAGACTGTTACTTAGGCAGGAGTATATAAAAAGGGATCTTTATTCAGGCAGCCACTGCAGGATATCATTACAGCATATGGCGTGTAGTTTAGTATGGATCTCAGATCTCTGGAGGGTACTGGCCCCGGGAGGGACTGCAGGCATGGTCTCTACCCCTGGAGGGGCAGAGCTGAACTCCTCTCTCTTCCCGGCTGGGAAGGACTCTCTCTATAATTTGGAGTGCTTCCTCCCAAATGCAGAAATGGGAGGGCACAAGGTCTGCACCATGATTGGCTGCACACAGACCCAATGTCACCACTCCTGCCACTCAGGGAGGCTACATGAGGGTGGGGGGGGGAAGTAAACCCCACAGGGTAGCCTGTAACTATCTGTAGCTATAAGAACTTATGTGACAGGAAGGCAGAAAGATTGTCTGGATCAGCCACGGCTATACTCTCCCCTTAGGTGAAATTCAGATGTCCTTACCTGGAGCATGCAATACAGAAACAGGTCAGACGTCCTGACATTAACCAATAACACAGTATAAAGGCACTAGGGACCCATACCATCCACTGTTTTCAGCGATGATGATAGAACAGTTCTTCCTACGGGAAGAAGAATAGAAACCCTACTTATAATATTTAGGATCAGGTTTCATTACCACCTGTCCATCAACCATCTTGGTCCAGATAAAGTACACTTTAAGCGAACCAGGCCTCTGTTTGACTTCCACTCTGTCCTTATAAATGCATGTACCCACTAGCCACTCCTCCATAATGGAACATATTTTTGATTCATTGATGAATCTCTTCTCAGAAGTCTTAGCCTTGAGTTATTCTATGACAGCCTGCTTAAACCAATTGTAACGGTCATTTCTTCCATGATTGACTCGGGTACATACGGGAACTCATACCTGTGAGACTGATGGTAGCTGTGTAGTATGGATCTGTCGGCTCTACTATTTTGTGGGCAGCAGTTCTACCTCCTGATATAAAATAGAGGGTCCCTTAGGTATTCTTACACCTAAATTAATCTCTCCCACCCTCTTACGAGTGCTTCAGCTATTTCCTCAGGTATCATTTTACCTTCCTCCCACCAGTAATTTACTACAGGACCATCCACCAGCATTAGCTGTGTCCTGTTCATACTGGCGGTGTAGCCCTGAAACATAGGGACCCACCATTTAAGGGGTTCCCCGGTATTCTGTGTTTGGACTACTGGACCTTGCATCCATCTGCGAGGACACACCAGATGTAGCTTATTGTTGGGACAACGATGATGATTCCCTAAAAGACCTGAATGACCCAGGGGAACTAGCCACTGGTATGCAACTAGACCCAGGTATTTCTCCCTCTGACTCATCAGACCAACCATCCCTTCCCCCAAAGACCTAATCCCTTAAATCAGTTGACAAACCAGGAGACAGATCATCACTGGGAAAACAGGACAGTACAAAGGTGGATGCAGCAGGTGCCAGACTACTATTCACCAATCGGCAACGTGTAATGGAGGAGGTCATAGCACAGTCCTGAACAGAGGTGGCATGGGCTGAAACAGTGGAACTAAAGGCCAAGGGTCGAGGCAGGACACAGGGGCTGGTGACGGGGCATGGGCCAATGGGTCCGGTGAACTGGGCCTATCAGTGTCCATGACCAGTCCAGTATTGGCAAGCTTGGGTTTGCCGCGACCCCATAGTGGTGGTATAGGGGCAGCACTAGGGAATCCGTGGGTCTGACAACCTCTTCCTCGGAGTGGGGTCTTTGCGGGCAGGGACAGTTGTGAACTGTCCGTCACTCACCACAGGAAGTCCTGACTCTGTTTCCACAGCTTGCGCGACCGCCATCTTGACACATCATCATGAATGGCCATCCTCGCGAAATCTCCAGGCAGACACAAGTTTGGGGGCGGCAATGACATCACGTGCAGCAGCGCCTGAAGTGCATCACCTCGCGGCACACCATACAAGGTCCCGTCTGGCTCCTCATTCAGGTAGGCCACAGCAGGAGCCTGTGTGAAATAAGATGGTGGAGCCTCACCCATCCAAAGGTAGGGAACGTCTTCTGGCTCCAAAGGTACCTTGGCGGGCTGGTCCTTCACAGGGCTGACATCTTCCTCGGGCATGGGGCTCCTCCGAGGTTCCAGCACCACAGCCTTCTGGATGGACGCCTCTGAACTGGAACTCTGCTGCAGGACACAGGTAGGTGAAGATCTTTTCATTACAGCTGTCTGGCAGCTTGCTTCTTTGCAAGAGAAGGGTAAGGACACCTCCTCCAGGCTGTGATGTCGGGTGCCCCATGATCCCTGGTGACCATTGGCACAGAGCAAGCCCACTCCTGCGCCACCAGAGGAAGCGCACCCAACAACCCCGGGGCAGTCAACTCACCCTCCCGGTCAGTGGCAGACACAGGTTCCAGTCCTGGAACCGTCAGCAGAATCACAGAAAGGCAGAAAGATAGTTTGGACCAGCCATGGCTATACTTATGAACCACTGTATTAACATTGAGCAGTCTGTGGGACGGAGGCCGAACATGCTATATGGAAGAGTAGTATGGGGGGATGGTTGCAGCATGCAGGTGGTAGTGGCATGTGGCACCTTGACCCCATATGTGGCGTGGTGTCCTTTCTACCCTGCTCTTCCCAGAGGGTACACTATGAAGGTCATGTACTATGGGTGCATGCTCAGATATTTTTTTGAAGATAGGTTGACATCACAGATACTGTGGAGGTGGCTATGGGTTTACTTGTCACGATATTTAGAGGTGAGATATGATAGCTATAATTGATCCATATAGAATCCTCTTCTGGTGATAATAATAATACATCATTAAAATTTGGTTTCCATGGTGCCCCCTCGATATCAGTCAATACATTTTGGATATAAGAGTTCTCCCCTGTTCAACTTTTGTTCCTGTCTTGCTGATTTTTTATTTTTGGACTTCTTTTTAAGAATCATGTTTTTTGACAAGTTTAAGATTAGTTATGGTCATTTGACAGATTTCCCTGCTGTGGACTTCCGTGATCTCTATAGTAATGTATATACATGCATGCACATTTTATTTCTGTATTTTTTTATTTTTTTATACAACATTCAGTAGATTTCTGGTTATTCTCCCCCCCCCCCACTGCCCTCCTCCCCCCTTTTTTTGTATATAATTTATATATATATATTTTTATTCTATTGAAATTCCTTAGATGAGATATTGATTTTTTGATACTTTTGATTATTATTTTCTTATCAATGTGCATTATCTTGCCTGGGATTTGGTTTGGTTTTTAATATTTTGTATAAATCTACTAATTTCTTTCAAATGTATGGAGTTGGCTTTATGTGTATTGTACTTATTTCTGTTAAGTAGCCAGTTTGTTGAGGTGTGGCTTAGCAAAACATCATATACATGAGGGAGGTGTGTTCATATGGACTCTGCTGTTGGTGTGGTCATCATGGTGACCCTGGGGCTTGCGGGGTTGTGATCCTTTCAGAGTGTGTAGGAGGTGCCATGATGTCTGATCACTGCATGGAAGTATCGGGCGACACGATGACGTCCTGGCTGGGAACGGTGCTGACAGCGCTTCCATGTGATGGCGTTTGGAAGAGGGGGAGGGTGTGTCTGTTTCCCACGCTGGCTACTATTTAAGCTGCCGCACAAAAGAATTACATTGTGTGTGGTATCTGACAAAGGGGCTGCAACCCAAAAAACATTATGCCTGTCCCAACCCCAAGGGTACGTTGCATCTCTGCCTGTATGTAAAATTATTACAGTATATTGTTTTTTGGCTATTCATTTTATGTTTTTGTATTATCTTTTTTTCTACTTGTATATTTTTCCAATACATTATTGTGCTTTATATTCAAGGGTGTGCAGTGTCTTTCTTATCTTTTTATTTGTATTCTTGCTTGGTGGCTTAGGGTTTTCCATTTTAGACACTTCCACCCACTTTATTATTATTATTATTATTATTATTATTATTATTATTATTATTATTAGTGGTAGTATTATTCAATTCCAGTTGGATGTTTCTTTTCCCATTCCCTGTTTTTTTGGTTACACATCAATAGTACAAAACAATTCTTGTCCTGTAAGGTTATCAATCTCAATTAGTTTCTGCAAAAAGTCCATTGTGTCCTTTAGACAGGTAGGCATTTTCTGGACTATAGGTTGCACAAAGTAATCAAGATATTTTGCCAAAGGCTATAAAAGAGAGCCCAAACCCAAGACGATCGGTCTCCCTAGGGGTTTCTCTCAATTCTTACGTATTTTAAGTAGTAAATACAAAATATGTGTGTTAGGATGGCCTGTAGTCAAAAATTGCTTCATATTACTATTAATAATACCTCCTAAATAGGAATTATTAATATATTCATCCACCATCTTTTTATATTCCCGCACTGGAATACAAGGGAGACAATAGTGTGCAGGATTGGACAACTGTAACAACGCCTTATCCATATACAGATTCCTATCCATTAACACTATTGCTCTTCTCTTCTCTGCCTTCTTAATAACAACATTTCTGCCCTTTTCAAGGTTTTCAAAGCTTGATATCTTGCTTTGTAAATATCACATTTTATATTTTTACATTTATGTCTAGCCCAAAGCTTTTTCGTTTACATTTCAGAATATGGCTGAAGGGGATCACTTGAACAGTTATTGATTAATGGCATAAAATTACTTTTCTTTTTAAACACATTTTGCATTTTTAATTCTGAAAAAAAATCGGACTTTGACCAATAAAGAACATCTAAAGTTTATCAGATCCAATAAATTAAACGAATTCTACTTAAATTCAAAAACTTACCTAGAGTGGGTTGGTATAAGACATAACCCCTTATTTATAATAAGTCTCTCAGTGTCCGACATTTTTGGAGGAAATATTCACAATGTGGTCTGTTACCTCTTCATCCAAGCTTGCTGTCTCAAGTAACTGGGGGATCTCTTCTTTCCATGGTGGGTCATTTTCTCTTGACCCTCTTCCGTGACAATTCTAATTGCTATCTCTCATCTAAAAAATAAGCCTGGCTACTAGATGTCTTCTACTACAGTATGACTATTTCCTAACTCTGATTCTGATGATATAGATGATGATGTCTCTCATCTCCATGATCTCAATGGTCTTTACTGGTTATAATCACACCTCGGTTCCTTCCAAGTATAAACACAATCTTGTTCATAGTCATTGGTCTCGCGTTTAAATGTCTTCAGTTTACATTGTATAAGCTCTGCCTTCAATTGTTTCAGAGACTGCAAGCTCACGTTTAAGTTTCACAAACTCTTCAGAGGGAACTTGTGCCTTGACATTTATCTGAATCTTATTTATTTCTTTTTGAGTTTCTTTAATCGATAGCTCCTAATGTTCAACTTTAAGAAGGATAAAATCAATGCGTCACATATTATGTATATGTTTCCACTTAATAAGCTAATCATTATCATTCTTACATAGAATAGGCATCAGACATATCCTTAAGTCTCTTGGGAAACGGATCTTTTGTACCTTAATATGCGACACTGCATAGAGCCCAAAGTGAGCTCCTTCTTTGATACAAATTCAAGTTATTTCCGCAAGTTAGGTTCAGCCTCAGATTGGAGCGAGAAGGAGCTGGCACCGATCTCATCAATGATGTATTGTCTGTATCTCCGCTTGTCTGTGGCCACAGGTTTCCACTTTGTCCTGAGTACATGAGCCAATCTCCACAACATACATCTTAATAGCAGGGTTTTCGCTGAAATGTTTTATATTGAATGACAGTAGGCGAAACTAGGATATTTGGGGGGTGGGGGGAGAGAACCAAAATTTGTTTTGTTTCGCCAAGGCTGTGGCTTTGGTATATATTAAAAAGGTCCTTTAAGAGCTTATTCTATATCCCATAACCCAGTGGTGTGCAAACTGGGGGAGGGAGAATTTCTAGGGGGGCACGAGCAGTTACAGAGTTTCCGCGCTCTTCCCCACGGCATTTAAATTAAATGCCAGGGGAGATGCGTGTCCTCTGTAACTCACTTACCTGCTCTCTGCCAGGTCTTGGCGATGGGTTGCCATCACAACGCGGTGTCAAATGACGCTTCGGGGTCATGTGACGTCACACGTCGCCATGGCAATGCACGTCAAAAGATGCGGTTTAGTCACGTGAAGTGACGTCATATAACCCGCAACGTCATTTGATGCCGAGTCATTGGAGAGGGGGGGTGGCATAAACGCTGCAGCTCCCGGGCAGGGGGACGCAGCTCAAGAACTTTGTGCACCCCTGCCATAAGCGACTGATCAGGTCGTTTTAATCTGAAATCTACCAGATCGACCACTTTGTTGGATATAGAATAAGATCCTAAGGGGCCTATGCAGAGAGCAGCGAATTTTAAAATTGGCGAATTTATTAAAAAGTAGCTTTTTTGGAGAGTTTTAATCTCCATATGCAGAAAAGTGCGAATTCTGCTATGTTTAACATGGATGCGTGTGGCGAGTTTAAATTGGCGAGATGCGCGCTTCAGAAATGTGTTAAAACAAATTCGCGCCTTTTTTTTTCCCTTTGCAATGGCCGCGAGCGGCAGTTTTTTCTGGCGAGTCAAAACGGAGACAATCGCGCCATTTTATTGGCGCGAACAGCCGCTAGATGCCGTTCGCGCCTCTCTGCATACGGATATTTTTTAAACTGGCGAGATTGAGGTTCTCGCCAGCCGCGAGGCGAGTTTTACAAATAGAAAAGAAAAATTGGCGCGTTTTTCGGAACTCGCCATTTTCTGCTGCTTTCTGCGCGATTTTCTCCAAAAAATGGCGAATTTCGAAATAGCGCTGCTCTCTGCATAGGCCCCTAAGTGTTAATGTATTTTCAGCGGGATTGACACATTACATCCATAAGTATATGTGTGTACAGTTTAGATACAGGCTAATTAATTTAGTAACACTATTACTAAAACATAATGAATTTGCAACTTTCTCTTTCCACAATCTTCAGTCTAAGGCAATTATGTACCAACACTTCTGAAAGATGTTTTTATTCATCATCTTGAGAAATAGATTGCCTACACACTTAAGCCCAGACCAATTAATTCAATTTATTCAAAATTGTTTTCTCAGTTGAAATCCAATACAGTTCCATTTTGATGTATAAATTAAATTTTACTGCTTTTCAAAAAAATGATCTCAATTTAACAGAGCAAAATTAAATTAAATTGACAAATAATTAGTATTAGCAGTAAAAATAAGTACTCTTACTAATAACTGTGCCTGAAGGTATAGTAGTTTAAAAAAATGGCTTTACGGAAAATAAACAACCATAAGTTAAAGTTAAATAAACATAATTACATGTATTATGTAAATTATGTGATCGAGGGACAGAACAAGGCCCAGATACATCAAGCTGCGGCAACCTAAAATTGTTGTATTATCGCTAAAAAAAAGTGTGTTATTTTTATGGTGCAATACATCAATGTTCACCAAAAACAACACACTTATTATTGGACAATAAAAATAGTAATAATACTGCATCTTTTGGTGCCATACATAAATTTCTGATATTTATCTAAACAGGATTAACGGTAGAAATAACTCACGTTTTTTTATCACCTACTCCACGCTGGCATTAGCCCTATCTTTCCTGATAGATGGTCCATTACATACATAGACATTGTAAAATAACCCAGCATAGAATAGGTGTTTAAATAGCCCCCCAGTGTTCACACCTGCACTAATTTGCCCCAATCATCCTTTTTGTGAGGGCTGTGAGGGTTCATGGTATACACCTATCACTCCCCATTTGGAGATATATTTGCTTATACCATCTCTGAGGATGTATCACTACCCCCCGCATGAGTCCAACAGCCGAGCCACATTAAACATCAACACATTTTATATGTTGGCACTATATGCATGAATACTCTATTGAGGGTGTCTACACTAGTTATTCTATTGTGCATACTCTGTCATTAATTTTGGCTAAATAGCGTAAGGGGCGGTATTCTCTTTAGTGTTCCCCTCTAGTGTTACCCTCACAGATTGACATCTCGCCAAGCAGTATGACCGAGGTTACCCTCCAGCCTATTATTAACCTTACAATACAGGTAGCTACACACATCAGATCTATCTCCGCATTCAATGCCCAGATTTATTAACATATATACCATATAAAGTCTACAATTTACAGCGCGTCTATGAGTATACGCTCTGATACATCTATATTGGGACGAGACTTTATCTACATAGTGGTCCCACTATGGCCCCATTCCTATATCTGTAGGCAGCTATACGTATAGCACAAGATCCTGAATATCTATCAAGGATCTCCATATGTACAATCAACTTAACTACTTATAGTTATGTTACCAAAGATCACAGTCACGTGCTGTTTGATATATATTTAATTTTAAACCCCCTTTTTTAATTCATTGTTTATCAATAAAGTATTTTTAATAATATCATTATACATCCAGTTGTGATAGAGTGCTGATACACTAGGTTTTCTTTTCTCTTGTATACATCTATGTCCCTACCTAGTTAGCACCTCACCGTGGTTCACTACTCAGCTATGCGGGTGTTCTCTTTATGTGTAGCTATGTATTTAATGGACAATAAATGGTCCATTACATACATAGACATTGTAAAATAACCCAGCATAGAATAGGTGTTTAAATAGAAACTTAAATACATTACAATAAATATTAATCCAACTATAGCCTGTGGTCAACTAGTTATGGGATTCCATGACTAGCTGACCATAAAGTTTTACAAAAGGTTTTAATATCCATTTAAAACTACACTGCCTAACCCCCATGGCTACCTTACTGGCTAGTAAAGCCGTGCCATGCAATGCTTTATTAACCGCTATGGTTACCAAAGGGTTAAAAATAATACATGGCGTGTGCTGAATCCGAATTGGATTACAAATCGGTCAACAGATTATATCCAATGGCGTTTTTTGATGAATTCGCACCACTTATAATCGACTAAATCTGTTTGCAGATTTTACACTGCAAATGGATTTTTGGGGTAAAATGTGAAAAAATCCAGGAAACGGATTTGGGCAGATTTGTCCATCTCTACCTGTGTGTATATACATACATTGTACAATGTTGAGAGCAGAAGGTCAGGAGTGCATTCACATCCACGGGTCTATAAAAGGGGAGAAAAATACATATACAGATGAAGCGGCCATTATTTGATCATTTCTCTTCTCCGTTTTCGTAAAGTCTGCTGTATTCCACGTGAGCGTATGGGGGAGAGAGGAAAGAACCCTATATGATGCACTCAACCCTACTAGATGAAAATAATAAACTTTTATTAATATAATTGAAGGAAGCAAACAGAACAAATATATTAAAACCTAAATAGTGTACTGTGCAGTTCTGGTGTGAAGACAATCTAGATGACCAGATAAAGTCTTATCTAGTTAGACACACTGTAGAATTGAGTTACTGTTGGTTCTCACAATACTTGTATGAAATTAATTCAGTAGATGAACAGAAAGTATAACCCTGTCAGGGAAATGACTGGTGCACAATCTACACAAGTATTGTGATACATAAGGACACTGGGAGCATTGGTAATGCAGCACTGTGTTGTACAGCTGCAGTAGGGCACATAACACTGCTGCATATACAGATAGCTGAATGTAAACCCAGGCTGGAAGGAACCCCCGTAGTAATAGATTAATGGGAGCGCTGCTAAGAGGTGGGTGCAGGTGAGTGAACCCTGTGATCAACCTGTTACAACAGGGCACAAGGGGACCCCAGGCTGATAACTTGCACTCACGCTTTTGCAGCTGCTGCCAGGGGGGGGGGGGGGGAGAGAGTGCCGTGACAATCCTTCTGTGTGAATATGCTCTGGGCTATCCAGTGCCAGCAGGAGGTCTAGCGTACCTAGTTCCTAGCTAGTGGGATCCACATAGGTGGCCCACATCAAAGTTTAAAGCTATCCTACAAATCGAAAGCAAACTCCTGTGAGTTTGACACTGCAGTGATACACAAGACGTCGCTATGACGTCATCCCGACGCGTGTTTCGTTCCTAGCATTCACTCGTTAATCTTCTGTGAAGGCTGTCAATCACATGCATGTTTACCGTTGTTGATTGTCCGTTATTAATGTGATTGTGATTTGTTTGGGTGCAGTTCTACGTGTTTCCACCAGATGGCAAAAGAGAATCCATTTGCACAGGGCAACCAGTGAGTTATGTGTAGTCAATTTGCAGGAGTTTAAAAACTAGATAAAAAGAGTGGCCACAACATTCAACCATTGTAAATTGACCTTTGCTCGCTGAAGACGTTATCAAATTTAGGCATTTCATAATTAAAATCTCCACAGTATACACAATGCTTGTCCCGCTATTATAGACTTCTATCCCTGCAATTGCTGAATGGACATCATTTCAAGTCCTTATACCAAACCACAATGTAGTTACACATTTCTCATATTTTCTGCAATTAAAGCTGGAACAGACAAGAAGGTGACTTTAGCAGAGATTTACGAATATATAATTGAAAAATATGAATTCTTCACATTTTCACCGTACCAAAGTGGCTGGAAGCATTCGATAAGGCAAACATTAACTAATGATGATTGCTTTTTTTCGCACAACCCCTCCTCTGGGAGATACATGTACAAGATGATATTGGTCTGTGCTCCCAGCTTTTGCCGGTATGTTTGCTTATGGCGACACCAAAAGAAGAAAGGTTGGGTTTCATCCATTTAAGATTCGTACATTACATGACAGTACTTCCCGACCCTGGAGTATACAGGTACCCAAACCGCCTTCCCAGTAATATTGCAATAATGGCCCGATCATGACTGAAAACCTGGTGAGCAGCAATCCATGCTACCTGGCCACGTGTGATTACCGGCTTCAGCAGGCACCTGTCAACTATAATGCTGATTACTTGAGTGATCCCGGCTGTTACACACACTGCTGTACACCCTTGACATTCGGTCATCTCCGCCCGGTTGGCAACATATATAATGAAGATAAAGATAATGCAGACAACATGAGTGACCCCAGCTTGTATACAATACACCTCTGACATTGGCTCATCTCTACCTGTTTGGCAAAGTTTATAATGAAGGTAAATATAATGTTATTAACTTTAATTCCCCTGGTGGAAGGCTAGATTTTCTGGTGGGTGCAGCAGTTATAGTGTCCCGCGCTCTCCCCCCAGGCATTTAAATTAAATGCCAGGGGATTACAGGATGCCTCCATAATACACTTACAGTACCTTCCCTTCCCTTCCAGCAATGCATCATCATGATAACCTGGCATCAAATTACCATGGCAATGTGATATCACATGACCCTGCACATCATTTGACGCCAGGGTCGAGCCGGGGGGTGGGGCGAGGCACTGACGAGAGGTAAAGAAGGGGGGGATCCTCCGGCGCGATGTCTTACTCAGGTTTCCAGGACACATGCAATATAAAACAGACAGAGGGACCACAATCAGGAAGGGTTAAAACACAGTGGTATGCTGGAGATATGGTGTTAAGGAAGCACACTTACATTAAAACCTCTATATCCACCTTGAGTATGGTGTGTGTTTCACAGAACAACCTCAGAGAAAGGGAAAGACAGAAAAAACATAGTATAACACCGTTTTTATTAAACAAAATTGATTAAAAAGAGATTGCCAACTCACAAGCGACCATTAAAAAATGGCATGGAATGGTGAAGTTTTCAGTCTCTGCCTGGACTGCCTCCCAGATGGTTAGGTGTCCGCATGGAGTCTGTCCCAGTAGATGATGAAGGCAATGCAGTGGTGCGGGTGTAGATCGGGTGGTTCGTCCTGACTTGTGCACAGTCTGGTCTTCCTCCCGGTCGTCAGACTCCCCACTGCTGCTGCTGCTTCCGTGGCCTGCCGTCCGCGCATGCGCATGCGCTCCGGCGATGATGTTTCACTAACTGGGATTTGACTTTCTTCCTGAGTATGGTGGCTTGCGAAGACCAAAAAGCCGTCAGACGCGTTTCGCTAAAAGCTTCCTCAGTGACGGTTGGCGCAGTTATTTTATTTTCTTTGCTGACGAGAGGTGCCTGTATACTGTACTGTATGCCTGACATACAGTAGCTCATCAATGCTTGTACACATGCGCACTAAACCGTGACTTTACGCATGCGCACTACCAGAATTGATAGCATATAATGCTTCAGAATTGATATATATATATGTTATACATAATATAAACACTTTAAGGTACATGAACATTTTATTATTTTCTTCCCTCTCTTACGAGCTATGGGGTCCACCTCTATAGTAGACCCCCTGGCTACACTTCCTGAGACCAAATTTTCATGGCTGTATATGAGGTGGCAAGGGCAGGGGGGTAGGTGGACTGATGCTTGAAGCTGCAGCTGACAGTGTTGGATCGGTTGATTCCATTGCTGCCACTGGTGTTCTTGGGGATGTTGTCTGCATGGCAAAGTTTTGGATATTATGTCCAATTTTCCTTATTTTATATTCTGCAGCAGCAGGAGTACATTTTTTATCATTTTTATCTTGATAGATTTTTTTTTCAAGGGGTTCTGTTTTTTTTTTGTAACAATTTTTTTATTGGTCACAGCCATAGATAATTTTACATACAGTAGTGTCGTGGGCCCACAACATTTCGGCTCATTACTTTCAGAGAAGGACCAATAACAGTTTTCCGTTTTCAGTAGGAAAAAAAGTAAGGGGAAGAGGAGGGGGGGAGGAGACAAACATGGGAGGGGGAGTGGGGGGTATGTGGGCTTGCCCAGAGGTGTCCACGTGCAGCTCCCCAATTGTTTGGGGGTGGCTGCTAGACCTATGTGCTTTGAATTTTTGGGGGTTTATCTCTCGATCCAAGGGTCCCATGTGTTCCAGAACTGGGGCATTTTCTTTTGGAGCATGGCCTTAAGCTTCTCCATAGTCATGACCTCATTAACCCTTCTCACTACTGTGGTTCTCGAGGGGGCCTTAATCTGTTTCCAGGCTGCCGCTATAGAGCATCTGGCCGCTGTCAGCATGGCCCTGATCAGCCGGGACATTGGTGGGGGGAGGTCGTCAATGGGTTTGCTTAGCACCATGATCAAGAGGGTCCAGGGGGAGGGGGATTCCAGTGATCTCATAGATAAGTGTCTGGATCTTGGTCCAGAACTTCTGGATCTCCGGACATGACCACCAAATGTGGGCCATGTCTCCCTTTTGAACACATCCCCTCCAGCACAGGTCCAGTGTGCCGGGGTAGACCTGGCTCAGCCTAGCCGGGGTCAGGTACCACTGGAATATAATTTTATAGATGTTTTCTTTAATTGTCGTACAAATTGAGGTTTTAGGGGCTTGCTCCCAAATATCCTCCCAGTCTTCCAGGTCTATTGGGAGACCTAGTTCGTCCGACCATTTTTGCATATAGCGGTGTTTCGGAGGGTCTGATGTCAGTTCCGTGCTTTTGTATATCTGTGATATCAGGCCTCTCTGGTATATGTCTTTGAGACATAGGGTTTCAAACCGGGTCAGTGGGGGGAATTTGGAGGTTGGAGACAGTGAGTGCAGGAAGTGCCTAAGTTGTAGATATTTAAATAGATGAAGGTCTTGGATCTGGAATTTGTTCTTTAATGCCTGTAAAGTTAGGATCTCTCCCTTCTGCAGTAGATTGGCAACCATCCTAATATTGTGACCCTGGAATTGGTCAAATTGTCTTGTGGAACACCCTGGCGGGAAGTTGGGGTTCCCAAAGAGTGGGGTGAGCTGGGAGGGAGAAGCTAGCAGACCATACTTCCCTTTGCTTTTGAGCCATGCATCCCACGTGCATCTCATTGCTCCGAGGCCGAACCTCTGTGGCCCACTCCCTCTCCCTCCTGTGGTCCAGAGTGCCACTTGGATGGAGTGGGGCTGTGCGTAATGTGACTCTATTGCGAGCCAATAGGCCGAGGCTGGGTCGCAATTCCAAACTACAGCCTGCTTCAATTGTGCTGCGAGTTAATATCTGACTAAGTCGGGGACCCCCATGCCTCTTCTTGCTCTTGAGGAGAGCATCACTGACCTTGGGACCCTAGGTCTCTTATCGTTCCAAATGAATTGGAGTATTAGTGACTGGATGTTCTTTAGAGCTCGCCATGGCACTATGATATGGAGGGTTTGAAAGTAATATAGTAACCGTGGGAGGACGTTCATTTTTATGGACACTATTCTTCCGAACCAAGAAATTTGGTGTTTTTTCCACGTTTCCAAGTCTTTTTTTATCTGGTCAAATAGGGGGGGGGGGGGGTAATTGTGTTGATAGAGGGAGTTATATGGGTTTGAAATTTTGACCCCCAGATATTTTATATAGGTGGATCTCCACTTGTATTTGTAGTGGGCTTGGATATGTTTCCACGTTTGGGGTGGGAGGGAGATATTTAGGGCTTCCGATTTGTCTATGTTGACGTTATAGTCAGAGACCTGCTCAAATTGAGTCAGATGCCTTTGAAGGCTAGGGAGGGAGGAAAGGGGGTCATCGAGGGTTAGAATCACATTGTCCGCGAATAGGGACATTTTGTACTCTCGGTCCACAATTTGGATCCCCCTGATACTTTTTTCGGCTCTAATTTTGGCCGCTAAAGCTTCAATGGTTAGGGAAAATAACAAGGGGGAAAGCGGGCAGCCCTGTCTGGTCCCGTTCCTGATTTTTATTGGATCTGAGAAGCCGCCTGATAGTTTGACATACGCTGTTGGGTTTTGATAGAGGGCTCTCACTCCCTCTAGGAAAGGGCCACTGAAGCTGAACTTCAGCATTGTTTGGTCTAAAAAAGACCATTTGATTCTGTCGAACGCTTTTTCAGCGTCGGGGCTCAGAATCATTGCTTTGGATCCGGTGAGATGCACGTGGTCTATTATATCCACAATTTTGCGGGTGTTGTCGGAGGCCTGTCTTCCTGACACAAAACCTACTTAATCTATGTGTATGAGTCTAGGGAGAATTGGATTTAGACTGTTTGCCAAGATCTTACTGTAGATTTTGAGATCGGTATTTAACAGAGAGATGGGCCTATAGTTACCGCAGAGGAGTGGGTCTCTACCCTCCTTGTGGATTATAGCCAGATTTGCCACTGTAATCGTAGCGGGGATTGGTTCCCCTTGGAGGAAGGAATTGTACATATCTAATAGGTATGGGGAGAGGATTGGCATGAACATTTTATAATAAGAGTTTGAGAAACCGTCTGGGCCCGGGGTTTTGGCTAATTTGAGTGTTTTAATGGCTTCAGATAGTTCCTCTTGGGAGACATTTTTATTTAACTTCTCTACCTCTTCCTGGGTTAGGGTGGGCAGGTTACATTGCTCTAGATATTGTGAGATAATATTAAGGCTAACCTGGTCCTGGGTTGGGGGTGAAGGATGTAAAGGTCTGAGTAAAAGTCTGCATATTCCTGTGCTATCTCTTTTTCTATGTATGTGGTCTGTCCATTTCGTGTCTGTATGCGGGCTATCTGAGATTTGACTCTCGTGCCCCTGAGTTTTGAGGCTAGAAGCCTGTCAGCTTTATTGCCTTTATCGAAGAATTTTTGCTTCGACCACCTTAGTGCCTTCTCTACTTCCTCGAGTTGGGTCTGTTTGAGGGCAGATCTAGCTAGATTTAGTTGTTTAAGCGTTTTTTTAGATGCCGTAGTTTTATGCTGCTGTTCTAGCTTGGTGATCTTGTCTAAGATCTCTTTTTGGAGCTTAAGATTAATTTTCTTTTTGTGTGATGCAATTGAAATCAGGTCTCCTCTGATGGAGGCTTTTTGGGCCTCTCAGAGCGTGGCTGGGGCTGAGACTGATCCTGCGTTAATTTGAAAGAACATTGATAGCTTTTGGCAGAGTACCATTTCTGTGTCAGGGCAGTTTTACATGGAATCATTTAATTTCCATTTGTATTGGGTGTTTTTCACAAAGGGTATGGATAGGGTAAGTTCAATTGGTGTATGGTCGTACCAGGTGATTGGGCCTATGGGGGGGAAAAGGAGGGGAAGGGGGGGGGAGTGGGAAGGGGAGGGATCTATACCACAACATTTTAACATAGATGTAAGCATTTTCATACATGACGTTGATAAGTTCTCTGTGCGTCCTGTCACTTAATATTTGTCCTGGGCTTTGCCTCCCTTTGGCGGGGCGGTGGAGGTTCTGTTTTTTTAACCTGCAACACCTGAGAGCAATTTCTTCAATTTTTGTTTTTTTGTGCTCTCAGACACTGCTGTCCAGGCAAGCTATATCTTTGTGGATCATGGTGACAGGTTAATGGTGTGCCTGAATTATTCTTGCTTTGGGCTAGTGAATGCCCAAGCAGAATTATTAATGGATGATCTCTGAGCTAGCAGGTTGGCAATGCTCTGACGATAACTGTCACTTGTCTTGTCTATTTCAGCTGGGATCCCTGTTTTTCCCCTCTTTGGATTCATGGCAGCGGGGGTGGCCCGCTTAGTACTCAGGAGTAATTTCACTACCTTAGCGCTACATTTAGACCAGCCTTTGCTCTTTGCAGGCGCGCATCGCAGCATAGTTGGGTAAACACATGCACAGTTCAGAGAGCTCTTTCCCACACCAGCGATGGTGCTAGCGTCGATAGCCACACAGTTTAGTCTGCTTCAAGCCGAGGTGGTGAACCATGACGAGGGGTGGTTAGACCGGCGGCTGAGCGCATTGTTTATGAACAGGTGAGTGCATGGTAGCGGACAAGGCCATGGCATCCCTGCTGCGTCATGCGCTAGGCAGGTGTCACACATTCTGCGGTGGATGGGGCATGGCCGCATGAGGTATGGCAGCACAACGTATCAGGTTGTAGTCAGGGGCTGCACGCAGGGCGGTAGCCTACGGCCACGGTGTCGCAAAGCAGGGCTCCACGGTGGGCAGGCCAGCCCCCCGTGGTGAGGCAGCAGCCTCTGGCCACTGTGACGCAGGACAAGGTGGATCAGTATGCAGGTCGGCCCCCGTAGCAGGTCACCAACTTCCGGCCACTGTGACGCAAGACAGGGCATAAAAGTACGCAAGAAGGTCAACCACTGCTGCCGCGGGCGGTGTAGCGGTAAGAATACCACCAGCCAAATCGACAGGTTCAAGAAAACCAGGATGGCCGACCACATCTGCAGGCAGTGACAACGCTTTACGGCCGCCTACTGCGGTCGCAGGCGGTGAAAGGACACGATGCAATGGACAGACGATACGGCCACTTGCAGCAATTGCAGGCTGTGTGCATTCTGGGCAGTGAGCAATGACTCCAGCATGGTTCGATGACGCAGAGCCGGTAAATGATGACGTGCGACCCAGTTCGCTGCCCAGGTCGACGGTTAAGGAACCTGCAGCAGTAAAAAAAAGGGGTACATTGCGTGACAGGATAAGCACGTCTAAGTTGGATGGCATCACAGGAGGACCGTGCAGGTCGCAATGCCCAGCGCACAGTTGAGTTGGCAGGGGGAGGAATCCCAGGTGGAACAGCGTGCTTAAGGCAGGCAGTGCCAGGGCCTGGATCCAGCATTGTATGGCGCAGCGGGAAAGCAAATTTCACATTAGCATTGATAGGTATGCTGAAGGCTTTGGAGCCTCAGGCGTCGGTCTCCTTTGGGACCCGGGAATAGGGGTACTGGCGCTGCGTTAGGAGTTGCAGCAGTTTGGGGGGCGCACAGCACAGACACATGGCGGGTGGGCCGGTTGTACAAAGTGCTCTTAGCGGTGTTGGGGCTGCAGCACCAGAGAAAACCACTTTAGTGCATGGTAGCGGACAAGGCGTTTGCATCCCTGCGGCATCGTGCTAGACAGGCATCAGGTGCTAATGCCGTCCAGGCGCACAATGCACCAGGTGATAGTCAGGGGCCGCACGCAGGGCAGCAGCCTATGGCCACAGTGCCACAAGGCAGGGCATCACAGTACGCAGGTCAGCACCCCCATTGCTGGGTGGCCGCCTCCAGCCACTGTGGCCCGGGGCAGAACAGTATTCAGGTCGGCCCCCCATGGCGGGGTGGCAGCCTCCGGCCGCAGTGACGCAAAGCAGGGTGTCATGGTATGCAGGATGACTGCCCGCAGCTGATGCTGGCAGTGTAGCAGTAGGATTACCACCCTCCTAATTGGCAGGTTCAAGGAAACCAGGATGGCCGCATAGGCCATGCAGTCGGCAACCCCCCCACCAACCTCCCCGGAAGATCCCATCCTCACCCCGGCAGCCACCGGCCCAACCCCAGTGATTCTAAAACCCAGCTTCAACCATGGCCGGGGTCGTTGGCACTGCAGCTTCTCCATCACCGGTGGGAGAATTCCCGCGCACAATTGGTCCCGCGTGTTCAGAATCCTGGCCGGGGTTATCGGGGAGAAGGCCCCCAACTTATGTTCGGCGGCGGTACGGGCTGGTGGACTCGTGATGTGAAGTTTAGGCAGAGAAGGGCTTTGCACAAAGGTAAAATATCATGGGACATGAAAAAGATGGACCTTTGGATTGAGTGGATTGGCGGAAGAAGGTGAATAGGGCGGCAGGCAAGTTTGTGGCACAGTGTGGGGGCTGGGAAAGCAGACATCTGGATGGCGATCCTTGGTCAGGGGGGTTACTCAGGGCTGATGGGGTCCACAGGTCGGATATCGGGATAAACCTGTTTAGCAACGGTTTGCCCAGGGCTTGGAGAGGGTTCTGGCATGGTTGGCGGTACGAGCCTAGTTTAAGGGGGGTTAAATAGGCCCGTCAGTGGCGACTCTTGGGGGGTAGGTTCTTGTTCTTGCCAGACTGGGAGCTGGGCTTTTTGAGCCCGGGGGGGAGTATGAATGGGCAAGGTCAATTATCCATGACCTCGAGAGCCTGCTCATGTATGGGACACAAGGTCAGTGGTTCGAGGGCCGGCTCACCGTCCCCTCTTAGGTTTTTGTATAAATAAATAGCCACGGCCATTATACCTCCAGTTCCCGTTTCCTGTCTTTATTCATATGTTACATGTGGGTAGAGGGTTGGAGGAGAGGGGAACCGCCTGGCAGCCTCCCTGGTCATGTAGAATAAGGTCCTCTGTCTTTAGAGCATCCAAAAGGAAACTACTTTTCACTATTTGATCCCATCCCAATGTGCAACTTTTAAAATCTGGTACCCAATGGTAGGCCTATTTCTTTCTTCCAAAAAGTAAAACCAGAAATGACCCTGTTTTCCTTAGTTCCTCTCCAAGAGTAATGGGTTTATATAGTCTGCTACATAGGATAGCATTTGTCTGACACAAACAACTACACAACGTCTTTCTTACTGCTTCATTAAAAGCCAAAAATACTGTTAACTCGTTTGGTGCCAGGAAGGGTTGAATTGCAATTTACTGAAGGCCCTGTTGCAAGGAAAAGACTAGTATAGTAAGTGTATGACAAATTACATTTACTTTCTGCAGACACCTCAATTCCCTATACATTTGCTCTAGGTATTATGTCTTGAAACTAATGTAATTTTCAGCGATGTCCAATATTACTGCCTCTATTAGAAAAAGGTAAAAGTACCTTAAGTACAAATATTCTAAGGATTTCTCCATGTACCTGCTGTACCATGCCACTTACTGCAATCAAAATCAGTTATTTTGTAGTTGAGTGCAAGCTTTTAGTTCCCTTTAAAAACTGTATAAATTGAACTTATGTTTTAATTAAGTGTTAAGGGGCCTCAGAGTCAACTATTTATTCGCTTGAGTATATCTATAAAGAATGATGTTATTATCACCATCATGGCTCTATCATAAAACATTATTTTTTAAGAAACTGAATCTTTACAGCACTAGGTATGCTAATTATAGATGATTGTACACTAAAGAGTTATTATATATATCTATTATGCGTTGGTTTGTCTGGAATATGCCATATGCATGAATTGTGACATTTTAGGAAGTTTTTTTTTTTTATCATAATAGCTTCTGCCATTCAACTTAAAGAAGCAATTCCGGCTACTAGCTTTAAAGCCGCAGGTTTTTTTTTTTTTTTACAGGATGGAAACTGGTGGTCCCCAGAGCTGAACCAGGTTATTTTCAGCTTCAGGAATCCTGCTTCAGTCCCACCAGGGGCAACAAAATGGCATCTTAAATCTCCCAAGTAACGCATTGCAGCTTGCTATTGGCCATGTCACAAAATGGAGATTTGAAACCAGGAAGTAATGCGTAATTTTATCGATAATTATCTCAGGAACCTAGATGTTCCTGGAGTTGAAAATAATGCAGTTCCGCTGTGGGGATCCATTGATTTCAATCCTGTAACAAACGTGGGGTTAGGTTGGGAGACTGCTACTTTAAATGCACATGTTTTACATAAGTGACATACAGAATATATAAATTGTACAGGGACAGTTTAGCTGTAACAAGAAAGAAAGAAAATAATTGTCAGATTGCCTGCACATTTTTGTTTTCACATTTTTAAGTACAGGGTTTATTGTCCACAACACCAAATTATCCAAGATGAGTTTTTTTCAGAATGTATGACATAACACGAATTTACACAAAGCATAACATAATCACAGTAATTAGATTAAACATGAAGAGAGGAAAGGCCTACAGTTCTAAATGATAAGCCAGAAGGATGCATCTGAGCAATGTGACTTAGAGGGATTAAAAAATATATATGTTTGTCAATGAGTGAAGGGCACAATTACTGTTACAGGAGATGGTCAATTACATTTATCACTTACACAGCCAACAAATCTGTTTCATGATTTTCCCAATCAATGACGATACACCTTTTCATTGTTCTGTCTGCATTTAGAAAGAACAAACAAAAATAAATCTGTACTGTAGTTTTAAACATAATTATATTATTACAAAATACTAAAATAACTATTGTCTTCAAGGCTGACAATTAAATATATGGATTGTCTGACTTCAAAATTATAATCCTTGAGCATGATAGAAATTATGTTTTCTTGTTTAAAGCTGCAGTTCAAGCAGTATCCTACATGTGTGTTTTTTTAATCAGTTCTGTATGAGAAAATACTTGTAGCATAAAAAAATAAATAAAGACATTTTAAATGTATTCTAATGTAACAAGCATTTTTGTTTCTATAGCAACCATTTACAAAGTCACAGACCCTTCTTTTTCTGAAACAGGCTCTGGCTCTTGAGTCCTGCCCTCTCTCTAGCAGTGCACCAATTGTATCTAGTGACTGCTTGGTCACATGATCTTCAACACAGAACTTTGCAAATAGGGTAATCTTCTGATGCTCTGACAGAGAATTAATGAAACCCCAAGACGAATCTTCACTGATCGATCACAGGAGAACGGATCGATTGGCAACTTAGGTAATCACTTGTCAGTGTGCAGATTGTATTTTTTTTTTAAACGGCAGCTTGAACTCCTGCTTTCAAGAAACAATTTAGCAGATATGGTAACATTAGTTACTGGTCCTTGCTATTTACCTGAAATATTGACCGTTTCTGGTTTCTTCCTGAAAGTTCCCTATTTTCAGAGCAAATCAACTGAGCAGTAAGATATCTCCCTTACTTTTCACTCAAATCTCCTTAAATATGAGTCATATCTATTCTGGCCAAGGTGAGACAGGTCATTTGACACTGTGTTCAGATGATCACAAACTAAGATACAATATTAAATATATATTATTTGAGAAGAACAGATTACTTTCTGCCAATGTATGTAGAACTTGAAATACAGTTTGCTCAGAAAAGGACTCCTGTCTGAAGCCAAATACTGTATTAATAGGATTAATACTCAGATGCCAGGTTCAAAATGCTGATATTTGTGGTTTTATATCAAGGGGAAAAAAGGGAGAATTTTTTTTTTTGGGTAATTTTAATGTATGAACTATTTTGTTTATCTGCTTTTACTACAACAGTTAATGCTCCTGCACAATTTATTTCCTACCCTTATATTAGATTTGTATGTACGCCTTAATATTTTATGATCTCTTTTCTTTTGACATCCCCTGTTGTTCCTTGTATCCTTTTGTTACTGTTTATATTTTGTTTCATTAGATCGTCTACTAGATTTTATTCTTTTTTTTTCTATTAAATCAGCATATATATCTATATAGGTTCTATCCTCCAAATATGTGCAGTTTACTATCTGATGATTCACTTTTGTTTCTCTCATTTAGGCACCACTACTTTCATTTTAGACATTTGTAATAATTTTAAGTATTATTATAGTTTTGTTCTGTTGATTTAATCTGTATATAGTGTAGGTTGTATTAGAGTGTGACATGTGTTTCGATTGATATGTTTCAATAAGTCAGAGAAGGGCTTTTAGCAATTGTGACTCTGCTCATGAGGTTTCAATTATCTTCGGTTAATGAAACTATGACTCATCTATTAGGGATTTTAAAATATTAAGGAACTTGCACTTATGGACTATTATAGTTTCTGATGAAGCTCTGGAGGAGCGAAACACATTAGACTACTTTTAGGTACCCTAACACACATAGAGAACTTTCATTGATCCTCTGTTTGGTGAATATTGGAGCCTGTGGAGCTGTCACAAGACCGAGACCCGATTGCTGCACAGACGTCAAGGCCGGAAGTGACGTCAGATGATGGAAGGGAGAATTGAGTCTCCACAGAGCAGAGAGTGTTTGGAGTGATCCTCCTTGTGAGATCTTGTGGTCTATCTGCACTTGCCCTTTGGGCTAATTGTGAGTCTTACTTGTATAGCGTGTGGTGTCTCATACAATACAGTTTCACACTACTGTATGTCTCTGCTCTTTGCTTTTTATTTTACATGTTTCGTCTGTGAATGAGAGCTGTTAGACATTATCCAGATTCTCCATTGTGATTCATGAAATTCAGTATTTGTTTGAATTTTACCAACTTCTTGTGAGTAGGTTTTACATTCTTTTTTCACTTTGGATCACTGTTTTTACACTAATTTTGTATTGTGTATATTTACATGTACCACGTACACGGTATCCCTCTGGGCCCGTTGACCTGTGTTTTTTTTTACGGTATTCTGTTAGAGAAGTTGGGAGACTTGTCTTGTGGGCTGCACTAGGACCCAGAGGAACAAAACACAAAATTATAATTTTAAGAGTTTATTTCACAATTTAAATTTTAAATATACTGTTCACAATTTGCGCTCATTTTTTTGTATGAACTCACTCATAATCATGTCAGATTGAGTAGGCCTTTGAAAGAGGATTTGAGAGTGTGGGATACATTATTTCTACATTATAACAGCCATTCTTGTTGGCAACAGGAATTTGTTTCAAATTCAGATATTTAATAACTCACAGATGCTGCAGGTGAGGTTGGTTTTGGAGCTTTTTTCATTGGTTTGCAAGGAAGTGGCCAGATCGATGGGTAATGGAGAGTTTAACCAAACATCTTATGTTGCTAGAAATGTTCCCTATAATTGCAGCAGTGGAAGTTTTGGGGAAAATTTTAGCAAATAAGAGGGTTATGTGTTGGTTAGACAATTTGTGTAGTTTTTGCCATTACAAATTAACGGCTAAGTCCCCTGCAGTGGCTCGTCTTTAATGATATTTGATTTTAAAATGTTTACAACTGATCATATGGTTTAAAGCAGGGCACGTTCTATGAGTGGTTTATGTAATTGCTGATTGTCTATCTCATTTGCAGCTAGAGAAGTTTCGAAGACTTGTGCTGGGACAGACCAAGAAGGCAGCATTTCTCAAAGTGTTTTTATGGGAAATAATATCGGAATAAACATGTTATTAAAGAATTCATTAGCACCAACTATGTGGAAGAGCTATGTTAAAGCATGAAAGGAGTGGAATGTGTTTTTAAAGTTTAGGGTTTAGGAAAGATCGATGGATCAGGTTTTGTGAGTTTTGTTTTTCACAAAATGCAAAAGGGGTGCCGTGTCGGCATTAGATAAGTTAGTAGCAGGATTTTAGTTTTTCAGTAAAGTGTTTTATGGACAAAACTTGCTAAAAGGTTTTATTATTAAGCAAGTTCTAAAGGGTTTTAGAAAGAAAAACACGTTAAAAGATATAAGAAGACCAGTTACTATTAGTACAGTAGAGGCAACTCTTATTCGAACAAAAACCAGTGGCAATTCCCCAAAAAACCCAGGAAACACTCAGGTACATTCTGAATACATGCCTTAAACTTTCCTTAAACTAGCCCCCGCATTTCTGCATTGATTAATGGCCTATCAGATTAACAGCGGGGGTCCCTGGCAGTCCCAGTCAAACTGAATTGGACTGCCAGGGATCCCTGCTGTGTTAATACTATGGGTCGTTAGTCAATGCAGCAATGCCTTAAACGTGCCTCAAACTAGCCCAGAACATACCCAGCACATACCCAGCACATACCCAGAATGTAACCCGGCTAGTTTACGGCAAATGTTAGAATAAACGTTGCCTCTACTGTATATTAGGAAGGTTGTTTTTTGTTTTGAAGGAGTATGAAATATTGTTATTTAGAGCAGCCTTTGTTCTAGCTTTCTTTGGGGTCCTGAGGATTAGAGAGTTAGTTTCAGCTAACAAACAAGGTAAAGGGGGTTTACAATTTAATGAGTATGGGTTAATAAAGAAAACAATGTGGTGTTAATCAGTAGGTAAATATCTCAAACAATCCAGGGGGAGCATATGGGGAAAAGAAAACAAATGGTAGACAAATAAGAGCAGACGTAATGAATTCAATGGAATTTCAGAATGTGTCTTGGCTCATATGGTTAATCTACTCACAGGACGTCAGCAAATCAAAGGCAGTTGGCAAATAGGGTTGCCACCCATACAGATCGTAGTAGTCAGGACCCCTCTTTCAAACGCTCCGTCAGCAATACATGTATTATATGCAAGGTGAGAGAGAAGACTACATAGTGCGATCAATTGATAGATAAATCTTTATAAAACAGAGGTTTAAAAAGGCGCACTTACAATATATCAATAAAAATCATGCATGTATCACACAAATGGTGAAAATGGAGGTTTGCCGAACTGCTCACCGCCTCCCTTGGGTATTCGGCTGGCTCCCACTGCTCGGTGTCTGAAATCAGAACTCCCCTCTTTGCGCCCGTCAGGAAAGATGACGTCACGGCTGCAGGGCTGGTGTGCTACGGATCGCCTCTAAGTCCAAAATAGGTCCACTCAACGCGTTTTTGCCAACTGCCAACTGCCTTTGATTTGCTGACGTCCTGTGAGTAGATTAACCATATGAGCCAAGACACATTCTGAAATTCCATTGAATTCATTACGTCTGCACTTATTTGTGTACCATTTGTTTTCTTTTCCCCATATGCTCCCCCTTGATTGTTTGAGATACTGCTTTAACCGTTGGAACCCGTGAAACAGGTCCCACCAGAGGGTTTGAGCTGGGTGTTTAAAAACATTATCTTTTTCCTCACCTTAACACTTTTATTTATATTTTTCACAGTTTCTTTTAAGTTGTTCGCGCCTTTATCACTTTTTTTCACAATAATCAGTAGGTAAATAACAGACCAAAGGGAAAGGAGGAAAGATGGTTTGTCCATTGGCAACGATTAGGTTATCTGGCAGTCAGGCCTAAGGGTCGTGGTTGTTGTTTGGTGCATGGGGAGGAGGGCCCTTGTTCTAAATTTCAATTTATAAAGGTTTTTAATTTGTGTATTAAAAAATTGGGGCTTACAAAAAAAAGGTTTTACAGAAGTTCTCATTCTTCTAGACTCGGTGTGGCTACAGAAGCTTCAATATTAGATTTGGATAACCCAGCGATCAAAGGGATTGGTAGGTGGGAGTCCAATTGTTTCAAGCACTATGTTAGACCAAATTTATAACTCATTTAAAATCGTTTTATATTTACAGGTGCTAAAACAGTCATTTGGATCTTGGGACATTCATTTGTTCATTCGGCCAGTAAGAGGGCAATTGTAAGACCTTAAGGAAATAACTTGTTTTGGTTTAAGAGATTAAAATAGGTAGATATGTTACAATGTTTGTGGGATTAAAAAGTAAGATAGAGGAACCAAGAGTTTTAATTATTCATGGTAGGGGGTAATGATTTTTTTTTTTAACAATAGAACTAATTAATTTGATTAAAAGAGATTTAACAGTAAAAATTATTTTATTTTCCTAATTTATTATTCGTTCGGTCTGAGTTTGTTCAGCAGTTCAAGTGGCTAAATTGTAAAGATGTAAAACCATTAGTGCAATGTAGAAACAAATTGAATACAGCAATTTCCTTGTTTATAATAAATTTGGGTATTTTTTTTACAAATTTGGCATTGGGATTTGGAACATGATGGGATCGGTCTCTATAGAGCTGATTGATGGGATACATTTATCGAGAATGAACTGGCTATTTTTAATTTAGGTTTGCAAGATGGGGTCGAAAGTACTTTGTTTGGTGGGATTTCTGACCCCAGTTTAATAGGTCAAATGGTCTTGGCGTGGTGGGTTTTATTAGACTATTAAAAGATATAGATGGTATGGTTACATTTAATGCTCTAGGCTGGAAGGCCGAGCTGGTTCATATTGCTAACGGTGGTTACTTGCCAGCTGGAAGGCGCGGAAGCGTTTTTTCAATGTGGCGTTTAATAAAATGGTGTTTTACCTGTTAACTGTAAGGCGTGGAATGGTTTATTCAACATGATGTTGAATAAAGGCGATTGGTTAAAGTTTCAGTTTAATAAATATTGCTGCGGCCTTTACCACAATGCTCTTGTGTCGTGTCCATTTATTTGAGTTAAATTATGTTAAGACGTGGCTGGCGCAGTATCTCTATAAACTAAAGATGCTTTTTTTTTATTAACTTCTCTTACATCCTTCCCCATTTGACAGTATTCCTGTTTCAGCTATAATAATAATTGACCAGTTTGATCGCCGAAGATCACACATTCGTTCTTGCTCCTGTTTCACTTGAACAGCCTCTCAGACCTCTGACCTTTGGCCCATCTGTACAACTATGCAAAGAAAAAAAAGAGAGATGTGCTCTGATGTCTTCGTAAATGTTTAAATATGTATTACAATAAGAGGGATAGTTCATACTCTCATTCACATTGTATTCAGATCTGCACTGCAGCATATTCATTTTACTAGTCATGGGTTGTTTTCAGATTTTCAGAAATTAAATTGGCAAACTGAAACTTTACAGTTTTGATGAGAAACTATGGATTTCTCGTTTACAAAGTATCACAAAGCCTGTACACATTTATAATATAAAATACATAAAAAAATGCAATTTGGTTGAAAATGTTCATCTACAATTTTTCCAAATATTTAACATATTTAAAACAACATGCACAAGTCTCAAGTAGCAATACAGTATCTTTTTGTCATCAAATATATAACAATTCCAGAGGTTACCCAACATTTTGCCAAAAAGTCAAATACATTTACATGTTCAAGGGTTTAGAAGGACCATACTATCTTGATCCCCTTTTCATGAAAACCCTAAGGGGCAACATAGAGGGTGCATGCTGCCCCTCAACCCTGTTTTCTGTTTAACAGAAGCTGGATTACTGAGACTAGCTGGCAGGTCTAGGTAGCTACAGTATATATGAAACTTTAGGGCTTTCCTCATTGGTAGTTTAACAGTTGCTGAGCAGGTACAGTAGTCAGAAGGAGCTTATTGTCATCTCAGTGGGTGAATGACAGGGATAAACATCAAACAGGCAGGGGGGTTTCCTTTTCTGAGCAGTAGTCAGAGAGCTGTTCTGTCAATCCTCTCCCTTCCTCCCAAGCAGGTTGTATTTTACAGCACATACTAGAGATAAGAAAACTAGCCCAAATCCATTTCCCGGTATTTCCCTTCAAAGTACATTCTACGACAAACACTACCCAATATCAGGAATAAAGTATGATTCATATGTCAGATAGAGAAGCTGACCAGCTTCCTGAACGATACATACCATACATTTCATAAAGTTGTCCAAATCTTGGGGAGCGCATTTCCCAAGCAGGTAGCCCACACATGGGATCACTGCTCCTGTAAACTCTAAAATCCAGGTCTCTGCTTCGGGCTCTAAACTCAGGTATGCAAAACAAGAAATAATATGTTGTAATACACTGCTCCTTTGTTTATTCCCTATCTTAATGAAACTACTGTAAGTGATACTTCTTGTGTAAAATGTTCCAGTGAAGAAAGTCTATGCACCGTACCTCTGTGATGTAAAGGCACCCCCTCCCTTCACCCTCACCCTATTATTATTTTTGTACACCTACCCACCCCCGTCTAATGTATATGTATGCTTTTTCTTAGGAAAAACCTAATAAAAACAAAGTTGAAAAAAAAAATCCATTCTACAGGGTAAAATCCACGTTCGGATTAATCCGTCGTAGGAAATTAAACATTTTCAAAAAGACGGATTAATCTGTCGTTAAAAATGACAACCGGAGTAACATTAATTTTGTCCATTTTTTTTATCATTGTCTATAGAGCAGATTTTGTTCTGTCAATAATCAAATAAATGCTATGCACATTCCTGCATTGAGCTAGGAAACACGTGACTATTAATTAAATAGAGTATGTGTGCTTGGCAAGGAATGTGTGTCAATCATGCCTAGTTTCACTGCTACACCTGGTTTAAAACTGTTATCCCCCACTTGTGCCCTGGGACTGGGAGGGAGAGTGGGAGTTAGCAATCACTCTGTCACATGTAATTGTTTTTAAAAAAACATAAGGACTCTGAGCTGTATGTGTCTTTTTTTAATCAAAACTATGAATAGATACATTTTAATTTCTATTGAACATGTTGCTGATGTAGATGCTGACTATTTTTTTACTTACAACATGGACGTTATATAATTGGTGGGTGGCTGCCAGGTGATAATTTTTAATTCTGACAGAGATATTAGGGATGGGTGTTACACTGCCTGCCCGGCACAGAACAGATGGCATTTAGGGGCTTGCTTGTTTGGGACACCAGTACTACTAGATCTTTAACATTCAAATACAGTAGGACTAATATATAATGCCACAATTGCTAGTTTTGGCAATAAGATAGTGATGTGAATGATTGTATGGGGGTTCATCATATGACAGATGGTAAGATCACGTATGTAACTGCGTGGTAGCATAAGCGGTAATTAGCCCCGCATTGTGTGGTGCGAGCAGCCGGCCAGTCATGGTAATTCCAGCTCCAGAGCTCTGCAGAGAGATAGCAATCCCTCCGCTCAGCACTCCTCTGCACACCACACTCCTCACACATCCTCCAATTCCTCCACTCCTCACTCCACCTCCCACTCCACTCACTCCACTCACTCTAGTATTTTTCATGTTTCACTCTTACACTCCCACACAACACAAAAAATATGAAGACACAGTCAAAAGAAAAACAACTACCAAAGTACAGAAAAAAAATCACACAGTGGAGCACAAAAGCACCCACACAGACAGACAACAAATATGACAAGACAACTCAATCAGATATTAAATAAGCAAGTATAGCACAAAAACTTCCAACTCCCTGTAGCCAATGTGTTATCTCTACCTCCCAACAGCATTGCCAACATGTCAGGGTATCATGGGTTTATATAGTCTGCTACATGAGATGCAACTGCCGGTTTTAGACTGCTTGCCAAGGAAAATCTGTGACCATCTCACAGAAACTTGTGAGATGGCCCACGGCAGGCTGTAATGGCCCATCGGATTAACACAGCAGGGGTCCCTGCGTTGAATGGGATTTGCAGCCCCGTAGGATTCACACAGCGTGAGTACCATTCAATTGCAGGGACCCCTGCTGTGTTAATCCGATGGGCCATTAGTCTGACTACAGAAATCTAGCAGAGTGCTGCAGAAATCTCGCAGCGTGGGAAGGGTTTAAGTGCAGAATTCCCAAGATAAGTAGTCTACAACCGGCAGCTACCGGTAGGATAGTCTTGCAATGTTTTCCGAAATTTTAGGACCATTCTTTTACTTTTCCGCCATTTTAACGGCAACACAATATTTATCGCAAGAAATAACGCATGATGTCCTGACACATAATAATAATAATATGGTAGAACTATTGCTATATACCTACTTATTTTTGCGGTATTAACGTGCATATTTCATTTTAACGGAATGCGATAACGCAATTTTAACGGAGCTTGATGTATCCGGGCCTTAGAGTGTTCCTGTCAGGTCTACGTCCCTCTTTCAAGGTCCCAGCCAATTACTTTTATCTTCAACGTTGCCTTGCTTATGTTGATTAAAAATCTGTACAAGGATGTACTTCTATCATAGTGTAAGATACATGCAAATGTTTACTTCCCATGGGTCATTGATATGGAAATACATATGGCACTTTTGTGCCTTATTTTCAGTTGCCATTTCTCTGAAGCCTAGATGTCGTTCATCATTCTGCAAGGTGCATGCAAATGTGTTCTTCTCGTGAGCCACTACAGTAAAACTACATATGTCAATGTGTCTGGTTATTCTCCAAGCATCTGAGCTAATAACGGCACTATGTAAATTATTCTGTGCAAATGGCAAAACTTAATTTTCAGTGTAATTTGAACATTATAAAATGAAGTCTGGCAATTTGTCATTTTTTTTTTATCAATCTGGAGATTAGTACTACAAAAAATATTGAGTCTTATCTTTCATTCAAATGCTATTTTGAAAAGTTTATGGATGATTAGAACCTAACATTGGAAACACTTTAAAATATATACTATATTTCAATAAAAAATTTAAATCTGTTAATTTCAAGCAATAAAAGGCTATTCTAGGGTGAGACAACAAACACACCCTTTCTGAGCTTTGCTAAAATCTAATTTAAATCTATGTACTTAATGTATAATTAATAATTTAATGACCGTGATAAGCACAACGTTGTATCAATTAAGACTGATAGAAAAGAATACTAACATCCAAAATTGAGAAACCAATACAACAGTGCACAGCACTCTAAATAGTTTAGGCAAACTTTATATTCTATGAGGTCTAATCATCAAAGTCAGAGAACGCAGGTTCCAAGCAAAAATAGCTACATTTGTTTAGAAACATACCTCCCTAGATTCATGAAACTGTCCTTGCATGTCCAAACTGTACAAAAATCCATATTAGGAAGCCAATTGGCTCCAGCTGCGAAATCCCATACAATATGCAAACTGTCTTGCTTTCTTGGGAGTATCCTGCCCCTCCAGTGGATGATTCATGAAACCATATGAGTTGGTTACTCGGAACAATCGAAATGCCTATATTGCTCACATAAAATGTGAGTAATAGCATTATACTTCTACTTCTATTTTTGGAATTTATTTTTACAGTACTACACTATTTTTTGTTTTCTGCTTTCTGTCTCTGTTTTACATACATGCCTGGATGAGAGTGCGCTTCGGACTCCTTTGCTTTTACTCCTTTAGTGGATTTGGATTGAATTCACCCCACTGCAGCACCCATTACAGGACAGTATGCTTATATATGTAATATGTGGCTTATTTATATATAGTATTTTGCACTCGATTCTTTGTTCTTATGCAATAAAAGATAGAAATGAAACAAATAACCATAAAGACGTCCTGTAGCTGTAAAACAGGTGTATGGGATTTATCATAGCAAAGAATCCCATTAAAAGTAATTATATTTTGTTTGATGAATCTGGTGCAATTTTGCACCGATTTGTTTTTACCTGTAGCACAGCCACAAGACACACAATAAATTACCTCTACCATTTATTGTGTGGAAAAAAAACACAGTTTGTGAATTTTTCCATAAAAATCTTACAGTCACTTTTCTATTCTCTTAAGTCAGGACACTATGTAAGGTCTCAGTAAAACTACCTTTTATTTCAGTACTGACGTTTTACTAAATTAACTTATATAACTGTTACAGAATTACAATGTTTTTGACTCGAGTGTCATTGTAAAAAGTTTTCTACATATTATCCAATGCCATCTCAGCTTGTCATTTTTTAGGACTATATGAATTAATTTGACCTGTTGCTTCCAATGCGTGATTGTTCCTCACATTTTAAACTATGCAGCTTTCTTTTCCATCACTTCATTTTGTGTTTTTAGTGCAATTACTTTGCACCCTTTCCTTAAAATGCACAGCCAACAAGCCTGGGGAGAACTGTTTTACTTTCTTTTCTTTTTTTTTGTTCATAGCATAGTCTCTAATACAAGGGTGGGCAACTCCAGTCCAACAGGTCAGGTTTTCACGATATCCCTGCTTCAGCACCGGTGGCTCAGTCTTCGCTGGTGTCAGCCATGTGACACATTATGTCCTTTCATCTTTCAATGGCTCACCAGAGGGGGGCTGACCCCAGCCGCTATATTGCTTCCCGTGGATAAGAATTCAGCTTTGGAGGAAACAGTAAATATTTTCAGACATTTATATAATCTACAAATTACAATTTTGCCAGCAATGTTCATTTAGCTGAATGTATTGCTTGACAGTATGAAATGTTGTATGCAAACTAAATGGGAGTATAAACCTTTTTGAAAATGTCTGTGAACTGTATTCAGAAACATTTGCACATTTCTAATACTAAGGTGATTTACCAAATCTTCCTCACACCATAGCTAGAAGCCATAAGGGACCCAATTACTATTAAATACCAAGAAAACAGGTATCCACAAACACAGACATCACACTAAGCTTACAATAACTATAATACTGTACATTATGATATGGCTTAAACGTCCCACTGTAATCCTCATCTCTAGTGACGACACACATAGGGTAAAAATAAACATGAAGGTGGAATAAAAAGCTATACAATCATGAACAAAATCTTGACTGTAAACATAACCTGTGATTCTGTGTATTACTATGACATGATAACCAGGTTAGGATACTTAAAGGTGTATCAGTCTCTTAAGTGACCTGCCCCTATTACACAGTGATTTAGAGTGAGGCAACTTCAACCGGAGAGTGAATCAACTCTGAAGTGCTAAGTGTGTACTTGTGACACCATTTAGAACCCTGACCTGTTAAATGCCAATCTGTGTACTTAGAGTACATCTGTTGATTTTCTCCGGTCTTGGAGTACCAATGTACATGACATTCATAGAATAGAATCACTATTTTTTATAAACGCATATAGGTTTAAGTGCATTCTTGTGTATTGATGAAAGGTTGGTGTGAGCACAATTGCTGATAGTCACAAGCTAAAATAATGAAGGTATTTATTCCAGTAATTTGTGTTACCCATCTGCTACTGTTACTGATGACTTGAGGGCATGATAGCATTGAAGAGTCTTAACAGTACTTAAGAATGAGAACAACTTAACTTACTGTACTTGGTGCTCAAATTCAACTCTGGAATCTGTTTGCTTCACAGTTTGTTTTTGTACTGGGGAAATGTTTTAATTATATATATGTAACCCCTTCCCCCCCCCCCCTAGCCTCATCGGACATATCTAGGGTGTGTGAAGGCGGATTACATGTACTTAGTGGTACGTACCTGTGTGGAACAGGAGGGCCTGAGTCTCCTGCGGTGGTGTGGGGGATCACAGAACCAGGCTCCTGGGGTAACAGCCTCCATGCTTTAGTGGTGCAGCGCCTCCATCCTCTATACTCCCAGGGATGTGGGATAGGACCTGTATAGAAGAGTGAACCCTGGTCCCAGGGTGGATGCTCCAGAATCCCACAACAGTCTTTGATATAAAAAGTAATGTCTCTCTTTATTGGTCGGATCAGCGCCTCCAGCAGAAGTGGCGACAAGCAGCCACAACAACAACAGCAATGTCCCGCTTATCACTCGACCCTCCGCTCTGTACAAGTCTTTCCTCCTCTCCTTCCCTCCAAGTTTATCCTCCGACAGGATGGTCTGGCCTGGGGCATCAATACCACACTGCCCACCTCAGAGAATATCCTCTGGGTGGGGGATGGATTCTCCCCATCACCCCAGCATCGGGGTGAGGGGCATTGGTCCACCTGAACTATGGTGCTATCAGCTCTACTCAAGGTGCTGAGTCTCTCCTCTCCTCTCACTTGCATGCTCCAAGCTCAGACTTTGCTTCAGCTCTAACTCCAGCACTAACTGAACTGTACTCCATGGCACTGAACTGTACTTAATCGTAGTAAATAGAGACAGCCCCGCCTATCATGATGTCAGCAGGCCCCTCCCCTGTGTCTCTGCCTGCACACAGAGTAGGGGGCCTACCTCCACCAATCAAGTCAGGGCTTGAAGCGGGGGAAACCCATGACCACTACTGGTGCCTGCCCTTAACAGGACTTACCACAGTAGGAAGGAGATAGGTATAGCCGGTGCTGTTTACAGGGGGCTACATATATATATATATATATATATATATAATCCAAAAATAAATAGATGATACCGTTCTGTGGCTAACGAAATGCTTTTATTTGTGCGAGCTTTCGAGATACACTGATCTCTTCTTCCGGCGATGTTACAATGAATGAAGCAAGCAAAAGGTATACTTAAAAACAGTGTCTCTTGGAATGTTATCTGTGCTGGTCCTTCCCCCGGTGTGGATGTGCTATAAGAGTGTGTGTGTGTGTATCTGTGTGAATAAAAAATGATTGGAGAGCCCACAGTATATACAGTGCTTTACAAAAGGTTTGTGTGGAGTGGGAGTGGATATATATATATATATATATATATAAACCAAATAGATGCTGGGGTGAACACAAACATATTACTACAGGTTAAAGTATACATATCATTAGTCCAGGTGCCTACAGACGGACAGGGAACACCAGCCAACCCAAAGATAAAGAAAAGAACAAATCTGCAGCACTCACGAATAGAAATTACTTGCTGATATACCCGGCGTTGCCCGGGATGTAAATGCGTAATAGGTAGTATTATTTATAAATGGTGGAACAATAGATTGAGTATTTGTTGGAAAGGTTGGATAGTAATGTTGAAAATAAAGATGGAAGAAAATGTAATACGATGTTGTATAAAAATGGTTTATTGTAAACACACCACAGTACAATGTATATTTTGGTGACATAAGTGATGTAAAAATGTGAGGCGTGTGTCCTGCTAGGGTGTGAGCGTGTGTGAGGCGGCGGGTGGGTGTTCAGTACGGGTGGCGCGTGGGTAGTGAGTGCTGGCTGTGGGTCGGGGTCCTGCTAGGGTGTGAGGCGGCGGGTGTGTGGCGAGTGCGGGTGACAGCTGGTCAGTGATGTTGTTGTGTAGGGGCAGGAGGTGGCAGGTGTGTGTCAAGTGTGTGGGGTGGGTGAAAGGCGGCGGGTGTGTGTCGAGTGTCTGTTGAGTGCGTCCGGCGGTTGTGTGGTGCAGGGGTGTGAGCGGTGGGCGGGTGAAAGGCAGAAGTGCGGGTGGGCGAAAGGCAGAGGCGGGAGGGTGGCCGAAAGGCGTTGAAGGAGGGGGTGAGGGGAGGTGGAGGGGAGGTGAAGGGGGGGTGAGGGGAGGCGGAGGGGAGGTGAGGGGGGGTGAGGGGAGGTGGTGAGGGGAGGCGGTGAGGGGAGGTGGAGGGGTGGTGAGGGGAGGTGAAGGAGAGGTGAAGGGGGGGGTGAAGGTGGGGTGGAGGGGAGGTGAAGGGGAGGTGAAGGGGGGTGAGGAGGGGGTGAAGGGGGGTGAGGGGGGGTGAAGGGGAAGTGAAGGGGAGAGGAAGGGGGGGAGGTGAGGGGGGGTGAGGGGGGGGTGAGGGGGGGTGGTGAAGGGGAAGAGGTGAAGGGGGGGTGACGGGAGGTGAAGGGGGGGTGGAGGGGAGGTGGAGGGGGGGAGGTGAAGGGGGGGAGGTGACGGGAGGTGGAGGGGGGTGACGGGAGGTGAAGGGGGGTGACGGGAGGTGAAGGGGGGGTGACGGGAGGTGAAGGGTGGTGACGGGAGGTGAAGGGGGGGTGACGGGAGGTGAAGGGGTGGTGACGGGAGGTGAAGGGGGGGTGACAGGGGTAGGGGAAGTGGGGAGAGGTGAAGGGGGGGAGGAAGGGAAGTGGGGTGGGGGGGTGTGGGAGGTGAGGGGGGGAGGTAAGTGACAATTATTGTATCATGTGGCCACTTGCTCCCCCTTCCCCCAGTGTCTGCCGGTTGTTCCCCCCCCCCGAAACCTTGCGTCTGTGTCCCCCCGAAACCTTCCGTCTGTCCCCCCCCCGAAACCTTCCGCCAGTTGTGGGCCGCTCACTCACCCGTCCGCCTGCTCGCTCCCTCACCTGTCCGCCTGTTCGCTCACCCGTCCGCCTGCTCGCTCACTCACCTGTCCGGCCGCTGCCTCACCCGTCCGGCTGCTCCCTCACCCGTCCGGCCGCTGCCTCACCCGTCCGGCTGCTCCCTCACCCGTCCGGCCGCTC
The DNA here is from genome assembly GCF_040206685.1 of Ascaphus truei. Taxonomy (NCBI): domain Eukaryota; kingdom Metazoa; phylum Chordata; class Amphibia; order Anura; family Ascaphidae; genus Ascaphus; species Ascaphus truei. The sequence continues at coordinate 81,052,497 of NC_134489.1, read as the reverse complement.
CCACGTGGATGTGAGGCGGGAGGCAGCGTGTTGTGGCCGCTCCCCCGCTGTGTCCCGGGCGCTCGCTCCGCTCCCCCGCTGACTGTAACGGCGCCGGGGTGTGAGCTTGGGGGGGGGGGGGGGGGTGTGAGTGTGTGAGTGTGTGAGTGTGTGTGTGACCTTTGGCCCGTCACTCCGCCTCAGGCCAATGAGAGGTGTGCGTGGGCGGGCGGGCCAAGGGAGCCATCTCATTGGCCTGAGGCGGAGTGACAGGCCAAAGGTCCAATGCGATTTCCTCTAGGGACACAGGGAGACACATACAGACACAGACACATACGACGGTTTGACAAATATATAGATAGATTAAAATTTAATCCAAAAATCACCAGGCAGTCAGACAAAACTCCAGAGCGATGTACGTTTCAGACCCCTTGGTCTTTTCTCAAGCTCTGTGCTGAGCTTTTTGGGTAATATTCTGCTTAGCAAATCTTTTTGTTACTTTAAATTATAAATAAGTCACAGAATAATAGTTACTGTATGTTTTTAAAATTATTTATATGTAAAATATTTACTAGGAAAGGTACTAGTTTAACATTCAATGTTAAAATAGCAGTTAAATAAATGTGCAAAAGAGTACACTTTATCGAAATTACATAACATATCTTAGACATGATTCATTGTGCCATCGTGACAAATAAATCTCAGTAGCATATGTTTTAACATGCAGAGATGTAGTTGTGTAGCGCACAGCATCCAAAAACGAAAGCAGGTCTGGCGAAAGCTTTCTTTATTGTTAGCAAGGCATAAAACAGAGGGACGCAACCCTTCAACGCGTTTCGTGCAAAGCACTTCTTGACAAAGTGCTTTGCACGAAACGCGTTGAAGGGTTGCGTCCCTCTGTTTTATGCCTTGCTAACAATAAAGAAAGCTTTCGCCAGACCTGCTTTCGTTTTTGGATGCTGTGCGCTACACAACTACATCTCTGCAATTTATCCCATACGGCGGCACGCATTGGAAGGGAGACTCTGGAGGTGAACAAGGAAGTGAGTACTTAGAGGGGGCTATCCCAATGAGGTGAAGGAGGGTGTCCTAGGGCAACTTCCCCAACCTTCAGGGCTTTCTGGTGCCCCCCCCCCCATCTCTATGGACTGAGTATACAACCAAATGATACCTTAATACCCAGTGTTCTCCCTTTCCTCAGAAGCACACACACAGCACTGTGAGCACCATTGTTCTATTCCAAACACTATGTTTTAACATGCCCATTTGCTTACTGATAAAAACAATATGTATAGTCATATTCAGTACAGTACCAAGATTGTAAGTTAAAAGTATCATAAAAGTAAGTGTAGCAAAGCGAGAGTGATGGAGAGTGATGAAGAGTGATGAAGAGTGATGAAGAGTGATGAAGAGTGAGTGAGTGAGGTGAGTGAGTGAGTGAGACTGTGAGAGAGTGAGAACTTAATTATGCAAATAGGCTTATTTCCCAAGTGTCTCAGCTGCATTCACAAGTATCACTCCACGTGGAATATAAATGACTCTAATTGGTGATATATAATCAAATAGGTCCTCTACTAAATGGGACCAAAAGGCTTAGCAATTTTTGGTGAAAAAGCCTTTTTTTCCCTGATTCATGAAAGGACATAAAAATGTATAAACAAAACAGTCAAGGGAGGTATACACTTGCAGCAAATATCTGAGGAACCCCCTCAAGAGTACAATTTTGCTCACATGTTTAAAGAAGATCTGGGCAGCTTGGCTAGTTCCAAACACCATAGTGACCATTTTGTACGAATTTCAAAATAGTCGGTTTAATGCAGCTTTGTACACAGGGGACTCTTGTTAACCATGTTTGATGATTTATAGAAATTCTTTACAGATAGCCCTCCATTTTAAAAGAAAGCATAATTAAATCAACTGATGTTCGGAAGACAAGTACGATAAATCTGTAAACAAATGAAAGAACTGTTATTGATATTATTTTAGCAGGCTAGAGGCATTCACTGTAAATCACAGAAAAATCTAAACTACCTTGATTTTATTTTCAAACTACCCCTTCATTGTTTATTTGTATGTTATTTGCGGTGTACATCCTTTGCAAAATTGGTGAGGGCTACCATTAAGATAATGACTCCTTTTCCATGACCAAATGGAAGCTGGTGTTCGGCCGCAGAAGGACCCTTCGCCCCGTTGCTGGAATCCCCGCCCCTGGATTCCCTGCCCCTGAAATCCCCGCCCCTGGATTCCCTGCCCCTGGAATCCCTGCCCCTGGAATCCCTGCCCCTGGAATCCCCGTCCCTGGATTCCCCGCCCCTGGATTCCCCGCCCCTGGATTCCCCGCCCCTGGATTCCCCGCCCCTGGAATCCCCGCCCCTGGATTCCCTGCCCCTGGATTCCCTGCCCCTGGATTCCCTGCCCCTGGATTCCCTGCCCCTGGATTCCCCGCCCCTGGATTCCCCGCCCCTGGATTCCCCGCCCCTGGAATCCTCGCCCCTGGATTCCCTGCCCATGGAATCCTCACCTCTGGATTCCCTGCCCCTGGATTCCCCGCCCCTGGATTCCCCGCCCCTGGATTCCCCGCCGCTGGAATCCCTGCCACTGGAATCCCTGTTGCCGGCCGCTTCTAAAGTAAGTTTTATTACTGTTTAGGGTAGGGGTTAATCGAAGGGGTTTTAGGGCTTAGGATAGGGGGTCCATTTAAGGGGTTTAAGGGCATATGATAAGGGGTTTATTTAAGGGGTTTAGGGCTAAGAGTAGGGGTTAATTTAAGGGGTTTTAGTGCTTAAGCTAGGGAGTGAATTGAATGGTTTAAGCGATTAAAGTAGGGGTGTTTAGGGGAAGGGCTTAGGGTACGGGGTTTAGGCACTTACCTTAGCGGCGATGTGACTGGCAGCGGCAGGTTCCAGTGGCGGGGTGTGTCGCAGTGGCCATTTGGTTACATCAAAACAGCTGCGGCCAAATGTCCTAGACCATGTCTACTAAGGGGTGGTATGCTGGAAGATGCCCCCTACAACAAAAGACACTTTTCAGCTCACTTGAATGGCCTGTAAAGTCATGGGTTAAGTAAATGAACTGACACTGAAAGGTGTCTCATGGCACAGCACTGCCTAGTAACTGTGGAAACCAGTTTCTCCTCGTTTCACTGGATTTGGCCAAAGCAAGGTCCAGCATACAGCACCTTCAGTTATAGTATATAATAATATGAACTTAACACAAAAGTTTGTGGTTTCTTTCTGTTCTCCAAAGTTCTCCCAGTTTATTTAAACAAAACACACACAAAATATGAGACTTTCTCAGGTTGCCCACCCCTATCTTACATTTTGTGAATTCGGTCACTTTTTACAAAACTACTATCTACAGTACCTATTTATTCTATGCTGAAAGTATCATCACCATTCAAAAAACACCTTAAATGTATTACTAACAATAACATCCCGCACGAATGTACTGTACTGGACATGTTAAGGTTGCCACTGTTGCACTGTACTTTAAAAACACAGAATCAGGTATTAGGATGGCAAAGTAAAGTACAGGTTAAGAAGTCGTAAATTCCAAACACCTATTATTTATAATACTTATAAAAAAACTGTACTTTAGAAAACTATTAAGCAAAAGAAAGAGATCCATAAAAAAAGCAGAAATAACCCTTAAAGCTATATCTTTTTACAATTCGTTATTAATTCATTTTACTGTGTTCTTAAAACAGTCAGATTTGATTGTTTTTTAAAACTGATCCTAAAAGAATATCCAATCCTAATGTTGTTTTATTAACTTATTAGAAAAAATGAATATTTTTGTTTATATATTGTAAAAAAAAGATCTGTTAGAAGCAGGATCACCGACAGGGAGGAGGGGAGGGGGGATCCGCTGGAACAGCTATCACATGCCCGGTTAGTCAAGGAACCAGGCCCCCCTGCCAGCAACCATAATTGTTATGGCTCACCCCTCTGCACCTCTGGCTGCTGCCTGTTTAAGCCCGGACCCCCTTCTGTGGACTCCATTGCGCCCTCCTTGTACGAGTACTAGGCTCCCTGCCCCCCAGATTCATTACCTCAATATAGGCACTTTACCTCCTTATACCCCATCTCCTCCCTATACCCACCCCAGGCCCATTACTTTCCTACCCTTCCTCACCCCCCCAAAGGACCACTACTTCCATATCCCCCCAAGGACCATTACTTCACTATATCCCTCCAGGCCCATTATCCCCCCCAGACCCACTACCTCCCCATAACCCCCAGACCCATTACTTTCCTACCCTTCCTCGCCCCCAGGCCCACTACTTCCCTATCCCTGCAGGACCATTACTATCCCCCCCAGACCCATTGTATCCCTATACCCCCCCAGACCCACGACCTCCCCATACCCAACAGGCCAATAACCAGGCCCTATCACCCCACCAGGTCCATTGTCTCCCTATAATGTCGCCCAAGCCACTTACCACCCTTTACCCCCAGACCCATTACCATCTAAACCCCCATTCCTATTACCTCCTTATACCCCCCCTTGCCCATCACCTCCTTTTACCCACTCCTGCCTCCCTGCATGCCCATACCTAATTTTAATTTACCCTCTCCCTAGTATGCCGAGGGTAGGGGGGCCTCCTTCTTATATTTCTCCTGCGTCCAACGATTTTTGTTGGCGGCCCTGGTTGAAAGCTCTGTTTCTTTTATTTAGACAACTTTTTATTTATATAAATACATTTCTTAAAACTTGTGTTACGTGCATTCATTTAAGTTTTTTTTAAATGGTGGCCTTTCCTGTTTGTATTAACAAGAACTTTGCATTAAAGGATGTTTTTTCTCCTAGAAGATCATCCTTTTAATTGGCATGTATTGTTTTTAAACAACTCACACACAATCCTAGTAGTCTCTATGCCCTACATTTACTAACGGTCAATAAATGAAACCAATTGTGTTATTGTTATGTTCTGTAACACCAATGTTATTAATCAGCCTAATATCTAACGTCATATCGCCAGCGGTAAAGCATTGACAATGGATTTTTTTACTGTAGCATTAAGATTTTACATGTGTGCCAACGACCTGCATATCGCAACTCATTTATGAATAAATATTTCTCAATAAATACTGAGGTAATGAAAAAAAATATTGCTGCATTCTCAATTTCTTTACACCAAATGCTAACACGGCAATATTGACCTATATTGAACCAAGCCCTGTTGATTTTGTACCATTTCACTGCAGACTAATTGCCAACAAGTTCTATGGGAATACATAGTACTGTGCAGTATCAGTGAGTTCTAGGGTCAGATCCTCCGTTCAATGACTTACCATGACGTTAACCTAACTAATCTTAATATCTTCATATGCTAATAACGTAAGGTAAGTCATGTTTTCTCCCCTTCCCTATAACAGCCGTTAGTGATAATGACATACAGAAGAGACTTCCCACACTATCAGCACATATCTACTAAAGTCTGTTAAGGTTAAATCAGGGACTAAACATTACCTTAATTAAGTCATAGCTAACATTTGCATTATTACATCCAGACCCTGAATACAGGTTTTCCCAGGGTTTGGGTGGGTGTAACACCACAGTTAGCCATGATATACCTAACATAACGTTTCTCCCAGCATTATTTCTTTCTCCTTTCCTCACTTTTTTAACTTTAGTTAAGCACCTATTTCAATCTCAGGGTTTAGATTTGAGTAAGGCTACCACATACGTAACGTCACATTATTGGTAGCTACTGTAAAGCAACATTGCTCTACTATAACGTGATGCTAAGCCTATGATAATGAGGTACATGAAGGCCGTTGCTTTTGCCTATAATTAGCTTTGTGGATATGTGTTATCCTCAGGGAAAATATCGTCCATTACTGTTTTAGGTCACATCACGTTATGAGCCCTGACAAGTACATTTTGTGGATCTAGCCCTGAGCAGGTAACATTCAGGATTGCAATAGCTTGCTAATGGTAAACAAATCATACTTCATACAGTAATTGTAATACATCTTTGATCAACCGTATGCCACCTCAATGCATTTTAAGTAAGTGGTATATTTAACATTTCATTTGTTTAGTGTGACTCTGTACTGTTTTATATTTTATAATGTGTATTGTAGTCATCCTTTCTTATCTGTCCTTGATTATATCCTTGAGATTCTGAGAGTCTACTGTTCGTTGACAAATAAATGTGCATTAACGAAAAATCCAAGTACTTAAACAAGCACTGAATCATTTATTTATATATATATATATATATATATATATATATATATATATATATATATATATATATATATATATATATATATATATATATATCTCAAATGGAAATATATACAGGCAGTCCTCGGTTATCCGACACAATGCGTTACTCAAAATGGCGTTGTAAAGCGAAACACGTTTTCCCATAGGAACACTGTTTAAATGAAAGGTTCTGTTCCTGAAGGCATTTTTAACACTAAAATACACCAAATATTTTATTCAGGCAATAAGATATGCAGCACACACATAAATTATATAGTGTATATACTGTATTATATATATAATATAACATAATAAATAATATATTATATAGTATAATATAATATTATATAGTATAATATTATATATATACGCTCTTACGACGCTTTGCAACGTTGTTCATGTGAATATGTATATATATATACACACACATACACAACGTTGCAAAGCGTCGTAAGAGTGTTGGATAAGCCATTTTGGCGTTGTAAAAATGAATATAGGTATGCATTGCATAGCGTTGGATAAGCCATTCGTTGTAAAGCGAAGCGTTGTAAAACGAGGACTGCCTGTATATATATATATATATATATATATATAATGGAAATATATATATATATATATATATATATATCAAATGGAAATATATATATATATATCAAATGGAAATATATATACTGTATGTATATATATATATATATATATATATATATATATATATATATATATATATATATCAAATGGAAATATATATATATATATATATCAAATGGAAATATATATCAAATGGAAATATTATTGTATGTTACTACTGTATATTATGGGAAAATAAATATACATAGTGAAACCTAAGTCTGTAAGACAAAGGAAGTTTTGGTGAGGTAAGGTGCTCAAAGCGTTCTATACACAAGAAAGAGGGGAGTACACTCTGGATATTGAATAGATATATACATTTGAGTATCAAAAATGGGGCACCAGATACCCTGAAGGTCGGGGTAGGTAGTCCAAGGACAGCCTCCCCTACCTCATTGGGTTAGCCCTAAGTACTCACAGTATTACTATATACAAAGCAAGAAAAACATTGTTTGCTATAAATATAATGCTAAATACATAACCGGTGTTATATTCTTTGTCAAAATCATGAAAATACAAGATGTTTTGTCTCCAATGGATATTGATCGGTTTGTATACTCTATATATATTGTTAATGCCATTATTGATATGAATAATAACTTTCCTCAGGTACCCCACAGAATGAAATGTACAATATGATTGTCTGAATTAATTATGTCTCACTGTCATCACAAGGATGCTCATTTGTTTTTACACGAGTATATTGTATACTTTAATAAATTCTTTTAGATGTTTTGTTATATACATATATTTTTTTAATTAATAAAATTGTATGTTTTGATTATTGTAAAATAGCTGCCCAGTATCGCTATGTATATATTATATATATTTTTTAGTATATATAACCCATCCACGATTTATTTTATTTAACAGCCCTTATTAGTTCATAAAAGTTGGAGCATATAATATTTTTAAAATTTTGTTTATTTTTCCACTTATATGTACACCGCATGACTGGGGGATATACACAATGTTCCATTTCTCAACTCTCTCCTGTGGGTTCTCCACTAAGGATGATGAGTTGGCTGGAATTTGGATGGTTAATCTCCCACTACATGAGGGTGCAATATGCGCTGTGAGGGGGTTAATACTTAATAATTTCTTTGCTTTTCTGTAGCTGAGATCTTATGATCATATTTTCTTGTTGTTTAAAACCAGCAGCGGGCACGTAGAGCCAGGATGGGGGCGGATACAGTCTCCGTCATGTCCATTCCTCCCTTTGTGGCACTCCCCTAGGGGCGTTCCTCAACAGTGATGGGGAGATTGCGTGATGGCTGGTCACTCCCCCATTCTGAGTCTCAGTGCGCATGCGTCAGATAGTTAGGCTCTATTGGCTATGATGGAGACGTGACGTCACAGATATCGCGAGATTTGGCAGCCATTACTACTTAAATGTTCTGTATACCGTGTGGAAGCACTTCTTGATAAAGTGCTAGACACGAAACGTGTAGAAGGGCTGCATCCCTTGGTTTTATGATACTTCATTAAAGATTACACATTTTTGGCCAGACCTGTTCTTCTTTTTGATCGCGGTGCGCTGCATCACTCTCTACATTGTAAGACAAAGGAGACTTTTGATTACATCCTTTGATCAAATAATGACGAGCCTGCTAACCAATGTCAAGGTAAATCTCAGTAGCAGGTCCCTATGCTAAATAAGGCTTATGCTTAGTTTATTAACCCCTTCAGGGTATATTTTACTTAACATTTGTATGCATTTAGCAACTTTGGTTAGCAGGTTTGTCATTATTTGATCAAAGGATGTAACCAAAAGTCTCCTTCGCCTTACAGACTTAGGCTTCACTATGTATATTTATGTCCCTATTTATTGTTAGCCCAATGGGAGAAGTGCAGAGATTCACTTTCTGTTTTTTCACTGAATCATTTAAAGCAGCGTTTCCCAAACTTTTTTTTTTCGTGACCCGGTTATTTTTGAACTTCTCCTTTGTGACCCACTAAAAATGTTATCGCCTATAGGTAAAATAAAACCGTTATGAATGTCCATACAGATTTCATATATTCTCCCAATCCCCTCTATTCACTCTCTCCCCCCCAATTCTCTCTCTGACCTGCAAAGACGCACATAGTCACTGACCTACAGGCACTCACATAAACAGACCACCACAGACAACGCCACTGCTGGCCTGCACAGACACACACACACAGCCACTGATACACACAGTGGCTGATACACACCCACACAGATACATACACACCCACACAGATACACACACATACACACACACACACAGATATACACACACACACACATACACACATACACACATACACACATACACACATACACACATACACACATACACACATACACACATACACACATACACACATACACACATACACACACACATACACACACACATACACACACACACATACACACACACACACACATACACATACACATAAACACACACACACACACACACACACACACACACACACACACACATACACACATACACATACACATACACACATACACATACACACACACATACACACACACAATGTAAGGGATCGGGGGACACGCACTTTACAGCGGGTTCCCGTCACCCTGGCTCCCAGCAATGCCGCGCGGCCCAGGCCCCCTCAACGTCGGCTCCTTACCCGCCGCCGCCCACATGCTGCCGGGGCGCACGCCCATTCTCTCTCTGACCTGCACAGACGCACATAGTCACTGACATACAGACACTCACATCAACAGACCAACACAGACACAGCCACTGCTGGCCTGCACAGATACACACACACACAGCCACTGATACATACAGTGGCTGTGGCTGATACACACACACACACAGACATACACACACATACAGAGACATACACACACACAGATATACACACACACACAGATATATATACACACACACACACACACATACGCACACACACATACACACACACACAGATGCATACACACACACACAGATGCATACACACACACACACAGATGCATACACACACACACACACACACACAGATGCATACACACACACACACACACAGATGCATACACACACACACAGATGCATACACACACACACACACAGATGCATACACACACACACACAGATACATACACACACATACACACACACACACACACACACACACCTACACACACATACAGAATGTAAGGGATCGGAGGACACACACCTTACAGCGGGTCCCCGTCACCCTGGCTCCCAGCAATGCTGCGCGGCCCAGGCCCCCTCAACGTCGACTCCTTACCCGCCGCCGCCCACATGCTGCCGGGGCGCGTGCGCAGGACTATTACAGGGCACGCGCGCACCCGTTCTCTTCTACACTCCTCCTGCAGCCTGGGCTCAACCTCCCATCAGCTGGAGGCTATTCCCACTGGTGAACATCACACTAGGCATCTAAGCCTATCCCTGGCTCTGCTCAGTCAAGCCCCCGCTCCACCTCTTGCTCCCATTGGCTCTCCCACATACCTGTATATAGTTCCTGTCTGCCCTCTCCTTCCTCGCTCTGCATAGTTTTCTTGTGGCTCTAGTAGTATGGAGGTCTATGCCTGGCTCTCTTGTGTTTTGCAGCTCACGCTCCAGTCCCTGCCCTCGTTTGATACTCTTGGATTTGATCTCAGCTCTCGTTAGACTTTGTGTACCTCGCTACCCCCTCGGCTTCGGACCTCACTATGCTGCTCTCTCCTGCCCTTGACCTATGGCTTTTGGATTTATACCTTCGGACCTCTGGCGCCCCGGACGCGGCAAGTATCTGGCTAACCCTTTTCTCACCAGACCTGGCAACGGATCTTACCACACTCCGGGCACGCCCTCACTGCTGTGGGTACGTGTTATACCCTTACCCACCTCAGTACTGGGGACTGGTCAGGTCTCTGCGCGGCCAACCTCGCTGCGACCAGGCAATTTTGCTTCCGTGGCCCAGTGCCGGGTCGCGACTCACCATTTGGGAAACGCTAATTTAAAGTAACACAATGACATGAAACATAGAGCAGCGCTTGTAAAACAACTTAATATGACAACTGTCGCTATTGCAAAGCCATTAATTTAGATAACAATTGGATGGACCTTGTAGAGACTTTTGTATTTTTTTCCCTAAATATTCTGCTCTAAATAGTTGGGTACTGAAACAAGCATCTATTTGTTTGATGAATTTGCTTCATTTCCAATACAGCAATTACGTAAATATTATGAATTGATGTGATATCAGAATGCTGCAAAGTTTGAAGCTGTCCTTCAATTTTTTTCATCTGGCCAAAGGGCAGGAAGTCATTTCCATATAATTATAATCATAGGATGAAAAATCACAAATATAACAAGCACAAAATAGCTAATTATATAAATACAAACACAAAACCAAATTTTAATTAATTCAGGATATAAGAAGAAATTGCCATAGGCTGCTCACTGTTAAAATACAAGACGAAAGAAATCATAAATATGCCGGAAGCATATTAGCAAACTTCACACTTAAATATCACCTGGCAGAAAAATACCAATTAGTACATGTAAATCTTGTCGCTAAATGAGCAGTACACTGCATTCTTAAATATGAACTGGTGTGACCTTCATTTTTCTCACGTTTGGTACAAGCGGTTGGACTGCAAAGTAGGAATCAAATGTGTGAATGGGAAGAAGGCTGGATTGATATTTGTTGTGTATTATAGGGCTGCAGGAGGAGCAATCCTATTCCCAATCAGCTGCAGAATTTTAACACAAAGCGATAGTATATGAATTCAGAAATATACCCCCACCCACCACCACCCCATTCCACATCATGAGAAGCTGTTACCACAAAGTCAATGATCTATTAACTTCCATTCACTTGTGGTAGCATCGTCTCACAATACTGAATAGGGGCTGTAGAAAGATGATACAAACAGAGCTTTTCTTATCCAATGTTTATTGATTATAATTAACATCATACACATGTTTTCTAATAAATTGGAGCCAACCACTCTGTACAGCAGAAAATGACAGATACTTTATATGCCGTAACTTTCTTACAAGGTACCGTTAATGATCATACTAATTTTCTATAGATTTAGATTTGTTCTTTTACTTTTCATCAAATGGTATAAATGGACGGGAGCCTTTTCAGCCATTAAAAATGAGTAAGAGAGTTAATTAAAGCATGAGTATTATTGCATGATGCTGATTTACAAATGTTTACCCCGGCTTGCATCTGTGAAAGTGGTTACATGGAACAATTGGAAATGTTATTGAGGAATTGGCGCACACATTATCATCGGATGTACTGTATCAAACGTAATGTCTTGTGAAAAAATATAAGCCGCTTGAGGTAATATGAACCTATCAGGCAAAAATAAAGGATAACATTATGCATACATATGAATTGAAAAGTCAATCTTGGTTGCATCAATATTAGATGGCTAGTACAGTTAGCAGGGCAGGGCAGGCAAAAAAACTGGAGGAAGCATCAAAGTACCTGGTCTGTGGGACTGTTTTTATGAAATCAAGAAACTTGATTAATAAGCATATACGTACAGTAAATAAACATACTAATATACAAATTAATAGGCAATAATATATTCTAGAATATGTGAGTGTATGTGTCTGCCTTTCACCATTATCACCCAGCATACAGTGTTTCCACTGCAGCAAGGGACATGCAAATGAGCACACCGTGTCACCTTTTGCCTGAAAAACCATAGAAAAAGACCAATTTTTGATCCTCAAACAAGGGGCCTTCCTCAGGGTGGTGAACATGAGATAAAGATTACATATTTATAGCCCAGACTGCTGGAAATCCGTAGGAAAATACCCAAATAAAAAAGCCGCAAAATTCGGGCTCCAAGAGGCCAATTGAGTGTACACAAACTTAAAATCAGCAGGCTGCCGTTCGGGAGTTTGTAAAACAATATAAACAAATTCACCAACTGAACGAGTACTAGAGAAAGATAAAGGTACTGTATAACAATATGAAAAAAATTAGATACAATGTATATAATTCTATATATAAATCTAATTTTATGCAAAAATACAACATATTTTAGGATCCTCGTTAGCATAGGCTTAAAAGTATGTTAACATGTTTGCGCACATCTGTGCATTATACATGTCAATGCCAAGCTACACGTTAACATCTACTAATGCACATACGTGTTAAACCACAGTTCTACACATGCGCAATGACATTTCTCACTTCCTGGATACAGAAGCACATGCTCTTTAACATATAATACAACACATGCACTATAAATATATTAGTACGCACGTGCATTAGCCTCATGTACATTACGTCACAAACAAGTTTAAATAAAGAATGTGTATAAATATAAGTTCAATAATGAGCATTATTCCCATCTTGTACCTAGGTTAGGTAAGCATGATGTCCCAGCCACAAGATAGAGTCCTTCTAGTCAAGCTGGCAGGATTAACATGGTGAGGTTCACTGTTGGAGAACTTGACCTGTTGAGAAATCGCATAACTATTTGGTGATATGTTTTATCGCACTTCCACCTCAGAAAAAAATGCTATCTGGAATACAATTGACAGTCTAGGCCATGCTGTTAGAACCACTGACATATTAAAAAAGATGGGCTTACAGCAAAAGGAATATAAAGCAAAATATATCTGACCATGCCAAGGCTGCAAAAAGAACAGGAGGTGGTCCACCTTGAGCGGTATGAATACTGGCTGATGGAGGTAATTTCAACCTCGTAGGTGATCGGTCTGCCCACTTTGGTTGGCACTGCTAACCTGCAGGAAGCTGGTAAGGGAAAACTGGTAAGGCTGATTTATATTCTGGCATTCCACATTTGACAGAAGGAACTGTATTCTTCTTTAGTGTAGTGTGGTCTTGTAATATCAAGACATTGCACCTGTGGGCTGTCTAGGAATTCACCTCTTCCTGGGCCAACTATTCACAGTGCTGCTCTGGGTTTCCCCCTTTTTGTGTGTTCCTTTAGGATTTGTACCTATTAGGATATCCTACCTCTTAGGGAGGGTTTTACCATAGGGGTTAAGGGACGTACCTTTGATCATATTGGTCTTTGGGAACGGGCTTAAAGAAATGGCTCATCCTCCCCCCCGAAACATTAACTCCTTTATTCCCCTTTACCCTGTTTTCCTTGTCTTCCACTCCTTCCCTTTACCCTGTTTTCACCTCCCTTCCCTCATGTTCATTTTGTATAGTCGTTAGATTGTACCATCGTTCTGTGTACAGATTTGTTACCCTCATTTGTAACACATCACACTGTATACACCTTACATATAGTCTGCATCAGTGTGCAATGTACTGTATATAGACATTTGACATATTATAGTTTATTTAGCTTATCCATATATTTTCCTGGTTTTCATTTGAGTGCTGGGAACTCCACCTTTTTATATATGGGGATGTTGAGGATGTAGAAAAGAGTGAGTGGCTCAGTGAGTAAAGACACTGACTGGCACTGAGTTTAAAGCAGGGGAACCTTGTTCAATTCCTTGTGACCTTGGGCAAGTCACTTTATCTCCCTGTGCCTCAGGCACAAAAAACATAGACTGTAAGCAGGGCAGGGACTGTGTCTGCAAAATGTATCTGTAAAGCACTACATAAAACTATCAGCGCTATACAAGAACAAACTATTATATTGATTCAGGGAGAAATCTAATTGCCATTATTTGGAGTCAGAAAGGAAATACATTTTCCCCTTATTAAATAGCATTGGATGATGTTTCACCGGGGGTTTTTTGTATGCCTTCCTCTGCATAAAAATACTGTAAATACAAATATAGAATACGTATGTGTTGTCTAAATTTTGCATAGGTTGAACATATGTATTTTTTCAACCTCCTACTACAGTACTGTATGTAACTATGCACAGATATCAAGGAATAATTGAATTATTTTATAAAGAAGTCTGAAACAAAGATATCCAATAATATATAGTCCATGCATATTTCTGAAGTATGTCATTCTCCTAGAACAGGGTTTTTCAACCTTTTTATCGTTAAAGAATTCTATCATTTTGATGTAGCTGTGTCCCCCTCCTTACCTTCAGTGAAGGGGGAATTGTGCTGGTCCGGCCGGAGCTTCGCACGATCAGGAGTGTGGGGGCGGCCATTTTGCTAGTGGCGCATGTGGTGAGACACGCATGCGCAGTCAGGAGTTCGGCAGCCATTTTATTTTTGGCTCCTCACAAACAGCAGTGTGACTACATGTCCCAGAATCCTCAGGGGGAGGGACTGCACACATGGGACTGTCCCAGCCAATGGGATTAGAACTGTTCGAGAAACAGGATTTACTCTATGACAAGGAGCCAGCGTGCTCAGTGCTGGAGGAGGTGGCAAGAAAGCAGGTAGTGTCCAGGGAGCAGTGCCTCCTGGACTAGGCCTAGACCTTGTCACTTAGGCCCCAGCTAGGCCCTGAGCAAACATAAGTTCAGTGTTATAGGGAAGACCCCATATAGGGACTCTCCCCTTTAGTACCAGTGTTACTCCAGTGGACGGATGGCCACAAAGCACTCTGCGACCTGGGACCAGGCCGAAGTACCCCAGAATATTCAGGTGAGACCCTCCGGCTGGAACTCACCTCACAAGGAGGATCAGGATCCATTAGGAGAGAGGGGGTTTGTGTTGGAGGCCCCGTTGCGTGGGACCCGCTCCAATTCACAGCACCTGGGTACTGGAGAACCCAGGCAGGTACCCAACGTGCACCTACAGCTACAGGGGTTAGTGTTACCTCCCACTTGGGTGGGAAATGCTGGGACAGGATGCATGGGGTATTGGTGCCATGGCACCCTCAGTACTTTGGGGGAACCACCACATGAGGGGTCATTGGATGTACACTGTGGGTACAGTTATTCCCATTATTGTATGTGTGTATGTGTTAGTACAGATGCAGCGGCCGTTATGCGAACATTTCACGGGTTGTATACCTCAGAATACCCATGTCATGGCGCCTGATTTCTTCTAACCTTACCGCCTTAAGATGTGAGTGCAGAAAATGGCATTTTAGTGTTCTGTTTTTTAAACAACTGAAATTGACACAGTAGCACAGTACTGTACACATTGCAATTCATTTATTTTTGCCACGGCGATGAAACAGAATCCATGAAATTCAAGCAAAGCAACCACGATAAACACGTGTGCCTGGTGTGATTGGCTGCATGAATGCCACGTGGAAAACAGCAGAGCACACGAAAATGGCTCTGTGAAATGTTCTAATAATGGCCGCTGCATCTGTAGGTGTATGCAGTAAACCTTAGTTATATACATTGTGTGGTGTTTCTTTACTGTGTATTGGTTCCTGTGAAGGGTTATCCCGCCAACGCTGGGATCCCTCATGGGTGGAGTCGCTGCACTACAAGGAGATAGAGCTCACCCCAGGCTCCCAGAGGTGGAGGCTTTGGCCTCCTGTGAGCAAACAGGTATAGCAGCCCGTGTAGTTGTCGCGTAGTTCCCTTAGGGAAAGTGGGCTACATTAATATGAAATTCTGTGGAACTCCAACCCTCTCTAATAGCGGTCTGAGATCAGATGCATTGTAAGGAACCCCAACCCCCTCTAATATCACATCTGAGATCAGATGCGTTGTAGGGACCCCAACCCTCTCTAATAGCGCTTCTGAGATCAGATGCATTGTAAGGAACCCCAGTCCTCTTTAATAGCGGGTCTGAGATCAGATGCATTGTAAATTATTCTTTTGTTTTGCAAATTTTCAAATTACTTGAAAATTGCAGAGAACCCTTTATGGATGCCCACGGAACCCAAGCGTTCCTAAGAAACATTGATGAAAAACACTGTCCTGGAGGGCCTATAAGTTCACAGCTGTTCACTTTGCCACACTGATGTAACCTGGGGTGCAAATACAAACATGGTGTAGATTACTTCATGTTCTGTCAGATTGTTGCACTGACTGCCGACATACAAATTCCACATGGTAATAAAGATGTTATAACACTCAACTAGTCCACTAATTCAACTTCTTGCAAATGTTACATTTTCATCACACTGTTCGAATACCAATCATGGGGGGGCAGATAGACACAAATTCCACTTGCACCAGGTTAAAAAAAAAGATAATGTACATTGATGAGATATAACTCAGAGGAAACAGTCCCATTTTAAGTACTAATTTAGACCCTTAGGAGTAAGAGTTTGAAAATTATTTTCGCTTTAAGTTGTAAAAGACGTTGATCTCTGTCACTACCTTTGCGAGGTCTAGGAATGTCGGCAATTGGCAAGTATCTTAAGATATTGAGATGATTTCCTCTTGAATTAAATTGTTGGGCCGCTGGCTGGTGCTTACGGTCATCATTCCCACTTCTCCAATCAAGAGGGTTTATGTTGGCAGATCGATGCAAGCAAATGCATTCCTTTACCCTTCTGGTGGTTTTCCCAATGTAATACAGTCCCAACGGGCAATTAATAAAATAAACCACAAATCTTCTATCGCAATTCATAAACTCCTGTTTCTTGATTTTGTCGCCTTTTTGGGTGTGTGCATACAGTATGTATGACTAGTAATTAAAAACTGACAAACTATGCATCCGTGGTACTTAAAGACCCCTTTAGGACGAGACAGCCACTGGCCTTGGGTGATGTACTTATCCGTGGGATATACATTTGTATATACATACACACAGTATATTTACATGTGCGCACACAAATATATACCGTATACAGAGTATTATAATATTTTACAGCCAATTAATATGTGTAATTCTAGAGCACAAATCTTATGATGAATGCCACCATGCCAAGTTAGATGAAGGGTGTCATTACTCATGGTGCTGTAATGTTATCTATAATTTCTGTGTTAAACTTGACATTATAAATCCTTTAATCTGAGTACTTAAAAGCTGCTCTATGGCTCATTTTTCAAACACTGTTCCTGTTAACACCGTTACTGCTAATGAACCACTAGCATGTTCTTTCTTAGATAAACTCTGTTGACCAACATTATTATTTGCTCCTCGCATAATCTTTTTTTTTTTTCTCTTTTTAATTTAATCACTTCAATAAAAGGCACCTATAATGCATTTTTAATTACACTTCCCAAGTGACCTATGTAAAATGAGGTTTTATAATGAAGCCACAATAATTATTAGCCTGTCACAGTCCAGTTTGGAGCTATTGTCTGCTTATCCTTTACATGGTTTACTTTCACATGACTAGAATTATAAGGCCCTTAAGTATTATCTGAAATAAGACTGTATTTTTTATGTATTTAAAGGGGCAATGCCTCTTGCCCATTTTTTTGTTTTAATAAATGCAGCAGTTCCTCCTTACATCCATGGCAATGCAATTATCTAAGCTGCCGACCGATTTGCAAATATCCTGCTTCCTGGGCACCCAATATGGCTGCCTCTTTCAAAAGAGGAAGTGTCTCCATGGTTGGGCTATAACAACTAGAAATCAGTTTGCTGGATTTTCGCTGATGTTACCCCAAAAATCCATTTTGCGGTGTAAAATCTGGAAACGGATTTGGCCGGTTTCAGTCTGCGCAGATTCATCCAAATCTGCCATTGGATACAACCCATGGACGGATTTGTAGTATCCAATCCATGGATTCAGCAACCCGTTTTTTAAGAATCCCCCATGGGATTCCATCCATTGCGGAATCCACGGAGTGTAATGATAATAATAATAAAAGAGCCGCAAAACGCGAATCCCCCTTTTTGACGTTGATCCGCTGGAATCACCCGACCAAAGGAAATGTCGATTGTTTGCAGATACAAATTCGCGAAAGAATTTTGCCCATCTCTAATAAAAACCCAAGAAAGCTTAATACATTACAAATCATTAACTGAGTGGAGGAAAATGCAGTAAGTATTATCTAATACTGCACAACTGATTAAAAAAAATTAAAAGCCATATAGGATTTTGAAGGTCATGCTCCTTGAAGTGTCAGATGTAGGCTTCCTCATTTATATCCCGTGTGACGTTGCAAAGTCACTTGTGAAAACAGAAACAACAGCCCACTCCAATAATGGCCCTGGAGATTAAGTTGTTTGTAGACATAGCTGTTTCCCACAGGATAGATAATTGGTTTACACAGCTTAACATCCTAAGTAAGACATTTTTTTTATTTTGATACTGATGCTAGTAATATAAAAACAAAATCAATCTGTGCATATTGTGTTTTTTGGACTGTATTTAAGTAATAATCCCAGAAGAACAGGGCATTATTGGGAAGTAATGCCCTGTTCTGAGGGGATTATTACTATTATAGGTAAAATGTAGGCTTTTTTAATTTTAATTTTTACATTTTTCATAAAAAATAGATACTTTTGTAATCATATTGATTTTTATCAGCATTATTGTCTAGACTCTACATTCTTTTATTTTGACTGCTTATTAGAAGGAAATTGTACAGTACATACACACAGCCCCCTCTATAAACACAGCCCCCCTCTATACACACACACACACACACACACACACACACACACACACACACACACACACACACACACACACACACACACACACACACACACACACACACACACACAGAGAAAATGCAGCTCCCCTCTATACACACAAACACTCTGCAACACCCCCCTCTATATATACAAACAGTCTGCAGTCCCCCCTACACACTCTGCAGCCCCCCTCAAAACACGCAGCAGCCCTCCTCCACCCTTTACACTCACAAAACACACAACACACACAGCCCCCCTCTACACCCACTGCAGCCCCCTGTAAACCCACAAAACTGCAGGCACACACACACACACACACACACACAAAACACACTCTGCAGCCCTCCTCCACCCTCTACACACACACACACACACACACACACACACACACACACACACACACACACACACACACACACACACTGCAGCCCCCCTCTACACCCACAAAACACACTGCAGACACACAGCAACCAAACAGACTCTGCCACCTCTACATCCACAAAACACACACTACCAGCCCCCTCTACATCCACTGCAGCCCCCCTGTAAACCCACACACTGCAGACACACACACACACCAAAACACACTCTGCAGCCCTCCTCACCCTCTACATCCACTGACACACACACACACACACACACACACACACACACACACACACACACACACACACACACACACACACACACTGCAGCCCCCTCTACACACCAACAAAACAGACTGCTGCCCCCTCTACATCAACAAAACACACACCAGCAGCCCCCATCTACACCCACTGCTGCCCCTCTGTAAACACGCACACTGCACACACACACCAACAAAACAATCTGCACCCCTCCTGCACCCACAAAACACACACTGACACACAGTGCAGCCCTCCCCCGTAACACCCACAAAACACACACAGCAGACACACACCAATAAAACAGACTCTGCTGCCCCCTCTACACCCACAAAACACACACCAACAGAACACACACACCATTAAAACACTGCTGCCCCCATTTACATCCACAAAACACTCAGCAGACAGGCACAGACACACAGACCTTTCTCCTCAATCTCCTGTGTGGAGCATATAAACACCACCCACAGCCGCGTGGGCGCATCTGCAGTATAGATTGGTCAGGGTAGCCGGGTCTGGGTTGGAGAGGTTTGGATAGTTGATATACTTGCCGGGATCTGGGTTGGAGAGGTACGGATCGTTGTAGGTACTATTAGCCGAGGTCCATGTTGGAGAGAGAAGAATAGACATTTGTACAGTGCTGAAGTCAGGGTTGGAGAGGTGCAGATTGTCATAGATAGCCGGGGTCAGGAGTACAGAAGAGCGGAGTCCAAAACATCCTGGGTCAATAACAGAGAGCTTCGAACAAGAGGACAAGACAAGACTGCGAGGCTAGGAAGCAATGAACACAACGGAACATTGAATTATGCTCAGCCAATGTGCCAGTGGCACCGCTGAGCATATATAGGAGAGAACATCCAATAGAAGAAGATGTAGTGGAGGTGTGTCAGCAGTTGTGATCACCATTGGCTGCTCCGCTGCGCAGGACAGGTGTGGGGAGGTGCCCAAGTGGATTACTGAGGACTCATTTCCTGCACGTGCTGGTTGCACGTTGCACGTGCTCGTTGCGCCCCACTGAAGGTGCGGTGTGTGCGGAGTCCAGAGGCGTGCCGGAGAGGGAAGCATAAAGCTTTGAGCGAGGTGCGAGCTCGTGCCCCGCATGGCGAGCGGTAGATGGCGCGAGAGGAGTGGGACCCCCGGCAGCAGAGAGAGGTAAGCGGGGAGCGCATCGAGGGTTGGTTGACTCCCCGATCCTTGCACTCTACAAATAATGTAATTGCATAATCCATGTTTTAGTGTAGTGTTCATTTTCAGTTTGTGCACAATGTGGCCCTGTAGAATCTGTGCAATGCATTGCAGGCCCCATGGCAGTAAATGGGTGAGGGGACACTCAATACAAGCCTATCGTAACACCAGTTATATCTTTTATCTCCCTGCATCTTGGGCACATTTTGGAATTAAACTATAACATTTTTGGGACAGGGATTCCTGAGTAGTACTCTGCATTCTCTCTCATTAAAAGTCGTTCAACTGAATCGTCAATGATGGTTAACATAGCTTAGTAAATGACACCCGTTGTTTAGGTCCTCTACTTTCTACATCAGTTTACATATTAAGGGACTTATTCTTGTAGTTCCAAAGTTGTCATTGCCAAAGCACACGGTTTGGTACGTTCAGAAGTCGTGGAATGAAAAAAAAAAACGTATTTTCTTTTGCAAATTGCATCTTCTAAGCCGCTTCTATAATAAGTGACAACTACTGTACATGGTTTAACAGCCAAAACCCCAGATTGTGGGGGGGAAAAGAAGGAGAGGGGAGGAGAAGGAGGAGGTGACCTTGACCTTAACATAAATTAGCATGACAATGTTGCAAAAATAATCAAATTTTTCATCAAATTTAGGCCAACATTTTACAGAAATGGTAACTTTTTCTACAAATTTAGCAAACTACTGTACAATTCCCAACATTGGCACATCTCTACTCCAAATCATTATATGTTATAGGTTTTTATAGCATAACATACAGTATTACCTTAGCATAATTCTTTCACCACATTTCTGATAACAAATTTGGAGTCAGTAAGTATTCCAATTAATTATCGGAATTGTAATTACCTCTTAAAACATTTTTTTTGTGCTGTCTCAAATCCACCACACACCTGCGCCTGTATTTACCTTTACAAAACTTCCATAAAATTGGGAAAAGAGAATAACAGAAACTGCTTAATTTTTGTATCTGTACAATTCTTCATTGGGTACGTTTACTCAATAGTACGACTTTTCAAGAACTAGACAGATTTTTACTTAAAGTAGCTTCCTCAAATGCTGTGATAATTAATTAAGCAGTTCTTTAAATATACAAGCTCCTAAATACTGTATATCTTACAAAGTTTCAAGACATTGAAGAGTGCGTTTTTCAAAATGACTGGATAAATTCCCAGCATAATTAGCATATTTTTTGTAAACATTTCAGCTTTGTTCCAGTCTAATATACTGTTGTGCATTTGAATCCTCCAATACTGCACCACAAGGATATTTGTTAAACATAGACTCCCTATTTCTGACAAACACTGCACACTAATGAAGGTTATATAATAGGAGTACTGAAACATGGGTCTGTGGGAAATATGAAGTTCTGTTGTGCTGTATATATTACTTGCTGTCTCTCGCTCTATTCGGCATTTTAACATATTTGTGATTAAAAATCGCTGATATTAATTTTATAATTCCATGGGAATATTTTTGTAATATTGCATCTAGTTGCCCAATTTACCTTAATTAATCAATGGAGGATACTATTTTTCTCTCTTATTTACAGCTGTATAAGTAAGTCTTTGCCATTCACATTTTCTGTTAATTACTGTACACATTCAACCCATTCCTTCATTCTTTTGGTGCAAACTACATTCATTTAGCCACCTGAAGTTCAGATTCATTCATATTCATCCTATACAGATTTACACGTATTTGCTCATTCACTCATTAAAACACTATGTATATACGTAGAGATTGACGCTCATATACGTGTTTGGACTCACAAACTGTATTTCAGCATATAAGTAGATGGGAACTTCCATAAATCCTTCCAACAGATGTGTAATAAAAGGGTCAAGGGGGGGGGGGGGCATAAACATGGGACCTAGCGGTCAGTCAGCACGACTTCCGCAAATGTGGTTTACCCTGCTCTCCCCCCTTAACATATACACTTCCCTTAATAGGGACCAAGGTAACAAAATGAGGGCTACTGCCCATTACCTTTCCATTGAGTGTATAGGAATCCGAAATCCATCCATAACGAAGTACCACTGCGTGCAATCCTGATAGAGTGAACCAGAGTATAGGGAAACAAGGAGCACAGGCAGTGTAGAAATCTGCAGGAAGAGTCCTGTAGAAAAAAATGAAGGGCACAACTCCACGCTAAAACTGAGGGTGATTTATTGAATTAGTGCACAGGGACAGAAACACAGCCCACACACCAACGCATTTCGTCCCACGGGACTTTATCAAGGTGTATCACACAACCATACCTCCTTACCTTTAATACCCCCGTTTCGCGCCAAAATCGCCAGATTGAGTACACTGCGCATGCGCGCCAGTGACGCGTCGCATCCCTGTGACATCGCCTCCTCCCTGACTCAACTCCTTGACTGCTCCATCTACAGGACTCTTCCTGCAGATTTCTACACTGGCTGTGCTCCTTGACTCATTAAAACACTGCCTGCTGATATAGAAAACCCAACTTTAGGACTTCTGGTCAAGCTAAGTGTGGCCTTGGCAAGTGCCCGTGTCTACTCACATTAGCATGTATGTTCTTTGGGAGATGATATATTAGGCCATATTTACTAAGCAGTGTTAAGCCATAATGCACCTTACAGACCATTAAAATGAATGGTTCATAAAGGGCCTTACAGCTTTGCAGTGCTACAAATATGGCCCATTGTGTTTGCATTACTCTATGTATAGTGCTGTTGCAGCACAATACAGTGAGAGTATGAAGCATTTTTATAAGAAATGTTTAATCATCCGAAACCAAGGGTAGCCAACTCCAGTCCTCAAGAGCTACCAACAGGTCACGTTTTCAGGATATCCCTGCTTCAGCACTGATAGACCTACCCGTGCAGAAGCAGGGATATCCTGAAACCCTGACCTGTTGGTAGCTCTTGAAGACTGCCGTTGGCTACCTCTGGCCTAAACCATAACAGCTTCTTGTTCTAGCACATCACATTTTTAACGAAATAATAAGTAAGCCTGTGTTATGCCAATGCTGTGAAATGTAAAATATGCCAGAAATCCCAGGCTGTAATGGAGCATTGTGAGAATGAGTCTCTGTGAAGTGTCAAACAGTCAAGAACAAACGATCTGTCATGTGAGCTGCCAGCTATCACCTTTTGACATTCTTATAAACTGTTGCATAGATAGAAATATCAAGTGATTACTGATGGCTATTAATGTGCACATGCTTCATGTAATTTTATAGTATATGTTTTATATCTGTAACTTTAATGAATTGCAATTTAGGGAAGAAACAATTTTAATTTACTTAATATAATATAATTATGGACTAAATTAACCCCACACTAGTCTTAATTACATTTAGTTTCATTTGGCTGATCACACAGATAACATGCCATTTTATTCTGAAGCAAAAAAATCCAGTTGTTACCGTCTTCCAAATCCTAAGAAAAAAACCTATTCTCATTCATCTTGTGAAACCACAGTGACATTGTATGTGTGTACAGTATGTATAATACATCTTAAAATGTTTTTCTGCAACAAAAGGAAACTATCTAAGCCCACTCTGCATTGCATGCGGGCTCCTGGTAGGGTAATTTTTGTTTCATTGTAATCTGTTTATTGCCTTTTCCTAAACTATTTTCTTCATGCTTTTTTTTTCCAGTGGATGCTAACCTCAGTTCTTATGATCTCAAAAGCTTTTGTTGTGGGTTATGTTTTTTTTTCTTCTTGTGGATCTATTATAAAAACCAGCAAAAAATAGAGGTACATGAGAATGTTACCAGGTAGTGTTAGGACCTGCAAATTGGTCATGTCTTGATGTTGGCTGCAGGCTTATAACGCTTTGGCCAAAGGGTTTAAATAAACAGCCCTTACTCATGAGCAGATTAGCACTGAAGTATTGTACTATATGTTGTGGCACTTTGGATGTTGCTCTGGGCATTTCTGTTTTTGTTTGTAATTTTGACCATGCTCAGTAGAACTGCTTTTTGACAGAAATATATATGCTATATATATGATGTGAAGGTGGGTTTTGGGGTTCTTGAGCTTGCTGGGTTATTGCAACTGTTGTTGTTTGGAGGTGTGGCCCCTCCTCCCAGGATTTAAAGCTCGTCCGCCCTACTTTCCAATTAGCAGGTTTTATCATGTGCCTATGTATCACAGACCCAGTATGGTCTTTCTCCCTCCAGCAAATAAAATAAAAAAAGAGGTACATGAGAGTTTTACCAGGTACTGTTAGGACCTGCAAATTGGTCATGCCTTGATGTTGGCTGCAGGTTTATAACGCTTTGGCCAAAGGGTTTAACTAAATGACCCTTGCTCATGAGCAGATTAGCACTGACGTATTGTACTATATGTTGTGTCACTTTGGATGTTGCGCTGGGCATTTCTGTTTTTATTTTAAAAACCATGTGTACTTCAAAAAAAATATTTCATACAAATAATGTGTGTGTGATATTTATTGGATCGATATCAGTGCCTCTACTTTGTGATTCATTTGTAACCATTTTGTCTCTTGATGCATATGTATGATGTTAATAAATGTTTAAATACTTAGTTGGTCACTCTTTTACATGATGGGTTTAAATTGAAGTTTGTAAGCTCTCTTGAGCAGGGCACTCCTTAACCCTCTGTATTTGTTTGTGTGTTTCTATTTTGTCTGTCATTCTGTTTACGTAACTACTGCTCCCCCATTGGACCCGCACTGCAGAATATATCGGCGCACTATAGCAATAGTTATCATGTGGTTTGTGCATGTTTTTGATGGACCACAGGTCAGCAGCAATGCCTTCCTTTGCAAGCCTTTACATTAAAATTGGGTCCTATGAATTATACATTGGGGAATGTACAGGCATACCCCGCATTAATGTACGCAATGGGACCGGAGCATGTATGTAAAGCGAAAATGTACTTAAAGTGAAGCACTACCTTTTTCCTACTTATCGATGCATGAACTGTATGGCAATCGTCATATATGTGCATAACTGATGTAAATAACACATGTGTAAAAGGCTCTTTAGTTTCCCTGCTTGCGCACAGCTTCGGTACAGGTAGGGAGCCGGTATTGCTTATTCAGGACGTACTGACAGGCGCATGCGTGAGCTGCCGTTTTCCTATTGAGCGATATGTACTTACTCACGAGTGTACTTAAAGTGAGTGTCCTTAAAGCGGGGTATGCCTGTATTGATATACAAGTAAAGTCCATAAGATATATAAAAAAACAATCTGCACAACATTAAATATTAGTGTTATACAGTATCTAACAAATGTTTGTAGTTTTTTTTTTTAACAAACCTCATAGCAGCTCCTATACAAGTCAATGGGAGTTATCACCGGAATGGGTCTTGATTCATCTACCCCTGTATCTTTTTTGTTTATTTTTGTTTTCCAGTTATATTAATTTAGTAACGTAGTTGTTTTAATGATTTTGTTCTTATCTTAAACATTTATTTTGCTTTATTGTGCTATTTCAGCCTGTATTCTGCTTATTTTGAGTCAGAAACAGAAAAGATTTACAACCAAAACTATGTCCAAAATATGCATAATATAAATATATCTTTATACTAGCTGATATACCCGGCGTTGCCTGTGATGTAATGTTCTGCCTCCCCCATCCTCCTTCTCAACTCCCTTCCCCCCCTCTTCACAGCTGTTAAGGCTTCCCCCCATCTCTCATGACTCCCTCCCCCCCTCTCTCCTGACTCCCTCTCTCCCCCCCCCCTCTCCTGACTCCCTCTTCTGCCCCTCTATCCCCCCCCCTCTCCTGACTCGAGAGAGAGAGAGAGAGAGAGAGAGAGAGAGAGAGAGAGAGAGAGAGAGAGAGAGAGAGAGAGAGAGAGAGAGAACGTCATAGAGCCACCAATCTGATTGGCCAGAGGCTGAGGACCAATCAGATTCATTGCAGCTAGTACCAACCTTTCGATTTTATATATTAAGATAAAGGATGGGTACAACACGTACATTTTTAATTTTTTTCATAAATTTAACAAAAGCAAAATACAAACATTTTTTAGAACCAAAAGATGAAACCATTTTAGAACTTAAATCTAAACACCAGTGAATTGTGCTCACCCTTAGCATACACTATATATAGCTGTTACGGTTAGGTAAATTTATTTATCATTGATATAGACAGTGTACGACAATTATATACATTTACACGCCCGGGCGAGTAAATATTGGCCCAAGCAGCACACTTGTGTTTTTAAAATTTCCCGCGCTCGTGCAGCTGTTTTTCCCGTGCTCGCGCTGGAGAAAAAAAAAAAAGCCGGAGGCGGGTTCATGTTGTTGGGGGAGATTACCCCGCCTCAGGCTCTCTGAGCAGTGCCTTCGCTCCTCCCCCGCCTCTCAGAAAACTTTCCCTCCTCAGCGCTTCCACTCCTCCCCCTTCCGGCAGACAGCACCTTCCACGCCTGTCTGCCTCAGGCCCCTGCAGGGCCATCTGTCGCCTCCCCTCCTCCCATCGGGCCATCCGCCCCTCCCACCCATCAGGCCATCCGCCCCTCCCACCCATCGGGCCATCCGCCCCCCCTCGCATCGGGCCATCCGCGCATCCGCCCCCCCTCGCATCCGCCCCCCCCTCGCATCGGGCCATCCGCCACCCCCTCCCATCGGGCCATCCACCACCCCCCCCTCACCCCAATCTCTCCCGGCCTCCGTTACCCCCCCACACCCCAATCTCTCCCGGCCTCCGTGACCCCCCCCCTCCTCACACCACGCGGCGTCGGTGTGCTGCCTCTGTGGACAGTTTGCGGATCTGTCACACAAGCACTCAGCTGTTAATGAAAACCCCGAGCCCTGCTCTTCTCCTACTCTGATGGCCAGCTCAGCTGTTAGCAGGGGAAATCCGCTAACCGGTGCTTCTCCCTGCTCTAAGCAGGGGAAATCCCCTAACCCATGCGACTCCCTGCTCTAAGCAGGGGAAACCCCCTACCGGCCCTTCTCCATTCTATCAGTGTCGGCGTCTGCCTCTGGAGGGGGCGCGGCCCTTTGCAGAGGCCCTCCTGCCATGCGGAGGCCCCCGCTGCCATGTGCACTCCCCCCTGCCGTGCGGAGGCCCCACTGCTGCCATGTGCGACCCCCTGCCTTGCGGGTGAGTGTTTTTGTGTGTGAGTGACAGACTGTGTGTGTGTGTGTGTGTGTGTTTGTCTGAGTGAGAGTGAGTGTCTGTGTGTCTGTGCGTGTGTCACCTTCTCTCCCTCTCCCTGTCACCCTCTCCCTCTCCCTGTGTTACCCTCTCCCTGTGTCACCCTCTCCCTCTCCCTGTGTTACCCTCTTCCTGTGTCACCCTCCCTCTCCCTGTGCCACCCTCCCTCTCCCTGTGTCACCCTCCCTCTCCCTGTCACCCTCCCTCTCCCTGCTCACCCTCTCTCACCCTCTCCCTGTGTCACCCTCTCCCTGTGTCACCCTCCCTCTCCCTGTGTCACCCTCCCTCTCCCTGTGTCACCCAACCTCTCCCTGTGTCACCCTCTCCCTGTGTCACCCTCTCCCTGTGTCCCTAGGGGCAGAGTTGGGGGCGGGACTAGGTGGCGAGTAGATTTTTTGGGTGATTTGTCAAACACTGGATATAGATGTTGACTACCGAAGGAACCAATGTACTTCCGTGATGGAGTCCGTTCTTTTGGATTGGCCATTGACTACTTTTAATGCAGAGGTTGTCAAATTACCTTCTCTATTCAATCAGTGATCATATTATCCTGACAGCTGCATTATGTACTGATATAGATACAAAGCTCTAATTTCTTTGCATTGATATATAAAACAATCAATCACATATGATGCATTGAGCTTTGTGACAGTATATGGTACACTTAGAGATGCCAGTATTACCAGAATTAGTTCACTTGCCTCGGAAAATCTGGGGCAATCTCACTGCAAATCCCTCAACATGCCTCAACATTTCTGTGAGATTCCTAATGGCCCAGCGGATTAAGACAGCAGGGGGTCCCTGCAGTCCTATTCAAACTGAATTAGGAACTGCATTAGGCATTAGACAGTGAGGCATTTAAAGTGAGCTTTTTAAGTGATAAATATAGTTAGACTATAGTTAATATACTCACTTTCTTCATGCAAGACCAATAACCTCAGCTGATATGACATGGATCTAATTGCATTCTCTTCACAGGTATGTTCCTGATGTGCAAATCCTGTGTAAAAGACTGACTCTGGCCTTGTAGCATTGATATAAGTATGTTCCTGATGTGCAAATCCTGTGTAAAAGACTGACTCTGGCCTTGTAGCATTGATATAAGTATGTTCCTGATGTGCAAATCCTATGTAAAAGACTGACTCTGGCCTTGTAGCATTGATATAAGTTAGTATGTTTGAATTTAAAAAGTTTTTTTTTCTTCCCCTTTTAACTCTGTGCTGTTAATTGACCAACTGAAACAATCTGATTTATTGGGGAGAGAGAGGGTCATGTGACTACTTTATCTGTATAATACCAACACCTTTCCTGCATTTTGCAGGAACTGCATTAGGCATTAGACAATGAGGCATTTAAAGTGAGCTTTTTAAGTGATAAATATAGTTAGACTATAGTTTGACTAGAGGTGACTGGGGACTGGATCTACTGCTAACTCTTTTATTCAGGGCAACAAACGGTAAGCTATTCAGATCACACTATGATCCCATGCTTGCTAACCTGCCTATTTCAACCCCCCACCCCTTTACAACTTATTCACTGCAGTCTCTCCCAAAACTGACTGCACAATACACTGAAACCCTGAATTGACTCTAGCATTGCAATACAGCTAAACATTTGACAACCAACAGGCACACACCTGCTGTTTAGTCTGCACACACTCACTCTGCTCACAACAGCTCCTTGCAGCACTGCCTACCTCTGGCATCATGAACCTGCTATGTATTTTAACTTTTCTCTTTCTCCTGGCCTCATGGAGATGTTACTCCCTCTATCCACTACAAACGCCTCCTTCCTGGCCCACACCCAACATCACCATACACCCTGGACTACTCAAAAGCCTTGCACTATCTACGGAATGTTGGTGGAGAACTCTAAAAACCAGCACACCAACCACTGCTCACTCTAATGGCAAACACCACAAATTTACAACTTGCAAACAACTACCTAAATTTCTACTCATACTATTACTCTCTTTAGCAGGTGATATTGAACCTAACCCAGGTCCTCCCATTTCAGCTCTGTCCCATACCCCTGAGAATTCCACCTTTAAGTTCCAAAAAGGGCTATCTGTCACCCATATAAACATCCGGAGCCTGCTGCCCAAACTGGACTAACTAAGGGCATGGTGCCTTATGCATAAACCCAAAGCCATCGTTCTTACAGAAACATGGCTATCCCCTAAAATCCCTGATGTAAATATCGCCATTCAGGGATACACCATTTTTAGGAGAGATAGGTCAAAGAGAGGAGGAGGGGTGTTATTTTATATTGCAGACACCTTACAATTTACGCTGTTAAATTGCCCATCAAGCCCACCCTCTTTTGAAATTCTATTTGGCAAAATCTGCCTCCCCTTTTCTAAGCCCATCTTGCTTGCTGGCATCTATGCCCCCCTAAAGCCCCTCTACAATCCCTGACTGATATCACCCATTTTCTTGGCTCCATTTCCTCTCTGAATGAGAAGAGTGAGCTGCTAGTTCTTGGGGATTTCAACATCAATTGGCTTGACCCTAAAAACCACAAAATCCAGATACAACTCAAGTCACTTAACCTATCGCAACTCATTTCCCAACCAACACGGATAAACCTAAAATCGCATAACCATTCCTTGCTAGACTGGATTCTCTCCTCAAACCCCAGCAGAATCCAATCCACTGGCATCCTTCCTGATATTTTCAGTGACCATGCAATAGTGTACTGTGTAAGGAAAATTAAACCACCCCATTCAAGCCCTAAAGTTCTCCTCACTAGAACATTTAAAAACTTTAACCCACAACAGTTTCTGGATGACCTTACCAACTGCCCATGGCACAGAATCGATTTAATTCCCGACCCTGATTCTGCGCTCGACTATTTCCAATCTGAGTTCTTAAAACTCTGCGATACCCATGCTCCACTACGCAAAATAAGGGTACGGGGGGCCCACCTTCCATGGGTTACACCTGACCTTATAGCACTCTACCAGTTCGGGGATGCCTTGTGGAAAAGCTACAAAGTAACTGGCACTGCCAAGGATCTCAATCACTACAGATGCATGCGGAACATGTGCACAAGGCAAACAAGGCACGCAAAGCACAATATTACTCTGACAATCTCCACCAAAATACATCAAACCCAGCTAACTTCTGGAAGGTTATCAACAATATATGCCAGCCTCCTAACCATCAACAACCAAGTAATATCACTAAGGGGGATATTACTCTGACAAACCCCATTGACATTGCAAATGCATTCAATGATTACTTTGTGGGGTGTGCCACTAACTTATTAGCGAAACGCAGCCCAAACCACAAACCTGAATCTCATCCTGGGAGTACCCCTATAGTCCTACCCCCTCCCAACACTGCCCAAAATTTTCAATTTGGCCCAGTATCTGAAGAGGAGATTATACAAGCGCTCCTCAAACTAAAACTAAGCAGCCAATGTGGACCTGACTTACTACAATCTAGGTTACTACGACTTGGTGCCCCAGCCATTGCCAAACCAATTGCGTCCATAGTCAACTCTATCCTGTCTGCAGGCCATATCCCTAAGACCTGGAAAACTGCCAGAGTTGTCCCAATCTTCAAAAGTGGGGACAAAAACACTGTCTCAAACTACAGGCCAATCTCACTTCTCCCAATTCTATCCAAAGTCATGGAAAAATGTGTCCACTCCCAATTAAGCGATTTCTATACCAAGACAAATTTCCCTAGCCAATTCCAATCTGGCTTTCGTCCCAAACACTCCACCGTAACTACCCTGCTAAAAGTTTGCAATGAAATCCAGTGTGGAATGGAACGGGGACAACTCACTGGTGCAGTATTCCTAGATTTTGCAATGGCTTTTGACACAGTTGATCAGGCTATCCTGCTTAACAAACGCCAGAGCTCTGGAATAGGGAAGCATGCTTTAAACTGGTTTCAGTCCTACCTATCAGGAAGATCCCAACATGTGTCCATCTCAGGCTCTAACTCCAACCCCCTGGATATCACCTGTGGTGTCCCGCAAGGCTCTGTTCTGGGGCCACTACTCTTCTCAGTGTTCATTAATGATCTTCCCACAGCTTGTAAGGAAGCCTCAATACACATGTATGCAGATGACACAATCCTATATGCACACAGCCATAGCCTCTCTGACCTTCAACACATACTTCAGTCTGACTTTTTGAGACTCGAAAACTGGATTTCCCAAAACAAACTGTTTTTAAACACTGACAAGACTGTAACAATGGTATTTGGGACCCAGACTAAATTTGTAAAGCTTCCAGTGACTGAGCTCCTGATTAGAACCAATGCTAACACCACCCTAACACCTGTCACTAGTTTTAAATACCTGGGCTTATGGTTTGACTCCCACTTAACATTCGGGATGCACATTGATACCCTGACAACCAAGACCTATGCCAAACTAGGGGTACTTTACAGGAACAAATCCTCCCTAAATCTCCTGGTCAGAAAGCGTATCGCACAGCAGATGCTAATGCCAATTATTGACTATGGAGACATAGTATATGGCTCGGCACCTCAAACCCACCTTAGCAAACTTGACACCCTCTACAATTCAATTTTTCGTTTTGTTCTCCAATGCAACTACAACACACATCACTGCGAAATGCTCAAAGAACTAGATTGGTCAACACTAGAGTCTAGTTGCAAAGTTCACTTTTCCTGTCTTGCCTTTAAATTCTTCATGGGAATGCTACCCAGCTACCTGAACAAGCTCCTCACCCCTACCACTTGCAGTACTTATCACCTGAGATCAGACTCCAAAAGACTGTTCATGGTCCCAAGGCTCAACAAAGTATCCGGACGTTCTTCCTTCTCCTACCGTGCACCCCAAAACTGGAACAACCTACCAGAGACTCTCACATCCACCACCAGTTTAAGCTCTTTCAAATCTAAGGCTGTCTCACATTTTAATCTGGTCTGTAACTGTTTCATACGCTCATAATATATATTTTCTTTAACTGTGCACGCAATGTCTTGTATATAATGTATACCCTGTTCATTTATGTATCTGTACTTGTAACCATGTATTATTTGTTTTACTCTGTGCCCAGGACATACTTGAAAACGAGAGGTAACTTTCAATGTATTACTTCCTGGTAAAATATTTTATAAATAAATAAAATAAATAATCTGTATTTTGCAACATTTATGACACAGGTTTTTTTTGTTTAATATTGGTTTCAGTTTCTCATTATGGATAGTATGCAGTTCATGGGAGGTATATTTTGCCAGCAAACTGGATTTTGAATAATTGCGTCTGAAATGGGCCAACTGATTCCGTACGAAGTACTATGCTATAAGCTGAAATAGAATGTTTGGTGGTATAATGTTCAGAGGTTTGGCAACTCATTACATTAAAACTAAAGGAGCAGTTTCGCCTGCTCTATTTTTTTGTACCTCAATTTTGTCTTGCAGAGATAGGAATCAGTTAGTCTCTAGAGCCGAACTGTGTTCATTTCAGCTCCTGGGACCCCCTTGTTTTCCGAGATACCTATCGGAGAATGCTTTGCCAGTAGTATCCCATCCAAGGAGAGTAAAATTGCGTGTAAATATCCCAAGTTACGTGGGCCAATTGGAAACTGTGACTTCATCCATCGCAGCTTCCCATTGGCATGCATGCTGCAGAGCTTTAAACCACCAAGAAATAAATGGTGGCACCTTCCACGTAAGTATTTTGTGAACCAGTTTGTCCCCGGAGCTCAAAATAATGCCGTTCACCTCTGGAGACTCTCTTCCCCTATATAAAAAAAAGGGGACCAAGAGGGACTGCTACTTTAAAAATTGGAGAAGAATGGTATTGAACTCAATATATTGCCAGATATTTTACAATCAAGCCAATAGTATATGATTTATACAAAATCACTAAAATGTGAATAATAGTAACTGAAGGTGGGATTTGATTACAAGATTTGCATGGAGAACTGACCATATATATGCTGTAAATTTAGCCAATCATTTCTCTATTATAAACAAGCCAACTGAATAATAAGCTGATTTAAACCATGAATAATTTTGCAGACCGCTAAGAGAAACTGATACATACATTGAAGACTTAAAATGAGATGTTGCATATTATTGAAATTAATGGTTAAACGCCCGACTACATTTTTGTAATATAATTTTATGTAGAACAATAAAAACAATGAAATAAATAAAAACTCCACACTACCGATATGTGTGTGTGTGTATATATATATATATATATATATATATGTATATATATATATATATATATATATATATATATATAATCAAAAAATAAATAGATGATACCGTTCTGTGGCTAACGAAATGCTTTTATTTGTGCGAGCTTTCGAGATACACTGATCTCTTCTTCCGGCGATATAATATATATATATATGCAAATACAACTGTATGCTCATCTGCATGTCTTAGGCAGGTCTGCAACCCCACCTTTCACCTTTATCACCCAGCACACAGCACTTCCACTGCAGCAAGGGATTCTGGGAAATGACATGCAAATGAGCACTCCGTGCCACTTTTTGCTTCAAAAACCATTTTTAACATGGTTCCCTATAGGCTTAAGCTTGCTGCATGGTCACAGCTTTGAGCACAGCCAGGGTTAAGGTGCATACCCAGAAAACCACCCACAGACAGCTGTTTCGACCTTAATGGGTCTCATCAGCGTGTGATGATGCGCGTATCACAGGCGGAGCTGGGCCAGCTAGGAACTTTGGTGTGTGATTACAGGAAGCTCTGCAGACTCTCATCTACCCCCTCCTCCTGTTCCTCGTGACACCGCCATTGGCGTGAGGTACACAGATTTGCAGTACTTACCAACTAGCTACCGGGGACGTGGGGAGGATCATCCTACCATCAGAGGAGGACGCTGTACTCTATGGTTTGGAGTGTCCCATGATTGGTGTTTGTTATTACCATCTCTACATCTGAGGGTTCTGCGGACTGTTCTTCCCTTACACTGACTGCAATATCCACAGGTCCTGGCCACTGATCCTGTGTGCAATACATCTGCGCTGATCCACTGCTGTTACAGATTGTCTCAAATGATTGTTTTTTCCTCCACAATGTGAGTATAGGTCCTGGTGACTACTCACAATTTTATTAAAGATTCCTATATTTTAGAAAGAGTGTCCAGTCCGCGCTCTTTAAGAAATTGGAATAGTAGTTCCTCTCTAATCTTTTGCAGCTCTTGATGTTGAAGGTGTCTTCCCCCACCTCCAATGTGGATCTCTGCAGAGAACTCCAACAGCGATACCCAGTTCCAAGAAAAAGAAAAACACAAAAGCGCACCAAGATTGAGATATACAGTGTATTATAGACAATTAAAATTAGTAATATACACTTACATGGATAAAAACTTTATTGATCCTGATCACGATCGTGACTTCTATGGTGAGGCAACAGTGGGGATGAAGGGGGATGATTTCCGTCTCTGCAAACAAGCCCCGCGCGCTGGGACTGTGTCTCTGGCTATGCTGCGTTTTCAGCTCCACACGGTTGTCAGCGTGATGGCCTGCGTGACGCGCATGCGCGGCGGATAAGGCCCCCAATAGTAGTCCCGAAGATGCCTGCCCGTTTTCAGTCTTAGATCGTGATTTGTGGAAAAAAGCACTTGTGTGAAGACTGGCTGTATGGGAAACAAGCCAGCAACACCCTTCGCACTATTCCTATATTTTACAGTATTATGCTTTATATATATATAATTTGTCACTGCAGCCAGCACACACACATATATAAGAAAAACTCCAGATGCTAGTCCCATAGAAGATAATAAAGATGAATATTACCAGATGATGGTCCAGTAAGGAGAGACAGCACACACGGGTTGAAATTTCAAAAAAGGTGTATTGTGTTTCAATATATATATCGGTAGTGTGGAGTTTTTATTTATTTACTAGCTTTTGTGCCCGGCTTCGCCCAGGGAATGCAATATTGAATACATATCCCCGCCCCCTCTCTCCCCTCTCCCCCCGCCCCTGCTGTCGGCACAAATAAGTGAGTGCTTCAGTAATAGGTGATACATTTTTTAGTTAAACTAACGTAATATATTTTTATGGATCAGACTCAAATATGAATGTTTAAAGCTTTGTTCAGCAGCAACCAATGCAGTTGTTTTGAGCATTAATACTTTCCTTATTATTCGTAAATGCAATGTTCTGCAGAGCAATTTTTGTAATTAGTTTTATTCCAGATTCTACTTTATCATGCAAAATCTTAATTGGCAATGCGTTGGCAGTAAATGAGTTTGTGCACTGAACATTGGAAGAAGTTGATTCATGGATTGCTGTTATATACAGTAATTGTGCAACAATTTGATGCCAGAACAAAAATGTGTAAAAATATAACATAAAATATTTCTTTTTTTGAGAGACTTGTGTTTTAACTTGTACAAAACTATTTAAGATGCAACTTGTTTAATGATGGGAAAATTAATTCACTTAATTAGCATTCATCAGTTAAGCAAAGTGGTACGAATCAGAATTTCACAAGCTTTTGTATTTAGTTCTACATATAAAAGTTCCTTTAAATAAAATACTACCAATACCGCAGGTAATTATTTAACAAAACTATAGTTGCTACAAAGAAATATAGTAGAAATAGAATAATTAAGTTATAATGTTGTGTTCTTTTCATGACTACAGTGAAACAACAGTTTCCCCCAAAGCACTGCAGTGCAAATGTTATAATAAAACCATTACACAGTAGGTTTACCACATTATTTTCCTGGCTATCAAGTTATCTTTAAGTCACTTGTTTTCCATAGAAATGCAACTTTAATTCACTAGAGGGCATGGTGAAGATAAGTAAAAGGAAACAAGAGACATTGTAAAGCATATACACTGATACTGTACAATTCAGTGTTGAAATAATGTTATTGTAATCAAATATAGCTTTTTCCTTTATAGGAAAAAAACTGGTTGAATTGTAAAAAAAAAAAAAAAAAAACTAAAACATCCATCGGTGAGTCCCAAAGTTAAAGCAGTGACAACAGCAGGTGACACAATGGAGCTTTGCTGTAATCAAACGTATAGAAGCGTGGGCAGCACAGAACCCATGTAACTATAATGAATTATAGCTACTGTAAATAGTAATGTCTTCTCCAACAGCATTATACTTAGACCTGAAAATGTTTACAGTTTTAGTCTACAATTCCTCTGATTTCTAGGATCAGTGAGTCAGGGTGATGCTGGGGCATAAGCAGAATATAGTCTTTAAAGGAACAGGGGATCCCCTAGCTAGAGAAGTTTGCCTGAAGTTCTATCATAGCTGGAAGTACTGGCAGGAGATGATCCATAAGTGGACCCTAGATAATGGAGCAAGATGAAGATGAAATCCAGAATTAAGCTATTGTCAGAATCGGGGAAATAGAAGGCAGATGTATCTAAAGGGCAAGGAATAAGGCAGCGTGGCAAGGCAAGCCATGCTTGTATTAGAGGTAGTCAACATGAGTGTGAGGTTCAAAAGGGTAGAAAAAGACCCGATTAGGATACATGCATGGGGCTAAAGTAAAATATTTAATAAGGGAACAGGTTACAAGGCAAAATACAGCGGCTGGCAGAAACAGATTAAACCTAATTGCACTAGCAATAAGGTTTAGCAATAATTGTATATGTGCATTTTGCTGTTAACGCACTTCAGATAACTGGGAAATATGCTATTGTAAATCATTTTAATACATTTTACATATTAAAATGAGCATATTTCTCAGATATCTGAAATTCAAACATTGAATTATTAACGCCATGTTAACCATAGTGGTCTTGATCATGTCTGCTATGGAAACCAAGGTGATAATCCTAACACTTCACCCTGACCTAACCACCTACCCATCGCATGCTATAGAGGCTAGTAAGGCATTGCCACTAAGGCAAAAATGGGTCTAATCCCACATGGGGGACTTTACCACCCTTGGGGCAGCCAGTCTACATATATTCTACAACTACAGTACTCTTACTAACAAGGTTTGGGTGCATTAGTAAGAGCACTGAACATATGTTTAAATCACCCACAGTTATTGATTGAGTAAACACATGACCAGTTAGCTTGTGTTATGTGACAGGCCCTATATAAGAGCTGGGCACCTAACATTATATTGCAGTAATTGGCAGAGAAAGGACACTCGAGGATAGGCCTACAGATACAGTATGACAAAAGATGATAAGAAGAGATGGGAAAAAAATGTACGAGAAATATCGAGAGAGGGTTTATCTTCAAGCAAAGAGGAGCATGGATTTTAAGCTAAATTGAGGATGCCTTGTTGCAAGGGGAGGAATTCAGATTGGATCTACTGTATGATATCAGGAAAGGCTTGGGCATCATTTCAGGGAGTTACTTATTTTTTAGATGATGTGTTTTTTACTCCTTGTTTATTTATTTTTCAACTGTGGTGCACAGGGTTGTTTCTGAGGGGAAAAGCTAGAACAACTGTCCCAGGCCTACTCATTTCTTGGATGGGCCCCTTTTCTTCACCAGGCTCCTTCGTCCCCTTTCTCCTCCAGGTCAGTCTCAACTCAACAACTCTCACAAAGCTCATTAATTGTCTCTGTGGCATTCAATGGTTATCTTCGAGATGACTTTCCACGTTTGGCTGGTATTCTAGCAAATCGAGTGAAAACAGCATTGAATCAAGATTTTCAACCGCATCATTTTTTTTCTGGGCAAATTCCTTTTTTAATTCGTCAGATTTAAATCTTGCCAAATGTCATGCCGTTTCAGCCCAATTTTGCATTTGCAATATCTGATATTATTGAATAGATATTATAGCCCTCAATATTTGGGATTAAAAAAAAGGAAGTCACAGTTTTGAATATGTAACTTTATTCTTATACATATGTGTTTAGTATTCAGGGAATAGATCATATCTGAGGACATAATAACTTAATTTCATATAGTGCTTTTCTCCCAATGTGACACAAGGTATTTCATAATTACAATATAGCATGCAGCACATACTGTATGAATTCTTACAGACACAGCTGCTGCCCAGATAAGCTCACAATCAAAGTTTTGGTGCACGAGACACAGAGAGAGATGAGGTGACTTG
Organism: Ascaphus truei; assembly: GCF_040206685.1. Lineage (NCBI taxonomy): Eukaryota > Metazoa > Chordata > Amphibia > Anura > Ascaphidae > Ascaphus > Ascaphus truei. The sequence goes on along the minus strand of NC_134489.1, from coordinate 81,013,331 downwards.
ACCAAGGTCAAAAGGAGCTGACACTGGGAATTGAACCAGGCTCCATGGATTTAGACTCAGTGTTATTGTTCACATAGTGTCTTTACTTACTAGGCCACTCCTTCGGCTTGATGTAATATAAGTGTTTTCTTCATAAAGATGCTGCTACAATTCAAAGGAGATTAGTCAGTTACACATTCAAAAGAATTACAATTAGAAACCCTAATACAATATAAAGCCACGTTTTCTTAAACTGGCACACACACGGGTATTTCTTCAGTCCAGTTGATCTCAGATTCCCTTCTTCCCTTACGAGCATAATGCTAGAGCACATGAGCTATGTCGGTGTCACTCACTGCTCAGGGGATTTCCACCACAATGCCGAACAGCTTTCATCCACTTTGCCATGCTTTATGCATCTAAATGATCGACTAGGGAGAGACCACAAATTACATTTCTTACGTGTATCACAATTACACTGTTTATAATAATTCTATTATACAGCCGGTTTACATTTTGCTTATGTCTAGCTTTTACCTGCTTGGTGAGAACAGGCTCAGATATATTATAGTATTACTGTCTAAGTGTTTAGCTTCTCACTACATTTTCTGCAAATGCCTAATATTTTTTTAACAAAGTTTCTCAGAGAATACATATAGGCAACATTTACTACGCAGTTGTATTCCACAAGACACCTTCCACAACACAGCTTAATAAATAAAATGTGTCCCTTTATGATCTTTTTAAGAAAAAGGGGTGTAAGGTATCTTCCAGTATTGAAGATATCTTATGGAGTAGCAGGTCTGAGTAAATGTACCGCATAGTATGTAAACTGCAGACATCAAGATTCTAGATGTAGACATTTAAGAGAGTAAATGGTGATGGTCTCGGAGCTGAACCACATTCATTTGAGGTCCAGGGACGTGCTGCTTCCATAGGTGCAGGCCTCCGTATCGGGTGCTGGTATCTTCTGCAAGTTTAAATGTTCCGCGTCACGGCCCATGTGACCGGGACATTTAAACTTCAGCAGATACTTTCACCACATACTGGAGCTTATACCTCAGGAAGCAAGGGGTCCCTGTACCTGAAAGTAACGTGGTTCAGCTCCGGAGACCCCCTACTTCAATCCTGTGTTATAAAATGATAATAAAAGCAGAGCTTCATTACCTTAGTAGCTAAGGGCTAACGTATTGAAAAGGCTAACCATCAGTACACACTATGTTGGTGGTAGAGAGGGTGGGTGAAGGTTGTAGTTGCACCAGAGTGGGTGCTTAGGCCTCCTGGGAGGGTTGTGGGAAATAATCACTAGGGGAATGAATGGGTTAACCCCTCCCACAAACCTCACCCAGGAGTCCTAGCCACCCACCCTGGGCAACTTCAACTTTATCCACCCTCTCTACCCCCAACAAAGCATGTACTGCTGTTTAACCCTTTCATTACCTTAGCGGTTAGCTAAGAATGAAGAATGAAGTTCTCCTGTTATGTTATTTTTATTGCATAGGATTGAAGCAGGAGGTCACCGACGCTGAAATTAATGCGGGCCTGCTCCAGAGCCCCCAGCTTTAATCCTATGTAGTAAAAATAAAATATACTCTATCTGATGCAAATTGATAATCCAAACTCGCCATCCTTTAGGTGGCAAAAAAAAATAGGAGTATGTAACCCACGATTTGCATATCGGAGCTACCTGCATAAAATTTACTGGCAAAAAATCTGAGTTTCGTCCTTTTTTAGACCTACCACACAGCTTGTCAGAGCAAGAGGGATAACGTTTGTAAATAAAAGCCACCTACAAGCTATTTTGACATGTTATCACAGCTTTCTGAATAGCAACACCTGCAGAATCGCTTGTAAAGTGCACTTTACAAGCGTTAAAGCAGCAGTCTAAGCTGCCGTTTTTTTTGTTTGTTTTTTTTTTCTTTAATATGTGCCACTTTTAGCTTCATCTCTCTTTAGGGATATTCCCAATGATTTTACCTGCCGCCTAAAAATTGTGCTTATCTTTGAGAGATGGAAACAATATTGATAGAGGCACCAATTTGTTTTTTCTGCTGTACTGTATCAATAAGAGTAAGAGAATGTAATTTCAAGGCTTCAATATTGATGTCTGTATTCCTGTCTTGTACCCACTTTTAACTATGTTTGCCTTAAAATAGTTTAGTATTTAATCTTAGCATTTTAATCTTCATACATTGCACATTTTCTGTCACTATACACTGGCAATAAATATGGAAAAATTATGTTGTACTTACTATAATTTGAATATGCCATGATTTTTGATAAATTATTCAGAAAACTTTCTTAAAATCAGTCCATACTGAATAGAAGGTGATTCCAATCCTAAAGAATTAGAAGATAATGAGTAATAAACACTCTTCAAAAACAATGAATTGCATTCTAAAATATTTTCAATATTGTTAGAATCATAACCCTAGACCTGAATTAGATCTTGAATTCATTTACAGTGTACTGTATATTACAGACTAGGTTGGATTGCTAATCCTAATTGGGGGCTGGGGGAAAACTGTTGCCTCTCGATGGCAATAAGTTATATTCTGCAAAATGATTTGCAAATTCATTATTAGATATACATGTCTCAGTAATAACTGACAGATTAGATTAAACATGCCAGTCAAAGTCATTAAGCTTGCAGAAACACATTACTGAGACTTCTATTTAGAGATGTCTTCATGCTTTCCTGCTTTGCCCTGTTGGTGCAGATTGTCGGAATGTTCATGTGAAAGAAACAAAGGGAAATGTAATACTGTACTGTATATCCAAACGGCTACATTATAGTTTCACTGTGTTAATTACTTCTCACTTCCACTGTACGTATACTAAGGTGTCCTTAACATACAAACCGTTTATTTATTTTAAAACATCATCATATACTGTAATTAGGGGCAATTTCTTTTTTGTGGTGATTATTTGTATAAACACTGGGTCGTTTTCTGTCCACCAAAAATGCACTGTAAATGAATTAACATTATTAACTGCATAGTTTATCATTAATTGCATTGTAGAAATGTCCTAGATGCATAATTTCTTTATCTGACAAAAAAATAAAATACCAATGGAAATACATACTTGATTTACTTTACATTTTTAATACTTAATAATAATCATTCCTGTCATGCACAGTATGCTGTTACATTATTTTCTATTTTTTTTACATGGTAAAAACACAGCAGGTTATTAATGCTTCTGCAATTTCCACTCTGTGCTTATAGTGCCGCGACGGCGACAGCGACGCAACGTTGTGTCAAAACAAATGCATTGCCGCCGTCGGGTGCACTTATAGTAAACGTGACGCGACGGCGCAACGACTTTGTCGCGATCGCTGGAAATCATCTCAGTTTGATTTTTTCAGCGTCCGCAGCCTGACGTCGCTGTCGTTGTCGCGTTGCCGGCACTATAAGCATAGCCTTAAGCTGCAGCCCATTCTCCCCCCTTCTCTCCATTCTCTCCCCACCTGCACCCCTCTCCCCCCCTGCACCCCTCTCTTCCCCCTTCACTCCTCTCTCTCCCCACATTTCACCTCTCTCCAAGTAAAGCAATAACTTGGAGATCCCTTTAGGGGGAAAAAGGGCATGACCCCTTTCAGTGCCATAGAGTGACTGCGGTGTATAACCCAAATAGTGATATTAACCATGCAGATCCTCCAGCATGGAAGGGGTTAAGGGGTGCACTCCCAAGCAACACAGCAGCACAGGGACATGCAATGTGTCTCCTGTGTTTACAGAGTGTGTGTGCACCTGTGACAGGTGCAGGGTGCAGGCAAGGTCTCCCAAACTGTGCCCCAGAGCAGCACACACCTACACACCCCCCCCCCCCCTCTCTCCACTCAGCATATCCTGCCTCTCACTCCCCATTGGTCAGAAAGCTCAAAAGTCAAAGGCCTAGTCCAGGGTGGAAACAGGCAGGCTGGCGCTGCAGCGCTGCACCCTGCTCAACTGGGCGATTCCTGTCCGGCTTGGTGCGCGCATGTCTGGGGGCGTGATGCATCTCCAGCTAACCATGTCACCTGAGCGAGATTCTGCCCGACTGGTGCGAGTGAGTTACCCAACTCATGTGCTCGGCCAGGGTCGTATTGTAGAGATGCCCTAGTCCTATTGTCAGCCGATTGTGCTTCAAAATGGTAGTCCTGCTCAGACGGTATCACTGTGTCAGATGCAGTTTAAGGTCAACTGGATAAGCATGAATCCACCTTCCGAAAAGTCCTGCTGCTGTGGAAATAACGGCCTTCCTATTGTCAGCAGTAAGCATTGTGTGGCACAATTTCAAGATTAATGCCAGATAAGGTATAAATCCAACTGGATAGGAGGGAAACCTGTGGTGAAAACTAAAAGCTGACAATAACATCAGAGTTAGAGGAAACAACCCAATTTGAAGTCATCGTTAAGTCTACGAGGGCTCAAGGTGTCCAAACCATATATGGTCTTTGCTTCCAGTTGTAGCAGTGCTCTGTTACAGTCACCACCTCTTGGGAATGAGGGAACTTGAGAAATAGGCATACACCGGTGTAACTATGCTGTGTTTCATCTCTTTAAAGTGTCCCGCCACCGGTTGCTGGGTCAAATCTTCCTTATTCTCTGTGTCAGCAAGCGCCTTCCGGATGGCAGATTGATAAAGACTCATACGTTCTTTCATCAGGTGAACCGTCTTCCCCACGTAATATAGTACACAGGGCAACCTGATAAAATAGACCAAGTACAGTGTATTTGGACTCACAGTTTAGGAAGTCTTAATTTTAATAGGATTGCCATGATGGGGATGTGTGTATGATTTGCCCAGAAGCATGAATAGGCAATTAACACAGCCATGGCACTTATGGATGCCAGCTGGTCTTTTTAGCCATGTTTATTTGCTTGCATATTTTTTCGTGGGATCTGTCTGTGTCAGAAGGTCACCCAGATTTCGACTTCTACGATAGCAAAATCTAGGTTGCTGCATGAAGTGTCTACCAATATGTTTGTCACTGGCCAAGATGTGGCTATGCTTGAGAATACTCTTTTTAATAAAGCCTGGAGCCATGCTAAATGTGCTTTTAATATTGAAACGAGTATCGTATTCCTTTTTACCTTGGGGTTTTAGCAGAAGGGATCTCTCAATGTTCTTGACTTGTTCCAGGGCTGCAGATACCTCCTCATTGCAGTAGCCATGCTCCAAAAATTGGTTCTTCATGTCACATAATGCTTGGTCAAGTTCGAGAGGATCACTGGTTATTCTAATAACGCTTACAAATTGGGAATAAGGTAAACCTCTTTTCACACTCACTGGGTGGTGGCTGGTTGCCAGTAGCAGGGTGTTCTTGTCAGTGGCTTTTTTGTATATTCTGGTGGCTAATTGGCCATTCTTTTTATATATAACTGTATCCAAGAAGGACACTTCAGATTTGCTAAAGTTCATAGTAAACTATGTTTACTACTGTGTGTGTATATATATATATATATATATATATATATATATATATATATATATGTGTGTGTGATTTACAGTTCTAAGACATGCATATTATCAACACAATACAATACCATATACCTCAACATACCTCAATATAATACCCACACAGTATTCACCACCCTGGTGGAGTTCCACCAAAGTACTGAGGGTACCCTGGGCACCGAATCAACCTGGTGTCCACAGAACGAAACCCTCCCAAAGTGTGTGGGGAGTAGCGCTACCCTTCTGTATGGTCGTTGGTACTTCTCCTTGTCTCAGGCCAGATCAGGGTATATTGGAGATGCTGCATCCGCAGGGCCGTAACGTCTGCCAATCCCCTCTCTTCTTACTGTCATATCCACCTCTTGAGGGAGCTCCAGCAGGAGTGTCTCCCTTTATGTCTCTGAAGTAGCTTGGGGTCTGGTCCCAGACCGTAGGCCGCAGATCACTGCGTGGCATCCGGTCACTAATGTACTAATGCTGTGAGCTAAGGGGAAGCGTCCCTATCTGGGGCCTTCCGTGCAGCACACACAAGCTGTAATAGGCTCAGGGCCCTAACTGGGGCTTGGGGGAGTATCTGGCCTAGTCCGAGAGACACTGGCACCCGGACACTACCTACTCCCTCAGCTACCTCCGTAGGACTGGTGCACAGGGTAATTTCGCACAAAAGACACTGCTCCTATTCCTCCTGCATCCGTCCCTAAGGATGCTGGGACATCTAGTCCCTTGCGGAGCTGTTTTCTAAAATGCAACATTGCACTGCGCATTTGCGAGGTACTACATTAAGCATGTGCAAGGACTAAGATGGTGGCCCCCTGCATACCGGGACCATTGCGGAGCTCTGGCGGCATCGGAGGTAAGCGGGGAGCTCGGCTACATCAATTAAAGCTGAAAATAACAGATATGCCTCCAAAGGGACCCAAAACCCAAGAAAAACACAGCTCAGAAGTCTCCCACTTCTTCAATAAAGGTTTATTATTAGCCGCAGACATGGAAGGGGCAGCCACCCCAAGTCGTGCTTACTGTGGGACCAAGAAAGATGACCAGGAAGAAGACAGCCGAGAATTATTACAATGGAGGAGTAAGGAGGTCTCTCCAGGGATATAAAAAGATCCTTTCAAACTAAACTAAATGTAGTGGTGGTGGCCTCGTTATCCCGCCAAACCACGGTCCTGGACCAAAAAGTAGAAGAACCGTTACAGTTCCAAGCTAACACGGTTGATGAGGTACTCACATTAAAAGAGGAGATTAAGACTTTGAAAGTTGCAATATTGCAAATCGTGAGAGACTACAAAATCTGAGGATTAGAAATGAGTCTGTCCCCTCATCAGATCTACAAAACTATTTGAAGTGACTCTTTGTGTATCAGGACCCAGATCTGGAGGGAACAGATATGGAAATGGATAGGGCCCATCGTGCCACAGGCCCGAGACTACCTGACCCAGCCAAATCCAGGTCAGGAGTTCTAGGAAATGGCTTTTGACTAGGATTAAGCCATCCAAATAAATATTTAGGGAATAGCCAACTAGAGGTTGCTGTTAAAAGTGTCCCCCTAAAGCCACTACTATTCATCTGCAAATGTGTAGAGATTATCCATTGATGTTGATAGGTAATTGAAGATATTAACTATGCTGTTTTATGTGTTTTGAGTTTATAAACTGGTATTTTGGGAGTGATGTGATGGTACCCCCCTTTAATGTTATCCCTCCCCCATCCCCTCTTTTTCTTTATGTACTCTCTTCCCTATTGAAAACCCAATAAAACTATTTGTGGAAAAAATATCCTACATGTGTGTTTATTTTAATAAATCAGAAAATATTTTTTTATGTTTAAAAACAACTCTGAATTACATCTTGAATGCATTATAATGTAACAAGCCTTTTTTGCTTCTATAGAAACCATTTACAAAGTCACAGATTTACAATTTACACAGTCACCATTTACACAGTCAATACTTCTCTGCAGTCATTTAGTGAACCCCCGAGCTGAATCTTCGCCGAAAGTTCACAGGAGAACAAATTGATCGGCAACTTAGCTAATTACTTATCATTGTGTTGATTGTAATGATGCACATGTTAAAGGGAAAAAATGGCACATTGGACAGCTGCTTTAAAGTGCTAACACAAAAACACACAGAATGCCTGCTCAGCCCGCCGATATATTAACCAAAAACCTTTCTAGAGTGGTGTTGTCAGGGTATATGTATATGGAAAACACGGGAGAGAGAAGACCCTACTTGGATGCACACAAACTCTACTAATACAAAAATAAATACATTTTATTAATTATTGGATTTAAACATAACCATAAACACAGATAAAATAGCACTAAACAGATCTATTAGCGCTATTTTATCTGTGTTTATGGTTATGTTTATATCCAATAATTTATCAAATTTATTTATTAAAGTGCTAATACACAGATATACTGAAGCAAGATACTGTCTCTGGAGCCGTGGGTGAAACGCAAAAATCTGCAACTCCGGAGATAGTGTCTGCCGCACTGAGATCCATGCTTCTGAATCGGACCGCCCTCACCACGTTAATCCTTCAGCACCGGGAGGCTTGCCACAGTCGTGCGAACGCGGGTGGCCCCAGTGCCACTAACCTTAAGTCTTGCTACATCTATGATCTATCACCTAATGAAACCTATGTGGTGAAACGCGTAGAGTGACGTTTTCCTGAGCCGGCCGGAACCCCAGGAAGTGGACGCAGCGGATGACATCACTTCCGGTTTACTGGAACGCATCGGTGGAACGCACGCCACGAGAGAGGGGAAGCGGAGCTACTATCCATCCTGCCACTGAGATCCATTGCGATCGAAATGCTTGTTTTTTTCTTTTTCAACTTATATTTTTATTTTGTTCAGTACATAATATACATACAGTGAATAAGCTCTTGACGGCGTACAGTATCAGCTTACTGCATGTGTCAATCAACATTGTAATTGGGTAGACGTCTTTGGACATACGGGGTAGACAGACAGACAGACTGGGGGGGATCTCCGGCTAGAAGTCGGAGGGGGGAGACAGACAAAGAGAAGGGGGGAAGAAAAGAGAGAAGGGGGGAAGAAAAGAGAGAAGGAGGGGGGGGTGGGAGTTGGGGGGTCTCCTTCCATGATTCCGCCTCTGCCTCCCTCATGCTGGTTCTCTGCGTCTGAGGACTTTGTGCGTACCCCGTAGGACAGCTAACTCTTAACTGGTTTGTCTCTCTCATTTTCTTATAGGTCCCTCCCGGGGCAAGCGGGGTTTTGAAGTGGGGGAGGAGGGCGCGGAGGGGGGTGAGGGATGCGTATGTCTAAGTGTGATGTAGGTTCCGTCGTTAAGCACTCCCTCATGGGAGAACGCATTTGCCCATATTAAAGCCAAATTGAGGTCCTCTCCACTCCCTGGATTTCTTTCTGGGCTAACCATGGTGCCCAGACTTTTTCAAAATTTTCGCCAGTGTCATTGACCAAGCTTGTCAACATTTCCATCTGGCATACCGTCCAAATTCTATGTCTAATGTTTGGGATTGAGGGAATTACGTTTTGTTTCCAGCGTGCTGCTGTCTCCCCCCTCATCGCCATAGCAAAGTGAGCTATCAACTTGTTTTCTCCTTTGGTGAACCCGGTTGCTGGCCTGTTCAGCAGGAACAGCCATGGGTCTAATGGGACGGGTTTACCTGTAATTATGTTCAACCAGTCTTTAATTGAGTCCCAGACTGGGACGATTTTGGGGCAGGACCACAGCATGTGTAACAGGTCTGCCTGCTGTCCACATTGTCTTGGACACAATGGGGAGTAACTGGGCAGGAATTTAGCTAATTTTGTGGGAGTATGGTACCAGCGCATCATTACCTTATATGCGTTCTCCCTTAAGGTTGTGCACATAGAGCTTTTGGAGGTCGCCGTCACTATCTTTGTCCAGTCCTCTACCTCCAACTCCTCTCCTAGGTCTGTTTCCCATTGAGTCATGTATCTGGTTGTGCCCTTTACTGTCGTGCTAGAACCGGTCACTTCTTTATACATCTGCGATGTAAGTCTCACCATGGATGTCCCTGATCGACAGAGCTTTTCGAAATTTGTCATAGGGGACTTTGGCTGAACTTTTTGATAGAACACCCTGATCTGGAGGTACCTAAAGATCTCGGCATTGGGGATGTGGTGGTCTGATTTGACTATTTCGAAAAAATTTATGCCTTGTCTCCCCTCCAGATCTACCAATCGCTTTATGTTATTTTGTTTCCAGATAGAGAAATCTGTTCTGGACTGGCCCGGAGCAAAGAGGGGGTTATTCCAAATTGGTGTCATGCCCGATGCCCTGCTAGTCAGGCCACATTTGAGCCTTGTGCCTGCCCAGATCGACAGCGAGTTGGTCATTGAGGATAGCGGCAGTTTGGTGCTATTGCGCACCTTCTTAGGGTACCAAATCAGGTGCTCTAGTTCCAATGGGGAGCATGCCTCTCACTCTAACGCGACCCATCTTTTAGAGTCGGGGTTAGTGTGCCATTGCACAATTTGACATAATTGGGCCGCTCGGTAGTATGACAACAAACAAGGTACCGCTAGCCCTCCCGCCCCTGTTTGTGTGCGCATTATCTGTTTGCTCACTCTCGCCTTTTTGCCTCCCCAGATAAACTTATCTATCTCAGTTTGGAGGGAGAGAGTTTCCTTCAAACATAACGGCACTGGGAGCGTTTGGAAAAGATACAAGAGGTGAGGGAGCAAGTTCATTTTTACGCAGTGGATTTTGCCAATCCATGAAATTTTATTTTTAGCCCACCTATGGAGATCCTCTCTCAGGGTCCGTATCAGTCGCGGGTAGTTAGCTTGGCCGATTGTATTATATGTCCGCGTGATATTGACCCCCAGGTATTTGATTTGTTGCTTTTGCCAGCGGAAATTGAAGTTTAGGGCAATTAGTTTTTCCACGTGTTTAGGGAGGTTTATGTTAATAGCCTCCGATTTGCTCTGATTGATTTTGAACCCGGAGACCCTATTGAAACGTCCCAGTAGTTCGAGCAGGTTCGGCAGGGAGATGAGGGGCCTGGATACTGTCAGGAACACGTCATCCGCATAGAGTGCCACCTTATGCGTCTGGTTTCCGATGGCAATACCTGAGATATCTTTGCTATCCCGGATCTGGGCCGCCAGAGGCTCCATACACAGTGCAAAGAGGAGGGGGGAGAGCGGGCATCCCTGTCGCGTACCACTCTTGATTTGGAAGGGATCCGAAGCGAATATAGCGCGAATATAGCTTTTATTAATTTGTCACCCATTCCGAACGCTCCAAGCGTGGCCTCCAGGTATGGCCAGTCTATCCTATCAAGAAATGCTTGTTTTTAACTGAAACCATGTGAGTGTAATATTATCCACTTATCTTTATAAACTGTATATACGGTCTGCACTATGTCCAGTTTTATCTTTTAAATAAGGTCCTTGGGAGCACATACATCCGGGGGAAATATTGATTTCTGGATCTCTTGATCGCTCTGTGACATCTATAGCATCCAAAAGATACCTTTACGTGCCTCTAAACTCCTCACGTTTGTGAGTATTCAATAGAGAGAAAAGTCATCTTATTCTGACCTTAATTTAAACAATATTGCACTATCAATATATTTTTTCTTCACATATATTGCGCTTCCCGGAGACTTCCTTCCTTCTACATCTATAGGTGTCTGCTTTTTTCTGTGGAGAGGGAGATAATATATGACAAACTTGTGATTTCATAAATAAGTGATGACTATTAAGCTTCTCTTCTGATTCTTTTATAAGTCCAAGTTCCACTTGGATGGTGCTAATGCACATACTTACAAATCTCTCCAACAAGATTCTCTGCTCTCCAGAGAACTGTTGATGCGAGTATCATTGTTTCAATGGTGTATCTTCATTCATTCTAAACCAGGTGAATGCCACTTTACTGACAATCCAATCTCCAGTTACAGGTAGTTTTATTCAACTGTATTGTTTTTGTACAAATAATAAAACATATAAAATTGTAACAAAAAAAATTGTAGTTCAGTTTGTTGGATAAAAAATGGTACAGTGATAGGGAATATGTTTTATTTTTATCTACAAAGTAATATAATTGGGAAGTCTACATGCTAAATAGCGTGTTGCTGAAGGTTCATACATATACACGATCCATTATCTGCATGCTGATTATCAATGTTTTAACTCAAGCAATGGTATTATTATGGTATTAAATAAGTACAACCACAATAATAGAAAGTATCATTTTGATTCAATCTTGTATGGTAGTTTTTGCCTATACAGTACTTAGTGTTGTCATTGCAGCACACCCGTAGTATTGGTTAGCATTTCCGCTTGGGGGATGTTTTTTGTTTACGTTTCGTTAGGATTCTTTTCAGAGCTGAACCATGTTGATTTCCGTTCTGAGGACCACCTACTTCCTGAGATTTATACCTCTGCAGGCTGGGCATCCAATATTGCCGTTTAAAGGTTTATGGCCTGCAGGCCAATAAGAAGAAGCTGTGATGTAATCACTTGTGGCTTCCTATTGGCCCACATGACGTGAGACATTTGAACAGAATTGAGATACTGGCAGCACCTTTAGAGGTAAGAATCTCGGAAAGCAGGAGGTCCCGGGAACTGAAATTAATGCGGCTTAACATCGGAGAATGTCTGCTTCTCATTTAAAGAGAAATATATATATTTTTTTTTTAAGGAAAAGCTGCTTTAAAATTGACAAAATATGATGGGTGTTACTACAATAGTATATGAAAGCCCAATATGAAATGCAATAGACCATAACATTCAAACAACAGTAAGTAACAAACAAACCAAAATAAATATATGACGCAAAAGGAATCTTACATATTATTGTTTCAGACCTGTATTTGTTTTGTGCAGCATACAGTATAACTGGATATTGCTTATGTTGGGCATCTGCTTTATATTTTGTGAATGCCATGTTTTGGTATTTTCCATACACAATTATATATTTTTTTCTTACTGTATATAATGTAGAGTAGATAGTGTATGCATTTGTGTACATATCCTGCTCCATAGATCACACCATCTAAATTTAGGCACAGGGAATTTTTCCCAAGGTCACGGAGAGCTGACACTGGGATTTGAACTAAGCTACTCCTTCACCCTTTACTCTGCTTACTCCATAGACATGAAAAATGTGTATTTTAATGCTAACCAATTAGTAAGTGTTTGATTTTCAATGCAGTAATGAGAGACAGAGAGAGAGAGAGAGAGAGAGAAAAGAAGACTGAAGATATGTATGTAGCCAAGTTCCGATGACCCCCCTTACTTCTGCGTGCGTCGGGGAGTTGCGTTGGTGGCCATGTGACTGCAGATGCAGGGCGCCACCATTTTGGTTCGTGCATGCGCAGTGGCACGAGAGCTGCGGCGGTCTTTACAGAGAGCTGGCGCATACGCAGTGGGAAGCGTGCAAAGCGGGACCAATCAGGAGGAGGCTCTCAGCTGGGACTACGATTCCCATGAGCCTTAGCAGCAGACACATGACGTCAGGGAACAGGGCTTTAGGATTCCTCTGGGCTGAAAGGATGTAGTCACTGACAGAGAGCACGTTTGTCAGTGGGTGGGGGGGAGAGCAAGGGGAGAGGAAGTGTGTGCAGGGGTCAGTGACCCACTGCAGTAGGCCAGTATCTTTCCCCTAGTACCCAGTGCAGGCCCTGAGACACCACTAGTTTGTGGCTGCTGCAGGGAACCGCCCTTAGATAAGGACCTTGCCTAAATAGTGTACAGTATCAGTCAGGTACACAGTACTGCACTGAGGATCCTTTTACTGGTAGTTGCGACCAGACTATGCTGTAGAGTCAAGGCACATTGGGACATTCCCCGCGGTTGGAAACTCATCATGAGAGACTGCGCTGGATCGGCGGATCCTTTTTGAAGTATCAGCAACCAGGTGCTGGAGCACCCGGCAGGTATTTTCATAAGTGCACCAACATACCGGTACCTTACAGGTGCTGATCCTGCCTTGGGGGTGGGTTCCTTGGGGACACTCAGGGGTTAAGCGACCAAGGGACTGGTCGGTTACGTTTGACACGGTGGGGGACATGGTGGTGGGGATACTACTGTACAGTGAAGCGTGGCAGAGGCCACTGGTATCCAAAGATTATTAATGTATTTGTGTATGACCTGTGCAGTAAAGGTTAACATTATATTTGCGAGCTATTGTTCCTGTTCAGGGGAATCTCACACATTGGGGATCCTGGGCAAGTTGAGGCGCTGCCAGTTATTATATTGTTGCCCCAGGCTCCCAGTAGCGGAGGCTCAGATCTCTGTGAGCCAGCAGGTAAAGCCAGCATCATTAGACCCGTCTAGGTTAGAGGGAAAGAGGACTACATTTGGAGGCACTGCTGAGATCTCAGACCTGGGGTGCCCTAGCGTTCAGTCAAAATTAAAATTTAAAAGTTCTTCATGTTTATCCCCTCCAAGCAAGAGGTCCATGAATGGGCAATGGACACGTGGTCGCGGTAGGAGGAGTATCCACCCACGCGTCTGCATTCACTGTGTGCGAGTAAATAAGAGACTTCCCGGGCTGTCAACAGCACGGCTCATAGACTGGAGATATGATGAGGGTCAAAATACACGGCCAAGCCACAACAATAGTAGTGCTATGCCCCAAGAAATAACGGTACCCCTGCTGGTGGAAGCCCTAAATCAATCATCACAGTCCCAACAGCATAGGAAGCTCAAGCCCTTCTCAGGGACCCGACCAACGCTGTTAGGTGAAGCAGAATTCGAGGAATGGAAGGATCATGCGGAGCAAGTACTTCCAGAATGGTGAAAAAATGTGAAAAAATAAAGTGCGCAACTACAATCAATAAAAGTGAAGTGATTATGTGATGTAAAAAGAGTGACCTTTATACAACATAGAATATATGGAACGTCTGCAGCTGTGGCACCAGGGATGGCTCAGATACCCCCTAATAGCAAACAGAAATACAAAAAACACAGCGCACAACGCTCATAGTGCATTAAAAATTATATTAGTAACCACAAGAGTAAGGTGAGTATTAAGCGTACATTTAAATAGAAAAAACAAGCATTTCAGGGTTAATGTTACCCAAGCACCAACGGACGCCAATGAAGATGTCTTGGCTCTCTCCTTCTCAATCCCTCAGCCTCGGGGTAGGGCCTGGGTGGTCTTCTGATCGGGTGGCTGTTGATCCAGCCCCCAGCCTCAAGGTAGTGCTTGAATAGTCTCTGGTTCAGCTAAACAGCAGTACAGCCAAATCACCGTGCCAAGCAGAAATGCCTCACACTGTAAAAGTCTCTGTAGCAGCGGAGCACACGCTGTAGGGCGTCTGGATTCGGCACTTCCGGGTTCGTGACGTCACACGGTCGCGACTAAGCGTCGCAAGTCAGCAAAAACACCGGGCCGGTTCTCACGGGGTGGTAGATGGTGAGGGTTCACAAAATAGTCTTTAATTCAACACGTTTCGAGACCACAGGGGTCTCTTCATCATTTATTCCCTGATGAAGAGACCCCTGTGGTCTCAAAACGCATTGGATTAAAGACTATTTTGTGAACCCTCACCATCTACCACCCCGTGAGAACCGGCCCAGTGTTTTTGCTGACTTGCGACGGTTAGTCGCGACCGTGTGACGTCACGAACCCGGAAGCGCCGAATCCAGACGCCCTACAGCGTGTGCTCCGCTGCTACAGAGACTTTTACAGTGTGAGGCATTTCTGCTTGGCACGGCGATTTGGCTGTACTGCTGTTTAGCTGAACCAGAGACTATTCAAGCACTACCTTGAGGCTGGGGGCTGGATCAACAGCCACCCGATCAGAAGACCACCCAGGCCCTACCCCGAGGCTGAGGGATTGAGAAGGAGAGAGCCAAGACATCTTCATTGGCGTCCGTTGGTGCTTGGGTAACATTAACCCTGAAATGCTTGTTTTTTCTATTTAAATGTACGCTTAATACTCACCTTACTCTTGTGGTTACTAATATAATTTTTAATGCACTATGAGCGTTGTGCGCTGTGTTTTTTGTACTTCCAGAATGGACCTGCTCTGATGCTGTGAAGCGGCAGATGATCACCAAGTGCCTCTGTCCGCCGGCTTCCCACATGATACATTGCTATAGAGATGACCACCTGAGGCCGATGCTCAAGAAATACTATATGCCCTCACCACAGCCTACGGCACACAGTGGATGTCTTCTCCTTGATGGCCAAATTCCACGCCCTCGTTCAAGCAGAGGGAGAGGCGGTATCAAAATTCCTTCGACGAGTTCACCTGGAGCTATGGACGCTTGTGAGGAATAAGGTGGTACGCAAGTCTGTAGCCAATGGACTCAGAACCACACAACTTCTGAGGGGCCTCTTGTCCCTGCACCCCGTAGCTACCAGAGTCAGTGGTAGTTTAGTGCCCAGGCAGGCACTTTCATTCGGACCTGATGGATAGAGTACAAGCTCATGAGACTCCTTCTCGTCCGTGACCCGAATCCAGCTAAGAAAGCGGGGACTGCCTCTAACAAGGCGAAGAAAGGAGAGGCTCAGACGAAGACCGTCAAAGAGGACCCCTATGATGATGAAGCCGATACTGATGCCCCCTCAGCCGGGTGAGTGCCCCCTACCTTTTGGGCCTAGTCCAATCGATGCGGTATCCACTGATTCTGTTGAGGCACGAAGGGTCACATCGCTCCGCTCTGCCCACAGAAGAAGAAGGCGCCAGCGGGGACCATTGCCTCCATAATGTCTACAACAGCGAACCCTGAGGATACCTCTCAACCGGGAAAGTCGCTCCCTCGGATCCCGTGGAAGTGGCGGTGCCGCCAGAAGTAGGCTGCCGCATGGGGCCCGTAGCCATTGTAAAGGTCGTTATTAAAGACATCTACTCTTCAGCGTTACTGGACACTGAATCCCAAGTAATCATCGTCTATCGGCCCTTCTATGATCAACATCTTCACCGGCTGTCCTTGCAGTCAGCAGAAGCTATGAAGTTGCGAGGACTGAGCCACGAGGACAACCCCATTGACGGAGTGATACGGGTTCATTTGGATATCCCGCAACTGAACAAAGGCAAGCATCACCCCATGCAGGTGGAAGCTCTAGTGTGCCCGGAGCTCCAAGTACATCCCAGCGCCCCTATTATCCTGGGGACCAATACCGACACAGTACGGGATGTAATCCGTATGTACTTGCAGGAGGCAGGCGAACTACCGCTAGTGGCCCTAGCGGAATACCCTGTGTTGCGTGAAGAATGCTGTAAGATAGCTGCACAAGAGCAGCACGGGATTCCCTATAACATTGAGCACGGATTAACAGAGATTCCACCAGGGGAGGAAAAGTAATGACCGCTACTTGCTGCTACACGGAAAGAAACGAGGCGGATCAGCTCTTCTCCCTGGAGAGTATTCCTGAAGATGACAAACGCCGAGGTTACAAGCTATTGGCGGAAGTGAGGGAATGGCCATCCAAACTACCAAATAGAGTCCAGGTGTTTGCGCAGAACGTTTCCCCCTATGCTATGAATTTCGACTATGAACAGCCGTTGGGGAGAATATACCCTGTCGCTCCCATAGAGAAGATAGAGGCGCAAGCCCAGGTGGCCGCAGTATCTGTGGGAGTCCCAGAACTGGCCTTCACTTTTGGAGACTCGCAGCTGACTAGGAGTGGAGAGAAAGGCTGCGGGCCAAGTTGGAAGCGAGACGAGCAGTATTCTCCACCAATGACATGGACGTGGGATGCAGTCGCAGCGCCCAACACACCATTCATCTAAGTGATACAACCCCGTTTTGGGAAAGGTCCCGTTGTATAGCTCCTCGGGATGTAAAAGATGTGAGGGGTCTACTACTAGAGATGGAGTCAGCCGGCATCATCACGGAGTCTCGGAGTCCTTACGCCTCTCCTATTATGGTGGTGAGGAAGAAGAATGGGTCCATACAGCTATGTGTGGACTATAGGACTTTGACTAATCACACTGTGCCCGACCAGTATACCCTTCCTAGGATCAAAGAACTCTAAAACGCTCTTTCGGGAAACCGGTGGTTCAGTGTATTGGATCTGAGGTCCGGATACTATCAAGTGCGTATGAACTCCGAGGACCAGGAGAAAACCACCTTCGTATGTCCGCTGGTGTTCTACCAATTCACGCGCATGCCCCAAGGCATATGCGGGGCAAAAGCCATGTTCCAGTAATTAATGGAAAAGACCATTGGGGATATGAACCCTAGAAAATGCTTAGTGTATATGGATGACATTACTGTATTCAGTAAGATGCTAGAAGAACATGAGGAACGATGAATAAAAGTGCTGGATCAACTGGGCGCAGAGGGTTAAAGCTGTCCGTGGATAAGTGTAGGTTTTGTCGTACCTCCGTGTCCTATGTGGGCCATATTTTCTCGGCCAAAGGAATATCTACTGACCCGGGCAAAATTGAAGCTGTGGTGAATTGGGCCCGACCGACAAATGTCATGGAATTGCGCTCATTCCTGGGATTCTGCGGTTATTATCAAAGGTTTGTGGAAGGGTACTCCAGCAAAGCAAAAATTCTCAACAACCTTCTTAAAATCTATCCGGAAGACACTGGTCGTAAGGCCACCCTCACCCAAGTACCCTTTGGGGACAAGTGGACGCCCGCCTGCGAAAAGGCCTTCCTAGGGCTAAAAATTAACCTAACGCATGCCCCTGTCCTGGCCTATGCTGACCCAGAGCGGCCATATATTTTGCATGTCGATGCAATAGTTTGATGTGTGCTGGTCTCCTCTTGAGTTTGCGAGCTGACTGCGATGACGTCAATACGCAAAACGTGGAGTCCTGACGCGTTTCGTCATGTATTGTGACTTCAGTAGAGGATACCCAACTAGAAACACGGATGCTCTTATATAGCTAACGTAGCTAGGCAACCAATAAACATTACCAATTAGATCCGTAAATTAACCCAGCATAGTTATTTACACCTGATACTAGCATAATAACAGTACATGTGTGACTGGTGGGGTGAGCCACGTTATAAAAACCACTTACATACTGTAACCACAAATAAGTATAAAATGAATTAAAACAAATCGTTACAATAATGAAAAAGAAAAAGATGAGTACTGACACTAAGCAAGTAGCATAGCTTTATAGGGCCTAAGACATGCAGATGAGCACACAGTTGTATTTACATATATATATATATATATATATATATATATATATATATATATATAGACCATACGATACCGAAAATATAGAAAGTTCATGATTTACTTACCTGCGTGCTGTCCCTTGATGTCGTGTTGAAACCGGTATCGTATGGTCTGTTATTGCTTTATGGGATAAGCACCAAAACTTATTAACTTGCATATGGTGTGCCGGCTGTGCATTGAATTCTATATATATATATATATATATAAAAACTCATATGGGCAGTACTAAGAATATAATAAAAAATGTATATATTGTTAAAAAATTGCATTTAATCATACAGAGTGACATTGTTTTATTATCTACCAAGAAATATACAGTAATATCAAATTATGAAAAACTGGAGAAAACCTGGAATTGAGGATACATTTTAACCAAGAAAACTTTGAAACACATGTGGAACCATTGGTTAAAATGTATCCTCAATTCCAGCTCATTTTACCATTAGTTTTATTTGTTCATATGCAATTGCACTAATATGGTTAATTCTAGTGGAGGAAGAGTGCTTGTTTCACAGGGATTCTTTCTCTTTATGTATGTTCTAATTGCTCATTCCCTTAGCACCCCTTCAACACGACAGTGTAATTAGACCATTTAGTATCATATCAGGCAGTATGGTATCCGGTTTCCTTATATTATCATTCTAATTATATAGTTCCTTGAGAAAGTCACTGTGGTGACTACACGCGTTTTACGTCGTGATGCATGGATGTGGTGATGCGCTGTTTGGAGGTGGGGACTAGGACACAACCAGGAAGCCTAACGTGCATGCAAGAGCTCCACTCTGCACAACCCATTTGCATGTTTACATTGCGGCTCAAACGCCGGTGAGAGTGGGAGGTGATACCATGGAGGAGCTTCAACTTGGCTGAGTGACATCCAGCATTTGGAAGAGTTAGGAGACCACCTGGAATCTACTCTACAACTGATGAGTATCTCTCACAGCCCTGGATACCTGATTTTTCTTGTCTAAAGTGACACTAGTATTCACCTCCAGCAATCAGCATCCACACACAGATTGTCTCAAATGAATGAGTTTTTACCCACTATGTGAGTGCAAGTCCTGTGACTACTCCATGTTATAATAAATACCTTTTATTTACAGTATTATGCTATGGAGCAGGCACTTCTTTTCGCTTTTGTCTTGTAGGTTATCTTGTGATCAGGCTAGATCACTTAAGAAGCTTGCCTACTCCATAAGGATGTGTTCTGAGACTGGACATTTTTTCATCATCAACATTGGGATTGGTCTGATATAATTTATCACAATTGTTCATTGTGTCACCTTTATCATTCACTGTTTATCATCACATCACGTACATTTTAATTAGTTTTTTATATATTATATCACCCCCTTAAATCACTATTCACATATTTAAACACTACATATATATATGTAGAGGTATTGGTACCGTGTTAGCCGAGCTTTAATAATCAAAAATGAATAGACGATACCGTTCTGTGGCTAACAAAATGCTTTTGTTTGTGCAAGCTTTTGAGATATACTAATCTCTTCTTCCGGCGATGGTACCTTGAATAAAGCAGGCAAGGTTAAACTTACAAACAGTGCAAAAACTATAGGAATGTTATCTGTGACTGAAACCTAATAACCCACTAGGTATGGAAATGTAAGAGACTGTAACATTACTAAAAGCGTGTGTAGATACTATGTGGTCCCTATTGGTATATAGGGATGGAATTGCATAGAGTATTTGTATGTGTAAGGGACAGGTGTGTGTGTGTGTGTGTGTGTGTGTGTGTGTGTGTGTGTGTGTGTGTGTGTGTGTGTGTGTGTGTGTGTGTGTGTGTGTGTGTGTGTGTGTGTGTGTGTGTGTGTGTGTGTGTGTGTGTGTGTGACAGTAAAGTGGGGAAGCGTCCCTCTCTAAGGGGCCTTCCCTTAAGTAACCACAAGCAACTGTGAGTCGGGGCCTAGCTGGAGCCAAAGGGGGAATGTACTAGGCCTAGTCTCAGAACCACTGGCTCTGAGACACTACCTACTTGGTCCAGCTCCCTCTTCCGACTGGCGTGGTCCTTCAGCACGCCAAATGTATCCACTAAGTTGCAGGGGGATCCGGCCGCATGATTGGCTGCTGAAGACCAATGTCCCTACACCCCAATGCTCATGGGAGTTGTAGTTCCCCTGCGGAGCTTTTGGGTGTAATGGCCGCCGCTACAGGACCTCCTGTGCATGCGCAAGGTGTAGCAAGTTGGCCTTCGCACTGGGAAACCTATTCGCATGCGCAACTGCTTCTGCGCATGCACGGCACTAACATGGCGGCGCCCTTGCTGCAACACCGGCGACCGCTCGCCTGCTCCCTGCACTGCACAGTAGAGCAGCCGCCCCCCACACGCAGCCCAGAGGTAAGAGGGAAACCTGGCTACATATGCTTTGTTGCATATTGAATGCATCCATAAGAAACATTATTTTTTTTAAAAATTCACTACACCAACCTTTATTAACAATGTTGCATGGATGAATATGACACTAAGAGTAGGCACACACATAATGTTAGTAATTATTTGGTTTATATTTTCATTGAGGTTTATTAGCTTTCATTTAAAGTTTTAATGTAAAGTAATTGTTGACACTAGTACTCACCTGTATTGGTATCATGCACATGCATGAGATGACATAGCATGATATGAATATGTCAGACCTGATGATGGAACTATTAAAGTGTATTATCTTTGTATATAAAGAGGTTTGTCTTGTACATTATGTATTACTATACCTAACGAAGGGAACCACCCCGAAATGTTGTGCAATTTTTTTTCATCTCTTCCCTAATAAATGAGCTAAATGTCTGCTTCACTTGGATATCTTTCATCTTGAGTGCAGTGGATTCCAGTGTTTGGTAATATCCACCTGTATGTCGAGATGTATCATTCCTTTTTTAATATCCCTGCTGTGGGTTACTAAAGTACAATAGGGAGTTACTAGTAAGTTGTGGCTGAGAGGCTCCACCCTTTGATGACATATGGAATTAATTGACAGGGGGTATAAAATAAGAGGGAATGTTCTAAAGAGGAGGTTACAGCATAGGAGGAGAGGAGCCTTGGGGAGAAGAGGTAAAGGATATGTTCCCACAGATAAAATAGATCAGGCCCCTCTTGTATTGTGTTTCAGTTAGGGACAGTGCCATATATGTTATGATTCCATGGTATGGCCATAAGAGAAGAGCAGGTTCCAGAGAGGGAATGCAGACATGCCCCAAGGGGCAATGCAGAGAAGGCCCAATGATGTCAGGGGATGAGCCATACAAGCAAGCTCCCCCCTTTTAGTAATATCCTATTGGTTCTTTTATTGCAGGCCCCTGCTGAAATCCTGGCCTGTTCTGTGTACTTTACCATTAATCTTCAACCCTCTTGTGGAACTGCCACTTCCTCAGGGGTATGAATACTGTATATGGGGTCCATCAGATGAAGTCAGACCAGGAATAGTGAATGTACCTCCCATGGGTATTAAGACTGGGCACCCAGGGAAGAAATATATTTAGAGTGATAGCGGTATGGATGAGAAAAAAGGTACAACAGGTCAATCTTATTATAACTGTGACTGCAGTGTTCCCAAATATGGAAACACCAATAAAGATTGAAGTTTAACTTTTAAAACTCCTGGCGCCCATCTTTTCCGTCGACCACAAACAGCACCTATGTAACCTCACTAGGGATACGGGCAGGAAGAGTTACTCATGGGAGTGCTGGTCGATTCTAGCTTTTTCTCCACTCACTTTCTGAAGATTTTTGGCTTACTTGCAGATATAGTGGTCTATTCACTAAGTCTCCCAGCTGCAAAATGGGCAAAATCAGTTCAATAAAGTATCCTCTGTTCCAACTCTAAATATCTATTTATCTTGAATGAAACATTGATAATCATAATGAACTTACAAGACTTGAGTTCTTTTGAATAACATACTGTATGTAAGTCGCAGATTTTGGGATTTGTGTAATTTCACTGCTTTTACATAAATCACATTAAATAGGAAATGTGCAAACATCATGCAAAAAAGTTACAATTTTCACAAACCTCCCTCCACATAATTTCCATGGGATTTTGATCCTTTATGGGAAAGTGAAGTTTTTCTTAGAAACCTGCTTGTTGACTGAGGCAAAATTGGCAAAGCGGAAGGTACAGTAATTTTTGTGAACATTTCACATGAAGCAAAAAGTCAATTTTTCACTATTGAGAATAAACTGGCAGCCCATGATAAAAACTGTATAAGTAGACTGAATCAAGAACAAGCTACACAAAGCTATTATACTGCCTGGGAATACATACTTTTCTTACATGTCTCGCACGTACTTTTATGTTTCATTTGAAATTGGCTCAAAGTGCACTTTGACTCCTCAAAATCAGCTAGTAAAGTCTGACGTGATGCTTTGAATCTATAAGCCAGAGCATGCTGAAGTGTAAAATAAAGTTAGGAGATAAATTCAAAAATAAGAAATTATCAATAAAGAACAAAGAGTAAAATAATATAAAATTACATTTTATATTTATTTATTTTTTTAAACATTGCCTAAAAAATGAATATGTTGGATTGCAAAATAAAATAAACAATATGTAACAGAGAGAAGAAAAATACAATTACAGCTTAGAAACAGAATTCTTTTAAAAAGAACATGCATGTGCTACTGATGCAGCCACCCGAATTATAACACTTACAGTACCTGGGAAATTCTGGGAGATTCTTGGCCAGTCTCACACTAAATGCCTCAACATTGTCTGAACATTGCCTCAACATTTCTGTGAGATTCATAATGGCCCATCGGATTAACACAGCGGGGGTCCCTGAAGTCCCATTCAAACCCGTGCTGTGTTAATCCGATGGGCCATTAAGAATGTCAAAGAAATGTTGAGGCAATGTTCAGACAATGTTGCGGTATTTACTGTAAGACTGCCCCAGAACTCTGCCAGGCAAGAGTTCTAATACTCATGCTGCATCTGTATAACTCACACTCTCATATCGAGACTTCTCATGTCTCCCTCTTTACATCTTTACATACAAAAGCGCATGCATCTATTATTGTCTCAACTTGACTCATACAGAGACAAATGCATACTGTACCTGCAACCTAACGCTGTCAACAGTATAATAATTAGCTGGTCATATTGTAATTTCATTTTCTGATCTGTTAGCATCTTGGGTACAATAGATTAAGAATGGGTTTCCTGAATTGTTACTACAGTACATTGATGACCTCCTCTTTCTTACAGGGTTCTAATGTGTACCAAACTTAATGTACATGTAAGTGTACAGTAAGTGTGATATTGAATTGACGATTTGCACAAAGTCTAATTAACTTGACAACTTAAAAAAAATTACATTTATTTAAAATGTGGACTTTATTACTGTATTATTTTAGTGAACATAACATTTAGGGTATTTGTATTCTAATTATTGTATATGAATTCTAGTTATTGTTTGACATTTTCATATACTGTATTTAGTTTCTCTCACCGTGGTTGTAGGGCGCTATACTTGTGTTCTAATCATGACAACAATACTTTTTGTTTTGCATTAAAAATGCCAGTCAGATTCAAAAAAAGCTATTTTGTGGTCTGGCTCTAAAAGCCAAGCTTACTACTATTGCCCTTTTTATTGTTTATTTTTATTTTGTCATATGAGTGAGGTTTTAAATGTGTCGGTGATAAAGACACAATTTTTAGCAAATTCTTCCTTCAGTTATTATATTAAAGAAAACGTTGTACTTATGTTTAATGTAAGAATACTGCTGATAAAACAAAATATTCATCTAATGTTTTGTAAGGAATATATTGTGCAGGTCTTGCACATCACTATGCACAATTAAATTTACATTTAGATAATACACGTAATGTTTGGATATCATGTTGAGGGCTATTTTGGAGCTCCTTGCTTATTAGATTTATTTAAGATATATTGAGATCATATACTACTGATGTTTTGTTACATACGACACACAAGAAATGGAAACAAATACATTACAGGATTTAATGGACATATTTTACCTTCTATTTTAAAAACACAATATGAATCTAGTTAAATTATAAATCAGAACAACATATGCTGCTTTATCAATGTCACTAGAATATTACATTAATTCAATTGCATATTAAAATAAAAAAAAGTTAATTTACTTGTTTTTGCTCCAGGTGTGATGTAAAATAGATTTATATTAAAAAAATGCAGATGTGTTCAAACAGCAGACTTATTGGTATGCGTGATTTCTTCCCCAAAATACACTTTTGAGGATACAGTATTTATCAACTAATACCAAGAACATTACCAATACTTTCCTAATTTATGCAAAGAAAAAATACCTTTAAAGAGCAATATATAATTTTTTTCTAATGCAACATATGTATGTGAGATGAAGAATGGATGGATTGGATGGATTTAGAGTTTGATCAGTCAACAATCTTATGTTTAAAAGCAACATTAACATACTGCTCAAGTGACAGTTCATTTTTTTCATGCAGTCTGTCTTAATTATGTCAATCTATTTAGATTTTTTTTATTGCATTTTCAGTCTTTATACTTTCACAATTTTTTTCACAGAACTCTCAAAAACAGTGGCTGTGTACATGATGACATTTGGGTCAATTTTGTGTAGTTCCCTGGACAGGGCCACCAACAGGGTGGGTCTGCTGGGGTTGGCGTTCTAGGCCCGGTGAGTCAAGGGGCCCGGCCACCCGTAGCCACCACCGAGCCTGTGTCTAAAAAGAAAATACCTGTGTCAAAAAAAAATTGAGGTAAGGAGAGCCAATCAAGGCTTCAGTGGTGACTGTTGAAGTGCGCGGGAGGTGGCCGTTGGCTTTCCGCCTACATAGGAGGGTAGAGGTTCTGGAAAGCTCCAAGAGGTGTAGAAATGTCGCCGCTGAGGCTGCGGGTGGCACTGCCGAGGCTGCAAGTGGCACTGCTTTGCTGCTCGGGGAGCTGAGAGCGCAGAGTCCTCTAGGGGTTCATGGAGGAGAAATGGGAGAGTACGGGGTGAGGCTGTGTGGCCAGGAGTTTATCCGGGCGGTGATCTTCATGGAAGGGGCTGTCTATGCTGGAGGAGGAGAATGGAGAGAGGAGGAGAGACAGTCCGCCCTACCAGAGGTGAGGGGGGGGGACACAAGAACCCTACAGGAGGAGAATTGGGAGGGGGCGGGAGAGGGACCCTACAGGAGTTTGTGAGAGGGGAGATAGGGACCCTACAGGATTTGGCGAGGGGGAGAGGGACCCTACAGAGTTTGGCGAGAGGGACCCTACAGTTGTTGGTGAGGAGGAGAGGGACCCTACAGGAGGAGAATGGGGGGAGAGGGACCCTACAGGAGTTGGTGAGGGTGGAGAGAGGGACCCTACTGGGGTTTGTGATGGGGGAGGGAGAGACCCTACAGGACTTGGTGAGGGGGAGGGAGGGACCCTAAAGGAGTTGGTGAGGGGGAGGGAGGGACCCTACAGGAGTTTCTGAGGGGGGAGGGACCCTACAGGATTTGGTGAGGGGGGAGGGACACTACAGAAGTTGGTGAGGGAGAAGAGGGACCCTACAGGAGGAGGTGAGGGGAGGAAATAGGAAATAAAGGGTACAACGGAAAGGGACTAGGAGAGGAGAAGGGAGTTGGGTGGGGAAGAGGGAAGGAGAAAGGAGGGAGCGATGACACAGTTATTATTATTATTATTATTACTGAGTGGGGAACTGACTCTTATTATTACAAATGACCCATAGTATTTATATCACCATTACTATTATTACTACATAACTATGTATTAGTATATGATTTATACAAGTATATTAAATATATAATATTATTGCTATTTGTAGTATTATCCTTGACTATTACTAGTGTTATTAATATAACTTACATTCAAGTAGAATAAGGCTGTCTAGTTCACAGTATTTTGCCAGCCCTGATAATATTAATACATTTGGGGGGGTGGGGGGAAGGGGGTGTATACACATAGTTACATAATTATATAGTTACATAGTAGATGAGGTTGAAAAAAGACTTCTGTCCATCAAGTTCAACCTATGCTAAATTTAGACACCAGATATTTTATCATATATCTATACTTATTGATCCAGAGGAAGGCAAACAAAAAAAACCAGTGTCATATCATCCTATGATATCTCATAAGGGGAAAAATAAATTCCTTCCTGACTCCAAGAATTGGCAATCGGATTAATCCCTGGATCAACATCCTTCCCATGTATACTTATTTGGTATATCCCTCTATACCTTTCCCATCTAAAAAGATGTCCAACCTTTTTTTGAATAAATCTATTGTATCTGCCATCACAGTCTCCATGGGTAATGAATTCCACATTTTAACTGCCCTTACTGTAAAGAACCCTTTCCTTTATTGCTGGTGAAATCTCCTTTCCTCCAACCTTAAGGGATGGCCCCGAGTCCTTTGTACTGCCCGTGGGATGAATAGTTCTTTTGAAAGCTCCTTGTATTGTCCCTGAATATATTTGTATATAGTTATCATATCCCCTCTTAGACACCTCTTTTCTAATGTAAATAAATCTAATTTAGCTAGCCTCTCCTCATAAGTTAGGCCTCGGCCATGTTAGTTTCTTGCTGGCGGAAGCGCACTGAGGCGCACTCCCGCTCAGCACTGAGCCCCTACAGCCGCAATTAGAGCGGCTATATTAGGGGCTCACCTGTGCTTCCGTGCGCTTGCGGAAGCGCAGGTCCTAGGGGAATTTAAAATTCCCCCGCTTGCCGGCGAGACAGGCCGGTCACGTGAGCGGTTCGCCGAATGAGGGCGAACTAGCTCCGTGACGTCACTGGCCCACCCCCGGCCAGTGACGCGCCTGCACCCGGCCTGCCCCCTGCAGGCCTGCTGACGGCGGGTGCAGTAAGCAACCGCAAGGCCAGGGAAAGCACCCGCTTTCCCTGAGCCTCTGCGCGCCTCAGCGAGCAAGCAGGTAGCATGGACTCAGCCTTAGATTGTCCATCCCCTGTATTAAATTGGTGCCTCTTCTCTGCACTCTCTCTAGTTCTATAATGTATTTTCTTAGGATTGGTGCCCAAAATTGTTCTCCATATTCAAGGTGTGGTCTTACTAATGCTTTGTAAAGGGGCATAAGTATGTTAACTTCCCTTCCATCCATTGCCCGTTTGATGCAAGATAAGATCTTGTTTGCCTTTGCAGCTACTTCATGACATTGGGCACTATTGCTAAGCCTGCTGTCTACAAGCACTCCTAAATCCTTCTCCATCAAGGATTCCATCAATATATCTCTATTTAATTTGTAAGTCACCTTTTAATTCTTGCATCCCAAATGCATAACCTTACATTTAACTGTATTAAACCTCATCTGCCATTTACCTGCCCACATTTCAAGTCTCTCCAAGTCCTTCTGAAGAGAAATTACATCCTGCTCTGATTCTATTACCTTACACAATTTAGTATCATCAGCAAATATGAAGACTTTGCTCTCAATCCCAACCTCAAGGTCATTAATAAACAAGTTAAAAAGCAGGGGTCCCAGTACCGATCCCTGAGTTACTCCACTCATGACTTTAGCCCAAACTGAAAAAGTACAATTTATGACAACACTCTGTTGTCTGTCCTTTAACCAGTTTTCAATCCAGGTGCATATATTATTACTGAGTCCAATTTTCTTTATTTTGTACACCAACCTCTTGTGTGAAACCGTATCAAAAGCCTTTTAAGTAGACCACATCAACTGCATTACCCTTGTCTAAATTCCTACTTACTTTCTCAAAGAAACAAATAAGGTTAGTTTGGCATGATCTATCCTTCATAAAAAAAACACCCTCAGCTGCCTCTCCTTCCTCCATCTCCGCTCAGGACTTTGCTGACTATTTTAAGGAAAAGGTGGAATCCATACATCAGAACATCCCCTCTGTTTCTTCTTCCCATCCTACACCTCTTCCTAACTCTCCTCCTTCCTTCCTTGACTCTTTTTCCACTGTCTCAGAGGAGGATGTGTCGCTGTTGATCGCCACTTCTCCCTCTACCACTTGCCCTCTTGACCCCATTCCCTCCCATCTCCTAAAACCTCTTGCTCCTACTATAATCCCTACGCTCACACACATTTTTAACTCCTCCCTCTGCTCTGGAACCTTTCCATCCTCCTTCAAACATGCAACAGTCATACCATTACTCAAAAACACCAAGCTTGACCCTAGCTGTCTTTCTAACTATCGACCTGTCTCCCTCCTGCCTTTTGCCTCTAAACTCCTTGAACGTCTTGTATTCTCTCGCTTGCTCCATTTTCTCAACACCTATTCTCTCCTAGACCCTCTACAATCTGGCTTCCGCACTGCTCACTCCACGGAAACAGCCCTCACTAAAATAACTGACGACCTCCATGCTGCCAAAGACAGAGGTCATTACACTCTGCTCATATCACTCGACCTCTCTGCAGCATTTGACACCGTGGACCACCCTCTTCTCCTTCACATTCTCCATACTCTTGGTATTCGGAACAAAGCTCTATCCTTGATCTCATCCTACCTCTCCCATCGTACTTTCAGTGTCTCTTCTGCTAACACCTCCTCCTCCTCTATTGATCTCTCTGTGGGGGTACCCCAGGGCTCTGTCCTGGGACCTCTTCTCTTTTCTCTGTACACTCTCTCTCTAGGTGACCTAATAACATCTTTTGGGTTTAAATATCACCTCTATGCTGACGACACACAAATATACTTTTCAACACCTGACCTTACACCTGCTATACAGACCAAAGTTTCTGAATGTCTCTCTGCTATATCATCCTGGATGGCCCTCCGTCGCCTTAAACTCAACATGGCTAAAACAGAGCTCCTCATACTTCCTCCCAAACCTGGCCCTACTACCTCCTTCCACATTACTGTTGGAACTACGATCATCCACCCAGTAGCCCAAGCACGCTGCCTAGGGGTCACACTCGACTCCTCTCTCACATTCGCCCCTCACATTCAAAACATTTCTAAAACTTGTCGCTTTTTCCTCCGCAATATAACAATGATACGCCCTTTCCTCTGTTGCTCGACTGCTAAAACTCTGACTCAGGCCCTCATTCTCTCCCGTCTTGATTACTGTAACCTCCTGCTGTCCGGCCTTCCTGCCTCTCACCTGTCTCCCCTACAATCTATCCTAAATGCTGCTGCCAGAATCACTCTACTCTTTCCTAGATCTGTCTCAGCATCTCCCCTCCTGAAATCCCTCTCCTGGCTTCCAATCAAATCCCACATCTCACACTCCATTCTTCTCCTCACTTTTAAAGCTTTACACACTTCTGCCCCTCCTTACATCTCAGCCCTAATTTCTCGCTATGCACCATCCCGATTCTTGCGTTCTGCTCAAGAATGTCTTCTTTCTACCCCCTTTTTATCTAAAGCCCTCTCCCGCCTTAAACCTTTTTCACTGACTGCCCCACACCTCTGGAATGCCCTTCCCCTCAGTACCCGACTAGCACCCTCTCTATCCACCTTTAAGACCCACCTTAAGACCCACTTGCTTAAATAAGCATACGAATAGCACTGTGAACATTCTGAACACATGATATATAAAGCTTGGCCCCCTGCAGGCGCACTTACCAGAACTCCCTCCTACTGTCTCTGTACGTTCTCCCTACCTACCAATTAGATTGTAAGCTCCTCGGGGCAGGGACTCCTCTTCCTTAATGTTATGTTTGTCTAAAGCACTTATTCCCATGATCTGTTATTTATATTATCTGTTATTTATTCGATTACCACATGTATTACTACTGTGAAGCGCCATGTACATTAATGGCGCTATATAAATAAAGACATACAATACAATACAATACAATAAATCTATGCTGACTATTACTAATAATTTTGTTTTCCATTAGGTATTCCTGAATATTATCCCGTATTAAACCTTCAAGTAGTTCCCCCACTATTGAAGTCAGGCTTACAGGTCTGTAATTTCCCGGTTGTGATCTAGCTCCCTTTTTAAATATTGGCACCACATCTACTTTACGCCAATCTTGTGGTACTGAGCCTGTGGAAATGTTTATGTGGGAATATTAAATATAATTGTTTGGCTATTACTGAGCTTAACTCCTTGAGAACTCTTGGATGTATGCCATCGGGGCCAGTTGCCTTATTTACTTTAATTATTTCAAGTTGCTTATGAACTTCTTCCTCGGTTAACTAATTGTTCATTAGTATGGAGGTTGTGGCTTCCTCCTGTGGCACTACTATTGAACTTGATTCTTCCCTGGTAAACACAGAGGCAAATAATTTGTTTAATACCTCTGCTTTTTCCTTATCTCCAATAATCTGCCTACCCATCTCACACTGAAAGGGTCCTATATTTTCTTTTCTCATTTTTTTGTTATTAAGATACTTAAATAACTTTTTAGGGTTGACCTTACTTTCTATTGCAATCCATTTTTCATTATCCATTTTTGCTAATTTGATTGCCCTTTTGCAATTTTTGTTACATTCCTTATAGTTCTGATATGATGTCTCCGTCCCTTCTGACTTAAAGAATCTAAACGCCTTCCTCTTCTTGTCCATTTCCTCCCCTACCTGTTTATTTAGCCACATTGGTTTTGACTTATTTATTGTATACTTGTTACCCAAGTGTGCTTTTCTAACAATGTTTTAAATACTGCCCATTTTTCTTCTACATTTTTATCTGCAAAAACATCATCCCAGTGTATTACATGTAGATTAGACCTCAGTTTTTTAAAATCTGCCTTTCTAAAGTTTAAGGCGTTTGTTGAACCCAAGAAATCTATTTTTTGATAATTTATTTCAAATGAGACCATGTTATGATCACTGTTACCCAAATGTTTCAGGACTTGAATATTTGTTATTACTGCAACATTGTTTGATATGACCAAATCCAGAACTGCCCCTCTCCTGGTTGGTTCCTCAATTATTTGGGTCATATAATTGTCTTTAAGCACCCCCCAAAACCTGTTTTCTTTTGTTGTAATGCTAATCTCATTGCCCCAGTCTATGTCTGGGTAATTCAAATCCCCCATTATGCAAACATGACCTACATGAAACATAAGTCCACGGGCAGAGGATTTCGTACAAATAAAGATTTATTACATTAGTATTTTTATATGTACTGGGAGGCTCAGGGGAATTGTTATATGTATTGAGGGGCTTGGGGTATTTTTATATGTTTTGGGGTGCTTGGGGGTATTTTTATATGGGTTGTGGTATTTTTTATATGTACTGAGTGAGCGCTGGGGTAATTGACAGAGGGAGAGGAAAGCGGGGGTGAGTGAGGAAAAGAGAGAGTAAGAGTGAGACCCAGGGGAGAGAAATATATGTGTGGCGGTGGGGGAGGGCAGGGATTGAGTGAGTGTGGGGTAATTGATGGGGAGGGTTAGAGTGACAGATGAGATGGAGGGGAGAGAAATACATGGGAAAAGGCAGGGAAATAGAGGGGGCTCGCGAGGTATAAAATAGAGGGGCTCTTGAGGTGTGAAATAGGTCTTGCAACACTAAAAAAAAAGGGAAAGAGCAGTGTAATAAGCGCTGATGCGGTGACTGTGAAAAATAACACAAAATAAGTGACAGTATATAGGTGTTTTTTTTATCTGGCTGAGATTTGTACCAACCCCCCCCCCCCGTGTGCACACTGTCCTCTCAGACTTTGCCTCAGCTGCTCTGAGCTTTTCTGCCTTCCTAGGTGTTCCCCCTGCTCTCGCGCTGAGGTGTGACGCCACCCACACATCGCGCGACCTGATGGTCTGTGTGCTTGGTGCCAGGCGATCCCTCCACAGCGTGCAGCTCCGGTTCCCCTCTGCGATACATCCCACTCACTCCAAGGTCTGTGTGTGGTTTAGCAGCGGTTGTTCCAGCGGTGTGGATCCCTGAAGGCTGCCGTTTCCACCTTTGCAGAGGATTTGGTCCGAATTTAAAGACAAGTTGCTCTACGGGCTTTACTTTTCAGCATTGCTGTAAGTAGGTTTCCAATTTTACCCCTACCGGATGTTACAGCCTTATTAGTGTCTCTAGCCCACATACATGTGTATGTTGTTTCATTTATTTTACATTGTATTAAATTTGTAATAATCCTTTTATCAATCCTTTCAGTGCTTTTTGTTTGTTTTGTAAGTTAAACTATGATCTTTTTTCTTTTGTCTTTTTTTATCTTTGTCTTATATGTTTGTCTGTCCGATTGAGACTTCGTTGAAGATTCCTCCCAGGACTCCTCTTCATTCTTGTTGGACTTTATATTTGGTCAGATTTTATATTTTAGAGGCTCCGGTTCTCCCCCTTTTTTTAGGTCTTGCAACACTGCCATTTAAGTAAAAGTTGCACCGTAAAAAAAAATTCATGCTAGGTGTGCTATGGGGAGGGGAGAGTGGGGGAGGGGTGCTACTTGCATTTGTCCTGGACCCCAAGATTTCTGTTGGCGGCCCTGTCCCTGGGAGTTCCTTAATCCATTTGGATTCCCAGGGTCTGTCATGCTTGGGCTTATGTAAGGAGCACTGTGAGCCTCATTACACATTTCCAGTGACCCTCTCCTGCACGCTCTAAATGCAGGGGGTGTGCCAGGGGGGCACGTGGCAGAGCGCATTGAAAAAGACTGGATCGTGAGCTGGGAAAAGAGCATATGCTAGAACTGTGGTTTAAAATAAAGATGGGCACATTTTTCAATGACATTCAAACTCTCGGCGATTGTGTCGTTTCTTCACAGTCATGGATATTCACAAGTTGGTTTTAAAAAATGACATTCGCCTACCTCTGTTCAAGTGCATGCAATACCACCAGCCACCACTGCACATTCGATTGGTTTGCGAATGCTGTTTCCAGAACCAGCTGTTTCCAGAACCAGGAAATATGGGTTTTGAGAAAGGGGGAGGGAGGTGGATGGGTGGAAAGAGAGGGAGAGACATGCGCAGAAAGGGGTGGGGCAAAAGTGAAAACGACAGCAGTTTGACGGTCATTTTGGCAC
Organism: Ascaphus truei; assembly: GCF_040206685.1. Lineage (NCBI taxonomy): Eukaryota > Metazoa > Chordata > Amphibia > Anura > Ascaphidae > Ascaphus > Ascaphus truei. Next base: position 80,979,905 of record NC_134489.1, on the reverse strand, counting down.
ATTCGCCCATCTCTAGTTCCCAACCTTTTATACATTGTGCACACCATGCTAGAAAATATTTGTATTGCGAATCCCTAATTTATCAATCCTATTTCCTACTCATTAGACTATTGTTCACAATACTGTTTGACCAATCCCTTGCAGAAGAGTGTCCTGAGCTCATGTGGGGAACACATACTTTATAAGGCCCCAAACTGCACCTCAGTGTCCGTGCAGACAGCATGGGTAGTATAGTTGTCAACTACTGGAGCTTCTGAGATAATGCTCAACAATTCCTTGCCGCTTTGGATGCAAAGTATTGTGGGGAGCGACTTGGGAAACTCCCAATGTGATTGACAGCTATACCACCCACGCTAAAGTGCAATTTGGGGCCTTACTACTGTAAGTGTGCAGTTCCCAACACAGAGTTGAGACATAAATGGGGGAATGAAATAAAAAAAAAATTATAAACATCTCAACATTAGATTTTTACAATAAAACATTTATTGCTATTTCTAGTGCTACTGAATTTCTGCAGATTCACTGACAAAAAAAAGAAGAAGTCATGCTACAGCTTCAAGATAAGCAGGAGCGGCTTAGCAGATACAATGTGCCTTTCAAAGATAAGCATGTGTAGATAAATTCATGGTCGCGTGATTATGCAAGAGTGACCCTATTGATCTGAATTGATCTGTTAATGGAACAGATGAATAATGGATGTCAATTTAATGGTCATCAGCAGACATCTACAGGAGTTTGTTTGCTTGCTCACTCATAACAAACATTGATCTGATTGGCTGTGACTATTCTTGGGGTGTGGGTGTGGTGTGTCAGGGAAAGTATAATTACCAGAGCTTTCAGGCTGTCATGTAGGTACATATGCATGTAAGGCAACTGGTATGTGTGCACACTGCAGCATATATTCTGTGAGGCCTTATTAGCTGACAAAATCCTCACTTATTATAGTATTTTTTATCCAGTTATTTTTAAAGATTGTAAAAACTGTGTAATACGGCAGGCATAGGCTTATAGGAGTCCCTGTTAAAATGGATAAGTAGTAAAGAGTGACACACTGAGTGTCCATTTGCATGTCATTACCCAAAATCCTAGGCTGCATTGGAAGCATTGTTTGGTAAACGATAATAGGGAAAGCAATTTACAGACCTGCCTGAGACAAGCAAATGTACCCACAAGTGGTATTTGTATTTACTGTACACAGTATGGGGGAGGGTTTTTGTCACTTTTTTGCCACTTTTTTGCCCATCATAACTTTTAAAATATCTGGTTATACCCACTTACCAACTTTACATTGCATAGCCAGCGACCAACCTCCCACTGATGAGACACAAAAGGTCAAAATAGCTGTCTGTGAGTAGACACAGACAGTTTTATTTAACACCAAAAAGTACTACAGTAGGTACACTTCAAAAGAGTTAAAGTCATGAAATAAATCCATCACAAAAAAAATGTATCCGTATCTCTACATATGTACTATATATAGACTCAGATTTAGGTATACACAAATATAAATATATATGCAAAAAATTCCAATACATCTCCAAGTGAGAGATGTCAAAAATGTATATTTACAAAAGGAAATAACTGATGAAAATAAAACGTGTATACTCAAACTAAATGGTGACAATCCACAAATGAATATGGTGCAAGAGAAAGAGTTAAAGAAGAAAGTCCCACACACAGGGTAAGCTCTACAGGACCCCCTGACAAAGTGGTCAAGCATTACGAAACACCTTGGTAGTGATGTTCTTTGCCAACAGCATCACGGGAGGTGGAGCAATCATGCATCCTGAGTTACAGCGGTGGCCAAACAGACTAGAGATGACTACAGACTACAGATGATGGAACGCCAGGAGTAGAGACTCGAAGATACCAAGTGAGCCCTAAGACCTGAGGGTATTTTGATATGCTATTATCTTACAGTATCTCACAGCAGTGAGTGCAATACTGTACTATACTATACTTTGTCTTTGATGTAGTCTTTGTCTTTGTGAAGTAAAACTTTGCTTCATTATGTTTCACTATTACATCTTAGGCACTTCTTCCATTTTGTTTTTTCTAAGGATATAGTTAGGAGTTAATATCAGCCCCAAAAAATGCTAAAACCGTGACCAGCTCATGGCTCAATTAGAAAGAGGATTCACATTAGAAATTAGTGTAATAGGAAGCACCTTCAACAAGTAAATAACACTACACTTAGCCTCACAGCTCATTTCTGACAGTGCTGATGGATTTGGCTCAGTGGAGGGGAGGTCCAGTTTTGTCCCATATCTAATATAGAATAATGAGGTCTGACAGTTATGGAATTTCGATAGTCAACTTGCAGTCCTTTTGCCAACTATGGATAACATTTGACATTAGTTATGAAATTAAAAAAAAAAACTACTTAACGGCTATTTAGTAAAAACTACATTAAAGACAGAGAGGAAAAAAAACATTGTTTTTTGGCTGTGATTGCTTAGCTAAAGCAGCCGTTTTATAAACAGATGGCTTCTGATGTTTTCAGGTCTCCCATTCAAAGAAAAACGACAAAGACGTAATTATAAAATCTGCTAATTGTAGCAAATCTAACACAATCTCTGTCTTATTTTAAACCTCTTTTCACTAATCTCTATGAAGAGTTATTCCTGTATTTAGTGCACTAATGAAAAACATATGTCTTCTCTTAAGAGAATAACTTGCTTGTAATTTAACTGAAACAATTACTACATTCTCTAACACTTGTAATTTTTTTCAGCAGGAGTGCCCGGGAATACTACATCTATAAAAACAGCATTTCATCAATCTGCTTTCAGCATATTTAATGCTATGCACAATTACAATAGTTGTCAGAAGCAAAGAAAATGTACATCTAATTGACCATGGTTAGAAATGTATCTTAAAATAAAGAATTACTCCCACTGGCATTTTGTCACTGGCCCTACACTTAATATAAGAAGCTGTTTTACCTTCATTTTTCAGTGTGAGAGGTATTTACTAAGGTTTCCCAGTTGTGAAAACTGGGGAAAAACCAATGCAAAACATTTGGAAAAATGACATTGCCTTTTCTTTGATAAATAAAGTGCTGTTTTTTGGGGGGGCGCAGATTTCGTCAAAGTTTTGCAGTTGGTAAACCTTAGTTTTCTACCACATTGCAGAAAAAACATTGTTGGCTATTTCCTTAGAGGGAGATTTAGCATTCACATGTTTGCCAAGGCATGTTTTGTAGTAATTAAGCAAACACACTGCGCTTGAATCAAATTTACAGACAGTAAATGCAGTCTTCCATTTATTTTGCGACATGTAATGAAGCACTATGGCTCAGTGCACGAAGCTCTGAATTTTATTTAATGTAATGGTAACCAAAATTAATGTTACGTTAATCCTAACGCCTATGCACTAAATAGACTAATGTTATGATAACCTAGAGTTAACCATTGAAATAAAATATCGATACATTTCTATGGACATTAGGCTTACTCATATGCAAAGCAGATGATAATGAACCATTAACCCAATATCGCAGAGTCACTAAGCAGGGAAATAACATTACAATAAATAGGTCAAATCAAAACTTGCCGTTATTCCCACCCAGACCATGATTATCCGAACATTATTTCATAGAATTTCCTCTAAAGACAAATACAAGTTAAAGTAAAAAGTGGTATTCTAATATAGTCTTTTTGTCTGGCACTTAGCACTTTTTATTAAAATAGTTATAAATTCTTTAAGGAAATAAAATTACCAATAATTAGTGGAAAACAATTGGAACTTATCAATTCTCCAATTACACCTGAGGAAATCACAGGAGCAATCAAAAACCTGAAAAGTTTCAAAGTTCCGGGCCCTGACGGTCTCTCGGGAGAATACTTCAAAATGTTCAGAGAAGTGTCAAGCGTCCCGCTAAAGAGAAAACATTCTAGAAAATACTAGAAAAAAAATGAATCACTGCCCTCTAGTGAAATGGTCCAAATTAAAATAATTCATATACCCAGGAAGAACCCATTACTACCCGAGTCATATAGACCAATTTCCCTGATTAATCAGGCCATTAAACCCTTTACCAAAATAATGTCAGACAGATTGGCCCAGGTGCTACCCACAATTATACACCCAGACCAATCAGGGTTTATTAAAGGCAGATCTACGGTGGAGAATGTAAGAAAGGTCATCTCCGTAATAAAGTGGACAAAAATAAATAAAATAAAACACCCAGCTTTGATGGCCATCGATGCCGAGAAAGCAGTTGATAATATACATTGGGACCATGTAATATATACTCTGGAAAAATTTGGATTTAACACGGTAATAAGGACCCTCTATAATAAACCTAAGGCTTGAACTATTGTGCCTGGATGCCTTTCCGAATTTTCACACTACACAAAGGCACGAGACAAGGATGCCAACTGTCCCCCTTAGTCTTTAATCTTGCAATAGAACCACTTGAGACAGCTAACAGAATTTGAGGGAATAAAGACGGGGAAAAACTATTTAAAGTTGGCAATGTTCGAGGACGACGTTCTTCTATTTCTATCTAACCCCAATAGATCACTAGAGAAAATCCTCGAGACCATCACGGTTTGGCTCCTTTGCTGGATTTAAAATAAATGTATCTAAAACTGAGCTCAAAAAACAAAAGGCTACTGATAAAAGTAACAAAGGCCCCGATTAAATACCTAGAAATACAGTATACCTAGAATCAGATTTCATGAAACTATATGAAAATAATATCAATCCAATAACTAAAAAAGTTCTGGAAGAGATGAGATCCTCGGTGACATTTTCACTGTTGTGTTTTGGCTGGGCACATGTCATAAAAAATGATGTCATTTGAAAGGTTTCTATAGCCCCTACTAACACTTTCACTGGTAATCAAACATTGCAATGTTAATGAACTAAATAAGGGGATACGCAAATTCCTCTGGCGCGGGCAAAAAAACAAGGTCAGCGCTAATAAAATGACAGATGGCCAAAGAAAGGGGAGGAATTAACATACCAAATATATGAGACTATAACCTAGCCTGCATGCTAAGACATGTAGGGGATTGGACCAAAGGAAAAGACCACTACTCCTCCGCAGAATTAGAAAAACATTTTGCAGGTAAAATCACACTGGCAGAACTACTGCACACAAACTGGAATAAAATGTCCCAGGAAATCAAATTCAATGTATTAATCTGGGGTCCCCGGGTGGTCCCAGTGGGTATCTGGGGGTCCTCGGGTGGTCCCTGTAACTCGGCCTGTAACATGGGAAGCACGGGGTCCCTGTGGCAGAAATCAAAGTGGTTCCGTTTAGGAGACCCCCTGCTCCCACACACTATTAATAAAAATTACATTAAAGCAGTTTCATTACCATAGCAGATAGCCACTACGGTAACAAAAATGTGTTTCATTTTTTTATTTGGGTTTTAATACTAGTGTAGATGAGCAGGGGGTCCCCTGACCAGAACCGCATTGATTTGAGGTCCAGGGACCCCCTGCTTTCGAGGAAAAAGGCCCCGTTTTGGAGTGTATCTTATATGCATTTAAATGTCCCCTTAACGGGGCCTGTATCTCGGGAAGCAGGGGGTCGCAGACCTCAAATCAATGCGGTTCTGCTCTGGAGACCCACTGCTACAATACACAATATTACATTTTATATTAAAAATAGTTGATCTCTGGCGAGATTTGCTCAGGGACTCACTCTGCTGCAGAAAAAAATCGCCAGGTGTTCCGTTTTCTGAGAGCCAATAAGTACTTCGCCAGCTACTCACCAGTTTAGCAAATGTTGGTATTCTGGGCTTTCTGCATACCGTGATAGCAACGCTGTAAAAAATGGCAATTTAAAAAGAACAGTGATTTTTTTCTCTGCGCTTAGTGCATAGGCCCCATAGTCGCACGCAAAAGCACTGATTTTATCACTGCTTTGTGAATCGGCCCCTAAGAGTCAAGTACAAATATGATAATCAAATGGGCGGGAGTCACAGGAAAGCTATGAATCAAGGTTTTGAGTTAATGGTAGAGATCTACTAGATCAAGACAGGTTCTAAGTTTGAGAATAAAAAATTTAAATGGGTATAGCAAATACTTATTGCAATATGTGATATTAAGCCGAAGAAATTAGGTCAAATGTGGAGAACAACCTTGATATACAAAGCAATAAAGGATGTTCCATGTAAATGTAAATATGTTGCAATGAAATGTATTTATGAACACCCTAATAAAAAGATACTTTATAAAAAAAAACAGTAGTGAAGAAATAGTGAAATAAATCTAGAAAAAGTACAAGAATTCTTATATATATATATAGTGACAAACGCCCCTCTTTTATAGCGCTGACGTCTGTCTGGGTTCTTCCCGACACAGTCTTCTAGGGTTATTTATACAAAAAACAGGATCATGCAAAGTATTATGCTGCTTAACTCAGGCTTCTGCCTGCTTTATTTTCATCCAAGTAAGGTACTGCAGCTTTAACAAGTGTAGATTAGAGGTACTCAGATACTTTCATTCAGCAGTTCACTCAATTCAGTGTTACAGTATTTCTCACACTGTTATTTTTAAGAAATAAAACCAAAATCATATAAACAAAATCCTATCCCTTTCAGGGATCTAACTACACATCAGAATCAGTCTCTCTAACAGCTGCTGGCCAACTAACCTGGTTCCCCAGCTTAAAACAATGCTCTCTTATTTAGGGTCACTAGATACAGCACAGTCTTTTAGCAACAGCAATAAACATTTGTTTTGTCTTATCTGTTCGTGGTGGGAACTCGGTCCCAAGTGTCCAGGCAAATCCTCTGGTAATGTGATACTTGGAGGGGCAGTCGACCCCGAACTGGATTCCGGGGAGCAGCGATACCCCCAGCCTCCAGGCTCTAAGAAGAGAGAGTGAAATGCAAAACCTCTCTGCTCTAAATACCTGTGCATGTGATTAGAAGAGCAGGTGAGGGTGAACTAGAGCCATTGTAATCTGTGGTCTGGATTTTCCATCCAGCTGCCTGAGTTAATGGGAAGCTGTGGAACGGATCATTTTTAACTATTCCTGCACTTTCTGACCTAAAATGGGGCAGAAAGCTGCCTAACATCTTTGGACTATGTCACAATATATATATATATATACACATATACTCACACACACACATAACATTCCCTAACCACCTGCAACCACAATTGAAGCAACTAATACCTGACAACCCAGGAGTTGGGATCTTCTACATGCTTCCCAAAATCCACAAACCAGGAAACCCCGGCAGACCTATTGTAACAGGTATGGATACACTCACGGAACAAATATCAGGCTTAGTGGAGAATATCCTCAAACCTTTAGTCAGAAGCACCAACAGCTTCATACAAGATACCACAGATTTTCTCAATAATCTTAACAACATCAACCAACTACCATCCAACACACTGCTAGTTACCATGGATGTAGAATCCCTTTACAGCAACATCCCCCACAAGGATGGTATTGAGGCATGCCTGCATTTCCTTACAACATCTCCCCTGGATCAGAAATACAGCGCGGATGTAATTACCAAACTGATAGAATACATCCTCACACACAACTACTTCAGCTTCAACAAGGAAATGTACCTACAACTAATGGGGACTGCAATGGGTACCAAGATGGCACCGCAATATGCCAATCTTTTCATGGCAAATCTTGAACAAAGATTCCTAACTACATGCCTCCACAAACCCTACAAATACTACAGATACATTGATGACCTGTTTATAATATGGACAGAGGGTGAAGAAAACCTAAAACAATTCCATGAGTCCCTAAACTCATTCCATCCATCAATAAAACTCAAAATGGATTATTCTGCAAACCTAATAAACTTTCTAGACACGACAGTAACACTGAAAGATTGGAAACTACACACATCTGTATACAAGAAACCAACTGACAGATGCAGTTACCTCCACAACTCCAGCTTCCATCCCACTCACACCAAACAAGGTATCATACACAGCCAGGCTATAAGATACCACCGCATATGCTCTGACACTGAAGACAGAAACAGGCATCTCACAACCCTGACCGAATCGTTCAGACAGAAGGGATACAAACCAAAGACTATTGCCAAAACTATTACATCTGCACTAAAAGCCCCACGAGAACACCTGCTACAATACAGACAGAAAGAACCTACCACACGCATACCACTAGTGACCACATACAACCCTACCCTCGAGGGAATACGAAAAATAATCAAAGATCTGCAACCCATGCTGACAGAGGATGCGACATTAAAAGAAATCTTTCCCAAACCTCCCATTCTTGCATTCCGGCAACCACCAAACCTCAAACAGAAATTAGTCAGCAGAAAACTTCACAACGATTTTAAAGACATGAATAACGGCACAAAACCGTGCAGCAACACACGCTGCAAACTCTGCAAACATATTTGCCAGGATCCCACAGCCAGTCACAACCATAGAACATTCAATGTTAAAGGATCATACAGCTGCACATCCACGAATATAGTGTATATGATTCAATGCAACAAATGTGACCAAGGTTGCTACATTGGGGAAACCAGCCAAAAATTACAAGGAAGAATGAATATGCACAGACACTCCATACTCCATCACGAAGAAGGAAGATACTGCTCACCTGTGGGACATCACTTCTCACAACCAGAACATTCCATAAATGATTTAAAAATCAAAATCCTCAATGGAATGTTTAAAAGCACACAAGAACGGAAAACATTTGAGCTCAGAATGATAAGACTCTTTGACACCAAAACCAAGGGACTTAATGTGGACATGGGTTTTCTCACACCCTACCAAAATTGTCTGTAATTATCCTGCTTGCCTCTATTCTTATCCACACTTTCTCTCCCCCCCCCCAGCATCCCTTCCCCTCCCCACCTTTCTTTGACACTGTCCCCTGGCTTCAAACACTTAACACCCAACCTTATCTACAGTAAATATCTGGGTTTTTTTTTGGTTTTTTTTCTCTACACTGTTTTAGCATTGATTCCTATGTAAATCAGTATTGCTGACCTGAAGAAGAGAGGAGAACTCTCGAAAGCTTGTCCTATGACATAAATTGTTAGTCCAATAAAAAAGGTATCACCTAATACTGAAGAACTCATTTATTCTGCACTATCGCAACTGGACTAACACGGCTACTTTCTGCTTTATATATATATATATATATATATATATATATATAATTACAAAATAAATAGATGATACCGTTCTGTGGCTAACGAAATGCTTTTATTTGTGCGAGCTTTCGAGATACACTGATCTCTTCTTCCGGCGATGTTACAATGAATGAAGCAAAAGGTAAACTTAAAAACAGTGTCCCTTGGAATGTTATCTGTGCTGTTCCTTCCCCCGGTTGTGAAGCTCGGCTAACACGGTACTGATACCTCTACATGTATATATATATATATATATATATATATATATATGTATATATATATATATTATTACTTTTAACTAATACTATTCCTTCCATTAAACTGGTATAATATCTAGCAGTGCCCACAAATTAAGTTCTTCACATATAATGTAGCTACTGTATACTTAAGACTATTAGAAAGTGAAGACCTAAGATCATCTCAGAGGTGGCGGACAAAAAAATATTAACTGTATAGGGATGTCTAACTATCAAGTACCTGAGCATTTACAATGCTGCATTTTTAATTGCTGCGGAGGGGCAAAATAGGAAATACCTCCATTAAAAAAAAACACCTGTTTCTCCTTTTGTAAATTACCTAATGGTTCAATGAGTGTTACCTCGGGCAACACAGGCAAACAAGGAACAAAACTCACGAGAACAAGCTTCATAAATGCTGATCGGTAGAAACATCACGTAATCTAAGAAATTGCCCTGGTTTTCAAGGAATTTGGCTGATTTTCATTTTCTTAAATAGCCCCATACAGTATATACAGTATTTTTGCTAAGTTTTACATTAGTTTAAGCACTTGTGGGAAAAATGTACACATCTCTTCTTCAATATAAAATTACACATTTATTTTTCACTATAGCAAAGTGGAAAATAAAAGCTGACTATCCCATTATATGTGTTACGCAGGTTAAATTTAGGTTATATTAAGGTGACTTCATCTTTTCTATTTTTGGTCATGTATAATGAGGGCAATTTCTAAAAAAGTTTTGCACCAATAACATATATTAACTAAAAACTCACATCGATGTATAACAGGTGTATGCCTGAAGCAAATTTAGGAGTAGATAGTTGACAAATTTGATTAAACATAATAATGTTTGCTCTGGTGGTACAGTATAACAGTAGCAAATGTTTGCTCTGGGTTATATGTGAATATGCATCGCATATGCCGTAATGTAATTTTGTGCCTTCAATTTTACACTGAAATGAAAATGAAAAACAAATTCGCCTGAAGCAGTATGTTCTTATATACTGTAATAGTTAGGCGGACCAGTTACTAGTTGCAGCTATTGACAGTAGGCGGTATTGTTTGTAACATTTTTAATAGAGAAGGGCAAATCTTTTGCTGACATTTGCCTTCGCCGTGAATTTGCCACTTCCTTTCAGTCTTGGATATTCAGGGCTCAGTCTCAAAAATGCACATTTGTCTTTTTTTTAAATCTTTTACTGGATATTTGCAATCACATTTGAAATCAAATGTTTTATATTAGTTTTGGGAGGAGTGTAAATAGGGGTCCAGCCACAGGTCTAAGCCATTGGGTTCTTGGGTTGGACTTGGTGTGGGCTATTTATTGGATGACTGCTACTGCTGCTGTAGATAGAGTTTTGGTAAAAACACCATGGACAATTTGCAGCTTGAATTTTAACACATTTGTCAATCTCTACATTTTAATTCAACCAAATGTATATCATACATCCACTTGTGAGATATGTGAGATCTCCAGAGCTCAGATACAAACTAAACAAGTCAAGTCACCTTGTAATAAGTTCAAAAAGTCCAAGAGAGTGTGCTAAACTACAGCAGTACTGCACATACAGGACAGACCCAACATAAAACACACCACAGATAACATATAAACAAAAACAAAAAATGAGGAGAGAAGAGGGAAAAAATAGGGGACCAATAGTATAATATGTATAAGTAATTATATTAGTATGAAAAAAGAATCTCACTTATAATCAAACTTGAAATATAAGTCTAGCAGTAAACAGCTTCATGGACACATTGGATCGCTGGATCATTCGTTAGATCTCCCAGGTTATTTGGGCTGGGCATCAGACTCTAGTAGCTGCAGTAATATCCCTGTGGCATCTCCACTCCCCAGCTTGCATCTGTAGAATCTGCTCCTTCCAGATATGCATGCAGACTCTACATCTCATTCATAATTTCTTCCATACCTCAGTGCCAATCACCTTCTGTATGCAGCACCTCCGCAATCTCACACACAATAGTTTGGAATATCCAAAACAAATGAAGCCAATCAGCTCTCTGCCTCTCCTTACTTTCCTTCCAACGCATTTCACTAGCAAACGTAACTTGTAAGGCTTGTAATGAGTGTCTTAAAAAGTAAAAAAAGGAAATTAACATTTGTATGCCTAAATGCACTAAGCTCCGTTAGGCCATTTAAAATAACACAATCTTAATAATAACGCTGTATCCACTAAATTCAACAGTGTAACATTAAGCATAGAGTTAACTATAACCGATGTGTGTGATACTGACATGCAAACTACAGGAAACCCTCCAGGAAAACGCAGATGGCAGATGCCTAACAACGCCACGTTCACAGAATCCCCACGGCCAGACTAATTTCCCATCCAGATTAACAGAGCGTGGGTGTAACGAGTGCACACCACAAACAGGATAGGGCCGCGAGGCTCAGGTGGGGATATTGGAAACACCAACCTACAACCGTGTAACCGCATCAGGAGTGCAGAGTGAAGGTCGTGTAGCCGGGTCAGGGTAGGAGAGGTCAGAAGGGTCGTGATACTCGCCGTGGTCTAGAATTGGAGAAGTCGGATGGTCGTTGTGCGTAGCCGGGGTCCAGGGGTAGAGAATGTCCAAATGCAATCCGAGGTCAAGGGTCATAGAAAGCAGATGTCCAGGTTCAAGCTGAGGTCAAAATGTACAAGAGAGCAAGACAGAATGCACAGAGTAACAGCAGGGCAGCAGGATGCTTGAGGCAAGCACTACGTAACATACTGTAAACAAAGTTTATGCTCAGCCAATTTGCATCAGGGGTGGCTGACCATATAAGGAACAGGTAGCCAATGGAAGAGTCTCTCCAGGCTGTGAGCAATGAATTATTAGATATAGACTGTCCACTGATAGGCAGGGGCAGAGTGTATCGCAGGTGTAGAGTACTTGATAGTATTAACCCTTTTCGTGTCCCTGGTAATGCGAACAGGAACATCCTCTATTGCATCACAGGAGGCGGTGGAGGCGGAGCCTAGGTCCGGTCCTGGTAGGAGTAATGTGGCACTGGTGCGTAACGCACGTGTGGGGAGTTTCACCTGAGATGTCACGGGGCGGGGCCTAAGCCCGATCTGTGAGGTGTCCCCCAGCCTGGCAGCCCGACTCCTGTGCACACCCTCAGAGTGAGGCGCGTCACTCAACACGTCACGGGACACGTTACAGGGGCGGGACCAAGGTCCAATCCTCACAGTGGGTCCCTGCTTCTGAATGGCACTCCCGCTGTGTTAGTCCTACTGGGTTGCATCAGTTTGGAAGAGATGCACAGTGAGAGTAGGCAGAATCAGTCCATCTCTGCGCATCTCTAAAAGGCAATCACAATGTTTTTATTTTATTTTAATTACATAATATTGAAGCAGGGGGGACCACAGCTTCGAGGCCTGTGACGTCACATTTGACTGTCAAATGGTACATCCACCAATCCGATATACCATGTGATGGCTTCCATTTTTTTTGCTGAAGTGACATCATCTTAAACGGAGGGAAGCATATGCTACCTGATTGGCTGGCTTCCCTGTCTTTAAGGTGATGCCACATTAAAAAAAAAAAACATTTTTTAAACAAATGGGCAAAAACGCTATTAGGCATTTGGCTACTAGTGCTTTTGCCCATTTGTGTGTTTTGATGGGGTAGAGGGGATGGGGGCAATTGCCCCGGGACAGGTGGTTAGGCCAACCAGGAGGGTTGCGGGAGGAGCTAACCCTTCCATTACCTTAGCAGTTACAACCATTAAGGTAATGAAGGGGTTAAACCATCCTGCAACCCTCCCGGATTCACCCTTCACCCACCCCATTAAAACACAAGTAACCCCTTAATTACTTAAAGGGTTGCTGGTGTTTTAATGGTTGGGCATCGGCGTTTACATGTTGGTGCAGAAGAGGAAGAGGATGCCTCCATCTTGGCAGGGATAAGTAAAACATTTATTAGTTTAATTTGTAATGTATTTTACTGTATATATTTTACAGTATTTGAATGGGCAAAAGCGCTAGTAGACATACTTTGCTACTAGGGTATTTGCCCATTCCTTTGTGGGAGGAGTAGGGTTTTTAGGGGGAGGAGGAGTGGGTGAAGGGGGTAGTTACCCCGGGGTAGGTAGTAGTTAGGCCTCTCGCTTGAGTAGTCGGAGGGGTTAACCTCTTCATTACCATTATTCTTATTTGCAGTTACTACCGCAGCCCTCCCGGTAGGCCGAACCACCAACACTGGGGAAACTTCACCTTTTACCCACCCCCTCTACCCCCAACAAACCAGGTACTATGGTTTAACACCTTCATTAGGCTAGCCACTAAGGTAATGAAACTGCTTTTATTTTATTTTAATTACATAGGATTGAAGAAGAGGGTCTCCAGAGCAGAACCACATTCATTTCAGCCCCCGGGACCCAATGCTTCCCGAGTTACAGGCCCTGGTATGGGGTGCCAGTATCTCCAGCAAGTTTAATTTTCCTGTGTCACATGACTGGACATTTAAACTGGGCAGAGATACCGACATCCCATACCAGGGCCTGTATCTCAGGAAGTAAGGGGTCCCCAGAGCTGAAATGAATGTGGTTCAGCTCCGGAAAACCTCTGCTTCAATCCTATGCATTTAAAATAAAAGCAGCGCCATTGCCTGGTAAAGGTGCGCAGAGAGAGTGACTGATTCTGACTACTCTCACTGCACATCTCTTCCAGACTGAGGCAGCCCGATTGGATTAACACAGCGGGAGTCCCATTCAGAAGCAGGGACCCGCCGTGTTAATCGTGATGGGCAATTCCCCTCTGCTCTGCACTTTGCTGTCAACGTTCCACATTTGGTCCGCGGTTCACCAGCACATGTGCTGGGGCAGGTTGGAGAAAAAGCCGTCTGCATCTGTATATGCAAATGAGGCATTATGCTGTTTTCTTCTATTAACTAAAGTCAGCTAAAGGTTACCATTGGGACTTAGTTACATTACTGCATATAAGTCAGCTCTAAACTTTGTGTTACTCCCATCCAGAACCTGAAATAAGGGTTCTGAAAGGGTGAAAAGCCACAGTTAGCATTATTCTCTAGTGTTATTCCCCTCTTCTTTACTCTCTCTCCCCCCTTTTTTAGGGTCTGCACAGGGTGTGATTTACATAATGTCACGTTGGAAAATAATTCAACATTATCCTACAATAAGGTGACATTAACCATATTCTAATGAGATGTAGTACGGCCGTTGTTTTTGCATAAAATCAGGTTTGTCAATATAGACTTAACCTTAACTCAGGGGACATAACAATGTTCCTGTTTTAGGTAACTTTACGTTATATTCCCAGATTAAATGGAGCTCAAAGTGTTGTCTCCATTGATTTACTTATTAAAATATTTGAAAGGATTTTTGGTACTTTTATTTTTCATTTATATAATTTGTTTTGACAACAGTTAAAACAATACATGACACCATACATTTGTTAGAATGGTGGATATGATCAATTATTTGCTTCCGAATGCTACCATTTTGATGATAGCCTAGCTTAATATTTACAATGCATTGTGGTGGTATAGTACAGGTGTGAGCAAACTTTTTACACCCCCCCCTCATATTTCATTCGTGATATTAGTCGGGCCCCTGCCTGATGTAATCCAAATCATGTTACTTTTTTTTAAGTGAAACTTCTTTAGCGGCACCTACCACATCAGCAAAATTCCCTCTCAGTGAATGCAGTTGATTGATGCGGTAGTCAGTGGTGACGGAAGCGACGTTATTGCTGGCAGAAGAGACCGTCAATGTTGCCAGCAGCCAGCAGGAGTCACCAGAGAGGAGGAAGGCAGCAACACACAAACAAACACCCACACTGAGCTGCCAAACACCCTCCGCCGAGTGAGCCACAAAACACGTCCCCCATGAACCGTCAAGCCCCCCACCCCCTCCGTGAGCCGCCGAGCATCCCTCCGCCCCCCCAAGCCTCCGGGTACCCCCTCCTGCCCCCTGTTAACTACCGGGCACCCCCTTACGCCCCCCAGTAAGCTGCCGAGCACCCATCCCCCCTCATGAGCCACCAAACATACCCTCTCCCCCCCAATCAGCTGCCGAGCACACAGTGAGCTGCCGAGCACACACCCCCTCCACCCCCAATAAGCCACCGCGGAACGCCCCCGTGTCCCTGTACTCCGCCAGAGGGCTGGCTCCAACAGAAGGCACCAGCAGCAGGACACATCCGGGGGGAGAGTAGGGGATGCTCTGGGTGGGGGTTCAAACATACCCCCTCCCCATGTCTCCTTACCTCCGCCGGAGGAGGGGAGTCAGGAGAGAAGGGGCCCAGGACCCTGAGAATAACACACACACACACACACACTGACTGACACAGACACACACAAGGAATTCAGTTACTATAAATATAGAAGTGCAAATAGCTAAAAACATGCATTCTCAGTTAAACTTCTTTGCGTTTTGGCACTGAAATTGTGTTTTGATTATTAATTAAAACATCACTGGTGTCCGAGCGGGAGCTGCAGAAACTTCCCCAGTGGCGTCGGGTTCTAGCAGGGATTCTGCATGAAATACTCTGCCTACTACGAAAAACTTTTATGTCTGTGTCCAGGCTCAGCATCCACTGAGCTGAAGTCCATAGACATTTCCATGCTTCTCAGCTCTCCCTCGGGCCAAAGACTTACCTATTTCGGCTGCGACAGTGAAGATCCCCGGAGTTGGTCCATCTGCAGCTTTGGCGGAGCGGCCATCTTCTTCGGCTCCTTCCCCCCCGAGAGTGGCGGGAACTCTGCCGGAGTTCGCGCCTTTGCAGAGAGGCAATACCCGATGACGTCACATCATCGCGAGAACACAGCGAAACGCGGATCAGGAAGCAGTCAGCAGCCAGCAGCCAGCAGTCAGCAGTCAGGCCCCCACCATAGCCGTCCAGGGCGGCGCCTGCCCGGGACGAGCGATGACTGCTCAGGAGTTCCCCTATGCTGCAGTTGACCCCACATAGACCAGGGAGAGGAGGAGTCCCCCCCTATTGCAGACGAGTCCCACATACAGTACACTCTGTAATATGCCACCAGTGACTTAAAGATTTTATTAAAGTCTATTTGGATCCTGGGACATGACGAGAGGGGGGAGGGGGAGGGAAGGGGGGAGAGGGGAGGGAAGGGGGGAGAGGGGAGTAAGGGGGGGAGGGGAGTAAGGGGGGGAGGGGAGTAATGGGGGGGGAGAGGGGAGTAAAGGGGGGGGAGAGGGGAGTAAGGGGGGGGAGAGGGGAGTAAGGGGGGGGGGAGAGGGGAGTAAGGGGGGGAGAGGGGAGTAAGGGGGGGAGGAACGAGGGGAAGTTAAGATGAGGGCAAGAAGGGAGAAAGGAGTGAGAGAGAAAGGGAGGAGAATTAGGAGAACGAGGAGTAAGAGAAGGGGGAGGGATACTAAGGGGGGAAAGAGGGGGGATTGTGGAGAGAGAAAGAGGGGGAATGAGAGGGTGAGAACAAGGTGGGAGGGGCGAGGTAAGAGATAGAGGGTGAGACTCAAGTAAGGTGAAGAGAGTAGAACGAAGAGAGTGGGGGACGTAGAGCAAGAGAGAGGGGAGGTAGAGACGAGAAAGAGGAGGATGAGAGGAAGGGAATAGGGGGAGGGAGAGCAGAGAAAGCAGGACACAGATAAGACATAATGGGCTGGATAGAAGCAATACACGTTAGGACAAGATGGGCTCACAGAGGCGAGTGGGTACGTCCAGTTTTATTATAGTTAACATTGTTAAAACCACTGTTATTATTATATTTAGGAGTGTTAGTGTTTATGTTTAGGTTATAGCACTAAGGTGCAGGGGAAATTAGTGTGTAAACAGAAGTTACCTCTAGCGGCATAAGCTGCAAAACATGTTATATATGCGGATTAAACTAGAGTTGTATTCTACGCCGGGCCGGTGGGGGCTCCCACTTGCGCCGGGCATGCGTACTATGGTGCAGCTGCCAACATTCTGGAGCTGTACTCAAGTCCCAGGGAGGTCAGTCCCTACTAAGGGGATTAGACCCCATGTTCCTAGGGAATTAACAAACCTACCCTCTGGGCACAAGAGCCGAACTCGGGGGCTCCCGAGGCGAGCTCTTGCTCTATTTGATTTCTTACATTGTATTCTTATTTTTCTCTGTTTTAATTTGTTTTTTTTATTTTGCTCCCCATGTGACTCTCCTTGTTCAGTAAACCTACCCTCCCCTCCCCCTCCTTCCCATCCCCTCCCACCCCCCAGAAGACGAGAGAACATCCCCGGACGAGGTAAGAATTCCTTTAGAGGCAACACGGATTCTGACGCACATCTGCAAACCCCTAGACACACCAGGATGGGTGAGTACATATATATCATAGCGAAACAATGGTCAAGATATACAATATGGCATTGACACTACTCTCGCACAATGTCAAAGGCTTTAATAACCAGATTAAAAGACGGATAGCCTTTTATGACTACAAGAGGAAAAAGGCAGACATATTGTTATTGCAAGAAACGCACTTTAGCAGCACGAACACACCCAAATTCCTAGATAAGGGTTTTTCCCATTTCTACATATCCTCAGCCCCAGTGAAGAAACGAGGAGTAGCCATCCTTTTCAACAATAACACACCATTTGTGGCCCAGACAGTTAAAAAAGATAGAGACGAGGTCACGTGACGACGGGGAGGTGAATGGCTGCTTAGTACCTGAGCTCCATTCCCACCGGCACTAGTTATATCAATAACTACAGCAAAATCGCGACAACAGCAACACAACCAGCAGTAAAGAATCTCTAAACATACCAGGATGGCTTCTAACAAAACAGTTCGAAGAAAAACCCAGACAGTCTCTACTTATTTCAAAAAAGGAGAGACAGCACAGGGAGACAGGCCTGAATCCCCTGCACAACCCACCATGACAGACCATGAGGGAGAAAATGCAAGTGCTGCATCGGACGACATGGATGTAATGAGGCGCAAGGATATGAAAGCTTTCTGCGCTGAAATGAAGCAATTTTTTACAACAGAACTTTGGGCTCTCAGGAAAGATATGGATGCCATAGGTGAGCGAACAAACTCCCTAGAGGTTAAGTCTGATGAGACCGTTACTGCACTGGCACAAACTCAGAAACAAGTAACTAAGCTGAGGGACCAGGTCAGATTCCTAGAGGAAAAGATTGAGGACTCTGAAAACAGGGACAGAAGAAGTAATATCCGTCTAAGGGGGGTCCCTGAGACTGTCACCGACCCAGAGGATTTTGCCACCAAGTGGCTAGAACAACTCTTCCCTGACAAGACGGACCGTGAGCTCCTGTTAGACAGATGTCATCGCGCCCTGAGAGGAAGACCTCAGGCAGGGGACCCCCCAAGAGACATTGTTATCAGGTTCCACCATTACCGCACAAAAGAAGAGGTATGCAAGATATCACGGGACACTAAACATATGGAGTTTGATAAAGTTGCTCCCCATGTGACTCTCCTTGTTCAGTAAACCTACCCTCCCCTCCCCCTCCTTCCCATCCCCTCCCACCCCCCAGAAGACGAGAGAACATCCCCGGACGAGGTAAGAATTCCTTTAGAGGCAACACGGATTCTGACGCACATCTGCAAACCCCTAGACACACCAGGATGGGTGAGTACATATATATCATAGCGAAACAATGGTCAAGATATACAATATGGCATTGACACTACTCTCGCACAATGTCAAAGGCTTTAATAACCAGATTAAAAGACGGATAGCCTTTTATGACTACAAGAGGAAAAAGGCAGACATATTGTTATTGCAAGAAACGCACTTTAGCAGCACGAACACACCCAAATTCCTAGATAAGGGTTTTTCCCATTTCTACATATCCTCAGCCCCAGTGAAGAAACGAGGAGTAGCCATCCTTTTCAACAATAACACACCATTTGTGGCCCAGACAGTTAAAAAAGATAGAGACGAGGTCACGTGACGACGGGGAGGTGAATGGCTGCTTAGTACCTGAGCTCCATTCCCACCGGCACTAGTTATATCAATAACTACAGCAAAATCGCGACAACAGCAACACAACCAGCAGTAAAGAATCTCTAAACATACCAGGATGGCTTCTAACAAAACAGTTCGAAGAAAAACCCAGACAGTCTCTACTTATTTCAAAAAAGGAGAGACAGCACAGGGAGACAGGCCTGAATCCCCTGCACAACCCACCATGACAGACCATGAGGGAGAAAATGCAAGTGCTGCATCGGACGACATGGATGTAATGAGGCGCAAGGATATGAAAGCTTTCTGCGCTGAAATGAAGCAATTTTTTACAACAGAACTTTGGGCTCTCAGGAAAGATATGGATGCCATAGGTGAGCGAACAAACTCCCTAGAGGTTAAGTCTGATGAGACCGTTACTGCACTGGCACAAACTCAGAAACAAGTAACTAAGCTGAGGGACCAGGTCAGATTCCTAGAGGAAAAGATTGAGGACTCTGAAAACAGGGACAGAAGAAGTAATATCCGTCTAAGGGGGGTCCCTGAGACTGTCACCGACCCAGAGGATTTTGCCACCAAGTGGCTAGAACAACTCTTCCCTGACAAGACGGACCGTGAGCTCCTGTTAGACAGATGTCATCGCGCCCTGAGAGGAAGACCTCAGGCAGGGGACCCCCCAAGAGACATTGTTATCAGGTTCCACCATTACCGCACAAAAGAAGAGGTATGCAAGATATCACGGGACACTAAACATATGGAGTTTGATAAAGTGAGATTCCAGGTGTTCCAAGACCTGTCCCCTGCCACGCTGGCCAAAAGAAAATCCCTAGCCCCCATTACAAGAATTCTGAGGGACCAGCAGATTAGATACCGGTGGCTATTCATATGTGCAGTAATGGTGCTGCGGAATGGGGTAGCACATACCTTGAGACGCCTGGAAGACGGCGAGGGATTCCTCGGCAAGCTGGGCACAGGGGGAGCGGCGGAGGTCTTGCGGGCGTCCCCACGAGCAGAAGCAGGAGACGCAGACGTACCCTTACCCACATGGAGCAAAGCGGGGGCTCCGCGGTTGGCGGCAGGAGCAACGGGATCAGCAGCGGCCCATAACTGAGTTCTCACCCCATGAAATTTGGAAGTGCTCAAGCAAAGAAATAATCATATAAAAGGGATCCCTTTTGGTGTTCAGAACCTTCATCATGTCATTTTGCCTTTTCGTTTTACCTTCCAGCTGGGGTGTTTCAGCTGCAGTGTCTTGCTTCACCCGGAGGGAGGCATCGTAAGCGCGTCCTCCGGTGACCCAGCTACCCCCCCCCGCTCCTGCGACTACCCCCCCGCTCCTGCGGCTACTCCCCCCCCTCACCCCACTACTGCAGCTATCCCCCCCCCCCCTCACCCCACTACTGCAGCTACCCCCCCCCCTCACCCCACTACTGCAGCTACCCCCCCCCTCACCCCACTACTGCAGCTACCCCCCCACCCCACTACTGCAGCTACCCCCCCCCCACCCCTGCAGCTACCCCCCCCCTCACCCCACTACTGCAGCTACCCCCCCCTCACCCCACTACTGCAGCTACCCCCCCCCTCACCCCACTACTGCAGCTACCCCCCCACCCCACTACTGCAGCTACCCCCCCACCCCACTACTGCAGCTACCCCCCCTACTGCGGATGCCCCCCCGCACTTGCGGATGCCCCCCCGCACTTGCGGGTGCCCCCCCGCATTTGCGGGTGCCCCCCCGCACTTGCGGGTGCCCCCCCGCACTTGCGGATGCCCTTCCGCACTTGCGGATGCCCTTCCAGACCTGCGGCTGCTCTCCCGGACCTGCGGCTGCCCTCCTGGTCGCGAGCGGGTCCGTCGCTGACTTTTGGAGGGCAGCCATATTGCCTCTATCCCTCCCTGTGCTCCGCGGGAGCGGCTCCGGTTTTCGCGGGCTTTGCCGCTGACGTCACTGCCAGGCGACGAGCCAGGGGCCGCTCTCTCGCGAGAGGACGGCGCGGCCCCACGTGACTGCGCACATTGCAGGGAGACTCTGCCCGAGATGCAGAGGGGGACGGTCCGCGATAGCGCAGGGGCCGGGGACACGGGGGGAATGCAGAGAGGTGGGGGCTGAGATCGGGGGATGAGAGGAGGATGAAAGGGGGGAGGAGGATGAAAGGGGAGGGGGAGGAGGATGAAAGGGGAGGGGGAGGAGGATGAAAGGGGAGGGGGAGGAGGATGAAAGGGGAGGGGGAGGAGGATGAAAGGGGAGGGGGAGGAGGATGGAGGGGGAGGATGAGGATGAAAGGGGGGGACGAGGATGAAAGGGGGGAGATGAAGGGGGGGAGGACGAGGATGAAAGGGGGGGAGGACGAGGATGAAAGGGGGGGAGGATGAGGATGAAAGGGGGGGAGGATGAGGATGAAAGGGGGGGATGAGGATGAAAGGGGGGGGGGATGAAGATGAAAGGGGGGGGTGAGGATGAAGGGGGGGGGGGGAGGATGAGGATGAAAGGAGGGGGGAGGAATAAGATGAAAATGGGGGAGGATGGGGGGGGATAACGAAAGAGGGTAAAGAAAGATTCAATTCACTTGTCACCATCTGACGCGGAGCCCTTCCCAATAAAGTTTCAATGAGGCTCTGTATGTTATGTTATATGTATGTTAGATGGTATAGAATATCTGTTGCTTCTGTTGTATATGTTGTAGGTTATATATGTTATTTATGGTTCATATGTTATATAGGGTTAATGGGGTTAAATATGTTAAATATGTTCATTAAATCATTAAATAATTGGGTTCATTCAAATGCTGGGTATATGCATGTATATATATGGATATGCACTCACTATAACTTAGGTACTGCTGTAAGTCGTTATAAAGTTAAAAATCACGCTACAGTTTAAGGTTAAGTTAGTTATCAGTTTTGCGCCGGTGGGATTCACCCACGATGTCGTACATGTGTTCCTCATATAGGTCCCTGACGAATCAGGACCTCAAACAAGTCCCAGGGGGGTCGGTCCCGGGAAGGGAAAGCCGGCCATTTTGGAAGGTCAGGCATACCGACCTGCCCATTGGGCGTCAGACTCCCACTCGGGGGACCCCGAGGGGAGCTCTGGTTTTTCTTTTATTTTTTTTCATTATTACAAAGCGATTTAACTTATGTTTCCAATTTTGCTTTACCCCTTATGTGTTTTCCCTTGTACTGTCTCCTCCCTCCCTACCCCTCCCAATCCTTTCCCCACCCGGCCGGGGAGGATGCCGACCTAGACGGAACACAAGAACTTTGCCGGATGGTAACACCAAAAACGTCCGCCAGTTGAACAAGGGACAAAGTGGACAGGGTGAGTCATCAAACGTTAGTTTGTTACACTTCTCACACATTAAGTGATGGCGTTAACCCTTATATCACATAATGTTAAGGGCTTTAATAGCCCAACCAAGAGAAAAATAGCTTTCACTGACTATAAACGAAAACACGCAGATGTCCTAATGTTACAGGAGACTCATTTTAGCAAGACCAACGCGCCTAAATTCCTAGACAAAGACTATGCCCAGTTCTACCTTTCCTCCGCACCGGTTAAAAAACGTGGAGTGGCCATCTTGTTCCATAATAAAATCCCATTTGTAGCCCAAACTATTAAAAGAGACACAGAGGGATGCTTTGTTATACTAGTGGGCACGATACGGGAGCAATGCATCACAATAGCCACAATCTATGCCCCCTGCGAGCAGGACGCAGTCTTCTTTGAAGACTTTTTTCGGACTCTACGCACCGTCGCAAGGGGCGGCGTAATACTCGCAGGGGATATCAACATGGTCATGCAACCAAATCTAGACAGATCAGGGAATACGGGCACAGTACATAAAAAAGTGGGGACCTCTTTACGCAAGGGCCTCAAAGACAACCAACTGACTGACATATGGAGAGAACTACACCCGACTGATAGGGACTATACGTTCTATTCCCACCCACACGGCTCCTACAGCAGAATTGATTATTTTTTCGTCTCTTGCCAACTGGTTCCTATGGTCTCCCGAGCTGGGATCCATGATATTTCATGGTCTGACCATGCACCGATAGAGCTAAGGTGCGAGCACATTCGAACAGGCAGACCAGGAGCGAACTGGAAGCTCAACGAATCAATCCTAAAAATTCCTGAGATTTATGAGACAATAAAGGAAGAAATAGTTCAATTCTTCCACACAAACACAGGCTCTGTAGATTCCCAGTTTGTATTATGGGAGGCTCACAAAGCGACGCTGAGGGGCATACTAATTAGCACCACAGCTAGGAGAAAACGGGAAAGGGACTCAAAAATTATGAAGCTTCAATCGAGATTACATTCCCTTACATCACTCCATAAGAGTAACCCAGACCCGCAAACCCTACAAGAATTGAAAGATACCAAAATTGAACTAAACATGTTGTTGACCTCCAGGGCAGATAACGCGCTGAGTTGGTCTAAGAGGAAATTTTACGAAAAAGCGAACAGGCCGGATACTATGCTGGCTCGAGCGTTAAGAGACAGACAAGTGAAGTTTAATATCCAAGCTATACGCTTAAAATCAGGTACCCCCACGGCCAACCCTAAGAAAATAGTAGAAGAATTTGGTTCGTTCTATGAAACACTATATAATGGAGAGAAAGTGGCACATAACGCTAAAACGAGCGAGAAGCTGAGAGATTTCTTAGCCAGCTCAAAACTAGGGAGATTGACAGAGGCAGAGAGAGAGGCCATGGGCGCTGATTTCACTATAGAGGAGGTGTCACAAGCCATTAAGGAACTCAAACCCTCAAAAGCCCCAGGGCCAGATGGCTTCTCGGGGCTATACTATAAGAAATTTGCCAAAGTACTAGCCCCTAGGTTGCTCCACGTGTTCAATGCAATATTAGCAGGAGCCCCCATCCCCAGAGAGATGTTACAGGCGTCTATATCATTAATCCATAAACCAGGTAAAGATCCGCTGGACTGCAAAAGTTATAGGCCCATATCCCTAATCAATACTGATATTAAAATATACGCTAAACTATTGGCCAATAGATTATGTCTAATCCTACCCAGACTTATACACCCAGATCAGGTCGGATTCATTAAAGGCAGACAGGCAGCGGACAATACCCGGCGATTTATTGATCTGGTAGAATTGGCCACTAAAAATAACACACAAAGTATGCTGTTAAGTCTGGATGCAGAAAAAGCTTTTGATAGGATAGACTGGCCTTACCTGAAGGAGACGCTTGCGGCATTTGGCTTTGGGGATCAGGTGAGTAGAGCGATTCTCTCGCTGTACTCAGGACCTACCGCCAGGGTAATACACCAGGGCTTTCCATCTCTCCCCTTTCAAATTAAGAGTGGCACGAGACAGGGATGCCCATTATCCCCTCTCCTGTTCGCTCTATGTATAGAACCACTGGCGGCGCAAATTAGAGGCAACCCGGACATCTCAGGGTTAAACGTATATTCTCAAACACATAAAGCGGCCCTGTACGCAGATGATATCCTACTAATTATTTCAAAGCCCCTCACCTCCTTGCCAAACCTATTGGATTTATTGGACAGATTCTCGAGCATTTCGGGATTTAAAATAAATCAAGCTAAATCTGAAGCCCTCAACATCAATCTCCCTAGACACGTAGAGAAGTTATTGCAACTGAATTTTAACTTCCACTGGCAACAGAAATTCATAAAATATCTAGGAGTCCACATAGCCAAGAACACCAAAGACATCTACAATGCAAATTACCCCAACCTAATTCGGACGTTGATAGCTGACCTCCATAAATGGTCCTCTATACGAATATCCTGGATAGGTAGGATACATAGCGTCAAAATGAACCTACTCCCCCGTATCCTATACCTTTTCCAGACGTTACCAGTGCCACTCAGACTGAAGGATTTGCTCTCACTTCAGTCTGCAATCTCTAAATTTATCTGGGGAGGGAAAAAACCGAGAGTCAACAAATTAAATATGAAAAGATCTGTCCTAGCAGGGGGCCTAGCGGTACCCTGCCTGCTCTCATATTACAAAGCGGCTCAATTAAGCCAAATTGTTCAATGGTAATCCAGTACACATTTAAAACGGTGGGTGGAATTAGAGAGTGCTGCCTGCGCTCCTTTAAAAATACGCAACTTGATTTGGCTACCTAAAACAGCACGACGATCTGCTAACATGCCGCTTTCCTCAATGACCAACTCGTTGTCTATCTGGGAGGCTAATAAGACTAAATACTCTCTCACAACGAGTAATTCTTCGATGTCCCCAATTTGGAACAATCCCAAGTTCGCTCCTGGCCTTCTGGAGGGAGATGCATCAATTTGGAAACATAAAGGTTATATACGAATTAAAGATCTGGAGGGTTACAATAGCAAGATTAAAACGTTTGATCACGTCAGAGAAGAAAAAGATATACCCCACTCAGAATTTTTTAGGTACCTCCAGCTTCGAGCATTTTATAACAAATTTGCCCCATACCCCCCCCTGACGTCATTCGAAAAGCTCTGTCTGGCAGAGACCGACACAAAGGGACTCACATCACAATTGTACAAGGAAGTAGTTGATTCTGCGAGCTTTAGACAGCAGCCACCGTCATTTAGAACCCAATGGGAAAGAGACCTGGGAGAGACATTAGAAGATGACGAGTGGAACGCTATATATATGGCCACGGCAAAAAGCTCCATATGTACCACACTAAAGGAGAACGCATATAAGGTCCTAATGCGGTGGTACCTCACCCCAATGAAATTAGCCAAGTTCGTGCCTGGATCCTCCTCACTATGCCCCCGGCAGTGCGGAGGATTGGCCGATCTGTTACATATGCTGTGGTCTTGCCCGCGGATCTCCCCACTATGGGAAGAAATTAGACATTGGATACAGAGAGTCTTCGACCTCACTATTCCCCCAGACCCATGGCTATTCCTCTTGAATAGACCACTAACGGGCCTGTCCAAAGCAAACAATAAACTAATAGCACATTTTGCAATAGCCACACGGAGCGAGATAGCAGCACTATGGAAACGCCCCGAAATTCCAAGTATCCCAAAGATTCGAAATCGATTGTGGTTTATCTGCCAGATGGAAAAGTTGACGAGTCTAGTTAACGACACTGGCACCAATTATCTCAAAGTATGGACGCCTTGGCTGGCGCAGACGGATATCCCCGGGGTTGAGAGGAACACAATCTGGCTGTGATAGATGAAGGTGCGTTCTCCTTTAGGAGCGGAAACTCAGCTCACGACGACTACACAGACAAATAGACAGAACGCCTACAGAGGTGTTAAACTGGAGAGGACGCAACCCACAAAGAACCTTACTAGGAGCGGTGAAGAGACCTAGCACGAGTCGATGCTCCTCTTCCGGCCGCGCCACCCCTTTACCCCCTTCCTACCCACCTCCTTTTTTTTTTTTTTTTTTTTTTTTATTATTTTTTTTTTTTTTCTTTATTGATTTTGTGTTTGTCAATTTGAATCAATCGTACTATGTGAATTATGTTATTATCTTTATTGCTAGTCTACCCAAAACAATCCGGTCGAGTAGGGCCCGAAAAACCGGGATATGTCTCACAAGCTGACATACGGTACTGTCTATAGCGGAGATTAACACTAAAAATGAATGTAATGTATACTGTATTCTGTATCACTTGTTTGGAAAAATGCAATAAAATTTAAGTTACAAAAAAAAAAAGATAGAGACGGTAGATTCCTCATACTAGTAGGAACAATACACGAACAATGGATTACAGTGGCCACCATCTATGCCCCATGCATACAAGATGCAACGTTCTTCAGTAAATTCTTCCAAACCCTACAGTCGATAGCAAAGGGATGCGTTATACTGGCGGGAGACTTCAATATGACATTGCATCCGGGCCTCGATAGATCAGGAAGAGGGGGGTCAGATAATAAGAAAACAAGGGCATCCCTGCTCCAGGGTTGCAAAAACAACCACTTGGCAGATATATGGCGGGAGATGCACCCATTGGACAGGGACTACACGTTCTTCTCCCACCCGCACCACACATACAGCAGAATCGATTACTTCCTTATTTCATGTCGATTGGTTCCGATGGTCTCCCATACGGCGATCCATGATATTTCATGGTCGGACCATGCACCAATCGAGCTAAGGTGCAAGGATATCCGACTCAGCCGGCCGGGGGCGAACTGGAAACTTAACGAGGCAGTCCTTAAGATACCCGAAACCTGCGCGATGATCGGGAACGAAATAGAGCAGTTCTTCCGTATCAACACGGGCTCTGTTGAATCTCACGTGGTACTGTGGGAGGCTCACAAAGCTACACTACGTGGTGTCATTATTAGCATCACAGCCAAGCGGAAAAGGGAAAGAGAGGCCAAGATCACTGCTCTACAATCCAAACTACACACCCTAACATCCAAACACAAACATAACCCTGATATACAATTACTGCAGGCAATCAAAGACACTAAGATAGAATTGAATATGCTATTAACCTCCAAAGCCGATAATTCACTGAGTTGGTCCAAGAGGAAGTTTTATGAAAAGGCCAATCGACCGGATACGATGCTAGCCCGAGCGCTACAAAACAGGCAATCTAAGTTTAACATCCAAGCTATACGCTTAAAATCTGATATTTGTACGGCCAACCCACAGAAAATAGTAGAAGAATTTGGAGAATTCTATAGATCCCTATATGATGGGAAAAAAGTGGCACATAATCAATATACGAGCACAGCCTTAAGAGATTTCTTAGCTAACTCGAACCTGGGTAGATTGACACAGTGCGACCAACAGGCCCTGGGCGCTGACTTCACATTGGAAGAGGTATCCCAGGCTATTAAAGAACTTAAACCTTCAAAGGCACCTGGACCAGATGGCTTCTCAGGGCTCTATTACAAGAAATATGTGAAATATTTAGCCCCAAGGTTGCTCCACATGTTTAATGCAATTTTAGCAGGAGCTCCCATCCCCGAGGATATGCTGCGAGAGTCCATATCACTAATACATAAACCTGGCAAAGACCCGCTGGACTGCAAAAGTTACAGGCCGATCTCCCTAATTAACACAGATATTAAGTTGTATGCTAAATTACTGGCCAATAGATTGTGTCTTATCCTGCCCAGACTTATACACCCAGATCAGGTCGGGTTTATCGCAGGGAGACAAGCAGCGGACAACACCCGACGTATTATTGATCTGATAGAATTGGCTAACAAAAATAACACCCAAAGCATGCTGTTAAGTCTGGACGCTGAAAAAGCATTCGATAGGATAGACTGGCCATACTTACAAGAAACGCTCGCAGCGTTTGGCTTCGGGGATCAGATGAGTAGGGCGATTATGTCGTTATACTCAAACCCGACCGCTAGGGTGATACATCAGGGCTTCCCTTCACCTTCATTCCAAATCAAAAGTGGCACTCGTCAAGGATGCCCGTTATCTCCCCTTCGCCCTCTGTATCTAACCACTAGCTGCTAGAATACGAGCTAACCCGGATATAGCAGGGTTAAACGCTTACTCGCAATCACACAAAGCGGCCCTGTATGCAGACGATATCCTATTAATCATAACAAAACCCCTTACCACATTACCCAACCTATTTGACCTCTTGAGCAGATTTTCAAAGATATCTGGATTTAAAATTAACCAATCCAAATCGGAAGCACTCAACATTAACCTCCCCAGTCACACAGAAAAGCTGTTGAGGTTAAACTTCCAGTTCAACTGGCAACAGAAACACATAAAGTACTTAGGAATCCACATCACCAGAGAGGCCAACCTCATCTATAGCGCAAATTATCCCCAACTAATTCGGACTCTTAAAAAAGATCTATATAGATGGTCCTCCAAGAGGATATCATGGATCGGTAGGATACATAGTGTCAAGATGAACCTACTGCCACGTATCCTATACCTCTTTCAGACACTCCCTGTGCCACTTAAAACAACAGATATACTCTCGCTCCAAACAGAAATCTATAAATTTATCTGGGGTAGGAAAAAATCGAGAGTCAATCGCTCCAATATGAAAAGACCTGTTGCTGCTGGTGGTCTGGCGGTACCCTGTCTATTAACATACTATAAAGCGGCCCAATTAAGCCAAATTGTTCAATGGAACTCTAACCCCCAATTGAAACGGTGGGTAGATATAGAAAACGCCGCTTGCTCCCCAAAGGAGCTTAGCGGCTTGATTTGGTTACCAAAAACAGCGTTTAATCGCAGAGAGATGCCGCTCACCTCAATGACCAACTCTTTATCGATTTGGGAGACGACCAAATTTAAGAATTCCCTGACATCAAAACACTCGATGATGTCCCCCATTTGGAATAACCCAGCGTTCGCACCCGGCATGGTGGGGTCTAGTATCCCGATCTGGAAACAAAAAGGCTATTCACGAATAAAAGACCTGGAAGGAGACAACCAGAAAATCAAGACCTTTGATCAGTTAAGATTAGAAAACGAAATACCTCACTCTGAATTCTTTAAATACCTCCAGGTCAGAGCATTTTACAACAAATACGCCCCATACGCCCCTTTGAGAAAATTCGAAAAGCTCTGTCGGGCTAACTCTGACACAAAGGGACTTATATCGACAATATATGGGGAGGTAATCGGTTCTGCTGACCCCGAACAACAAATCCCCACATATAGGACTAAGTGGGAAACAGACCTAGGGGAAACCCTAGAGGAGGAGGAATGGAGCGCCATCTACTTGGCCTCTGCCAAAAGCTCCATATGTACCACTCTAAAGGAGAACGCATATAAGGTCCTCATGAGGTGGTACCTCACCCCTCTGAATTTATCTAAATACATACAGGGATCCTCCCCACTATGCCCCAAGCGGTGTGGCGGATCAGCAGATTTGTTACACATGCTGTGGTCTTGTCCAAAAATACTCCCGATCTGGGACGAAATCAGAAATTGGATCCAGAGGGTTTTTGACCTCACAATTCCCCCTGACCCGTGGCTGTTCTTGCTAAACAGACCAATGCCGGGCCTATCAAAAGCAAATTCCAAGCTAATAGCACATTTTGCACTCGCAACGAGATGCGAGATCACAGCACTGTGGAAACGCCCCGATATACCAAACATCCCAAAGATTCGAAATCGCATTTGGTTCATCTGCCAGATGGATAAGTTAACCAGTTTAGTTAACGACACTGGCGACAATTTTCTAAAAGTCTGGACGCCTTGGCTGGCACAGACAGATATCCCGGGGATTGAGAGTACCAGAATTTGGCATTAATATTAACAGATGCGTTCTCCTCTGGGGGAGTCAACATAGACAAACGGACACGCAACTACCGAAGAGGGACTAGACTCACTATATGCCCTCAAGATCAACCCGAGGACTGGATCTCCTTCCCTTTCCCCCCATTTCCCCCACAACTTCCCCCCTTCCCACACACCCCCTCCCCTCCCCCCCCACCCCGAGTTTTTTTTTTTTTTTTTTTTAATTTAATTTATTTATTACTATTTACGTATTTTATTTTATATATATATATATACATATTTCCATTGTAATTTAATCCTGGTTATTATTTTTATTATTGCTCTTACTATATGATTTATTCATACACCATGTGGCCGAGTAGGGACCGAAAAGCCATATGATTACATCATCTACACCAAGAGGCCTGAATGATCTACATTGTTATATGTATATCCAATGTACACAAGCTGCCATTTTAAACTCATATTTTATACTGTACATTTTGTATGCCTTTTCCAATAAAATTCAAGTTATAAAAAAAAAAAAAAACATCACCAGTACAAATACAATTTCTTTGATAAAACAGTGACAAAAGACAAAGAAGTTTCACTTAAAATGCGCATGATCAGCACACACGCAACTTTTTTATTAATCGGTATAACATTTGGAAAACAGTAAAACAATACAAATGTTATAGGTTTATTTTTCAATAAATCAGCATAGTAGTATAAGAGTATCACTCTTTGATAAAGGGATAACAGTCCTGAAACGCGTCAGAGTGTTTATCTGTACTCCTGATGACCACCAAATAAAGTCGTTTTTAACTGGAACTGGTGTGCAGCCCCCATTGTCTACAGCCGCAGTGCTCCGCCGTCGGACCCCATGGGACCACCCACTGTAGTATAAGATGATACTGACTGCTATTTTTTTCTCCTTCCCCCCCATCCTCTCCCTGATCCTCTCTCTACCCTCTTCATCTCCTCTCTTCCCCTCATAATTTCTCCTCCTCAGCTCTCTCTCCCTCTTCCTCAGCTCTCTCATCCTGCTCCAGCTCTATCCTCCTCCTCCAGCTCTATCCTCCTCCTCCAGCTCTCCCCCCCTGTGGATCAGGGTGGTAATAGAGGCAGGTGGAGAGAAGATGATGGTGACAGATTTCCAGAGTTAAGCAGAGGAGCAACCGGCAGAGTAGTTAGGAGTTGCACGGAGGCAGAGCAGGAAGGGGAGGAGTGCGCTATAGCAGCATATACACCGGAAGTAAGAAAGACTTACGGGTCGGACCACTGGGGCACGTTGCTCCCTGGCCACCCTGCTCTGACTCCATGCAACAACTAACTCCTCTGCCAGCTGCTCCTCTGCTTCACTCTAATGGCCAGTCACCATCATCATCTCCCCCTGCCTGCCCCACTCTGCGCCCCCCCCCTTACAAAATCTTGCAGCCCCCCAGTTTTCACACCCCTGGTATAGTAGAAGATCTTACACATTAGTTAATATTGCATTATTTTCTAATAAATGGTCCCACTGTGGTAATGGCATATGGCATGCCCCCTCTGCCTTTCATGCTCTTACACTAGAAAACAGAGACAACAAAGAAGAAATGTAAAGGCTGTTCAGAATAGGCAAATTAAAAGAAGTGTTAGATTAAGAAAATTTGTACCAGATATTCCAAGAGACAAATCTAGGTAAATCCATCTATAAAATAAATTTAAAATGCAATAGCCTGGGCTAGGAATGATTCATTGCATATTACACCAAGTATATTCCTTTATACTGACTCAAACGAAATCATCCTGTCAGTCGCTAGTTGGAGTTTCATCCAACAAAGCGAGCAGCATTCTGCTCAATATGCTCCTGCTGATGTCACAAAGGTGAAAGCATTTCCATTTTTGCGGATGCAAAGAGACTACAATTATATGAAGACACCCAAGGATGGTGAATTTTAAGATTAGAATAAGAAATAAGTCTTTATATTCTTAGGATAGCAACCTCCATCACAAAACCAAGATTTTTAAAAAGATGTAACTATCTTATTGATTAATTATGGGTATATAAAAAAGGATCATCAGGTTTTCGGGCTTAAAATCTGAGCCCCCCAAACTCTCCCACTTACATATTTAAATGTGTGTGGATGGATAGATAGATAGTTATGAAGAACATGTGAAGATTGTACAGTAGTTGAAAGCACAGAAAAAACCTGGAGGAATCAATTACAAAAAACAGGATAAGAAAATCAAATCAGACAAGCAGTTACTGAGAAAATGACAAGAAATGAAACAATCCCAAGATGCAAGAACAAGAATTGAAAATGCAGAACTTTGCAAGACTGAAGATGAAAGAAAATGTAATTTTGATATGATGAAGAAGACTATCAAAGATACCAAAAGCTTAAAGAAGATGAAACTGCAATTTATGATTGAGAAGAAGCAAATCATTGCACTCAAACAAAACAATGGATTACCAATAAAAGACTGTGCGCATATCATAAAGAGAGTTGAGGCTTTCAATATGAAATTATACATGCACATTGATAATACAGGCCACAATCCAGCAGAGACAGAGCGAGAAGTATCCGAAGACCCCCAGGGAAGGTGGAATTACAATGGATATCTTGAAAGGAGTGGGAAAGACATAGAGAAAATCCTTGCAAAACTCTTTCCACGCTGCTTGAAGAACATGACCATTCTAGAACAATGGAGCAAGGTCATGGTTATCCTCATCCAAAAGAAAGGAGACAAAAAAAGATGTCAAGAACTACATACCAATCACTCTATTTTCAATCAATCACTTACAAGATTTTTATAAATATACCCACTAATCGACTGCAACAGACCTTGGATTTTACCCAGCCTAGAGAACATACAAGATTTTGAAATGGATAAAACACAATGGATCCCATTCAAATACAAGAAATGATTTCCCGAAGTAATTAATATGAACTACCATTTAATTTAGGATTTGTAGATTACAAATAAACATTTGATTCTGTTTGTAGCTCAGTGGTTTTAAAGTATTAAGAAGACAAAGCATTCAAGAAGCGCTCATTGCTATTATAAGGAACATTTATGAGAATGCCACATCATCATTGATATTATAAG
This sequence comes from Ascaphus truei, assembly GCF_040206685.1. Taxonomy (NCBI): domain Eukaryota; kingdom Metazoa; phylum Chordata; class Amphibia; order Anura; family Ascaphidae; genus Ascaphus; species Ascaphus truei. The sequence continues at coordinate 80,946,394 of NC_134489.1, read as the reverse complement.
AAACATTTAAGAGAATGCCACATCAACTATTAGAAAACATGAAAACACATGCAAGATCAGGATTTACAAGGGAGTGTGACAAGGAGACACCATGTCACTAAAGCTTTTCCCAGCAACACTTAAAGAACTGTTCAGGACATAAACTTGGATAGAAAAGGGAATCCAAATCAATACTTGAGTCACATACTGTATGATTTGCAGATGACATTGTTATTTTTGCCACAAGTTCAGAAGACCTTCAGCAACAAAGAAAGTAAAAAGGTGGGCCTCCATATAAATCTCAGCAAGACCAAATTGATGTTAAACAAATGTGTCAACTCTACAAAAATTGAAATATATGGCGAAAGAAGTAGAACAAGGAAAAGGTTATGTCTACATTACCCAGTAGATCAATAGATGGGAACCTTTCGACAAAAATCAATAGTAGAATAGTAGATGGAGCCCATTTGAAAGAAACAAGACAATCGTACAAGGGAACCTTCAATGGTGTCTCAAAAGGAAAGTTCTTGACCAGTGTATCCTGCTTGTGCTCACCAATGGATCTGAAACTAGAACCCTAAATATGAAGACAATTCAGAAGCGTCAGACAACTCAAAGAAGTATGGAGAGATGCTGGGTATTACAGATTTAGCACAATCCAAGTTCCCCCTGGCTTCACTTGTAGCAAGTTGACTGCAGCCCAAGTGCTGCCATGATCACGGCCAAGCACGATCATGGCCCAGTGCAGGGGGAACTTCCCATAAGTATTAATGCAGTGGGGTCCCTGCTTCTGAATGGGACTCTCGCTGCGCTATGAAAAAACATCATAAAAATAGCCAAACTTTAATAATACAAATCACTAAAAAGAGAATACGATTAATGTAAAAACTGCACTGAAGGGAGAATTCTGATGAAGCAGTAAAAGCACTGTGAAATGCGTAGAGTGTGCAGAGACACAGGGAGAGAGGATCAGCTATGCTGTGCTGTCCTCCCACACACACATATGCCGGCACTGAGACGGAGAGGGCACAACATCATCAGGCTCTGACCGGAACCGGTACCAAGCCAAGTTGAGGGATTCTAGCTCTGGAGGGTGAGGGACCCCCAACACAATGCAGAGGGATGCCGTGTGAGCAGGTTGTCATCAGGCAAGCTGTTTATCAGTGGAAGTCTCTAAACGTCCAGCTACAAGCCTGCATAGGAACAGCAGAGCCTACGGAGCCTCACTGCAATATAATTTGCAGGCACAGATACCCCACAAGGGGTGAGCAATGCTCACTTGAACACCACAGGTTTTAGCACCATAAACAATGCGGTGTGGGAGGGATGTGATGGATGAATAATAATGGTATATCTAGCTACTTACACGGCCATGTGTAAGTAAATGGCAGGGACAAGGTTTCTTGACTCAATATCGTCTGTGTGCTGGATTGCACTCTGCTGCCTCTTTAGGGATCCCTCTCCAGATCGAGCTCAGTCAGGGTCCCCAGATGTTAGTCAGTACAGTAGAGCATAAATTGTGTATTAGATCAAAGTAACAAACATTTATTGCATAGTAAACTAATACACTCACACTTAAAATCCCAGTAAAGATCGCAGCTTGTGTCAGCATCCACCGCGTCTCGGATAGGCTCCAGTCACTCTGTCTGGACTGCAACTGAAACTTCTCCTGGAATGCAGGTGGCATGCACAGCTCTGGAGGCCACGATTTAATACACAATTTATGCTCTACTCTACTGACTAACATCTGGGGACCCTGACTGAGCTTGATCTAGAGAGGGATCCCTAAAGAGGCAGTGCAATCCAGCACACAGACAATATTGAGTCAATAAATCTTGTTCCTGCCATTTACTTACACATGGCCGTGTAAGTACCTAGATATACCATTATTATTCATCCATCCATCACATCCCCCCCACACTGCATTGTTTATGGTGGTACAACCTGTGGTGTTCAAGTGAGTATTGCTCACCCCTTGTGGGGTATCTGTGTCTGCACTTACTCTGTGCTCCCCTTATTGTTTGTTTGTTTTATTGTATTCTGAGGGTCCTGGATAGACCCATAGGGCCGAGCTGCAGCTGCTGGCCTTTGCAGTAGTGCACCTACAATCATAGTGCACGTAGAGGTCTGGTGTACAATAGTATTACAACCATTTTTTCTTATTATATGTCACTGAGAGCGCCGTAGTCTTCCTTTCACATGCCATAGGACTTGACCTGCAGATAAGCACTTTCACACACTCCCTTGAGTGCAGTTTTTACACTAATCTTATACTCTTTTTAGTGATTTGTGTTATTAAAATTTGGCTATGTTTATGTTTTTCTCCCGTGCGCTTCTATTCCACTATATTCAGGTGCATCTTTTTGTGGAGACTCAGGAGTTCCTTCTATTAAAAAGCAGCTAGCAGACATCAAGAGTTAATATACTTATATTATTGGATTGGTCCTCTTTTTTTATTAGCAGCGTTTGTTACATACTTTTAACCATTGGAGCGAATTATATCTATTCCCTTATTTATATATAAAATATATTTTGGCGCGACTCTGTGGCTGAGATGCTCTAGCAGCGGAACAGCTGAGAAGTCAGGTGCTGCGAGCTGACAGTCCAGGTACTTGGTGCACCGGGTCCTTGCAGATTTACTTAATTGAACTCTCAGCTCTCACTTGGACCTTGTGGATCTCACTTTTACCTTTTTAAATGTAAGTTGATGTATTTGTTGTGTATTTTATATTAAACATATTACTATTAATTTCTGGTGCGCTGTGTCTTTTGTTATATATATAAACTACATAGGTGAGACGGGACAGGGGCTAAACAAGAGAATGAATCTACATTGCCACAGCATCACACGCGGAACAAGAGACAGTCCTGTCGGCGAACATTTCTCTGACTCTGGCCATAATATGAATGATCTGAAGGTGGCCATACTAAAAGGTAATCTTAGAACATCGAAAGAGAGACGGTTGCATGAATACAAATTTATGCAACTGCTCGGGACACTTAGCGGTGGCCTAAACCAAGACCGAAGTTTTATGAGTCATTACTGACACAAGTGAACTCTCTTCCCATGAGTGCTAAAGGCCATGTCTATACATACTGCGCTATATGTATGCACACACAGCTATCTCTTAGGCTGCGCTTAAAGTGCCGTTGCGTGCGCTTATAGTAGGTGCGATGCGACAGAGAGACGTGAATGACGCTGGCGGCGCAAATTTTTGAAGCCGCTCAAATTTTATTTTTCGGAACCAATCAAAGACCTGGTCTCACACGATGTCGGTGGAAAGCGAATTACAACTTTCGCTAGTGGCGACGTCATCCATTGTGTTGCCGTCGCGCGCATTATAAGCGCGGCCTTACACATACATATACTGTATGTAATTCCAAACCAGTTATAACGCAGTGCTCGGGGTCCACATAATGAGAATGTGGGATCCATAATGGGATCGCGTTATAATCGCGAAATGGCCGCCGTGCGAGGACTTACCGACATCTGCAGCTCACTCCGCTCCCTGCTTCATCAGGCCACGTGCGCGGCGCACATCTCCCAGGTTTTTTTTTTTTTAATTATAACATTCAATGCTTTATTGCTAACAGACACACATACATACACACACCTCCCCCCTACACTAATAATTTGACCATACTATACAGATATATATATATATATATATATATATATATATATGGTTTGATCCACAGATAACATTCCAGGCTGTTTTAAAGTAAAAAAAAATAATTATTTTATATATATATATATATATACATGCACATACACATTAATTTAGCCTGTTTTATTATTTTCAACACTGGGGCAAGCTGCATTCGTGCACCCTGACACCAGAGGATTAACCTGTGGAAGGTCCGATATGGAAGCATGAACTCCCCGTAGCGCGACCACAGCTGGCAAAGTCACCAGAGCCGCTGCTTTTTGCTTTCTTAGCTTCAGCACCGGAGACAGCAAATCTTGCTACAACTGTACACACGTACTAGTGGTTGGTAATGCAAATAAGGTGTTAAGTCAGTGTGTTTAATGCTAATATAAACATGTTTTGAAAATGTTATGCATGATATAACCATACATACATGATATAACCATACAAAATCAAAATTAAAATCATTCATATATAAAAGGGCCTGGCCTTTAATGTACTATTCAACCATCCTGTTAACTTTTATTTTACCATTGTGTAACCTCTGGAGCAGTTATGGAAATACTATTCAAAACATTTGGCTTAAAACAGCAACTAGTAATTATCTGGGTCAAATCATAACGACATCAGTTATATACCATTTGAAATGCTTTAAATGTCTCTTTTTCCCACTTTATGCATTCTGAGGTTGTCAACTTATTTATTAAATGCATGACCTTAAGACAAGAATCCCGTTGGAAAAAAACACATTATACACAATTTAGCTTAAAAAAAAAACACCAGCTGGAAAGTGCAGACTATAGTTGTAAATAAATTAGTAATACGGACATAGCAATATATTAATAAATATATTAATAAATATCTGTAGCTTTCAATATGTGTTGTTTATAATTGTTAAAAAGTTGTCATGTCCTACTGTAATCGTAAACACATCTACAGTATTTGGCACAGGTATTCACAAAATAACACACAATTAATCAGGATATACAAGTTGCTGAAACTTTTCAGTCTTAACAATGCTCTTGGGACTATTGTCTCAATACATTCTAATTTAAATGCTGTGGGTAAGTTGGAATATAAATCATCATGCTTAAGTGCATATTGTAGAGTATTTAACACTTTTAGGAGGCTCTGCTGTATGACTGAGAATATATACAGAGAATATACACAGTAAAATACTCTGAGGGAAACAGAAAAACTTACTGTCTAAATCAAGGAAGCACAATCTTTTTCTCCTGTGCCACGCTGCCGGCTGTCCCCTTCTGTGCACCTTTCCCCCCTCCCCCCCCCCCCATCCCCCCAACATTGGTTCCGGCGTTCTGGGCATCATTTGACATTGTGTTGCCATGGCAACGCATCTCCAGAAGCCGTCTGAACCAAGGTAAGTGAAGTTTACAGAGGCCTTCGCCACTTCCCCACACCCCCTACAGATAATCTCGTGCCCCCCAGTTTTTGCACCCCTGGTCTAAATGAAACATTGAAAGTGATGATTATACACCTATATTTCCCTGTTTGTTAATGCATTTTCAATTGTTTCATACCTGTATGGGTTGAGTTAAAAAAAAATTAACATTTTTATTTGCAAAACTAAAGAAAAGACATAAAATACCCAAGTTATAATCCAGGGAGAGATCCCAGTACAAGCACTTGTACTGTATATATAGCCTTTGCTAATTAAGATTGTTGCTTTAATGAGAAGTAGTATAACACACATTTCACAATGCAGTAGCTTCAACTCACTTGAAATAAGTTAACTGTGTGTTATACAAACTTAATAAGAACTTAAGTAAATAGTTAAAAAAATAATGCCCCTAGTTAGATTTTTATAGACAAGTTATTTGAAATTACCATAATCCTACAAGTATTCAGAATAAATTCTGGGAATACAGAAGCCTGTTTGTGGGTGTAGGGCCTCAATTATCCTCCAAATTCAAAGCAGCAAATATTTAGGTTGTTGCAGAGAGTAAATACTTTTATTGTAATTAGGCTTTATGAGACCACTGGCATCCAAATGAAACATTGATACAGTTGGGAGGATCCAAGCTGAGTATAGAAAAAGTCTTGCAGTAGAGTTTTAAGGCCAAATGTATTTATCTTATCATTTGTCTTAAATTATATGTGAGATGGGGGGCTAGGGGGTGGGGAGTTAAACTGGATCAAAAATAAAAACCCTGAGTCAACCTGTGAAAAGCTGGTCTTCCATTTTAGATACCGCTTGGCAAACAGGTTATCAACTCTTATGCAGAATAGGGTGAATAAATAATATACCATGGGACTAAAGTTGGTTTTGGGAAAAATCTGGTAATTCCAAGGAATTTATGTATTCTCTCTCTCTCCTGCAACTGCTGCATGCTGACGGGCTCTGTAATTACTTGTATTGTCCTTGGTACCTCCAGCCCCTTCTAAAAAATCATACTCATATCCACTAGCTTAAAACCTAAAATTTCCACTTCAGTGTAAACATCAGTATTTATTGAATATAATAAAGAACGACGTAAAATCACTTGAACAAAACAATTTGTCTCCATAAATAATTTCAAATGCTTTAGTCAAAAACCTTGACTGCAAATAATGGGTTCATAAAACAATATACCTGACAGTAAAGCTAGGTTGATTGCTGCACTTATGGTTCACTTTTTCCATTTGTTTACATCAATATATTAATAGAGTGATTGTCACTGAATAGCTAAAGGCCATTGTTTCATACATTGGTACATAGACTATTTAAGATGAAAATCACTTTCTAAAAACCAGTAGCATTAGAAGGTTTTAGTTACCAAATATGGGTGAATTTTACTTAGCACACACACACAATACAAATTACAGTACAGTATGTGTTAAAAGCAGGTGAATTGTAGTGAGAGAGACATAAATCAAGAATGTTTTATTTACGAATTGTAAGTACAGATGAACAAAAGTATTTGACAGTGTAAACTCATATAATAAGGGAATAAGTTGCATGTTTACAGTTGGATATAGCTTTGTTGTAGGTTGGGATATGTTTTAATTGGATCTAAAGAAACTACAGTGTGCAGAGCTTTTTTTAAACTTCAAAGGTCTCTTCTTCATATGTAATGTAGCATCACAGAGGGAAGGAACACTATGTACTGTAGTCTATCTAGTGTGTAGGAGTAGAAACAATATCACAGAATATCCCACCATTACACACCAGTGGGTACAATAACCTTTGCTACATCTATAAAATAATCACAATACAATTATTGCAGTAAAATGTGAGCAATTTCACGTACTCAAACATATTTGGCATTTTTGACTACAGTATGATCAAATAAAGTCTCTACTGAGGGAAGTTCCTGCAGTAGTCCAAGCTTATTCTTATATCAAACAATCTTTCTGGTTCCTCAATGTTTGTCTAGATTTCCCAAGGTAGTCATTGAGGTCCATATTTCCTACTAAACTGTAATGTATCTCATATTCACATCAATAGACTGTAAGGTACCATACAGCTTAGCCCTACCTAGTAAATATGGCCATAAGGGGAAGATGTGCTAAACCATGTGTGCAATTATGAAGGATTCACTAACCTCTGATATAGGTTATCGCACTATGATCCCGCATTAACTGCCATTCCATTGAATGGCTGATAATGTGAGATTGCATTGTGATAACCCGTATCAGTGGTTAGTGAATCCTGGCGGTAGTGCCTCCTTCAAAAAATCACACTCATGCTTAGCACCTGCTAATACTATTACAGTGAATGTTAATAGAGCTCACTAGACCACAAGTGTGTTTGTGGAATGAGGACCTTTTAGAAAAACTCCTCAGGTGTGTAACGGGTTTCCCCCCCCCCACCCCGATCGCAGATTATACTGTGGGAGCGGAGAAACATACGTGTTACCAGGTGTGTGTGGTGCGTTACCTGTTGGCTCCCAGGAGGGCTGAGCTTCCGCCACGGGGAACCTGGGGCAATTACAATACTATGGACAACCACTTACAATAGGTGCAGCGCCTCCACCTGCGATGGCTCCCACCAGAGGGGGAGTGGTTCCTCGCAGGACAACACAATAATCACATACACAGTGGGGTAATATAACTAAGGACTTTACTAACATGCAATATAACATATCACGGCAATACCTTTATATAACCTGTGTCCCTCTCTAGAGGAGACACCTACTGCGTCGCGCATGACGCTTCCCCAACACCAGGTGATCCCACCCAGTGTCCAAAGAAACCCCACCCAATGTCCCGCACTCTTGCAGAGAGTCAGTGGGTGACTGCGCAGTCACAGTTACACTAAGGGCCCGTTGGTGCACTTAGAACTGTAGATACCTGCCGAGCACTCTGGTGCTCGGATCAGCAACGCTTCACAAAGGGTCAGACGTGCGATGAATCCGTCTGATCCTATCCTGGCGATATTCTCTGTGGACCCCAACGTGGGTCCGAACTCCGTCACTGGAACCGCAGCATCCGCTGAGTCCCTATCTGACGATATAGCAACGTGACACACACTATAGGCCGTCCCTATAGCACAGCATCCTTAAGTGGCTTAAGGGGAAACTCCTAGGGCATGCGGGGTGCCTATCCTATGCAGGTAGGTCCCTGCACCCACCCTACTCGTAGCACGGGCCCTGGGCCATGGCTCCCCGGATTGGTTACCGCTATGAACCCCCCAGTTGCCTCGTACTACGCGCAACGCTCTGCAGACTAACACCAGCCCCCTTATCCCTTCCTATTCCCCAGCTCTAACTACCATGAGTGACAGGGTCCCTAACCTGGCACCACTCACTAACCTGGTGGGGAAATCAGGACTAACTTGGGCCTTAGGGCCGCTGGCCTAGTGCAGGGAGTCCCTGACTCCTGCACCCTACCTCTTTCCTTGGGCTCCTGACTCTGACTGACTAACGTAGCTGCCAGCCCGCCAAATGTATCCACTTACTCCCTCTGCAGATCCTTGGCCCTCATTGGCCACACTGACACACCTGGTGTGCTTGGCCCTAAGCCTCATGGGAGTTGTAGTCCCGTGGAGGCTGTACTTACATTGGGGCCGCGTGCGCACCTTCCCTGTGCCTGCAATAACCCCTAATGGCCGCCACAACATCTCCCTGTCTATCCCTACTCTCGCGCGACTCTCTTAAGGCTGGCTGTATTCCTTACCTACTTCTGCGCATGCGCGAGCTGTTCGGGGGCCTCTCGCGCTAGCTGTCTCCTGCGCATGCGCAATGCACAGAACAATGGCGGCGCCAGGTTTACCGCGCCGCCGGGACCTTAGCGACGCGACCGCGGCCGTAGCAACGGCCCGATCGCGTCCCCGGCAACTGGCAACCTGCAGGGAGAGACGCGCTGCTCCCTCCTCGGCCCCCACCCTCCGGAATGGCCGTCGGGTCTGCCGCTGGCCTCCGGAAGTACCCGCCATCGCTCGTGGCCACGGAGGCTCCAAGGGAGGTCGAAGGGGGCAAAGGGTGACCTGACTACAGGTGTTTTACAATAATCCATCTGTGCCAAAATGTGCAATATTAACATTTTAATTTGGTTGGCAATTTTCTGAAACTCCTTCTACATTACTAAAAAAAAAAAAAGGGGGCATACGATATATAATCCTAAGTAATCATTATCAATATACAATGATCTCAATCCTAATACAAATGTGACACCCATTATAGTAATAAGAAAAGTTAAATCCAATAGTGTTTCTGACAATGTTTGAATATTTTTTTGTCTTTCCTGAGTTATATTATTTAAAAAAAAAATTATCTGACTCCAGCTGCAATATCTTTGGATTGATTTATGGGAAAACTGATGGAGAAAATATAATACTAATATCATCATTATTACATCCTTGTCAAACCGGCTACATATTTAAATCATGATTAAGAAATTGTCTCATGAAGGCATTTTCTTTTATGAGAACAAATTCTGCATGGTTGTATCTAGTCACCATCTGTTAATAATAATGATATTAATATATGTATCTTACTTTTGCATATACGAAAAGTGTCAAAGCATACAGTAAAACCATAAAGTTACAATTAATTCCTTGACAAGCTAGTAGTATGTTTTTTATATTTCTGGTGCAGAGAACAATGATGTTACCAGGAGGGCACTTCGTAATTATAGAAAACTAACCATGGAACTAATTACTTGTGAATCTGGGATACTTTGGACCAGGGATTAAGCATTACACAGAAAATAAACTTATACTTTCTTTCAGTGATATTTCAGTCCTTGCCCAACCCTTTGCTAGGAAACATCATAGTCATTGCTCTCCTAGAGCGATGAAGATAACCGAAATGAAAAAGAAGGACCCTATCCTTCATTTACATCATTAGGGGGGGTGTTGTAACCATGTGATCACTACCCAAGTGTACTTTCTAAGTAGTCATTTTCAGTGAGATAGATATGCAGTGACTACTCTTAAGTTTTCCGTTTCTCAAATACAAATCTCTATGTCTATGAACATACAGTACTAGACATCGACATAATCTGTATAAAGGGTTAAAATAAGGGATGTGACAATATCCACTCTGAAAATGCAGCAATTTCCCACCTACACCATCTCAAAAAATGAAAAGATTTTAAAACCAATAACCACTTCAGCAGCTCATCCCCTTTCAGGCATTTTCTCTTTTTACTAGCATGTCCAAGTTAAAAACTACAAAGTACAGACAGAGAGAGACCATCAATTTGCCACATACTTGTAATGGATCAGAAACCAAAATAAGTCAAACTAAATTATGGGAGTAAATGACCTGCTAGGAAGCATAATGCTAAATTCCACAGAACATTTAAGAGTTTTCTTTGATCTTTTTAGCTTCACAGAGTGAAATTTAAAATCTGTATTTAATATTTGATTGCATATGCCAGTTTAATTTTTAACATCAGAAATCATTTTAAATTGTAGTACACATTAAGTTGATATTTCTGAAAGGCTTACTTGGCACTGTGCAGGAGCTATCCAAACCATGCTACCAAATATACTGACGAAGTTAGAAGTAAAGTGTCAGTAAAAGAATATCTAATTTTTTTAGATGCCATTTTTCAACCCAATTGTTTAGGTACCTAGGCTGTAATTAAAGCATTTATGCATAAGCACAAAATTGCTTTAACAATACTATGCCACTAATTTAAACCAATAAAGTGTTTTGCTGAAACTCTGCCAGCAGAATATTACACAAATAGGAAGTTTCAATCATTCACTCCTTAGTGGCTAAAGCTACCAATGGTCTCATGTTTTACCAATTTCTGGCACTTTTTCTACTGCCAGTTTCTTGTACATGGAAATGTCAATTTTTTACATGGTGCAAAAGTTACATCAAAAGAGCAGAAGTTAAAATGGAATCAGTGACGGATTTCCCATTAGACCCGGGTGTAGGGCAGCAAAATTTGGGGGTGGCAACATTTTGGCTCAGAGGCCCCGCTCTCTTCCCCACTGATTGCCAGGGGAGAGCGTGGGGCCTCTGTAAAGGTCTCTTACCTTCTCCTTCACTCTGCCCTCTGCCTTCTGCAGCATAGCGGCTTCAAATTATGCTGTGACATCACATGGTGACGTGTTATTAGGCTGCGCTTATAGTGCCGGCAACAGCGACGCGACATTGCTTCAAAACAATTGTATTGATGCTGTTGCGTGCGCTTATAGTGAATGCGACGGCGCTACCAAAATCTTTGTAGTCATTAGAATTTGATTTTGCAGACGGTCTCTCCGTGTGACTGCCTACAAGCCAATCACATAGCCCCTCTGCCTTTCCCCTTGCTGACGTCACTCCCCTTGTAACCCAAACCTGATTACAACTTTCGCAATGGCGACAGCGACGGGTGACGTCATTGGTCGCGTCGCCGTTGTCAGCACTATAATCGCGGCCTAATGGAAGTGCGGCGTCACGTGACTTTGCAGCGTCATTTGATGCTGTGATGCTGCAGAAGGAGGAGGAGGTGGCCTGGGGTATGTGCCTACGGGCGGCAACCTTTTCAATCTGCCACTAAATGGAATCCAAAGAAATGTCGAATTTTCACTCCTCTCCATGCAGAAATCAAATCTAACATGAATATTGTATAAGATAAAATACAGAAGTAGAGCAATACTATTTTCTTGGAATCAGGGCAACATGTGGTCACCGTCTTGCAGCAAACAATGATTGCTCCTCCTCCTAAACTTTCTGAAATGTAGCTTCTCCCTTGTTGCAGTGCAGAGCTGCATCTGTATACCAAATATACAAGTGTAATACATAACAGTATAAAGTGATATACTATACAAAGATAACAGAGTATATGGAATGTAGTAGGGCTAAATAAGTTTGGTGTTATACTTCTTAAATATTTAATAATGTTGTAAATTGGGATAAACACTTAGGGAGCCTGGATTAAACCCTCCTGATATTTTTTTGACCCCCAATGTGCTACTGTAAATGAATCAAAAATAACTAAATCCATTCCAAGAGATTTTGATCAACTCAATCGCTACGACATTCATAAAGTATAGTTAATTCCTTTATTGTGGTCAAACATTGTGGATGTTATATTAATATGCAATTTTTCACCAAAACACAATAGCTTTGTGCCAAAATTCCCATCTGAAGTAATGTTTAATATACAGTATATTTCTTAGGAAAAAGAAAGAGAAGTGCACGCTGCTAGTGTAATACCATAAAAACAATTTAGTAAGCAACAAACAGTGAGTCTGCAATGGTTAAACTCACAAACGGCGACAGGTCTCAAGTATGTATGAGTCATCTCTGCTGTCCAGGTGATGTGATGTCCTTAGTGCTCCAACTAGCAGCCGTGGAGTCAGACATCCTCGGTGCTTCCGAATCGGAAGTGATGTGTGCACCACAAGAGTTTGTCTTCCGGCAACCGGTAGCACTGAAGTCTGGTTCCCCCTGGAAAGAAGTTTTCAATCGATATCTGTTCTTTCATTTTCTTAGATTTTCATCCCTGGGAGTGGTTTACCACACCAAGAAAACTTCCTAAGGAATCCAAAAGACACAATTTGGTTTTTATACCCTTCACTTTGAACTCTAATTCACCTATACTGTATATGGACACTTGATTTTTTAGATTTTTATTTTATAATTGGTATATTGCTTATTGTTTTTATCTGTATGGTGCATTAGTTGAATATTAGTTCTGACTATTTGATGACCAACCGCTCTGCCAAAATATAGTAGTGTGTATAATAACTAAAATATAGTTTGTGGTGTATAGATGGTCACTGCAGCAGCAATTCAACCGGAAACTTAAGTAGTTAAAACAGCTTTATTGAACTAGAATGCTGCGCATCACAGAGAGCCACTCTGACGCGTTTCGTTCCTGTGTGGAACTTTATCAAAGAGTAATGGTCTCTCACACTGAGGTCAAATATATACACAGATTCTTATCCTGATTGGTTAACATATCATTGTAAACAGGTAATAGTAATCAGTGAGTTGTATAATTGGTATTGGAAACACCCTATACAGACAACAGTGTGTATGATAGAACAACAACAGAATTAAAAATATATCAAGTAAACAATACACAGTTACATATAACTTAAAATCACAAACAGTGAATTGCAGCATCTATGATATAAAGATATATATCATATATCACATAAAAATTAATAAAGTTTCAAAGAATCAGTGAGTCATTATAACTCTGTGGAGAATGACATAATGTTTATGAAAACAAAAACATGAAGTGGCACAAATTTGTTCCACACAGGAACGAAACGTGTCAGAGTGGCTCTCTGTGATGCGCAGCATTCTAGTTCAATAAAACTGTTTTAACTACTTAAGTTTCCGGTTGAATTCCTGCTGCAGTGACCATCTATACACCACGAACTATATTTCATTTCAAAACTTTGGTGGAGCACGCAGGCCATTACACGGAGCTGGGAGCTGGGCTTCATTCCCCTGTCCTGACGACGGCGTTTGGATCCGCCCCCTGCAACTGTTCCGGGGCTTCTTAGGATCGCCGAATTGGCAGCGCTTGTCCCATCCCTTCACAGCATAGCTGTCGGCCCTCGGAGATGACGTCACATACCAGCGCGACGCCCGAGGAGACGGGACCAGCTAGGCACGGGCAGTGAATACACCGGGTCGGGTCAGGGCAGCAGGTGACAGTATCGTGAGTACACGGGAGGGGTAGCTTGCTGGTTGCCTCTCTCCCTGTCTCTAACTATTCCCTGCACAACAGCCCCCCACCCAGGCTTTATCCTTCATCCTGCCGTATGCTTTGGTTGCTGGTTCCCCTCACACAGGACCTTTATGCTCGTGTAGTGACCATTCTTGTACTTTCATGTGTCAGAGACTGCTTTTACAATACACCCAGATGTACCAATGGACCTTAGAAGCACCGGACAAAACGGGGTTCACTCCCCTACAACCACTGTATAATAACTAAGGTGCACATGGATAACACATAAATAGAAACAATATAAAGTGAAAAGCAAGCTGCTTACACTAGATCCCTTCTTATTGCACTCAAAGTGTAGTATATCATGTATTGTGACTTACTGTAGTAAGTTAAGGAATACCAATATTCCCACTGATTGGGTAACAGTCAACCCCTCAGTATGACACTTGACAGAGAGAGTACGGTAAAGTTAAGAAAAATAATACATTTTTAATAATTCATTTGTTGAAACAACAACAATGCATATTTATAGTGATAGGTAGAAATCCCAGAGTTGGCAGCTCAATTAATGTACTGGTAAATAGGGTTTGTCTGGATCCTTGAATAGGAATAATAATCACCCACTTAATACCACTACATAAAGATACTGATATATAGTATGAGTTCAATTCAATTATAATATCACAAAGGTTGTATGATAGTATAGCCATAAATACTAGCTAGTTAAAGACTGGTAATGATACCTATAGCTACAATAACTATATAGCCTTGTCTATTGATGAGCATAATAAAACCTGATCACATAATAAACTCCATAATTGGCACTAATGCTAACCTATAAAGATGTCTCTCAGGTAATAGCTAAACGACAGCTAATCCGTAGGTAAATAGTGACATAGGGGTATTGCAGCGTCTATATAGATATGTAACCAATTTGGTGCTAGTTATTCCTTAAGTATCTCTGGTTTAGAGCTCTAACCTGTATGGATCATGATGGATTAGGTAATATTCAGGTAGGTGCTATGATACAGCCATATGACTAGATTACTCTACTATTACAGAGTTATTATTATTGTTTGGGTGGCATTGTATATTGTTTGTAATTGTTTCTTTTAGTTTGAACATTGATTGGCATTGTGTTACATGATGCACAGATTATTTGCATCATGTACACACTGTACAATTAAATGGTTTGATTGGCATTTGTTACATATTTCATTGGCAATGTGATGTTTTGTTTTTGAGATGTGCTGTTTTATTTGCTATGTGCTGTTTTGATTTTGCAATGGGATGTTTTATTTTTTATTTGCTGTGTGCTGTTTTGATTTTGAGATGGGATGGGTTTGATTTTGCAATGTGATGTTTTGATTTTGGCATGTTGTGTATGTATATATATATATATATATATATATATATATATATATATATATATATATATATATATATATATATATATATATATATATAGGCATGATGAAGCCACTGTACAAATGAATGGGTAGTTGCCTGGGAAGGGTGCTTAGGCCTCATGAGTGGGTATTGGGGCAGGGTGGGCTAACCCCTTAATTACTTTCGCAGTTATTAACCACTAAGGTAATTAAGGGTTTTGGGGACATTAGAATGTATTTGCTATGTATTTTTGTGGCAACGGAGGACACCTGCTGTATCCTGACATCCATCATATTGCTGTGGTAAGTACAACTATATTTATTTACTTTATATATGCTGGTTTATGTGATAAATAATGGGCAAATAATCTATAAACCTCATCTCATCGCTTACTGTGCCTTTGAGGGGGGTTCCTGACTACACACATCCTACACGGGTAGCAGCCCTTCTTGCAACTGCTTTCTATTCATCTACATCTTGTGAGTAGGCTGGACATACTGTACGAGCCAAGAATACACTACGTGCCTTATCTCAGTTTTTTATACATCTACACTTATATTGTGTGTTCTTTTGTCTTTTTTTCCCTTACATGCTCCCCCTGGATTGTTTGAGAATCAAATAATCTATTATCCATATCTGGAAAATAGTTATTTTGCACATTACTGTACTGTATGTGTAGGTGGGGGCGTGGGGGGGGTATTGATTTATTTAAATGTAGGACATGTTTTATTTTTTTTTACATACAGGGTTGGTACCTTAGTTCTGTGGGGACCTATGGAGACCACCTGAGGGCCCCGGACACCCACGGATACCACCCGAGGGCCCCCAAACACCTGTGGGGCTGACCCGGGGACCCCCAGACACCCGCGGGCCCACCCGTGGACACCATTGTGGCCCACGGTGACCTGTGGGGACAACCTGGAGGCCCATGGCGCCTAGAGGGGACCACCCGGAGACCCCTAGACCCTGTGGGCACCCCCCTCTGGTGCACTGTGGGGCCTTCGGACACCCGTCCTGACCACCAGGGACTACTGTAGGCTTCGGGTATTAATGCTGTATGTAAAATAATAAATCATGTTTTTATGGGGGGGCCACAGGGGGTGGGATATGTATTAATGTTTATTAAATATGGTAATGTTTATTGTGGGGCCTAGGAGGTGGCTAGTGGAGCTATTTTCTGTAGTGTTTTTATTGTGGTTAGCGGGGGTGGGTGAAGGGGGAATTGTCCCCAAGGGTGGGTGGTTAGGTCTCCCGGGTGGATAGTGTGGGAGGGTGGTAAGGCCTCACGGGTGGGTAGTGGGGAAGGGTGGGTTAACCCCTTAATTACTATAGCGGTTACTAACAGCTAAGGTGATTAAGGGGTTAGGGGACATTAGATTGGCTCTTTTTATTCTTGTGTATGTTTTGCAGCAACGGAGGGCAGGGACAGGGTAAGGATGAGGACGGCCTTCATCGTGGGTGCCTGGCAGGGGTGAGTGCAAGATGTATTTATTTTATTTATACGGATGAATGTATTTTAAATGGACAAATGCATTATTATCCATATGTGGATAATAGTAATTTTGGCCATTACTGTACTGTATGTAGTCTTAGAGATGTGGTGAGCGCATAGGAACAAACAAATAAGGATACATAAATGAGTATAACTTGTAAACTAATCAGTCATATAACCATACACACGGGGTATAGCAGGGTGATGTGGAATAAATAAAATTAAGCTGATTTCACGGCGCAAAAACTCACTGCTTAGTGCATAGCCCCCGAGGAATTCAGTTACTATAGATATAGAAGTGCAAATAGCTAAAACACGCATTCTGTCAACTGTCTTTGCGTTTTGGCACTGACATTGTGTTTTGATTATTAATTAAAAATATCCCCATTACAAATACAATTTCTGTGAAAAAACAGTGACAAAAAAATTAAAGTTTCACTTAAAATGCGATTGAACACAACTTTTTTTTTTGCAGGACTTTAACACTTCGAAAAATATTTGTTAAAGGTCTACTGTACATTTCAACTTATCAGTTTAAGGTAGTGTTAATAGGAAAAGTGTATGCAGAATGAATCAATCGAGAGATGATGGTGGTATGTGTAGCATCCCTGCTCTGTACCAGTGTTCATTTACTCCTCTGTTCCTGGTAATCTAGCAATGAAAATCTAGAATGAGTCATCTAGTGTGACGGTGCTCGTCTCAAATCAGGAAGCGGACCCGCAGGGCTGAGTTAGGGATGCAAATAAACCGACCACAGCCCAGGGACAGAGTCCTGTTAGAGTGTCCATAGTCGATATGGAATGGCAGGCGGCAATGGTGCAAAGTCCAGGCAACAGGCGAAAGGTCGGGACAGGCAGAAAGCAGCGAGGTTGGGGTCACGGTCCGGGGTCAGCAACAGGGACTCCAAACAGGCGAAAGGGTTATGTGTGACAGCGAAGATCAAACTGAGCTGTAGCAAAGAGAACTTTGCTCGGCGACTCCCAACAAAGTACATAAACTGGCCAGTTTTCATTTCTCTTAGACCTTTTTATGTCAGAGCAGGATCTTTTTCTCCATGGTATGTAAAATGAGAAGGGCAGGCAGAGCTAAAGTCTGGCTTACCTCTGTTATGGCGCCATCTAGGTACTTATTAGCATCCTCTGTTAGTCTGACAGGCATTATGATTTTTTGTGGGAACCAATGTCTACACTCCACATATACAGTATCCTTAAAGGAACTCTTCCAGAGATCTACAATTTTCTGACCAAACATCTTAATACTGTTGTAGCCATGCTTGGTTTTTGCTACTAATCTCCCGTTCCTAACACTTAAGTCCTGGTACAGTGCAGGCAGTGTTAGGCTCAATCTGGGTTTTCCCCTGCAGTAAGCAGCTCCCTGGAGAGGCGGGCCTGGGGTCTGTGTTCTGCCCAATCAGGGGCTCAGACCTGGGACCCTCCCCCATGGAACTTAAAGGTCTGCACATGCAAATTTAGCCAGTGTTCTCTCCCCTGAGAGATAGACTGTCCCAGGAAGCATGTATGCAGGGATTTGACCACTTCAATCCCCTCCCAAAGGGGAGTGAGGAGTGGGGACTATACCCCTCATCCCATCAGGGTACGCAGAGAGTTCTCCTGCAGGGATTGCCTCCAGCATCCCTGGAGCCTCCAAGAGATGGAGGCACTGAACCACAGAGAAAAGGACGAACCATCACCCCAAAAGCCTGTCCTGTCTTCCCCATACCACCGGTGGAAAGCTCAGCATCCTGTGAACCAGAAGATACCCAGTACTACACACCCTGTAATAGGCAGATCTCCCAGAGAGTGAGGGAACACCTGTTACACTGTATACACTACCCAGACAGCTGGACAGGTCCAATACTACCCGTAAATATTATATCAAACCCCTAAATCCTAAGGAGGGGTTATAGATGTATCACAACTACAATACGCAACACATTTATTATTTTGCCACATTGAAGGACAAAAGATGTACATTTTCAATATCAAACTATTGGGACTGCATATAAATGTCCTGAAATACAGTACGTGCCTAGACAGTATAAAAAAATGTGTATTTTATTCCTTATATTTTTCCATGTATGATTTTTTTTGGATCAACTTCACATAAAGATGATTTTCCTGTGGGTTCTGTCTAATTTCACAGCCTTCTTTTGTGAATATCAAATCTGTTTTGAAGAGCCTGAATGTGTTAAAATACATGTGTTATTATTCTTTCTTTTTCCTGCTTTGTACATTCCCAGAAATTGATATTCTTTTATTTAGATTGTGCTAACATGCATTTTTTCTGATATCAATTAAGTATGCAACCATTGCCCGATGGCCATTTAAATAATAGGGAACTTTTGACTTGCAATACCTTAATTGGGTATATCCTGCATTTAAAGCTTTCCAGACATTTTTAATAGTTCCGACTGGTTGACAGAGTTACCAATTTAGGCCTTATTTGTATTCCAAAGCAGTACACAGTTATTTTATTCTGCACCGATTAACAAACACTCGTGACATTAGATAGTCATTTGTTCTAGTAGGAAAAAAAAGATGTGTGGTGGGCTTATGGTATCTTCAATTAGTTGTTAGCAAAAGATTTGATCTTGACAGCAAAAACCAGCAAAAAATATATATATATATATATTAAATTAATTTGACGATGCCTACAGTTGGAGAATGGCATAGCTTTAATAGGGCTATGCAAATGAGTCCAATTTAGCATCTTGTATTCAGCTGGAAACCATTGCTAAATGATCAGGATAGCCAGTCACAGATATTAAAATGAATTATATCTAATCTGAATTTTAGTCACGCTACATTAACTAATAGAAAGTTATTAACATTTCAAGAGAAAAAAAGCTTTTGCTTGCAAAATTAACAGTGGCTGAGATGTGACCTGTGTGCCAGGCAGCCTGATCACTGTAATGACAGTGTAATGGCATATTTACATTAAAATCTCTGCAGCTAATATGTGATTCAGAATTGGATGTTAAGTCGAGGATTATTTAGTCTGGCCTGTTGGCCTTTCTCTAAGTAGTTTTTTTTTTTACTTCAATACAAATCTGAAACTTTTCATTTCATGACTATTTATGCGAACAGTTTCTATGGCTATGTCTCTCCATCTTTATATTGTGTGCTGCACAAATCTAGTTTTTTTTCTTCTTTTCGTTTTCCTTTTCTTTGTTCAGTGCCGTTATTGGCATGTACAACTTCAAGGGATTGGGGTATTTAGGACGGTGTCTTAAAGGGCATAGGGTTCACAATGTAGTTCTTACTAATCAAACATATTGAAAGGTGTGATGTTTGAAGCTTAGTTCATTCGTAATATCTGTTCCTTTTTATAAGTACAGAATTGTCAAGAAAATGAACCATAAGAGAACTGATGCAAATGATGGGCACCGATACAAGGTAATTATGGGTGTTAAAGTAAACAGTTATGGAAGGTGGCTACTAAGACAGTAAGGTTGTAATATATTAAGTTGTGAAAACTTTCATCTTGATGCAGTTGGCAGGGTCGCCTACAGGGGACAGAGTATTACAGATCTGACCAGCCAATCCCGGAAGTTGAGCCTGGCCAACAGGACGTAGGGCACAATTTCTGTGATCAGCCAGGCCCCTTCCTCTGCCGGGCCCACACAGAATGGTGTGCTACAAGCCAGCCTCCCTGTGCTTGACAACCTTCAGTCCTGTCGGATCGCCAGTCAGTTGGTGCTGATGTAAAAATGTAGTCATTCGCATCTTCTTACATTTGACTGTAAACTTTTACAGTATATGGGTACGGTATGCCATCTCAGAAGCAGAGATGCCAAGGTAAGAAATAAGAAATATCTCATTGGGCCAATAACGACTCCCCTTGGTCCTCCTGAGCCAGCATTCAAATTGCTTATTTAGGCCAACTATGCTATGCAAGTGTAATTTGCCTTCATACAATCATGCTTACAACTTTAGAGCAACACAAGTGGTTGCAACTCTTGATAGATACCCATCTAATTGTTTTAAGTGTGTATGACGTTAAAGCCCATTATAAACTGAAGAGTGCTATAATACATTTATTAATGGGAGTAAACAGAATCTTTCTGGATTCAATTGAAGTCATAATGCATTATGAAAACATTATACATCCAAAAATACAAAAATATATATCATCACACATTCTCTCTAGGGGATTGTTTTTCATCCTAAGAAGGAAATTGTAGAGAGAATTGTGACATGCTGGACAACTCATTTGCCAATTATAATTTGTATCCATTCGTTAAAGTGAAACACATACTGTATCGGCTTCACCAGGAATTGCAGTAAAATATATGTAGCTTCTTTTTTTGGAAGATACAGTAAATTCACCATATCATTTTCCTTTGTTCCCATCAATGCAATCACAAAATATAGTACACCAAAGCAGTTATTTATTCTACTTTTAGTTATCTCTAACATTCATGTAGTGAGATAAATTAAAATGAACATTTTTATTTCTTCTTAAAATATTGTCTCAATTTAGCCTGCCCAAGTGAAAGGATGCATCTGTCTGAAAGGACACAAGCATCCAATTAGATGAAAAGAAAAAATGTAATCAAACAAAAGAAATTAGAATAGCATCAGTGAGCATGACCACAGGTCATATTCCTGACGTGTATCGCTAGATTCTACATCATAGAGTTTTAAATAAATTGAGTTGCTGTATTAGAGAGCTTGCAGTTGAACAGATTTAATATCTTTATTACAACTATGAAACCTGTATTTTGTACTTTATATGACTGATATCTCTCACAAACGGAAAAACAGCTGTAAATATTAACAGGGATCGCCATGGGAAAATGAATCCCATCGATGTGTCATGTCATCCAACTGTTAATCTCTTTGTACTGTTACTGTATATAGTAATAGATACAAATAATTGGTGTACTGTAGCTAGGTCTCGTTCCAATGAATAGCATACACTAATTTGCAAACACAAAAGAATCGCATTTCTGTGTTATTTTATTCTCAAAATCTGTTAAAAAATGTCGAACCTGCACTAACACTTAGGCTGCAGTCCCAGTGACTGCTACAGTGCACAACTCAGCGTGCACTGTACGTATAAGCATCACCCCTCAATGGGGCTGGGCCCAGTACGCAGCTTCCCGCTGAAGGTGCAGCTGCGCCGTACTGCCAGGTTTTTTAAACTCAATGAAATTGAGTTTAGAACTTGTGACGGAGGCGTGGCCACGCCCCCGCCGGCGGTTCACTCAATGAGGGCGAACCAGCCACATGAGGTCATGGCCCCGCCCCCGCAAAACCCCCAACACGCCCCCTCCCGACGCAATCTCCCTCTCTCCCTGGAAGACCGCAGATCGTGGCAAGCGCTGTGCACGCACCACCTCCCTCCTCGCCCCCGCCGGGCGCGCATGCCACAGTACTGACTGGGACCGCAGCCTTTGTGGATTTGAATTCCCATTGACTAAAAAGCAATTTCTGTGTACTTTTTTTCAACTGATTCCACATTCAAAGAATTTATAGGTGTAGCCCTCTTTCCCCCTAGGATAAGGAGTCTACGGGTGCTGGCTTTACCTGTTGGCTCGCAGAGATCCCAAACCTCTGCCACGGGGAGCCCGGGGTGATACAATAATATAACTTGGCACAGCGTCTCCACTTGGGAGGGATCCCAACGTAGTGGGAGTAGCCCCTCACAGGAACCACAACACTGATGTACACACACAGTATGTGATAAGAATAACCCTTTACTGATGAACATATAATAAACAGTGATAACCTGGTAATAACTCTACTAGTTACAGCTACCCCTTTGCCTCACAGGGCCTGATCCCACCACCTTGTAACCCACACCGTGTCCATCGTACCCAACCACCCTGGTATCCGCAAGGATAACAGCCCTCAACACCTATATGTGGTCAGCGCTGCCACTATGGTGTATGTACTTTGTTGGTGCACTTAGGATATAGGTACCTGCCGGGTGCTCCAGCACCCGGGCGCGCCGACTAAGGAAACACTGGGATCTGCCAATCCAGCGATGTCTTCAGCGATGATGTCTGCCCCAACGTGGAGTGATATCCATACAACATAATGATCCCACATGCAGATAGTCTCTCTCTCTCTTGCTCTGGTGATCTGGTCCCAGAAAACCGCTCTCTAGTGCTGTGCAACGTCGCACTGTATCCCTGGCATACACAGCTAAGGGGGCAGTGTCCCTACCAAAGGGCCTGTTCCTGTCGCTGCTTCACTCTCACTAGGGGAGTTGGGGCCTAGCAGGGGCCTAGAGGGATTTCTGGCCTAGACCTACACCCTCCCTTGTCTGTGTCCCAGCTCCGACTGCCTTGTTAAACCCTGAGCACGCCAAAGTGTATCTCTGTCTGCAGGGAATCTGTAAGCCCTATTGGCTGCTGGGTCATCACATGGTTGGCAGCCCCAGTTGCTGCTGTGTGTTGTAGTCCCCACGTAGCCTCTACTTTATTGACACCAAGTGCGCCTTGCGTGCTGCTCATGCACGACACTGTACTGTCGCCGCTATACCTTCTGCGCATGCGCGAACCTGAGGGTGCCCTGAGCTACGGAGCGCACATCTGCCCATACGTGATCCTTCTGCGCATGCGCAAGTCTCCGCGTGTGCATGAGCACAACGAACATGGCGGTGCCCTGCAGAGGGAGCCACCCGCAACATCCCCCCACAGTCCGCGGAGGTAAGGGGGGAAACAGAGGACCGGGGAGCTATGGGGTACCGGGCTACATCGTACATAAAATTAAATTGCATTTTCTCATGAAAAGATGTGATACTTTATAGTGCACCTTTATATAATACTGTCCATAAGGTCGATTTACTTTTTTTAATTTTCAGAAAAGATTAAATATAGAAGCCAATAATTTCGGTTAACAGCAAGATACAAGAAAATAATTTCAACCAAATTAGGAATGTATCTCTCACTATAGTGCAGAGTAAAGGAGTACTTCAGTATTAGGTGATAAGTTTTTTATTTGGACTAATAAGTGACATTCTATATAATATAATATACAGTTAGTGCAAATAAAAAAGGTATCACCTAATACTGAAGTACTAATTTACTCTGCACTATCACAACTGGACTAACACAACTATTTCTACTTAAATGTCTCACTATAAAAATGTGTCCGGGCTTTCATCCACATTAACAATATAAATGAGACATTTGTTGAGCTAATGTATAGTGTTCATTAGCTCTGTATGATTTGGTTTCTCCATTGCGTATATGACAGCAGTATTTCCATGAAGAAAAAGACTGTTTCATTAACCAGACGTTCTTAATGTAGCCAACACGTGCAGTGGAAAGCTAATATTTGTTTTACTGATTGATTACAAATGGCAGTGCAAAATGTGATGAAAGAAAACAATTTCAGTGAGAGAGGGAAAAAATGTGCTAACACACATGGGTTATTAGCTAGTGAGAACAATGTATTTTCAGCAGCAGTAGGACAATCTGTATTGCTCCTACGCAGAATGCACACATCTCAGTACCCTGCATTTTGCAGGAAGACAGAACGAAAGAGATTGTCAGTGCCCAGCACAAATACCACAGCATTACTAATCCTCAAATGGCTAAGTTAATTAAAGTCCTGTCCACATCACTGATGAATCATACACTTATACTGTAGCAAAGTAATCAGATGTACTGTATGTTTAAATGAACATGGAATCATTATAAAAGGCAGAATTTAATTTATTTGTTCGTGTCAACAATGACCAGAATATTTCAGCTATGACTTAAAAAAATATATTTTTATATTTTTTATTCATTGTCAATGTTTCTATAACTTAATATTTCATATGAAGAAATACATTTCTAACACATATACTGTAGTATCTTAGATTAATTTATTCATTCACGGATATGAAGTGTATTATTAGCAGTAAAGGGAAAGGGCAGTGGGAACAGCGCTAATGCTTGAAATGCAAAAATTAGTGTATAATAACAACTAATAATATATAAACTCCTAAAATATTAGGCAAAGGCTGCCAGGCACAATAAGTGACACAAACCAAAAAATGACAATAGATAAAGATAAACCGGCGCCAAAAAGAAGGAAAATCTGACCAAATATAGTCCAATTCAAAGGGTTGGGATGAGTTCCATGGAAGTGTCCTCAATGCAATCTCAGACAAACAAACATATAAGACCACAACATAAAAGAGAAGAAAAGTGAAAAAAGATCATAGTGCAACTAAATACAAACAACAAATCACTGATAAAGTATACAGATATAGACAGTAATTTAATATATAATTAAAAATACACATAAAAAAAACAACAAACAATTGCTTGTTGGGCAGGGAACACACTAATAAAGTGATGGCGTCCAGTGGGGCTAAAACTGAAACCCTACTTACAGCACTGCTGAATAGTTAAAGCCTGTATATCAATCACACAGCCCTCCGTGGCCTGGGTATAGAAGGAGGATACACCACAACGTCCGTGTGCTGCTGCACCGCAGGGAAGCTCCTCTCCCGTGGTATCACACCGCCAGCTGCCTCACTCGTCTGCAGACGTATAGGCTCATACGGATGAACACCAGAGCTCTAACCGCCGAGGCCTCCCTGGGACAGTCACGCGGACCTCAGGTCTCGCGAGACCACGTGACGTCACCGCTGAGAGCCCCTGACGAAGTGACTGATGTCACGAAACGCATAGGGTGGACTTTTATTATTGGCAAGGACTATTTGGCGTTCTTCTCCTGTTCAATTGCCTCCCCATCCCCAGCAGCTTCGGCTGTTTCATTGCCTGGCACCTGCGAGCTTTCTTCCCCTGTCTCGGCTCTCAGCGGTGATGTCACGTGGTCTCGCGAGACCTGAGGTCCGCGTGACTGTCCCAGGGAGGCCTCGGCGGTTAGAGCTCTGGTGTTCATCCGTATGAGCCTATACGTCTGCAGACGAGTGAGGCAGCTGGCGGTGTGATACCACGGGAGAGGAGCTTCCCTGCGGTGCAGCAGCACACGGACGTTGTTGTGTATCCTCCTTCTATACCCAGGCCACGGAGGGCTGTATGATTGATATACAGGCTTTAACTATTCAGCAGTGCTGTAAGTAGGGTTTCAGTTTTAGCCCCACTGGACGCCATCACTTTATTAGTGTGTTCCCTGCCCAACAAGCAATTGTTTGTTGTTTTTTTTATGTATATTTTTAATTATATATTAAATTACTGTCTATATCTGTATACTTTATCAGTGATTTGTTGTTTGTATTTAGTTGCACTATGATCTTTTTTCTCTTTTCTTCTCTTTTATGTTGTGGTCTTATATGTTTGTTTGTCTGAGATTGCATTGAGGACACTTCCATGGAACTCATCCCAACCCTTTGAATTGGACTATATTTGGTCAGATTTTCCTTCTTTTTGGCGCCGGTTTATCTTTATGTATTATTAGTAGTGGTTTACAGATGGACAAGTATTTTAAAATCTTATCACAGTTAGAGATTTGAACACCCCCTCTACACATATTTGTAGCCAGGTAAAATGATGGCAAGGGTCATTAGTTACAGAATTATTTTGTAGGTTTCCCATTTTCCACATATAACCTAATATTATTCTGTTATCAAGATAATATCTGAAAAAAATCCTTGGATTTGCAAAAAATCAGTGCAAATTAGTTACATAATATATCTCTAAGCACTGATATGCACAGTGTGGGATTTTTCTAAAATGTACCCATAAATATTGGATTTCAAAATTCTCCAATTTCCCATTTCCTTAATCACGCCTCTTTGTCACTAAAATAGCAAAGTAAAATTTAACAATAAATAATATTTACTGAGCATGCTAAGATACAGTATGGAGAAAAGTTTTAGTTGAAATCCGCGCTCGTGCTATCCTCAGAGAAGTGATATAATACTTTTGCTGCCATTCGTGAGGAGAGCTCCTTAATCTCCTAAAAAAGTGTGAGCTCCTAAGAGGGGGCTCACACAGCAAAACACAAAAAGAAACGAGGAGGGCACACTGAGTATAGGTGATATAAATTTATATTATTAAAATGTTCCACAATTAGTGGACAACAACATTTACAAAAATCAACACAATAAACGAAGTACATTGTACAAAACGCATTAATGTCACAAGGGGCTGCTGCGGAGCGGGCACGAGTTGAGAGGTGTACCGGTGGAGACAGGAGAACGTGACCAACAGGGTATCGGTCCGGACCTGTTTTTCATGTCCCTTTTGGATCCAACCTCCGGATCTCCCGGCCATAGCTCAGCAAGCTCTAAGTTAGATTGTAAGTGTATTATTTTATTATTGTGTTGATTTTTGTAAATGTTGTTGTCCACTACTTGTGGAACATTTTAATAATATAAATTTATATCACCTATACTCTTCGTTTCTTTTTGTGTAAGATACAGTATTATCGTATTCTAAGATACTTTCTTTTGAGCGTTCAAAGATAGCCCCGATACACATATGTGACAAAACTATCAAAAAGATACAATATTAAATTTTTAAAAAAATGGAATTGTTTCAGTGGAGCGAACTTGAGCAGCACTTTGATAATATCGATGGGTATATAATTGTATTGGTGCAAATCTATATTTATTTGAATATTTTCTTTACCCCTTAAAGAAACAGCCCAAGATAATTAATTACCAGTGAATCAGTGAACCTCAATACTGTTTATGAAAGTGCATACTGTATTTATGATCTATCTCACTGTAATGGTATTTTTAAGTTGTACAAAGAAAAGAAAAAAAAAAAAATATATATATATATATATATATATATATATATATATATATATATATATATATAGGCAGGGGTGTTCCTCACAGCAGTGGTGCAGCCGCAGCAACGCAGTAGGAACAAGACAGCACTCAGAGGTAATTTTCAAAAAGATTGTATGTGGCACAAATGCCAACGTTTCGGTCCTCACAGGGGGACCTTTCTCAAGGCAGTGCGCCTTTCTCAAGGTGCCCCTGTGAGGACCGAAACGTTGGCAATTGTGCCACATACAATCTTTTTGAAAATTACCTCTGAGTGCTGTCTCGTTCCTACTGTGTTGCTGCGGCTGCACCACTGCTGTGAGGAACACCCCTGCCTGTTAACTACTGCTAAGGGACATGCACCTACCTTTTACTGCATACACGTGAGTGCCAACTACTCTTCATTGACTATATATATATATATATATACTAGACCATACGATACCGGTTGCAACACGACATCAAGGGACAGCACGCAGGTAAGTAAATCAAAAATGTTCTATATTTGATAGAAGACACAAAAACCGACGTTTCGGTCCCCCAGTGGGACCTTTCTCAAGGTGGCACCACCTTGAGAAAGGTCCCACTGGGGGACCGAAACGTCGGTTTTTGTGTCTTCTATCAAATATAGAACATTTTTGATTTACTTACCTGCGTGCTGTCCCTTGATGTCGTGTTGCAAACGGTATCGTATGGTCTGTTATTGCTTTATGGGATAAGCACCAAAACTTATTTACTTGCATATGGTGTGCCGGCTGTGCATTGGATTCTATATATATATACTATATATATATATATATATACTTTATATAGTTAACAGATGTTTTTTGGATTATAACTGAACTGTGTGCTGCCTCCTTACTACTGGACCTCCATCTGGTAACTATATTTATATTATCATATGGGACAAGCATCAGACTTATTGGAGTATGTGTGAGTGCAACTGCTACTGTATATCATTGACTAGATAGATAGACAGACAGACAGACAGATACAGGGCCCGACAAACTGTGCCAAAACCCATGCGCCCCCCCAAAAAATCACTCTCCCCCCCCCCCACGACACTTACCTGCGGTGGGGTCATTTTGCGGGGTCCTGATAGCATCTCGCGGCCTTCTGCTGTCTTATCGCCTTTAAAATCATGTTTTTCTCCTGCAGCACTGTTCAAAATGGCCGTGCGACCTCATATGACGCCAACGTCACGCAGCACCATGTAATGTGGCGCCGCTGGGACATCACGATGTCACGCAGCATCCTGTTACCATGGCAACGTGGCGTCATATTACGTCGCGCGGCCATTTTGAATAGTGCTGCAGGAGAAAAACATGATTTTAAAGATCAAGACGGAGAAGCCCGGGAGACGCCGGGGTACACCGCCGCAGGTAAGCAGTCAACAGCGGCCACAATGCAGTCGCCCCGGGCGACCGCATTTGTCGAGCCTTGTATACATATATATAATAAGTTATGGTGTGTAATAAAGTGACAAACACCCTCCACTGTACGAGAGAGAGAGAGAGATTCCTATTTATATTCTATTTGTAAAGATGTCAGTTTAAAATATATTATACTACACTATATATTAAAAGAGTACAAACAACAGATAGATGAAACTCCACCAGTAAGTGTTTAGGGAATCAGGTGGTATTTTAACCCCATGCTTGCTTGAAGAAATCATTATTTCTTTATAATTGCTAAGTTCTAATAGAATTATTCACTGGAGAATGAAGACTTCATATATCTACGTATTTCTATTGATTTGGGATTGCCTTTAACAGTGCCTTGCTGAAAATAAATAAAGAGAAGTGTATTTTTTTTTTTTTTACCCGCTCATGCATCTGTTCATTCTTATAAAACTGCCTCCTACACTAATGACTTTGACATCACAAGGAGTTCATTTTAAAGGTTGTAAAATAAAACTCAGTACACGCTACTATGTGCTTATTTTGTTATTTGATTAAAAGGCTGACAAGGAACATAAATACATTATTTGTTCCCTAGCTGCAAATCAGTCAGAAACCTTTGCCTTGAGAATTACCTACTTCCTATTGTGTATTTCTAGTAAAGAAAAAAAATCAATTTCTTAGCAATCTACAACTGGTATTCCAGTGACAATGACACTATTAAATCTTCTCTAACGGTGTGATTTATCAAAGTGATTCACTTACAGGTTCCACATCTGGGACCAGTGGAAGCCTTTATCTTCTCCAGCATGGTGGACTTATTTCTATGTCCCATGGTATTTTTAACTTTTTACTGAATTTTGTTTCTAAAGACGAAGGTCCGTTTATGGTAAGGATGGGCAGATTTAAAATCCAAACTTCGCAAACTTCAAAGTTTGTTTCTGATGTTTTAATTTTTCTATTTTCATTTCTTACATAAACTGTTTAAAAAAAGACCTAAACTTTGATTTTTTCCATAATTTTTTATAAATCACAAACCAAAACCAATTGAGTGCTAAAAAAAAAACCCTATAAAATCTTTAGGACCATAGTACAAGTGAAAGTGTCCATCCTTTGTTTAAAGTTTTGTATTAAAGGAGCAATCCTAGTCGTTTTTTTGTTGTGTTTTTCATTCATTCTGGGGACCCATGCTTTTGGAGAAACAGACCTCTGAAGGGGGTGACGCTATCTCTGCAGTTTTCAGCTTCCTCTTCACTTGGGTCAATAGGAAGCAAACTTGATGACGTCACAGCTTCCTGTTGCTCCACAAGGCCTGGGAGCTTTGATAGGTAAAATGTGAGGGTAAACACCATAGACCCCATCAACCGAATTGTGCCATATATGTTTAAAATATATTACACTATATATGTTTTACTTCTTGTTTCTGCATACAATCCGGATCCATTGCCTGCACCCAAGAGAACCTACACCCAGCACATTTCAAAACCAAATACAAAACCCGAAAGATTTAAAAAAAAAAAAAAAAATATATATATATATATATATATATATATATATATATATATATATATATATGTTTTTTTTAATTTAGAATGCAACCCAGAATAATTGCCCATCTCTAGGTGTTCCTTGTCATATCATTTTACAGGTACATAATTTTATGTTTGTAGCATTCTATTCTTGTTTTAAGCATTTCTCATGCTTTATGTTATTTTCAACTTTCTTGCTTATTTTGCATTATTGCATAATTTCGTAAGAATAAAAAAACAATACTAAACAAATCAAATTTTGGCAAAACCAGGACAAAAACTAATTTTTTTAGAACCCATACCAAACTAGTGAAAGTTCCCATCGTTCCTTTTAATAATTAGCTATAGTTTAAAAGTGTATAGTTCTAGTGCTACACAACATTTTATAGTATTTACATTTTAGTGTGGTTCATTTTATTTTACTAATCTGTTATCGTTTTTATACTTTGTTTTATAATTTATTCTCTGTTTGTGAATATTTGTATAATAATAATTCACATATTATTTTTATGTTGTATACTATTTTCTATATTTTTACATAGAGAAGGGGATGAGAGAAGGAAGAAGAGATGAGAGGAGGGAAGGCAGTGGAGAGGAGGGAAGGCAGTGGAGAGGAGGAAAAATCTGGTTGTTTGAGGCAGGTAAACTGTGGCAGCTGGGGTTCAACTGTCCAGGTTTAATATAAGGGGGGCTTGAGAGGCCTGACCCGCTACTACCAACCCTAGTGCCACCAACACTGGTACTACCAGTGCCATGTTAGCAGCAGCATTAAGCGATAAAGAGGGAGAAGTGAGGCAGGGCACTTTCACTCCCTTTCCCCTAAGCCCGCCATCATGCATCAACGCATTGAGGTTTTCTAAGTATGTTAGCCAAGGAGGAGGAGAGACACAGGCAGATATTTTCCTCTAAATTTCTTTGTTTGAGCTATTTCTGAGTGGCAGTAAGAGTCAAGCGCCATGAGTGAGGCAGTGTACACCATACTGGAATGTGCTTCATCAATGTGGCACTGGTTGCATTGTTGCTGTTGTAGTTGCTACTGCAGTTGCTACTGCTGACATTGTGCAAAATGAGGAGGAGTAGATTCCAGATCAATCCCCTGCTGATGGGAGAAGTGGTCAGCCTCATGCTCTGATAATGAGTAGCATGATGATGGGAAATAGGAGACAGTGGAAGGAGGACAAACTAGCAGCAGTGCTTAGAGCCCAGGGGGTAGATACAGGTGTTGGTGGTGAGGGGTACTGGTCAGCTGAACTCAGCTTTGACAGTCAGCCAAGCTATTAGTCCCTAGCATGTGGTCTTTACAGTATCAGTTCTCATTGTACAGTTGTAAATCTATTTTTTCTATTTGCCATTTAGAAAACATGTTGGTGTCCAAATATAAAGCAGGACACCAATCATGCTTACTTAGATCATTTTTTAAATTAATATTACTCGTATTTTGTTCAGCATGCCCAATGTCACGGTAGACCAGGTCTTTTAACACATTTATATTTTTGGGATCATTCAATAGGCAAAACAAGGCAGTGAAATAAAATGGGGTTTATTTGGATAAAACCTCAGAAATACAACAAAACACAAAATACAGGAATATACACACTTACTGGGGTCAGGGGATTGAGATCTAGCCTTTCCTAGTTGCAGGGTGCCCCTGCTTACAAGGGCTTACCCTGATCGGAACCTTATTCCGGAGGTTCTGGATCAAGATTCAGCAGAAATCCTGACCGCGACTGCTACATTCTAAAATGAGAACTTGGTCCTCGCGTCCGACTTTCCTAGCTTCCAAACGAAGCCGGTTGCTCTGCTATTTGGAACAGAGCAACTTTGAAAAGCCCGCCCTAGCTTCATCGACCCAAGCCACAAAATCACCTGGTTCTCGAACTGTGGCTTCTCCTTACATACCCTTATGGGACTTATCCGGCCCAATGGTACATTTGACGCCTCAATCCTGTGGCAGTTGTTCTTCCATGATTGGACCGGCTGACTGACCATGTTGCTGCTGCTGTAACAATTTCCCGGTAACTAAACATACTGTAAAATACAGGACCACAAATTGCATATCAATTGAGAATGGGTGGGTCGTACACCTTGCCCGCTCTCTTCTTCTTTCTTGGTGTGCTGCTAACCGACCTGAAAGGTCTTCGATCGGTCCATCCTCATACCTAGCTACATGTTGAGGGCCACTTGGCTGGTGCCTGCCCAGCACCATATCCACTGCCCCGCGACAGCTCCATGCTGAGGCCTCGGCCCTCTCTGTAGTGACACAAAACACTATTTTGAACATGGTCATGATACTCCTCTTTTCCCTTCTCCTCCTCAACAGTGTTATATTTCTTAATAATGTGTGCTAAAGCTAATAATATTTTATTGCCTCTCCCTGCAGTGCCACTGCTAGCTCCATGCACCCTTGTTGATGATGATGATAATAAATTATGTGGGATTGGCTGTTGTTTCCTAACAGTTAACAGTTGCCCAACAGCTTAGTTTGTTAGTCTTGGGCTTTCAATTTCTCTTATCACAGAAAACACTTTGCTCCTGTTCCTCCCCCTAAACAGTTTTATGTTGTGTAATACTGTGTAAATCCTCCATCCACATCCTCAGAGTTTTGAAGTATGAGCTCGAGCCAGCTCAACATCCATCCCTGCATGTTTTTCTATAGAATCTATGACCCTGACCATTCACTCGCAAGTATTTCTTCTTGTGCCCTTGCCTATACAGAGTTGTAGGCTTGTCCAGATTCAGAAATACTCATCGGAAGCCTTGACTCTTCTCCAATCCATCCCTGTGGTCAACAAACTCTATATCAACCTGCTTGTAATTACCTCGTATGTATACTGTGGGGGTACACTTAGAGACAGTAGCTTCCCTCTCACTCACACTAACAACACAATGGCTTACTCTGGCATGGATGGATAATCTTGCTAAGCCACTTCGAGAGATACCAGTAACACACAGTTCTTTGACGACGATGATGACAAACTTCACTTTCAATTGTATTTCCTTTAGTACTAGAAGGCTGCTGCGGCTCAAGTACAACTGCAAATTTTTTATAGTATACAATATAGAATAGCAAAAGTAAATAAATTGAAGACGTGCAGATGTAAAAGTGAAAATGTTACTGATTTCATTATAGGAGTTTATTTATCAAAGGCTCTTGCCTCCGAAGCTGAGCAAAACAGATAGTGTGGAAAAATATGCCTATTCAATCTGAAAGGGTTTTCTTCATTGATAAATGGAATGCAGTATTTTACTTACATTTTGGCCCAGTGTTGCAGCTGAGTATTTTGATAAATGTTGCATATAGTTTTTTTTTTTTCATCACTTGTACTTCTTTTTATTATTTACATGTTTGGAAAGCAGTATCCCAGGCTGCTCTGGTAGATTGTGCACGTATGAAGAAGCTTTGTATATCACTAGAAATAAGACCTTATTACTGTACATTCCAACCCATCATCAGAGGATGGTACTTCTGGTAAGCATGCAGAATGGGGGAACGTTGTTGGTCTCCCTAGCAGATAGACTTTGTCACGTTACACATACAATCTCTTAGGAAATGTAGAGAAATAATATAATGTAGACAGGAGAACCCATTAGGGTGATGTAATGTTACTCTTGAGAAATACTGTATGATGGATTCCCAGTTAAGACAAGTTCTTCTTTGCAGAAAATAACCTCTGTAGTGGCCATTATTAAGAAACGTCTACAGCAAAAGATGACACAGAATCTTTCACCATTAGACAAGATCAAGAAAAGAAAATAATGTAGCCTCACTTGTCACACTTATTATGAACACCCAGGCCCCTCATTACACCCAATGTCTTTTTTGTGTGTAGGATGTTGCATCTTAAAGAACCAATAACTCTGTTGTGCAGAATCAATAGGAAAGTTTTATTAAGATAACAAATAGCACATTATTAAAGTAATAATAAATACAATTATTATTTTCAGTAGAGAACTGTTTTACACAATTGCGGTGGGACCAAATGCAAAGTATTTTTCAGAAATAAAAATATTTCTAGAAATCTTAGCACAAGAAGTCTTGTATTCTTTTTAAATAAACCATAAGCGTCAGGCAACTATCCCAATCTGGCTGTTCACACTGGAAGTGTCTGTATATATAATTTTGTAATATTAGATGTATTGTACAAGTTGTATATAAACTGGTCACATTAGTCCGAGACGCTGCTACATTCTAACAATTAAAATGTCATTAAAAGCCTAAAGTTACAAACGATGATGTTGTAAAATACTGTGTACCTGGTTCACGTTATAGAAATATACATACATACATAATCTTGTTATATAAAAAATAAGGGTACATACAATAAAACAGTTATCAACTTTACTAATGCACGTATAGAGTAGATTATCTATGAAATGTATGTATGTATGTATATCTTTATGTATATAGCACCATTAAAGTACATAGCACTTCACAGCAGTAATACACGTGATAATCATATAAATAACAAATAATACAAATTACACATAATGGAAGAAGTACTTAAGACATAAAAGTGACACTTAGGAAAAGGAGTCCCTGCCCCGAAGAGCTCACAATCTAATTGGTAAGTAGGACGAACATACAGAGACAGTAGAAAGGTGTTCTGGTAAGTGCATCTGCAAGGCGCCAAGGTCAATGTGTGAGATGTAATGTATCAGCCACGGAGCAACTCTGAAATGTCTCCAGGGTTCTCATAAATGACAAAAACAACACTTCAAGTTTGCATTTTAATTAAGAATATTTAGGATGACATGTCGTGTTCAGTACATTTCCCCCTGACAAATACAAAAATGTTATCGCAATATATACCATTAATTACCATTATATTTAAAACAGTGGTCTTGTCTAGAAATAAGATGTACTGTATAAAACATTTGAGTTTCATTACATCCAGTAATGTATTTATAGGATAAAAGTAGTTCAGCCCAAAAGAAAAAGAAAAAAATAATGATCTAAACCAGTGGTGCTCAACTATAGTCCTCAAGATCCCCCCAATAGTCGAAGACTGAGCTACTGATTGAGCCACCTGTGTCGAAGCTGGGATATCCTAAAAACCTGACCTGTTGGGGGGTCTTGAGGACTGGAGTTGAGCCCCCCTGATCTAAACTGTAGTATATAATGTAGCCAAAAATAAGGAAATGTGGTTGTATACAGCCCTATTTCTAATAATGTATTAACAAAAGCATCTTGTTGATCTCAAGAAAAATATTCTGGATAGAGATGTGCGAATATCTTCAAATATGCTTGGCAAAATTGTTCACAGTTTTCTCTTGAAAGAGCATTCCAAGCAATATTCAAGGTTTTTTTTGTTTTTGTTTTTTAAAAATCAGTTCTGTACTATGAGATAATACTTACTACCTTTTTTATTTTAAAATGCAACTCAATGCAATTTTAAAAATTTTAAAGCAGCAATTCAAGCAATATCCTACATGTGTGTGTGTGTGTGTGTTTTTTTAATAAATCAATTCTGTACTATGAGAAAAAAAAGAATGTTTAAAAGACATTTTTAATGTTTCTAATGTAGGAAGCATTTCCAAAGTGACAGCCCCCCTCCCCTTCTGATAGGCTCTGGCCTTTGAGCGCTGCCCTCTCTCTAGGAAATGTAGAGAAATAATATAAGCAGTGAACCAATTGTATCTAGTAACTGCTCAGTCAATCATATTTTAGGAACTACATTGCCCAAAATGCTGTGCAAGAACTGAATTTAATAACCCTGTGCAAGCAATCTATTATAGTTGATTACAGGAGAACGGATCGATCTGCAGCATAGCTTATCACTTGTCAGTGTGCAGATTGTATTGATGCACACATTGAATAGGAAAAAATATATATATTTTTTTTTAAATTGCAGCTTTAATGTACTGAGCATCTTTTGATTTCTATAGCAGGTTTTAGCACTGCTCCCAAGCAGTGCAAGTTATTTGTAACACTTTCCTATTTGTGATAATTTGTTGCCAATATTCCCAACAGTTTGAGATGCAAACGGTAACAATAGATAATCTTACCTTAGTAGTATAGGTATACATTGTAGTTGCTGAGTTACACTGACTGAAGGATTGATTTGAACCTGAAAGGGAACCATTTAGTGAAGCAGAATCTTTGATGATTGATCACGGGAGAATGAATCGATTGGCAGCTTAGGTAATTAGTTTTCAATAAAGATAATCAAATGCTGCATGTATTAAAACAAAAGAAAAATTTAAGCTGCTTGGACTGCCTCATTAAACTCAAGTTTTTTGTACATTTTTGGGCAAGTTTATATTGTTCAGCATTTTATTAATGATTTGGTAGAATTGAGTGAAAATACCAAATGCAGTGTATAAAGGGCCACGTGACCTGTACATCAAATTTTAATTATTCTCAAACATAAAAAAGTGAATCTTTGCGACTTTACGTAATGTTTTACAGTTAAAACTGCAAATTTCATCTTATACAGTATAATAAAAGTTTGCCTGATTTGTGAACTACCACAAAAAATGTGGGCATCTCTAAAGTTGGCAATAAGTACCCCGACAAAAATAGTCTTGCCTGATATATTTTTCCATACTTGAATCTACTTGGAGGTTTAGTACAGGATAATATTCAGGAACACCGAATAGATAAAAACATTATTGATAATAATCAGCATGGATTTATGAAGGATAGGTTAAGCCAAAACCTTATTCGTTTGTTTGAGGAGGTAAGTAGGAATTTAGACCAGGGAAATGCAATTGTGATCTACTGAGTTTTTCAAAGGCTCTTGATATGATGCCACACAAAGTCTGTGCAAAATAGGACTGAAATAATCAAATATTTGTACCTGAATTGAAAACTGGTTGAAGGATAGACAACAGAGAATTGTCATAAATGGAAACTTTTTTTAGATTGGTCTAAAGTTGTGTGGAATACCTTAAGGATCGTACTGGGACCCTTGCTTTTTAACTTGTATATTAATTACCCTGAGGTTGTCATAGAGAGTATAGTCTGAATCTTTGCTCATGACACTAAATTGAGGTGCTACAACAGTTTTTGGCACCACGTCATAAAAAATACATTATGTAACTAGAAAAAGTGCAGCGAAAAGCCGCCAAATTAATAAAGGGAATGGAAAATCTGACTGAGGAGAGACTTGCTAATTTAAATTTGTTTACATTGTTCACATCTAAGAGGGGATATGATAAGTATATACAGATATATTTTTGGGGACAATACAAGGAGTTTTCAAAATAACTATTCATCCCAAAGGCAGTACAAGCTGCAAAGAGGCATCACTTAAGGTTGGAGGAAAGGAGATTTCACATGCAGCAAAGGAAACGGTTCTTTACAGTAAGGGCAGTTCGCAAAATGTGGAATTCCCATGGAGACTGTGATAGTAGATACAATAGATATCTTCAAAAAAAGTTGGACATCTATTTAGAAAGGAAAGGTATACAGAGATATACAGTACCAAATAAGTAAACATGGGAAGGGTGTTGATTTCAGAGGGATTTTGAGAGGCCCCAGCAGTTGAAGGGCCACACACACAAAAATGAGACAAATGGAAGAATTTTTAAAAGAGTTTCTGTGCGAGCAGACCAGACAGCAGGGACTGTTAATGCAGGAGCAGACCAAACAGCAGGGACTGTTAATGCAGGAGCAGGCCCAACTACTATTGCAGCAGTAAACCCAGCTCCTAACCCAGCAGCAGGCAGCACAGGACGAGCAGATGGCCAAGCTGCTGACCCAATTCCATGGGTCTGCCAGTCCAGAACTTGCGAACAAACCCCCAGTCCTCCTGAGGAAAATGGCTCTGAACGAGGATTCAGAGGTTTTTCTACTGACATTTGAAAGGGTTGCTGAAGCTCAGGGCTGGACTGCAGATCGCTGGGCAACTGCTTTGGCTCCGCTCCTCATAGGAGAAGCCCAGGCCTCATATCAGGGCCTCCCAGCAGATCAGGCAATGGACTACCAACAAGTAAAAGCCGCCATACTGGATCGCTTAGGTCTGACCCCATAGACCTACCGGCATCAGTTCCGGAACCTGAAGTACACTGCTATGATGAGACCCCGGGTCCTCACTCAGCGGTTATTGGACTTGTGTACTTGCTGGATATAACTTGAGGAGCGCACTAAGGAGGCAATTCTTCAGCAAGTGGTTTTGGAACAATTCCTACAGATAATACC
Source organism: Ascaphus truei (assembly GCF_040206685.1). Classification (NCBI taxonomy): domain Eukaryota; kingdom Metazoa; phylum Chordata; class Amphibia; order Anura; family Ascaphidae; genus Ascaphus; species Ascaphus truei. The sequence continues at coordinate 80,908,052 of NC_134489.1, read as the reverse complement.
CCCTTACGCACGCTCGTGGGTAAAACGCCATGCTGCTGAAACCCTAGCTTTGGCGGTCCGACTCGTTGAGAACTTTCTTGGGGCAGAGGTTCAGGCAAGTGCCCTGGACCTTATGGATCCAACTTCACCAGCACTTGCGGAGACCCAAAGAGGAAGATTGGAACAATGGGGAAACTACAGCCCCTCCATGTGCAACCGCCAAGTGCCACGAAAGGAGCAGTCCTTCCAACAGGGAAGAAGTCAAAACGCCGGGCACCACCGAGACCCTCATCCCCTTCCTGATGTCGGCTTGTCGCCAAATGAGAGGAACTTCCAAGGACGTCGCCCACAGGACCCACCAGATGTCTGGTCTCCAGTATCCGGTCCAGCAGAATGCTATCCACGGCCCCCACCTGCGAGGGAACCCTCTCCATGTTCTGCCTGTGGAGAACAAGGCCACTGGCATGTGGACTGTCCACAGATGGATTGTTCCTTCAGCCTCAGCCTTCACTGGAGAAAATTACAAGCCCTGGCTACTTCCAGCCCAGGTTGGGGGAAAAACCGCCCAGGCAGATTCGGGTGCTGGGAAAACTCTGGTCTTCCAAGAACTGTTACCGCCTTACGTGTGTCCTTTTGACTCTCCATGGAGTATAGAATGTATACACGGCGATGTAAAACGGTATCCGACGGCCAAAATCCGGCTACAGGTAAAAGGTCAGGAGGCCTACCTCAAAGTAGGAGTCGCTCCTTGGCTCCCTGCCCGTGTTGTGCTCGGCCGGGACTGGCCTTTCTTTTTGGACCTAATGGCTCCAGTCTCTCACTAGGAGCCTTATTCTATGGCTCAGGAGAACCCTGGCAAACTGTTCCCCTTCTCGGCAGACCTTTTTCCCGGGTTCCAAAGACTCGGAAGAAAAGAGGCTCTGACAAACAGCACTGATTGCAGAAATCTGGGTCTCAAGGTGACCATTCTAGTAGCCAGAAGTCACAAGTGATGGCTGGGGATGGCCAAAGGGAGGGGGACATGGGCCCTGGAGATTTATCAGACCTATATCTCCCTGATTTTCACCAGAGGCAAAGGGAAGACCCAGTCCTTGCTAGACAGTATGATAAGGTGGTAAAAATTGATGAGCAGATATTGAATGCACAGGGGGTGATAGTATTCCCCCATTTTGAATTATCAAATGATATCCTGTATTCGGTGAATAGGCAGACACAAACAGGGGAGGTCACCAGACAGGTATTGGTTCCCAAGGCGTTTGTTAAATCTGTGTTCACTCTAGCTCATGCTGTCACTTGGGGTGGTCACCTTGGCAGGGATAAAACATTGGACCGTTTTTCATCCCGATTTCTATTGGCCAGGGATGCCTAGTGATATTGCTAAGTTATGTGCGGCATGTCCGGAGTGCCAGCTAACTAGTCCAAAGGGACAAAATACAGCCCCTTTGGTTCCTCTACCCTTGGTGTCAGTTCCCTTTGAGAGGATTGGGGTAGACTTGGTAGGACCTCTAGAACCTTCTGCGAAAGGACACAGGTTTAATAATAATAATAATAATAATAGCATGTTCTTGTATAGCGCTGCTAATTGTACGCACCGCTTAACAGAGACATTTTGCAGGCACAGGTCCCTGCCCCGTAGAGCTTACAATCTATGTAATTTTTTTGGTGCCTGAGGCACAGGGAGATAAAGTGACTTGCCCAAGGTCACAAGGAGCCGACACCGGGAATTAAACCAGGCTGCCCTGCAGCAATCTCTGTGTCAGTCAGTGTCTTTACTCACTGAGCCACTCCTTGTAACTATTCTTGTAAAAGTTGACTATGCAACAAGATATCCTAAGGCGTTCCCCCTGAGAACAGCAATGGCAAAGCAAGTAGCCAACAAGTTGTTGGAGTTGTTCTCACGGGTTGGACTTCCCCAGGTTATGTTGACAGACCAAGGAACAAATTTTATGGCTAAACTGATGCAGGATGTCTTAAAATTACTAGAGGTCAAGTCTGTTCGGACATCGGTCTACCATCCACAGACTGACGGATTGGAGGAAAGATTTAACCAAACTCTAAAAGGGATGCTGAGGAAATTTGTAGATTCAGAGAAGAGAGCCTGGGATGAACTTCTCCCTTTTCTGCTGTTTGCAGTGCGGGAAGTTCCCCAGGCCTCCACGGGATTCTCTCCATTTGAACTGGTGTATGGCCACCAACCCCGGGGTATCCTAGACCTCCTAAAGGAGTCCTTGGAGGAACAGCGGTCCCCTTCTAAGAATACCCTGCAATATGTATTGGACCTTAGGAAGCGCCTAGATGAGGTTGGGCATTTTGCTAGGGAGAATCTTAGATCAGCCCAGGACAGTCAGGAGAGACATTACAATAAAAATGCTCGTATGAGAGTGTTTCACCCAGGAGATCAGGTGATGTTGTTACCCAGTTGTGAGAGCAAACTCCTAGCCAAATGGCAGGGCCCATTCGAAGTACTCCGCCGCACGGGTGATGTGAATTACGAGATCGCTCAACCAGGGTCCAGGAAGGGTAAACAAATTTACCATGTGAACTTGCTGAAACCCTGGAAGATGCAGCGGTCTCTATCCATCAACCCGGTGGAGGAGGAAATGTACTTGGGTCCTCAGCCCCCACGGGAGAACATTGTGGGTGACGATAAAATCCCAATGGGTAGACAGTTGTCCTCTGAACAAAAAGGGGACTTGTTAGAAATAATTACACAATTCCATGATGTTTTTTTCTGATTAACCAGGGCAAACTAATTTAATTTCACATGTGATCGAGACAGCACCTGGGGTAAAAGTACATTCCCATCCTTATAGGTTGCCTGAAAGTCGTAGTGCCCTGATAGAGAAGGAGGTACAAGAAATGTTACACTAGGAGTGATTGAGGAATCATGCAGTGAGTGGTGTAGTCCACTAGTTATGGTCCCTAAACCCGATGGGAAGGTAAGATTTTGTGTGGACCTCCGAAAGGTCAATGCGGTATCCAAGTTTGACGCATATCCGATTCCAAGGGTGGACGAGTTAATTGACGCCTTTGGTAACGCGGAATATATATCCACGCTGGACTTAACAAAAGGATACTGACAAATACCTTTAGAGGAAAAGTCCAAGTGCAAAACAGCCTTTGCCACTCCCATGGGTTTATACCAGTTTGTGAAAATGCCATTTGGACTGCATGGAGCCCCAGCCACATTTCAGAGACTCATGGATAAAGTGCTGAGACCCCATAGGGCTTATGCCGCACCTACATAGATGACATTATCATTTATAGTAAACACTGGCGGGCCCATCTAAATAGGCTGAAAGCAGTCCTCAAATCTCTAAGAGAGGCAGGCTTACAGCCAACCCTAAAAAATGTGCCTTAGGTAAGGCAGAAACCATATACTTAGGGTATGCAGTGGGAGGTGGAAAAGTAAGGCCACAAGCCGACAAGGTAGTTGCCCTGAAAGAAGTTCCGACCCCCCAAACAAAAATGCAGGTAAGCTCTCTGCTGGGTTTTGCAGGGTACTATCGGCGGTTTATCTCAACTACTCGGAAGTTGCAGCCCCATTAACGGACCTCACAAAAAAGTGTGCCCCTACACAAGTGGTATGGTCAAGGGAGTGTCAGAGAGCCTTTGAGGACATAAAAAGGTGTCTATCAGAGGTCCCGTCCTTAGAAGCCCAGACTTCTACAGGCCTTTTGTAGTGCAAACCGATGCATCAGAGATAGGGCTAGGGGCAGTGTTGTCACAACAGTTTGAGGGAGTGGAATATCCGATCTTTTTTCTGAGTAGGAAATTTTTCCCGAGGGAAAAAAACTACTCAGTGATTGACAAGGAGTGCCTCGCAGTAAAGTGGGCAATCAAGGCTTTGAGGCATTACCTGGCAGTAGTCCATTTTACTCTGGTGACGGACCATGCTCCATTGAAGTGGTTAAATAGTATGAAGGACTCCAATGCTAGATTGACCAGGTGGTATATGGCCCTCCAACCCTTCTCATTTGAGATTCAGCACAGGCCTGGAAAAGACAATGCAAATGCTGACGTCTTTTCTTCAGTCGTGAAAGGCCCCAGCCACACACTAACAGGGGAGGAATGTGACAGGGTGAATGAAAGTCACCAGCCATATACCTGGCAAATGCAACAAAGAAAAATGATACCGGGCGCTTCCAATAGTGAAAATATTAAAGTGATATATAAATGTGAACTTCAAAAATATATAAATAAATATAGGGAATAAAATATCCTTCACCAAAAGTGAATAATATAAACAGCAGCTCTACACCCGTAAAAGACTGTCCAAGTCCAGAATTCTTGTGTTGTCTTCCAGGTGGGGGGAGCGCTCAGATCTCGAAATGATATGCAGGGACCTATTTAGAGACTATTGTTTACACCTATATTTATATGGTCTGCACTATTATTTCTTCCACTTCTTTTCCTTGCATATCATTTCGAGAAGCGCTCCCCCCACCTGGAAGACAATGCATATACCTGGCAAACCTATGTTTAGGCTAGCAGTGCAGCAGTGACAAGGTTAAGTTTCAGTTGAGAAGGGCTGCTTAATTAGTCTGACCCCAGCTGCATGATCAAGGTGTTTTAAAACCCCCAGGCTGTACACACATACAAGCTAGCTGGTCAGGAGACAGGACTGAAATACTGAAGAAATTACTGCGATAAGGTCTGTTTTTCAAAGTACATGTGTGTATGTGTCCTGCATGCTGAAGAGAAGCTGCCTTGTTTCCTATGCTGAAGAGAAGCTATTTTATTTTTATCTGCTAAAGAGAAGCTATTTTGTTTTTGTATGCTGAAGAGAAGCTATTTTGTTTTGTGTGCTGTATGTTTTTAAGGCTCAATAAAGAAGCCTTATCAAGAGAACCCACGTGTGTGGTTGCATGTACCCTGCAACACTCCCCTTATGAGATATAATTGGATGGTATTTCACTAGGGTTTTTGTTTTCCTTCTTCTGAATCAAAATACTGTAAATACAAATATTAGCTAAGTACTGTATCTGTTGCCTAAATTTAACATGTCTTTTTTCAACTTCATCTATTATGTAACTATCCTATCACCTGGGTAATACATCATGCAGATCACAAGCTTTATGAATATTGTTGGCTAATCTTATGTATTAAGTATATGAATAGTTGCATAGTTACATACAAATTTATATTTTGAAAGAAACTCAAACCCAGTTAATGAATTTGAAACAATGGTATAGTAAGTAAAACAATAAGTATGGTATCTGTTATAAAGCAGCTAATAAAACCAGCCACATTTAGCATAAATCTTCAAAGCACTGTGTTCAGTAAGTGAGCAGCAGGATTTTCCAGCCTAGCTTACAGAAAACAGGAGGCAGCGGTTTGCAAGGAGCAGTGTTTTAATATGATTGGACTATAACAGACAATCTATTTACAGCATGCTCTAGGGAGCTTATAAACAAATGTTGAGTAATTTCAGCCAGCAGTAATTACCCTTGCAGCTGACAAGGATATCATGATACTTTCTCCTTCACCTTCAGCCTAGTCCAGAAGGCACTGTACACAATGGCACTTACTTCTAATTATTTCTGCAGTTCTAGGAATAAAGACCAAAGCATGTTATTAGAAAACATTTTAGAGCTGTTTTAAAAGCTTGTTTATTGGGACAATTAAAATTCATAACATACAGCTCATGCAAGATCCTTTACCAAGGAATGTGATATTAGGTTGAAATGTATCCGCTTACAACAACAGTGAGAACTTATTTTCCAGTCTTCTGAAAAAATATGCCCATTAGTGCCTGACATTTTATTTTATGCATACTTCAGCGTGTATTTAAGCATTTAAACAGTAATAATAATTTCTTAATGCCTTTAAGAAAATAAATGTCTTACCTTCTTAAAATAATGAAGTAAACAAATAAATATAATTATGCTTAATCGCATAAATATTTTTCACTTGCACAAATAAAACAAATCTAGAGCTGCTTGTCATTGTAGTCTAAAAGGTTTTAGAGTAAACTGATTTGCTGCTAGCATGCTATATAATTTGAATAAAATGTACTGCATTAGCTATCAAAAAATTCAATTTCTCAACTATACATGTATTGGGAAGTAAGTGCCCAATTCAACTAGATGATTGTCTAGGAAATATACTTCGTCCGGGGAATGGGTGAGTTTGAGGTTGATGGTCGGGTGGAACATATTGAAGTTCTCATGGAACTGTAGGAGGTCCTCTTCACCAGAGGTCAAAATCAGGAGGATATAATTGATGTACCGAAGGTATGTAAGGGGTTTCAAGTGACAGGTGGAAAGAAGGTGACTGTCCAGTTTTGCGCAGAACAGATTGGCATACTGTGGCACTATCCGAGTGCCCATAGCGTCCCGGTTGTCTGGAGGTATATGTCATTTCCAAATGTGAAGTAGTTATGGGTCAGAATAAATGCGATGCATTAAGCCACTGTCTCTGTGAGTGGCTCCTGTAGTCCCAGAAAGTATCTGCTGGCTGAAATCCCATCTTTGTGGAGGATGTTTGTGTAAAGTGATTCTACATCCATGGTTGTTAGTAGTGTTCCCTTTGGGAGGGGGCCAATGGAATTAAGTTTGTTTAGCAAGTCGGTGGTGTCCAGGATATAGATGGGTTTGTTCCTGACAAGTGGTTTTAGAATGCCTTCCACCAGACAGAAATATTCTCAGTCAGTGTGCCAGATCCAGAGATAATAGGGTGCCCAGGGTTACCCTCTTTGTGAATTTATGGATCATGTACAGTAGAATGGGGTTAACAGAAGGGTACTTTGGATTATTTGGATCATATCTGTTCCTGTAGAATGTGCCAGGTCTTGGGTTAGCTGGTGTCAGGTCCAGAATTTGTTCTTTTGTGTTTATCGAGTGTTTTAATGATCCTGTTGAGTTCTCTTGTGTATTTGTTGGATCCTCCTACAGTTTGGTGTAATACTTTGCATCAGAGAGTTGTCTGTGCGCTTCCCGTAAGCTGCCTCTTACACAAACAAATACTCTATGTAATTCCATCCCTATATACCAATAGGGATCACATAGTCTCTACACACACTTTTAGTAATGCAACACCCTCTTACATTTGCACGCCTACTCACACCATTGGTATACACTCCCACTCCACACACACCTTTTGTAAAGTGCTGTATACACTGTGGGCACTTTAGAAATCTATATTTACATACTTACATACATACATAACATACATACATAACATACATACATACATAACATACATACATACATACATACATACATACATACACACATATACACACACATCACTAACATTCAGGGACTATTTAACACCTCAAATCATAAATCCCATACTGCACAGGGTGAGGGATAGGTTTCAGTCACAGATAACATTCCAAGATGCCCTGTTTTTAAGTAAAACCTTGCTTGCTTTATTCATTGTAACACCACCGGAAGAAAAGATCAGTGTATCTCGAAAGCTCGCACAAATAAAAGCATTTAGTTTCGCCACAGAACGGTATTTTCTATTAATTTTTGATTACTAAAGCTCGGCTAACACGGTACTGATACCTCTACATATATATATATATATATATATGTATATATGTAGAGGTATACAATCTATACATGTAAATTGTGTTCTAGGTGACACTCTGGATGGTATGCATCTACAGTAGCATTAATTCTACCAACAAGCGAGTGCCTTGTCTTTGAAATGTGTACTGTATATATATATATACTGTATATCTAGTACATCATTTTTTACAAAACGAGTTCCGGTAAAACGTAAACACAAAACACCAGTGAAAGTACTTATTTAGTTCCTAAACCGAAAAAAAAATTTGTGTGAAGCCTAAGCTGCATTTTCATAGTTTATTGAAAAGGGTCCAAACTTAGTATCTAAGTGTAAAAATCCATACAAAAGATTTGCTCAAAAATATATTTTTAATCACGTCTTTATTAGAACTTTACAGCAGGGGCCCACATGAAGATTAGGTGCCCTGTGAATGCTATACCAGTTAATAAGGCATTACATGGCAGTGCCTTATTATGCTCTTTGGTAGAGGTGTTTGAATCTGCCGGAATTCGATTCTCCGCAGTTTCGAGAGATCTTTCCAAAATTTTGCAAAGCTAGCGAATAATTTGCTGGAACTTTGGGCTGCAAAAAGTACTCGTGAGATGACCCAAATTCTAAAGTGGCAAAATAACAGCCACGTGACTTATAAGTTTGAGTGAATTTCGAAAGAGAAAGTAATCCAAATTAAATGAACATGCAATGCTCATTTACTTTTTTGCGTTGGGCGAACATTTTGTGAATATTCGCTTTGAATCAAACTTTTCTGCTGAATTAAAAAGAGTGAAATTCACTGTGGCGTGCGTAAAAGTTGCACATATATGTGGTATTAAATGAGTGGGTAGTTAGTTTAGTGTTTGTATGAGGACCATTAACGCTGGTTTACTGTTGCGGTCAAGAAAGCATGCATGATGCATTCATTAATGACCACTGTGGTTACGATGGGGTTTACCGTTTTTGGTGGCGGAAGTCTGGCAACAGCTGAAAACCACCGGACTTCTGGCATTTGTGGCCATTTGGTTTCTTGTGTAGTGGTCACAAGACAATGACCTGGATGATGTAATTGGAAGTGGAGGGGCTCTACTTCCATCTCAATCAGGCCAACCTCTCGGAGGGATCAGTGAGACGGGTCATCCCATACAAAACTTTACTTTTAATAATCATGTACCTGGCATGTCAACAGGATCTATTGTGTGCTAGGACCCTTGACAGACCAGGTACATCTCTAGAGTAGCATAAAGGTTATTAATTTTAACCTTTTACTTTGGACTATACCTGGTATTTTTTTTCCGCATACTTTAACCAAGAGGAGACCCATGGTCCCCTGATCTTAAGGGATCCATTGAGATACTGTATCTACAAATATGACCACAGGATTATGAATAGAAAACAACTTTATATTGGTCGCCAGAGCAAGACCTGACCCAAAGTATTCTTGCTGTAGACAATCATGCTCAACAATCCAGATCTGGGGGATATCCAGAGTTTGAGGGGACCACAGATCTTCCCCGGGACACCAGTTTATGTAATCTAAAAAAAAAAAGCAAGCTAAAAGAAATTGAGAGTAGAGCGAAATGCTTAATTTATCTTTGGCATCTTCTATACAGAATGCAGACAGTTTGACGAAAGAGAAAAACAATGAAAGCCCTTTTGCCACTATTCTAACAATTTTGGTCCCTTTAACTAATGTTTGTACAGTATGTGAAGGAGCTTCTTTTTTCTGCCAAAAAATATGCATAGCTAATATTTTATTGAATACACTGACCTGAATTCGGATTTGTTTTTTGGGGGGTGGGGAAGAGAATCAAAATGCTTTTGTGCTGCTGAATATGTATAAAATAGGGCTCTGAAAGTGTTAAAAAAAACAGTCTCTAAAAATTTTATAGGATATTTTTAGGTAAAGGAAATGAAGCAAACTTTTAGAATCTTTTTTTTAACTCTTTGGGTGCCTTGAGATGTAGCTACTACATTATGTGGTCTTTCCCCCCGTGGGTACCGTGACATAGTTGCTACGTTATAAAGTTCCTGCTCATTTTTCTATGGGTGATCACGTTTGAGCGCAATCAATAAGGAAGGGGAAATGGAAGGAGGATGGCTCCTCCCCTTCTGTTCTATCATCAGTTACTGAGCGATCAAGTGACCACTTGGGAAAAGCAGTCACGTGACCGCGAGTGCCGCTTAAAGCTGCAGTTCAGGCTCCCGTTTTTGTTGTTTTTTTAGTTTTTTTTTTTAGTTTTTTTTTTAACTTCAATAGTTTCATGTGTGCAATCTCTACTTACCTAAAAAACTGCATAGCTGCCGGTCAATTCGTTCTCCGTCTATTGATCGGCAAAGTTTGGCGACATCTTTAAATATGGGGAATGTAAATCGTTGCTATAGGAACAAGCATGCTTGTTAAAATAGAATACAAGAAAATTGGTCTTTCAAAGTTGTTGTTTTTTAAAACAGAAAATGATAAAAGTATTTTTTCTTACTACAGAACTGATTTATTAAAAAAAAACACACATGCAGGATATTGCCTGAACTGCAGCTTTAATAACTCTTTGAATGCTGGAGGGGCTACAACACCGGAATGCCACGGCACCAGTGCTACGGCCCCTATGGCACTAAAAGAGTTAATAGGAAATAAATGTAGTGAGACTTGGGATTCCTGAAATCGTGGTTACATTGCCCCAGTGACTTTAGTGAAGGAAAAGCTGCTGCCGTTTTTTCTCGTCTTTTCCCATTTTTAGCATGGAACACCAAAATGCAATACTTTTGTACTGATACTCAAAATAAAATACGTGTTGCCTTACATCATTGGAATGATCAAACACACCAAAATAATAAAATATTATAAAGGTGGGCAGGGTAGCAGGTTTGAAATCCAAACTTTGCTAATGTCAGAGTATGTTCCGATGTTTGAGTCGAACTGCGGTATCAAATTTTGAATCCGACCCAATACCTGAGAGAGGCTCATTATCAGGTTTGCTTTTCATTATTTTTTTTGTAAACTGGGTGCACTTTTGGGTTCGCCAATAAAAACTCGCAAGCACTGCGCTGAAATTTGAAATTAAAAAATGTTTAAAACTTTTTAATATATATATATTTTTGTTTGTATTTAATTTTTTTAACAAACCAAAAACAATCGAGTTTTGAACAAACCGAAACATAAAACATATTTCAGAACCAAAGACACCAGTGAAAGTGCCCACCCTTAAAATATTACTGCATGAGTACATTGCAGATATGAGCTGCACAATAGGGGCAGATATATTGTATTCAGCTCTTGCTTTTGTTTTTCTGTTACTTGCTCTTAGCCTAATTTTTCAGTACATGGTCATTCCATCGTGTTTCCTGTGAAGCGACCTTCAGAAGCATTTCATCAAGAAAGAAAGAAAGTGATTGCAGCAAAACTGGAACAAATGTGCTTAAAATTTTGCTTCAATTGGTGAAACCAATTAACTAATGGTATTCCTATAATTTTATGCCTGTAATTGTGTGCACTGCATGTCACAATGCAGGGGGATTCTTAATTACTTGCAAATGATAGAAGATACTGGTATATGTAAATTCCGAGCTCATCACCCAGCAGAGTAATGAAAGTGTAGACATTGTAAATAAAGTACAATGATTAATCAATTAAATTGTTTTTATACCAGCAGGTTCGAACTGGGAGTAAAAGCAAAGAAACACCCCTTCTACTCACCAACAGCATGGCAAGTCAGCTGTTATTAAAACAAGTCAAATCAAAGGAAATGGGGTGAACTTTTTAAATACGGGCAATAGCAAACAGCCACCTTTATCGCATTACACAGAAAAACAGCCTGAAAAAAATACTACCTATCCATAAAAGTAAGATATTGTTGAAGACAGTGCGAAATCAAACTTAATAGTGTATCATTTACTCAGAAAGTGCACTCAAGAACTTTTCCTTCACGATGTAATAAAACTATATATGTGCCAAACTACCCAAAAGTAATTGGAATAGTCATTGAACTGTAATGTCTGCTGGTTCGCAAACACCATGGACAGTTTGGCGTTCACTAAGCTTCATCCGCCTCAATCCATTCAACTCAAATACCTGCGATATGAATTGACAGCGGGTACCTAAACCCCAAAAGTGTATTATTTACATTTTTTTATATGTTACATTGCATTACATCTTGTCATGTTGCATCCCATCGCAAACAGATATAATATGGCGTAACTTGATGTGACAAGAAAACGTATTCGTCAGATCTTATGCCTGCTTTCTAAATATAGAGGGTATATTGTGCGAATAGGCATATTTTTCTTAGCAAC